>NC_092822.1:22630000-23237500 GCF_023375885.2 Dermacentor andersoni
ATTTGATTGCCATCATATTAGGATAATCATCAAAGGTCATCGTTAACCACAACGGTTATGCTAATGAACTATGTCTAAGTAGCCTAAAGTTTCAGACGACAACTGGCTGATTTCCACACATCGTCTCAACGGCTGTATACTGTGCAGCGGGGTCAGAGGCTCTCCTGCCATTCCTGTTGAGGACGTCAGCGCACAGCCACCCACGGCCTATCAATCTGTCGACGTGCCATCTGTAAGCCATCGACATTGGGTGCAGGCAACTTCGAAGCTCCCACGAAAACACTTTCGAGAAGTGCTGCTTTCAAAATTCCTTCTTTTGCGTCTAGAAAGTAGGGATTATTGATTGTGATCATAAAGTTGCTGTTGATGCTAATCATGATGACGTCTAGTGGGACCCTGTTTGAAAGGGGGCAGCGACAAATGGTCACCCAACCTGCTAGCGCTAATCAGAGTTTAATATGCGTATTACGGTCTAGCATTTTGGCTAACTGTGATTTATCAGGTAAGTTTACCTGTGCCTGTAACGTATCTTCCGTACTTTTCTTCCGCCAATACTATAAACACATCTCGCATATCTCGACCACTCACCAGTTAGTGTTCCATCAGCTCGAACCTTAGGTGCAATTCAGCAGTCTGTCACCAAAATATCGTGGCGAAGCCATGATTTAGCCAAACATTCATGGCCCAAATGCTCATGCTCATCTAGTATAGAAAGGTGACACAACTCTGTACTTGTCTGGCATTTGTCTCTATGTGCTCTCTATCACCATCAAAGTATGTCCTTACTTTAGAAGGATAGGCACTAAATGAAGACACTGAATGGAGTACCTATATGAAAAGATACAGAACTGCTAAATGCTACAGACTTGTTTCGTTTTCGCGTCGCTTCACAAAGCAGTGCCACCCGCGTCTTTAGTGTCTGTAGGAAAGGAACGCGCTCTGTTCCCACTCAACGTTGTACCTTAGACGCACCAACTGGATATTGGCTTGCTCGAAGTGCCTCCGCCTAGCGCTGTATCACAGTGTGTCCTATACGGCCTTCAAGCTTAAAACCCCTAAAGGCAAGATAGATGAATAGATATATGTATGTTTATTCAGACAGGGATTGCTGAATAATCTTTTTTTTAAGAGCGTCAGGGGATGGGAAAATACAAGGATGCTGCAACCGGACCGCGGTCACGTGGGCTATAGAGTTTGTGTATGAGGCGGACGTCAGGATGAAATCAAGCGCGGATCCCCAGTGGGGAGCCGCTGATCGGGTCTGGGTTTCGCAGTCCTTCATCGCGGCTGCATGTAAGTGTTTAGCTTGTAGAGCTGCGTGTGCCCGACAATCTCAAATTAGCTGTCGAGCCGTTGGTGGGCTCAGCATATGTAAGTCAGAATATTCTTGAACACTTGGCTTTTGATCGGTTCGATGTTCTTTGTCATCTTCGATCATGGTTGCCAGTGAGGCGGTTGTGACCGTCGTTTCGAGCGGTTGTTTCCTCTCCTGCTAGTGTAACACATCCACCGTTTCCTCACATCCGGTCCGGCGTCAAGGCAAAGCGACAGAAAAGCATATAAAATGGACGTAATCTTTTGCGGAAAGTAAAACCACCTGTATCTTATTTCGGGCCACGAGGGATACCACTGGCACCGTGTTTATCTGCTTAGTAAAGCCACACATTTAAAACTGTGCGAATTATGCGCCAGTATGAAAGCTGAGGATGTGAAAACTGTTATTTAACGTGCCACATTCATGACTGTGTCTTTGGAAGTGCATTTACATATACACCTTTTGCGGTGTCGGAGGCGCCTATACTTTACGAATTGCGACTGTCAAGTACGCCTGCTCTTTACAGTTTAGCATATAGTACAGAACTAGCATGTTACGGCCTCAATCGAACCTAGGAACATGCAAGCACTCATCAAGCTTTTCATAAAGAGCTTAAGAAGGAGCCAAAGGGATAGCGGGACATGGTTTCAGTACCTCAGGGTCTCTGCTTCCCAATAAACGTAAAAATGGAATCCAGCCCCTGTATGTGTACTAAAAGAAGGAAGAGAAGAGGGAGTTAACGCTTTATGCGGAGTATGATGGCATAAAGTTAGTTTCAACAGCGCGGCCTTCGGGGTCGTGCAATGCGTTGCATTGTCTCGGAGGCCATGGGTGTTTTATAATTCCGACATTTGCTCTCCGTAGTGTCGTCAATCAACAGTGAGCGTCGTTACATTAACAACAAAATAATTTTATTACTGTTTAAGCACCCGAACAAGTCTTTACACTGTCGCACAAGCAACACTTATGCACTCTTTCAGGTATTAACGGCCAGCGAATTGTTGAGCGGCGGCTTGTTGGTAAGCCTGCTGGGCAGCAGCCTGTTGAACGAGACCACCCTTCATGGCTCCCTTGAGAGCTCCCTGGACTTGCGCTTGAGCTTGCTGTTGAAGCAGACCACCCTTAACGGCTCCCTTCAGGGCTCCCTTGACCTGTGCGGCTTGTTGTTGCTGAAGGAGGCCTCCCTTGATAGCTCCCTTGAGGGCACCCTTGACCTGTGCGGCTTGCTGTTGCTGAAGCAGACCACCCTTGATGGCTCCCTTGAGGGCTCCCTGAACTTGCGCTTGTGCTTGCTGCTGAAGCAGTCCACCCTTGATGGCTCCCTTGAGACCTCCCTTGACCTGTGCAGCTTGCTGTTGCTGAAGCAGACCACCCTTGATGGCTCCCTTGAGGGCTCCTTGAACTTGCGCTTGTGCTTGCTGCTGAAGCAGACCACCCTTGATGGCTCCCTTGAGACCTCCCTTGACCTGTGCGGCTTGCTGTTGCTGAAGCAGACCACCCTTGATGGCTCCCTTGAGGGCTCCCTGAACTTGCGCTTGTGCTTGCTGCTGAAGCAGACCACCCTTGATAGCTCCCTTAAGAGCTCCCTTGACCTGTGAGGCTTGCTGTTGCTGAAGGAGGGCACCCTTCACGGCTCCCTTGAGAGCTCCCTGGACTTGCGCTTGTGCTTGTTGCTGAAGAAGGCCACCCTTGATGGCTCCCTTGAGGGCTCCCTTGACCTGTGATGCTTGTTGTTGCTGAAGGAGGGCACCCTTCACGGCTCCCTTGAGAGCTCCCTGGACTTGCGCTTGTGCTTGTTGCTGAAGAAGGCCACCCTTGATGGCTCCCTTGAGGGCTCCCTTGACCTGTGATGCTTGTTGTTGCTGAAGGAGAGCTCCCTTGATGGCTCCCTTGAGACCTCCCTTGACCTGTGCAGCTTGCTGTTGCTGAAGCAGACCACCCTTGATGGCTCCCTTGAGGGCTCCCTGAACTTGCGCTTGTGCTTGCTGCTGAAGCAGACCACCCTTGATAGCTCCCTTAAGAGCTCCCTTGACCTGTGAGGCTTGCTGTTGCTGAAGGAGGGCACCCTTCACGGCTCCCTTGAGAGCTCCCTGGACTTGCGCTTGTGCTTGTTGCTGAAGAAGGCCACCCTTGATGGCTCCCTTGAGGGCTCCCTTGACCTGTGATGCTTGTTGTTGCTGAAGGAGAGCTCCCTTGACGGCTCCCTTGATGGCTCCCTTGGACTGGTATTGTTGTTCTAGGAACCGTGCTTCTTCGCTAAGATGCCGTCCTAAATGAGAAGGAAAAGGGAATCAGTTGTACATTGGTGTGACCAGTTTTCGAGAAGAAATGGGCACCTAAGAAGGCTGAGGAAGTTATGAAGTCATTGCTGGTGAAACTTTTTAGGATGCACTGAAGTGTCCAAACCTTTTCTCATACAATAATGTATGTACGCAGGGTGGTTGTAAAGATCTTGAGAGGCTATGCTATGGCAAGGCATTTACCGAAGTGAGAAGGCAGACACTAGAAGTGCGTATTCTATTCCGAAGCTCCGAGTAACGGAACCTAGCACTAGTTAGTTTGTTACTTGTTTAGCAAACTAGGCACATATCAAAGGAAAAAAATTATTGGGCTGGAATACCCGTAGAATGGGACAGTAGAGTAGACTGAGGAAAAGGCATAAGATCTATACAAGTTTGTAGATATTCTGGCTATGTGTAGCTCGTGTTTCCAAATGGCTAGCGCGCCAGCTGTACTATTGCAGAAGGAGCTCAACCTTACCCTGGACCAGCGAACAGGCGAAAAGCTGTAAAAAATAGCAAGGAGAAACAGCGTTAGGACATAGAGCTGAAGCCGAATGTAAAAGTGAGAGAAATACAACGTATGAAAGGTCTACTCTTAAAACGGTGATTAAAGTGTCACTCACATACTGACAATTTCCCCAATATTGTTCATCTCTTTTTAGAAACACTTCGCAATCAGGTTTTGTTCAACATCATTTATGGATTCTATGAAATTATTCCAAAATAAACGTGCTAATAAACAAAATATTAAGAAAGAAATCCTACTTGATTTAGGAGTCCAGGAAGAAAGTGAGAACACTTTGCTGGGTCAATTGGCACTGTATTATTCAACGGACATAACCTACTCAAATGCGCACGCGAAACGACGACGTTTTTCCTCTGGCCCATCTTTATGTGTGGTGCCTTAAAAATCTGAAGTGTGCAAGAGCCCGCACCCCGCCAGCTCTACGCGAACCTGTGACATTCTTTCATAAGACGAACCTGCACACATAATTTTGCGATCCGCAAACGATAGGGCTAAAAAAATTAATGTGAGGACCCTGCATAGAGTAGATTTTTTTGCAAGCTCCGACCAAGTGCCGAATTTCGGTTGAGCTGAATTAAAGCTTGCTCTTATTGCAGCCCTTGGTACCTCTTTTACTTATCAGTGGTAGCAGGAAGGCATACCTGTCAGAAGTCCTTATTAAAAGCTTGGTAGGACTAAGGCTGCTATACATCAAGCCTGAGTAAAAAACTGTAGATTAGAATTTTCCAGCAATCTCGTATAATTAAATATCCAATGAAAGGAGGAGGCATCTGCAAGCTGGGCGAATAACTTTGCAGTCTCGAGAAGCTATCTCTCCGTGGAGGAGTGTCCTTCAGACTTTCTACTTCTCACTTCATTCTAAGTGGAGCCATGCTCCATTAACATTTCAGACACAATCAGCGTCGGCGACATCATCATCATCATCGTCGTCGTCGTCATCATCATCATCATCATCATCCCCACCACGGCCACCATCATATCGTACGTCTACTGTACGACGAAGGCTTAATTCTCCTTGCAATCGCCCATTGCGAAAAGTCAGCCTTGCATTGGCCTACTCTTTCACGCCTGATTCCTTTACTGCAATTCACCACTAATTATGCTCTACACACCGCATGATCTGCCCTACCCCATTGCTTACTCTTAATATCAATCCGAATAAAAGCCAAGCCTTTCGCTGTGCTAATCTGTCCGGGAAAACTTAAGCCTTCTCTAACACCGTTTCCTCTGTAATCCTTACCACTCTGAATAATCGGATTTAAAGCGCATGCAACAATGCGGAACCACAAGAAACTTAGCATGAATCGATATTTTGAGTAGCACGATTTTCGCCATAGCTGGATTTCCTGCAAACATCGCTCCTATTGCATCCTTCTTCACCCGAGTCCCGGCCGAATAAGGCGCACCGTTTCCGAAAGGACTTTGCGTTTTCTAGCTCGCAGTGGACGCTGGAAGGGGCTCTAAGACAGCGAACCTTCTACGAATCTCGCAAAGACTCGCTTGCTTACCGCAGCGGCGACCGCCAAGGGGAAGGCGAAGGTCCTCATCTTGGTCACTGTCACACTTTGAGCCTGCCCGAAAGTGATGCTCCGATGCCCCGGTGCCCGCTAGATATACCCCTCCGCGGCCCGAAGGCGTGATCGAAGGGGACACAGCCAGTTGGATCGCACACGTTTGATTCGTGGCGGCCGTTTTACGGCCTTTCCGAAACCAACGGTCCTTACGACGGTGTCCCTCCGTGGAGCTACCTATCCGTCATAAACTTACCGCCGGGATGCGCATCCATAAATCTCCAGATACCGAGACGGGCAATCGCATGTAGGTACGCGAGCGCGAGGGCCATTAATGCCGTCTCGGATTTAATGCATTCCATGCCTGACGAACAGGAAAAACAAGCGACACAGGCAAAAAAAAATAATAAACTCTAGCTCCTGACGCCGCTGGCGTTTAATGCTTAGAGTGAGAGATGCGCTCGCTGTGGCTCGCCAGGCTTCCTTACTTCCTTTCTCTTTGGTGTTTTTTTTTTGTGCTGTAATGAAACTATTAAGAATGATTAATGAGCATCGGGTGCGTAATCGGGAGACTGAAGCTCGTGACAGCTATGCCCAGGCTTACATGTCTCCAGGGGTCGGAAGCCGGTCTGTGGCGTCTTGACACCAGAGGGGCACCCTTTCGAACAGTGATGCCGATTGTTGACGAATGCGCGTAGCATGCGCTTGTGCGTGTGTGTGTGGTACGTACGCTTTCTCTGTCGCACGCTTTTGCTGTAGCTCGCAGCTTCGTCCACCACTGTTGAAGTGAAACTAAACTTAGCGAGTTCCAAGTACTCGAAAGACTTAGGTAAGCGAGTTTCTAGCGGTCCAGCGAACGTTTTGCGGTGACGGTGTCAAATTGTGACTTAGTAACATCTCGGTGAGGGCTAGTTGGTCAAGTCTTTAAAACTAAGCTGAAACAGCATGACTACACAAGGACACACACACACAAACGCACACCACAGACCAGGCGCTGACTTTCAGCCAATCGTTGTATAGCCTATAATTTGGCGACGTTTATCGAACTTGAGTGCTTTGCACATCCTTTTCACATGTCCCCGTGAAATAACTTCTACGGGTCCAAAGAAGGCAATGACCTCAGGTAACGCGATTCATCTTCGCAGGTAGTAGGCCAAGGAGCGCGACTGGCGAGTTTAAGTTGATGGCGATGAGGTTGACGCTTGCGTATGCTGCATGTTGCAAGGTTTCAGCGATAGGAGGAAGGATCCCGTTCTAGAAGACATTTTTCATAAGTAAGCTAAAACAGCGTGAATAAACAAGGACACGCCAGTTTTGAGCGACAGGTGTAGAGACACGGTAAAGTGACTGCCATGCGAGTCCACAATGTGCCGACTCAGATTTGAGAAAGTTCGACTGATGCCGAGAAAAAAGGTGAAACCAAGATTACAAACGCAAAAAAAAGTTGGTGCTGCGGGTGTCAAACGGATAATCCTTCAATATAGTAATGAACTCGCACTTTTGCTTCGTAGCTTCGAAAGCGGCGAATTGTAAGACTACAGCATGGAGGCAGACAAAGAAAGCGATCTTTATATTTTTCGCTCTTTTTTTGCTACCTGGCACGTCCTCGGTTAATCTTCCGGTCTTTCCCTGTTCGTCCCTCTCTTCACTTGGATAGCCTTCACTTCCTTATCCCTTGTGAAGCTTCGTTCTTGCCGAAATATACTCCAGTTATCGGCAAGTACTTTAAGGTATTGCTTATCATAACCACCACTACAGCATTACAAACAGGTCTCCAATACTTGCGTATTTGCATGCAGCAGAATGTAAGACACCCCTTTTCCGTAGGTTTCATAGCTAAGCATGATATACACGCTCTTAGGGCAGGCAGTGGGCATAGGGAGAGTAGGAGGCGACTATATTTTGTTTTTGTAAGAGTCAAGGCACAAAAAAACATTGAAACGAAACTCGGCTCATGGGGTGTAACGTCCTAAGGCGACACAGCAGCCATGGTGGACAACGTAGTTGTAGGTTTCGGAATTCATATCTGATTAACATGCCTGTCTCTCTCTTTATGTGTATCTTACATGAAAATATAAATTGACTTCTTTAGATTCGGTCGTCTCATTTCGTGCTGCCAACGTTCCAGTATGTCCGCTACAATTTAAAGGGAAGTTTTCCTTGCCTACCATTCCGAGGTTTGGCCTGGATCGGTCGGTCGCTTGACGGGTTCTCGCCGAGTAGTTTAAACCTCGCTAAAAAAAATTCATGTCCATCACCGGGATTCGACCTGGCAGCGTAACAGCCTTTAGGCTACAAAAAAAATTTTGTTATTACATGGGATCACAGAATATTCCGAAAAACAAAGCGGTACAGAAGTTTAAGGTGATTGCAAACGCATTCGAAAGTCATGCGAGCACGCGAAAGCGTGCAATAATGGCATCCAGTCCTGCGGTGTTTCATGTACAGCGTACCCACTACGAATGTAAGCAGCAGATTTCCGAAAAAAAAAAAAACAACGACCGAGTGGTGCACGGGGGTTCAGCGTGCCTGTCGCACATTCTACTGCGCAAACACCCATATAGGCTTAGTAACACGAACATGTCACGTGGAATAAGTTGGGCCATCCGGGGTTATGTAAGGTGTGCTGGAACGCGGCCGATAGGGCTGAGCACCGAACCCGTGACCTTGTGATTAGCAGCAGAACTTCGTAACTACTGCACCATCTTTGAGGGGTTTGAAGCGAAGTCACGGGCTTTTACGTCGCATTCAGATTGGGCTCTAACGTGAACCAAGTACACTAGGGGAACTCTATAGGCACGAAATTTCAGAGTTGTCCTTGTGGTTCAATTTGTAAACGTGCCGTGGACATGCACTGCAGATTAATGAAACTCACTGAACCGGATTTAGGCTACTTACTATACAGGACTCGGGCTGCTTAAATGGCCTGTCGGAGAGCTTGCACTGTGCCAAATCCGCGTGTTGACGACATGCCAGCTGATAAACCAGCGTGGCATTTATCGTGTTTTTGCAGCAGTTCAAACTCATGTAGGAGGCAAAAATGCCGCGCGCTATAAAGGGTACCTAAATGCTGAATATCACACAAAGAAAGCGAAACCTGGGGCCAGCATGTACTCAAGAGGCCTGCGTTCCAGCTCTACAAGCATGGGAACTACTTCCAACGCATAAACATGTATAAACTTCGTCTTTCTCTTTTCGAACGCCGTCATGGCTTTCCATGTGAAGCTTCTCGAGGCTTGCTTGTTTTCTTGAAATCGTTGCGGCAAAAGTTAGTTTAGCTCCTAATTGCTACCATTGTGTACAGTCAGAACATCGCATAGGATCAGGTATTTTCTGGAATGTCAGCATTATTTGCATTTTCATGGTTGAATGTCAGGTGCAATTGAGTGATCTAAAGTCAAAAGCTTCATGCTTGGATCCAAGATAAATCCCCTTGTGTAAACGTTGGCTACAAGCTTTGGCTTCTCTTGTTCGTCCATTGTTGATAACTTCGTCTTCATCTTCCTGTGAGCCGCTTGTCTTGTTGGGACGTCTACCATTAGAGACACGCAGATGGTGTCCGAAACGTGTTGGCCGTGATATGTTTACGGCTATGCAATTAGTGTCGGTGCATGCAGTCTGCAAAAGCATAGCCTTCGATATCAGTTTTTTTTCACTCAGAGGCAACCGCTGCTGTGGTGTGAGTTTGGACACCACCTGTACTCTAAGTCGCCGTGATTTGTACGCGTGCTGAAAGTTCCATAATAAGACCAATTGCTTGTGTACACTTAACACTCTCGAGACCTAAAGAAACGCCAAACAGGAAGTACGCAAAGCGAACCTGGAAGAATTGTAAAAAATCTGGAACGGAAGCCCTCAGCGAAGGCATGCCAGAAAGGTCCATGCGTCAGCCACTGATTTTCACGCTGGTTGAACAATTCCAATGCCAGATTGGTTTATATGATAGTACAAAGCTATAATGTACAAGTGTATACAATCTGTTATCAGCGGGTGACCCATACTACACAGTCCGGGCTGCCACGCGAGTTTGCGGTTAACCACATTCTTCTGTCCATATAGATGCAAACTGGTCGCTGCCAACAAGTATGCAAAAGTCTGCCGCGTTTCGGCAATGAACACGTTAACGTTGCAGTAAATGCTTTAACTGGCACTATTCAGGGGAAAAATAAGTAATTTAAGAACCTGCTGCTCAGTTCACGGTTCAAATTAAAATTAAATTATGGTGTTTTACGTGCCAGAACCAGGATATGATAATGAGGCACGCCGTAGTGGGGGACTCCGGACTAATTTTCACCCCCTGGAGGTTCACTCTTAAAAGGGACGCCATATTTAGCATTCTATCTTGCGCAACTTCAAGAAATCTTGGCAATTTTCCCGAAAATTAGTGGTGGATATAACGCACGAGACAGAAATAAATTGACGAAGAATTACTGTGGATGCTTTCTTGTCTGGTTTGAGCAGTAATCGGGGCTTGTACTCTAGTCAGGTTCTCCCTTGAAGTGTGGGTGATACTGCAAGTGTTTCAGTGAACTGTGTAACCTTGACGCCCCACATTTATTATATAAGCTGGACATAAAAGACGTAAAAGGAATTGTCACTTGGAAGAAAAACGCTAGAAGCATTCTGGTGCAGTGATAACGCAGCATGAACACAGAAAGTGGACGCAATTTTCAGCGCTAACTTCCCTCAGCACTTTTATTTCCTGGTACAGAGCCATATGCATACATCCGCCTCTATCCCTCTTCAAGGGCGCCATGGTACATGTACAGTGCTTAAGTAATTGAAAACGAGAGCAGCACGGAAAGATCTAAAACGTGCTGTTGTCAGCGGCTAAAATCCCAGCTGGGGCAGAAACATGGGTTCCTTGATTTTGAGGCTGACAGAGAGGGTTTGCTCATTCGCCTGTCACCAGATGTCGCTATGGTTGGCCGGTACATGCAGAATGAAACAATGTTTTGCCAAACGCTGAAACGAGTAGTCTTAAGTACACAGCCTATGGTAATGCATGCGGGTGAGTTAGTCCTTTGTCATTCGGTCTCGCGAGGCGGTTTGTCTCGAGCCATGCCGTCTGCAAGACGTGCCTTCTCAGAAAGGAAGCAGGTCCGAGAACGAGATGCGACTGCAGCTCTGCTCGACGCGGTCGCAGTTGATGCCCTGCAGGAGTGCCAGCAGACGGCCGACGTGCTTCACGTACGGCTCGGGAAGGCCGGCCAGTTCCATGCGCAGGTGCACGTTGGTTCGAGCCGTCTCGGTGAGGCGGCAGATGGCGCTGAGTCCGCACGTCGGGCCTCCGGTCTCCGTGGGCGCCGTTCGGTGACCCAGGGGCACGACGAGCGCAGCCAGGGCCGACGCGGCTATGAGCGCCGGCAGCAGAATCCCGGTGGTGCGCAGCAGCCACAGCAGCAAGAAGCCCAGCACGACGGCGACGACGGGAAAGCCTATCGGCTTTGGCAGATGCCGGCCCTGGGCCAAGACCGCAGTCTTGACGGCAGCGGCTGGCGTTGCGTGCAGGAATGGCGACAATGGCGGAGCGGCAGCGCCGTCCTCCTTGGCCGCGACAGCCGCTGCGTCGGTATGCGGCGACGCTCGTTGCATTTTCGCCGGAGTGTCGCACGTGATTTGAGTCTTGGGGAACCGGAGCTGCGGAACTAGAAAGAAAGCACCAGAGCGTACTTAAAACATTCGCTCACTAGTTCTTCACGGTACAAAGTGATTGTGAAAGAGGTCTACGTAAAAACAAAGCTGTTACTCAATGACAGGTAGCAGGTACAGACCGCAACGAAAGATTACGGACGGCCGGATCTGCAGGAACGCTGGGTTTCCGAACGGTTTGTGACCGTAGCAAGTAAAACTTGGTAACAGTGCGTTATTCGCATGTCCTATTACATGCCGCAAATCCTAATACCAGACTGTGTGCCCGAGCTGCGGAGACACAGCATTTTCTCACACTCCGGCAGTCTGCGAACTTTTAATGCCGACTGCACCTCTGTTCTTTTTTGTCGATGACGGTGACATAGCAACATCAGAACTAAACGTGTTTTACACGAGCACGACAAACGAACTAAAACATAAGAGCATATTAAGGCACAACAACCAACACGACCTGAGCTTCGGTTTCCAAATAAGTCTAAGATATATGCAACATTTGACGAAACACACATCAAATCCTGAATCAGCAGTATTCAATATGCGCTTACACAATATTTGAGCCACAATAAGCAATAATTCTGAGAGTGTTTATTGTAGTGCACATGCTGCCGATGTCCTATAACTATCGGGGATACTCAGCGCTTCGAGCCATCCAAGCGCTCATAGATCACACAACCAATACATGCCACGAGCGCTGTGATTTTCCCGGAGCCGCTGACGTAATACTTCAGTCACACCATCGCTCCGCCGCCCTGCCATGCCGTCCTTCGAACATCTATCTGTACATTGTTATATTCTTAGAATATGACGTCGCGTTCTCCCGCTGCAAACTGCGATGCCAGTCAGCGAGTAGCCTCACGATGATTGTTGTTCAGAATCATTTGGTTCTTATGATACAAGGACGCATATGAAGGCCCACGTGAGAGCGTTCGGGGACGCCTACTATAGGTGCGTGGGAATGTTCAAGACAATATATTCCTAATTCTATGTGTGCAGCTATTGTTTACAAATAGCAAACAGACTTGTGTTACGTAAGTTCGCTCGCTATGCAAAGTATGATTTCATTAATTACTAATTACTTGTTCTTGTTCTAACTATTCCACCTCATTTGTGAAAACACCTATTTGTGCATAGTGTACACTGCCTGAGCAATGTTTCAGCTTGTTGCCATATTAAGTTGTCTGCAGCAACTGTTTCATGTACTTGAGCAAGTTGTGCAAGTGATCAAGGCATTACGATCTGCGAAAGAGTAATTCCGCTGTAAAATCACTCGGGTAAGAACCCGCCGTAAAGCGGCTGTGGCGTTGCGATGAACTAAGCCCGATGGCGTGGAATCAAAACCCGGCCACGGCGGTCCCGTATTTCGATGGCGCCGGGGAAATGCAAAAGATAAAATAAGAATATAATAACACTGAAAATTAAATTATGGGGTTTTAGGCGCCAAAACTACGATATGATTACGAGGCACGCCGTAGCGGGGGACTCCGGAAATTTGGACCACCTGGGGTTCTTTAACGTACACCTAAATCCAAGTACACGGGTGTTTCCGCATTTCGCCCCCATCGAAATCCGGCTGCCATGGCCGGCTGGATTCGATCACGTGACCTTGTACTTAGCCGCACAACACGATAGCCACTAAGCAATTGCGGTGGGTGAAATGAAAAAGAAAAACTAAACAAAGACGTCCATGTACCATCCATTGAGTTCACGTTAAAGGACCCCAAGTGGTCAAAATTAACTGAGAGTCCCCCACTACAGCGTGCCTCATAATCAAATCGTGGTTTTGGCACGTAACACCCTAGAATTTATTTGAGAACTCGTGTGAGAATGTAGTAACAGAAGCCTGGTTTAGGACAGCGGATAACTTAGTCAATTTTGATCTTATTTTGCGATTCGAAGCAGCTTATAGTAAAAAGCTGGCCGTGGCCACATTATCGGCAGCCACGATAACAGGCCGATGGAAAGGTTTCCGACAGTTCCTTCTAATTGGCTGCCAGCAGAACGTAAATTTATCAATGATTAGCATGCGCTTTAACTGCAGAGTGATGAGAAGCTCGTGATGAGTACGACCTGCGCGCGTCCTGTGAAAACTTTTGGTGTGCAGTGTAAGCGTCAGAAGTTTACGGACCACGGCATGTGAAATGATTGAATTTCCCGGCGGTGTCTCACCGTAACCAGCAAATTCCTACAACACTATGTTGTTCGCCTGCACTTACAGGTTAGAAATATCAGGCACCGGACCCAGGCTGCGGAAATATTAAGGTTTTTCTCAATTGTCTTGGTCCGCAAACTTTTTTGAAGTAGACTGCACAGTCAACGAGCGTGCTTACGTCGAAAGTGGCAACGCCACTTAACACCACCGTATTTAACAGCCATTTATACGCCTAAACCATGCAAGTACAACGTTCAAATTTGGGGACATTTTTTTCGCTGGCTTCTAACATGTAAGCTTCGACGCTGCAATCGTCCTGCGCTCACCAAAGCGTGGCGGTCCTTGAGGTGAACAATTTTGCGTGGATGGACGTATACAGAACGACACGACGTCAGATTCTCAATTTCAACACCATGGTGCATGACCATGGAATCTTGCAAGAGAAAGTTAGGCGCGTTTGTATGACTTTCACGGCTGACTAAACGGCGCTAAACAGAAGACACGTGTGACACGTACTTGTAAACAATGTCGTGTCCTGTTCTCGTAAACGTCTTCTTATCTACTTCGCTCATGTTGTTTAATTGAATTGAATTTTGAGGTTTTACGTGCGAAAACCACGATCCAATTATGAGGCACGCCGTAGTGGGGACTCCGGTAATTTCGACCACCTAGGGTTCTTTAACGTGCACCTAAATCTAAGTACACGGGTGTTTTCCCATTTCGCCCCCATCGGAATGCGGCCGCCGTGGCCGGGATTCGATCCTGCGACCTCGTGCTGAGCAGCCCAACACCATAGCCACTAAGGAACCACGGCGGGTTCATGTTGTCTACTTTGCGCTGGTTAGCATATTATGGAATATTGACAGTTTTAGTACAGGCAATTGCATTGCCTGAGCACCTCTATTCAGGGCATGAAGATACATTAGCATGCCACTCCAGTGACAAGCGTCCGAGACCCTGCATGCTGCTTACCGGTCATGCAACGCTTGCAACCGCTTATTGTAACCATCATGTGTGCACGGAGCAGATTTCTGCTTGCCTTAGAAGGGGACAAGCGGTAAGGGTAATCTCGGGACGAGTCCAAGATGGATCCAAATAGGTGGCGAAACTTCGGGCGAAAGGCGGTTCAGAACAAATTGTCACCGACATCAGCAAGGGTGGTTATGGGAGCAGCGATTGAAGCGTGACTATGTTTGGAGGGAACAAACATTGGGAAAGAAAAAAAAAGCGCTTTTTTAAAATTAAAGCGAGACACAGATTCATTCAACGAAAATAATATTCCTAATCAATTTTATATATGCGTGACGAGTAAAGAAAATACAACTCTTATTTTATCACTATCAGTAAATACCGTTTTCTGAGTGCTCTCGCCGCTCTCGCTTGCAAATCAATGTAGCTCTTGAACTGTGCAGAAAGGCGCGCTCGTAAACTTCACCTGTTAGAATACGCCCCCCTCACACATAGTGCTGTTTTGCTTGTCGACGTTTGTCTGAATTTGGTGACGCGGGTACCTTCGTCGTTTCTCAAGCTGTTCAGTCAAAAGTAGTGAGTTACGACCGTCAGACAATTATTTACTTTAGTTCTTTTCGTGTGGCTGCGCAGGCCAACGGGCTTGGCGTCGGACGATAGAATC
Organism: Dermacentor andersoni; assembly: GCF_023375885.2. NCBI lineage: Eukaryota > Metazoa > Arthropoda > Arachnida > Ixodida > Ixodidae > Dermacentor > Dermacentor andersoni. The sequence goes on from NC_092822.1 coordinate 22,645,069, forward strand.
AGCACTCTGTACCTAAAGCTTTCGTCGGCCTCCAAAGAAAGTATGTTCTATTCAGAAGTGAGACTTCGACACCGGTACGGCTGACTTTTTGTTTTATCGCTTTCCGCGCTGAAAGCTCGAAACGCCCATCGAGTAGAATGTCAGGGCAAGGCACTTGAAGATACAGCTCTAATGGTAGGCCAGCAAAACAAATTTCGCGCCTTTGAGAACAAAATGACGTCACTTCTGTTTTTAAAGGATATGGCGTCACATTGTTCTTCAGCCGGAAGTGTTCCCTCCTCGAACAGATGGCGCTAAGTCCCATATGAACTGCCGATGAACCGCAATGTTTTGAACGTATGGGCTTCTATGGAAGATTCGCTGCCAGGTACATTTACCTCGGCGAGTCTTTCACGGGCTGAAAGAAACAGTCTAGCAAACGATGCCCTAACAGGTGTACACCTCGCACGCATGCGCAGCGAATAGCATTCCTTGCCTTGTATGTGTTTCCTGAAGTGACACGGCTCTGACCGCCCTTCCAGTCGGTACGCCCAACTCCGCTCAAAAAAATTACGCGTTGATGCACTGCACAGAACTGTGTAGAATGTGCACCTTCGATAAGCACCTGTCCCGTAGCCACGAATGACGTGGACCATCAATTTGGCTGCAAAACGATGGACACGTACCCTCACATTCCGCTCACTCGACTCGGCGGTGGAGCGAAGTGGGGTGTATATAGTTTGGGCGAACTGGCAGCGGTTAATTTTATAGTCTTCGCAAAGCACACACGTGTAATGAAATAAGGGATAGGCGAAGACTGAAAGAGCGCTGACTTCCAACTAATTATATTTCTATGAAATACTAGTGGAAGAAAAAAAAAAGCAAAGCAACTGATAGTGACTGATACCGTAAATGAACTGTCATGTTCAAGAGCACGTGCCCACATTTGCCTCAAAACCTGGGAATACAGTCAAATTCGTATTTCGAGAGTGCAATGGCAGGTGCACCGAGACGCATCGCCATACTTATCGTCTCAGCCTAAATAATTTCGAAGTTAGCTGGGTTCTATGCTTGGAGGTTACTTTTCACTGATCGAAAAAAAAATGTGCTGGTACCCTCTTCGATGATTGTAAATGCGATTGAGTAGCCAGAACGAACGCTTTCCTTGCCGAGTCCGACCACCGATTAACCACAAGAAAGAGGCGAAACAGGCAAAGAATGCTATTCGCTGTAAAAGAGGTGCGCGACAGTGAATGCCACAACCTCTGGCCGCGACCGTTTTGCGTGAGCATCACAACAATATAAGCATAGTGTTGTCGCAGTCCAGTTGGTGATTCATGATTTGGCAAGTTACCGCAAAGTACACACGAGACTTGAAGAAAGGAACAACAAGAAGCGATTCATTCATCAGTGATCATCAGTTGTCAGCATACCGCTTCGTCTTGACCCTTTCTTCAAGACTCGCGTGTTCTTTGTGGTAATATCCCAAATCACAATAACGTTCACGACGTTATACGGGATCATCCCTGGCATTCACTGCCGCGACAGCGGTTTTGTCCTATACAGTACACATGAAATGTATCGTATTTATGTAGGTATATACTACGTGTTCTCAATATCGGCAGCGCGGACCACTCACACAGGTAGAGCACGCTGTAGGTTTACCAGCAGGACGCGACTCCCACCATTTGTAGGTTTACCGGCAGGATGCGGCTCCCGCCATTTGTAGGTTTACCGGCAGGATGCGGCTCCCGCCATTTGTAGCTTCACCGGCAGGACGCGACTGGACGCACTACACAGTCACGCTCACGCTGTCGTCAACAGACGGAACATGAGGTCTCAAGCGCGCATGAGCATCGACTTACGGTTTGGCAGTAGAGTGTAGTAGACGTCGACCGAACACGAACAGGGAGCGTATCCACTAAAGGTACAAACTACGAGAGCGTGCTAACCACCCGCCAGTGCGATCTGCCTGTATACCGAGTGGCATATAAGCTCGCTTATTCATTGTCATAAAAAGTGCGATTACACGCAGCTGCAATTAATCATGGTGTTGAGTGCAGGACCGGTGTGCCCTGGATAGCAGCACTGGAAATCGTTTGCGACCGGCGGTCTATTGTGTACTCGAATGACGTGTGACGATAATACGCGGCTAGGTGAGTGATGTATCGCTTGTTTCGCTCTGCGCAAAGAGATCAACTTAAGCCCTGAAGGCGCCAGCAAAAAATTGTTGCCATATCAGGTCATGACTTTCAAGCAATCTTGGCTCCATGCAGGTTTGACTGGGTCTGTCAACTGCCGATTACCAATCCTGTGGCAGGCACAGGCCACGAAAGGGTTACAAGGCTTCAGTTGGTTGTTCTTAAGTTGTGAAATTGGGATAAATGATGTATATCGCTCAAAGGAAATGCGTGAGCACACTTGGCGGGACATCGAACGCGCAACTTTCTTTTCATCGACACAGGGCGCACAGTCGAAGCTGAGAACTATACGGTTGCGAAGCGCGCTTTGGTATGCCATCTTGGAATACTAGTGCAGCGCAGACGAGATGAGGGTAGAAAAAAGAAAGCTCGCAAACACACAAACACACTTTGTGTTTCCGCTCTTCCCATGTCCTCGTCTCAATCGCACAACTATAGTATTCCATGCCGAGAGCCTTTAGGGGCTGATAGCCAGCGTTTTGACAACGGGACTTTGTTTTGGTCAGCGCTTATAGAACGTGTGCTACGTGTTTCTTCTGGTGCCCCTGTGCCTTTCTTTTTTGCGCTATGCCTCGTTTTTCTTAGGGAATACAGCCACCTTTGAAGCGCCGTCGCCTTACTCACCGAACAAGACGAGCATCGTGAAGCCCACAGTCACCAGGACGATGCTGAGGATCAGTAGGCAAACAACGGTTCGAGGACGCATGGTTGAAGGGCCCGGATACCGCAGGTGGCAGGCACCACTGTAACGCGGCTCGTATGCGTCGCTTAGTATGGTCACGTGGGCAACCAGGCAGTATCGTGCTTTGATAATAGCAAGGCTCTCATAACGACGATAACGTTCTGCGCGTAAGGTGACTGGAGCAGCGCCGTTGCATGATTCGTGGTCTGGTTAAAAAATGCTTCGTCACAACTTGCCCTTCCCTGCGGCATCTCCTTTCCTTGTAATTGTGGCATGTCGATGCTGTGCGCACATTTATCGATCAGTGCCGATTGTTAGTTTGAAGTTTGACACGAAGCGTTCAATGTGGAAGCAATTCTGTAGTCATATCCCGAATTTTATGAAAGAAAGTATGCAAGCGGCTTGGAAGAAGTATTCAAGCTATTAAACTGGGAAGGCTTGGGAGTAAGGATCGACGGCGAATAGCTCAGCAACCTTCGATTTGCCGATGACATTGTTCTAGAGAGAGAGAGAGAGAGAGAGAGACTGAAGTATTAAAGCGCCAAACAGACGGCACAAGAAGAGACACGGACGAGCGAGAGACGAGAGACAGAGGAAAGGGGCAAAGGCAGGGAGGTTTGCTACCCTACGCTGGGGAGAGAGGGGAGGGGGAAGTAAAGTGATAACAAAATAGACGTAAAGAAAGAAAGGAGCGTAGACATACATTGTTCTATTCAGCAATACTGCAGACGAGTTACAACAAATAATTGAGGACCTTAAGAGGAAGCTTTAGCTCGGGCACAACTCCGACGCGGCCTATTCAAATACATGTAAAACGCAAAAACGTTTTTCTGAGATAACCCCTGGACCGATTCTAATGAAATTTGTTGCATTTGAAAGAGAAAGTTAAATTCTAGTGACTGCTGGGAGCGGAATGTTGATTTTTGGGCTTGAATTTTCTTTAAAAAGTTTTCAAATATTTGACCGTTTGAAGAAAATGGAAGTACGATGTTTACAAATTCATAGCTCTGCATGAAGAACAAATATCATGGTTCTGTAAACGGCATCCATTAGATCATTCAAAGCGGACAAATTCGATATGTAATTTTACATCTTACGTGAATTTGTTACGTTGGTTACAAGGGTTCTGCAAGAGTTGTATTTTCCTAATACTAAATATTTTTATATTCATGTGTAAAATATCAATTTTGTCCGCTTTAGATGTACTATTAGATGCAATTCACAGAATTGTCTTATCATTTTTGGTTGTTGAGTTATAGAGTTGTAAACTTCATAGTTCCGCTTTCTAAAAATTTTCGATTTTCGACAATTTTTAATAAAAAATTGACGACCTACCTCAAGAACGTGACAAGAACAGTCACTAGATTTTAAGTTTTTCTTTTAAATGCAACAAACTTCGTCAAATTTGGTGCAGTGGTTGCCGAGAAAAACGAATTCTCCTTTTACATGTATTTAGATAGGAGCACCCGAGCTAAAGCGAGTGCAAGAGTGGGGTTGAGGATTAATATGCAGAAGACAAAGATAATGATGAATATCCGGGCAAGGGAACAAGAGTTCAGTATCGCAAGTCAGCCTCTAGAGTTTGTGAAGGAGTACGTTTACCTAGGTCAACTAATCACAGGGAACCCTGACCATGAGAAGAAAATTCACAGAAGAATAAAAATGGGTTGGATCGCATACGGCAGACATCGTGAGCTCCTGACTGGAAGCTTACCGCTATCATTTAAAAGGAAGTTATACAATCAGTGCATTTTACCGTTGCTGACATATGGGGCAGAGACTTGGAGGCTGACAAAGAAGCTTGAGAACAAGTTAAGAACCGCGCAAAGAGCGATCGAATGAAGAATGCTAGGCATAACTTTAAGAGACAGAAAGAGAGCGGTTTGTATCAGAGAACAAAAGGGTATAGACGATGTTCTAATTGACAGTAAGAGAAAAAAATGGCGCTGGGCAGGTCATGTAATGCGCAGATTAGATAACCGTTGGGCCATTAGGGTACACAATGCATAGCAAGAGAACGGAAGCGCAGTAGAGGACGGCAGAAGACTAGGTGGTACGACGAAATTAGGAAATTTGCGGGTGCTAGTTGGAATCGGTTGGCGCAAGACAGGGGTAATTGGAGATCGCAGGGAGAGACCGTCGTCCTGCAGTGTACACAAAATAGGCTTATGAGGATGATAATAATAATGATGATGATAATAATGATGATGATACAAGCTGCTTGGGGGGGGGGAGGGCAGACAGCCTCGTACGGTGCCCGTCACAAGGGGAGAAGATGCTGCTCTCTCAGCTGCCGGCACCCTCTGCTGGTAAATATTCAAATTGCTTGTCGAGAATGAAGCGCACTAAGTTTCCAGAAGAATACGGAACTTCAAGTATGCGTCATCAAACATAACCCCCTAGCAAACATTCTATGTGTTTTATCCCCGCGGTCAAAGTACGCACGCACGCACACATCTACCTCAGTAATGAGATCCGGCTGTAGGTACTGCAGATTTCGTACTACTTGCGTATGCCGAACCTTTGTGTTGTCTTCTCATTACATCTGAGGGCGCTTTGTTGCCACATTGTTTGACAAAACAGTGGCACCATCAGCCTGGTCATTCCAAATGAAGAAGGAAGGATTCTGCTTTTTTTCGCTCAGCCATCGCCGCAGGCGACAACCCTTATCGATGCAGACCCACTTAAACGTAAGCACATATGCTAACTAGCCAAGAAAACTGCCTTTTTAAACTGAAATAAATTGCGGGATCTAACGTTCCCAAACTGCACAGGGGGCGGGGGAGGGGAGATCGCCGAAGTGAGGACCCCGAATAATTTGGACCACCGGGAGTTCACCCAATGCAAAGTACATACGCTAGCGTTCTTGTATCTCACCTGTACAGAAATGCGGCCGCCGAGGCCGGGACCTACGTTATACCTCATGTTCAGAAGCGCAGCGTCACAGCCTTCTTTTTAATATCTTCGTTCTGATAATGCATGACCGCGTACGCTCCGAAGTGTCCCGAGTACGAGAGCATATTGGCTCTTTCTTCCCATCGCTCCGTTTGTGCTTTTAATAAATTGAAATTAATTATGGGGGTTTTACGCACCAAAACCACCTTCTGATTATGAGGCACGCCGTAGTGGAGGACTCCGGAAATTTTGACCACCTGGGGTTCTTTAACGTGCACCTAAATCTAAGTACACGGGGCTTTTAATAAACAACGCTTCGTAACGTGTAACGTAATGACTGAAACTTGCTAACAATTGAATACTATGATGTGAGCTTCATATCAATTGATGATTAAAACAAACGTTCAATTTTCTCGGGTCATCAGGAAAAGGTATTCGATTTGATTCTGGCACTATTCGATTCGTACTCGGATCGGCTTCACAATACTAATATTCGCGCACGCCAGTGAAGAAGCAGCCTTCTCCGTAGGAGCTCTTTCGAGCACGCTGCAAGCGCGCTTATGTGCCTCATTACGAATCCAAGCGGCAGGATCAGTTCGAGGGAACGCGCGCGAGTGTCTCTGCCACGCGTATACAGTCGTCCGAGATGCCTCCTACCTCGCGACAAGTTTTGATGCTTGCTCGCGGTTATCTCATTCTTTTTTATTATCCTTCTATTTTTTTCTTTGCCCCCGTGAATACGCACGCGGGTGAAATGTGCTCTTTATAAATAAAGAAGAAAGCGGAGGCAAGTAGCTGACTGCGAGCTCGCGGAGCGCCGCGTCTGCAGCTTCTGCACACGTTTCTATGAACTGCACGTCTGCAACTCCGCGTCGCCATTCGGAGCAGACGTGCTTTGTTCGCGAAAAAAAAAAAAAGAAGATTGTAGTACGTAGGTAAAATGCTTTACTTTCGCAAAATTTGGTGCAGTTGGAATGGGCCGACCATGACCTTTATCAGCATCATCAGCATCATGTTAATCAGCCTGGTTACGCCCAGTGCAGGGCAAAAGCCTCTCCCATACTTCTCCAACTACTAATATTGGTCATGTTGTTCCTGCAAACTTCTTAATCTCATCCGCCCACCTAACTTTCTGCCGCCCCCTGCTACGCTTCCCTTCCCTTTGAATCCAGTCCGTAACCCTTAATGACCACCGGTTATCTTCTCTCCTCATTACATGTCCTGCCCATGCCCATTTCTTTTTCTTGATTACAACTAAGATGTCATTAACTCGCGTTTGTTCCCTTATCCAATCTGATCTTTTCTTATCCCTTAGCGTTACACCTATAATTCTTCTTTCCATAGCTCGTTGCGTCGTCCTCAATTTAAGTAGAACCCCTTTCGTAAGCCTCCAGGTTTCTGCCCCGTAGGTGGGTACTGGTAAGAGCTGTTATACACTTTTCTCTTTATGGACCTTTATGGGGCACTATAACGCCGGTGACGAGGCACTACGGAAGTTTGAGGGCTTGAGTGTTATGCACTAAAATATGCTGACACAGTCCAATATACTCTTAAGCAAAGTTGCACCCTTTTGCCACACAACAATAATCATGTCTTGTCCGCATTTCCTTTCTTCAACGCTACGAGCCCGGTACTTCCAAGTCACGAACGGCATGCCTGTTATCAGCATAACAGAGCATTCTCGACAGGAAAGTTTTCAAGGAAGGAAACGCGAGCGAGACAGAATACGATTACTGTTTTGTGGCAGAGATACACCCCAAAGGGTGTAACTTTGCCTAAGAGTGTATAGGGAGAGCACAAAAACTGGCACGAAATTTTCAGCAACAACAACCGACGTGCGCATGAGTCAGCGTTTGCTTTAGTCCCGTACGTGGCCAATGGACGTTGCGAGGAGCGCATGCGCTCCTGATCTACACCATGGCGATGCCGAGTCAGGTCAGAAGCTGGACACGTGGACCTGAACGTGAGCGCTGATTTTGACAACGTGACATGGGAGTATACGTGCAGCTGACGACTGCTTACATACGTGTACGAGGAGAAAGTAACAGTCTCATCGAGTCTACACAAAAACAGCTTTTTTCTTTGACAAAACAAAGACGCCAAAGCGTGACTATCGTGTGATATAGGTTCTCCTTTCTATATGTGCTACATCCTGAATGTTCACGTCAACTCGCCGTATTCGAAACGCACTTCACGATGTTCTTCGTTCATTTTTTTTTTTGCTTGATATGCCAGTGAGACCTGCCACGGCCTCCGCGAGAACGCACCGTGTGGCGCGATATTGGAGGTCACGTACGATCTTGCCGTTGAATTTCATAGTATAATTACTAGGGAAAATGTGGCGCTGCAGTCGTTCGAGTACCATCCATCGATTTTTCTGCACTCTGGTACGGTTTTGTGGAGAAAGCACGCTGCGGCGTCTTTTATTCTTTCTGGTTCAGCAGTGTTGCACGTTTATATAGACCAGTACTAGTGTTTTGAGCTTGCAGCAAACTTATTATACCACATTATTTATAGTACACAAATGTCGACACTTTCCGGTATGAAGGTCGCTGAATGTAACTTACATTTGGGCACTATAACGCAACAGTGGGCGAATATTTTTTTTACTGTCTGAACAGTTGACTTCATTTGCGAATGTTCCATCTGCGAATGTTCATTTGCGAATGTACAGAAAGACGGTAGGAACGGGAGTATAAGTCATGCTAATCATCGCCGTACAACGTATCTGCAATAACGAATCAGGACTAAAATAAGAACCTTGAAGTTGTCGAAAGCCAAAAGGCCGAAGTTTAGGCAAATCAGCGTACTAGCGTTTATTATTATGCTATATGTATAGCCATACACTGACGGCGCGCGTAGACACTAGCATCAGACTTCTCAAGAGTGTATATTTTGTACAAACTCGATGCCACCTTTTGGCCCGCTTGACAATTTCATCGTAGTGAGTACTTGCCACAGTTGAGGATCATCATGATGACCCTTTCCTATTCAACCTATTTAACCTGTCCTTGCCTCATCAACCTATTTACCACTGAACAAGTTAGTGGAGGTGCACGTTTCTGCGACCAGGCGCATCGCTTGGGCTCGCGACTAAGGCATAGCGCTGTAAGGTTCGTAACAGCGTGACGCAAGAGACGGACGAAAGGACGGTGAAAACGACCACACAGCACTGACTCTCAACTGATCAGTTGAGCGCCATGCTGTCTTTTTTACCTTCCTTCTGTCCGTGTCTTGTGTTGCGCTGTTACGAACCTTACAATGAATCCTAATCAACTGGCCCAACTTACCATCTTGACAAAGCCTAGCGCGTCGCATACTGTAAGCGCCGAAATTGCGCATGTAACACCTGCAGGGAGTGGGGGAGAGAAGTATTCTGTAAGTGTCCACCTAGTGGACGTGTCCATTTGGTCTCCTGCTGATGTTTCTGATTGGCTTGGCTGGGGGTACGCGTGAGAAGGAGGCAGGTGCCCCCAACGAGTCATCACGTTAGCAGCAGACGAAATGGACACGTCCACTAAGGAGACACTTAGAGAATACGTCTCCCAGGAGGCGTATTTGACGTCGTAGCGTTTCATTCGCAAGCTGCAATGATATGTGAAGTCTTATTCTACTAAAATCTGCGCAGTTTAAATGCAACCGCACTGCGAAGCGCATCGAGTGAAGCTTCAGTGACAGCGCTATTTGCGTAGTCGCCGCAGTGTCGTCTGCTAAGTGCGAAACGAAGTGTATGCCCGTTATACAGCGATGTAGCTGCTACAGTGGCTCACCTGCAGAGTTCAGAGGCGTCGCTTCGGATTGCTGATTTCATCTGTTGTTGTTAAAAGTCAAAAATGAAGATCACAAAAATTTCGCCATGCTAAAAAGAACAAATATTAAAGAAGAAGCCATCAAATTGCATCTCACGACTCAATTTCTTTTTCTAGACGTTGTCTCACCTTCGCTTACACAATTTTTTTTTTAACATAGCCGATATCATGTAGCCCGCGACTAGCTTCAACTCTAATGCTATCTTCAACTATCAAGGAATAATAATACCGACTGCAAGTTTATTGCAAAAAAACAGTCGCGCATCACAAATGGTTGCCGGCACACTCAAAGAAATTCCGCTTTCGATGGACTCGGTTGCGACGTTGACGGCCAAGGGCTTTGTAAGGGCCGCCTGTGAAAGAAAGCCGACGCCTGAAACAGGAAGTGCGAGAGGTTGGTCAAGCCTGTTGCACAACTCTCCCAAGTGCCGCGCCTACGCCACCCACAAAATGTTTATCTGAGGGGGACCGGCCTCGACCCACGGTCCATGCAACACACTGTGTTGAGCCGCGTGTCTTTTTTTTTTTTTTTTGCTACCTTTCTTTCCCAACGCCTTCGAGTTTATTAGGGGTCAGAGTTTTTTTACTCCCTGCGCGCGTTTCATTATGCAGCAGGGGCCGGCTTAAAAAATTCGCCCGTTCCGAAGGCGGCAGACGAAACTTCAGAATGAGGAGTCACGTACACGTGGCCAGCAATTGTCGTCGGTGGCGTCTGAGAGGCTCATGCATGCCGGAGCGTGACCTTACTGAGTTTCGAGACTTTTTTTTTTCACAACGTTTCTTGAATATGTAGCGAGCAATTACTTATGGGACCCGCGGCCGTCATGAGCCACGCGGTTAGCGGAAGAACGAACGCTTGAAACAGGAATTACGAGGAGCGGTGCGGTATTTTTCTTCGGCCACGCTATATACATGTTCATCGCTCTCTTAGCGGAGGTGGCAACGGCATGACGCCCAACAGACATTGAAGCAAAGGAAATCATAGGGGAAAATAAGCGTTCTCTTTTTAATTGAAATTTATGCAAAAGAAAAGAAAACAATGCGGACGATAAGGCAACTTACCGCTGTGATTGCCGAATCCACATCTAATGCCTAGAGTGCGCAAAGCTCCACCAGCTGAGCCACGGCGCTGGTTGACCTATATACGTCCACAATGTTGGGTGTTTGTGCAACTGTAGTACGTCTACGGCTACAGTTAGTGGGGAGTGTTACAGTTACTACAGTTAGTGGGGAGTGTTAGCCAGCGCCACTAACGCCGTGGCTGCGGATGTGAAGCATCCCTTGCGAATACTCCAGACGTCGCGTGGTACGTGAACTTTGGAACGGGCAGTCGGCCAATAAACCGTCCTACGCTGCCTCAAGGCATCAACGTCAAGCTTTTAGCGGATGAAAACCGATTTATCGTATAGTTTCTGACAATACTACTGCGATGGCATTCTTTGTCTACACTGCCGCAGTGTGCGAGTATCCTGGCGTCTTCCGCAGTTCTCTTATAGTTAAGGCGAAGCAGGCAATTGCGGCGATGATCGTGGCGATGAAGTGCGATGACGACATAACGACTACGACGTTGTGACGATGATGGCATGACGAAGACGACGTCGATTGTGACGTCATAACGACGATGTCATGATGGTGACGACGTCAGCTACCATGGAATGACGATGACTGCGTCGACTACGGCAATATAACGACGATGGCATGACAATGACGACGTCAATTATGAAGGCATAACGACGATGTCATGATGATGTAGAATAAGACATGACACCGATGACATGACGATGACGAATGTCGACTGCGATGCAATGGCGATGACTGTGTCGACTACGGCAATATAACGACGATGACATGACGATGATGTCATCGGTTACGACGTCATGGTAACGATGCCGCGACGACTACGATGATGTCATGATCACAATTGGAACGAAACATGAAACATTGGTTTCTTAATAATAATATTTGGGGTTTTACGTGCCAAAACCACTTTCTGATTATGAGGCACGCCGTAGTGGAGGACTCCGGAAATTTTGACCACCTGGGGTTCTTTAACGTGCACCTAAATCTAAGCACACGGGTGTTTTCGCATTTCGCCCCCATCGAAATGCGGCCGCCGTGGCCGGGATTCGATCCCGCGACCTCGTGCTCAGCAGCCCAACACCATAGCCACTGAGCAACCACGGCGGGTTTGGTTTCTTCGGATCGCGGGATTAGCGTTAATGATTTCCTATAGACAGAAGACCATCTATATATAGTCTTCTGACGAACGCGGTGCCTCCTTGGAAATGCTGGCATGTGGGTGTTCCTGCTTGCCTTGATCTTGGCCTGACCTAAAACAGGACATCCACTGCGCAAATACAGCTTTCGTCTGTAAAATATTCATATAAAAGGTATTTGTGCTCCCGTGATACACCTTGCATTACCGTTTACTCACACAGCACTGAAAGGAAGCGAAAGTTCTCCTTAGCTATTTCTAAAGATTACTTAGTTCTCTCGAGATACTTAAGTGTTCTGCTGTCCCTTTCTAAAGTGCATAACTAAATACTGCTGAAGCTTTTGTCTTATAAAGTTTTATTCACTAAGCTATAATTTCAAGACCGCCTAATTTTTGGCCAATCTTCTGTACGTAAGCGCCACTTCTTTAGAGCAAGAACTATACTCCACGTGATGCGCTACGTCGTTGTACCGATTGAGTGGCTTCCCGTGCGTTTTCTTCCCTCGACAACGTGTGCAGCGGCATGTGAATCGTTAATTGCATTGCCCACACAAGACCAGGGCTCGTCATCAAAGAGCGCTGGCTAATAGAACACATATATGCTGGCCGCTGTATGACTCCGATGCGTTCTTTGCCAGCTGCGGCGACGAAGTTCCGCCACTCCTTCGAGGGATGACGTCAGCGCTTGGGAACCGCCAGCCGAAAACAAGAGCAACATGCGCTGTTGTTACGGTAGTTAACGATGCAGGTTGCGTCAATGTCTACCGGCCGCGTTACTTTCTTCCTTTCTCCTTTATTTACTTTTAGGCAAGACATGGGTATTTTTCTTCATCTGTGCACCCGCTCTGCCCAGAGTGCATCGCGATCTCTTGTATGTGTTTGGAACTCTGTGTACGCGCATATGTAGAGACTTCAGTGTGGAGTAACTTGTTCTTGCCTTTGATCCCTGTGCGTTCGTGTGTGTATATCGGAGTGTATATGCGCTAAATGTTTTGAACCTGTGACATCTTTTCTTCTTGTGTTACAATATTTTTCTAAGAGCTTTCGTTATGATTTAAAAATGACTCTATTCGCCTGCAATATAGGCTGACATCTTTCTTTCATTAAAAAATAAAGAACCGTGCATACGGCGGGGCTGAGAACGGCACATAAATAAATTTGGATGAAGGACTGATATATGTGAATTTGCCTCCCTGAATTCGACATCTTTACTGCAGTAAGTTAGTAGTAGTTAGCAGTAGTTACTACAGAAACATGGCGTACATCTGTTGCAGTGAGGATATATAGGTTCAACAGTCGATGACAAGTTGGGAATACAAGCTTCTCCCACAAAAGCGCAGTGAACCCACTCTTCACCTCTGAAAGGGGGCCGAGCCAATTGGGGTCCACTCATAACTATATGCAAATTATGTACGATCAATTAGGTTAGCTCGTTTTTTCTAAAGTAAAGCGGTATTTCATGCTTAAAAGAGCAGTTCTTTTTCGTATATATCTGACTTTGTGCCACTGGTCTCAAGATGAAACCTGGATTTCTAGGGCAAATTTTACGAGCGATCCTTATGTTACTGCTCAGTCAAAGTTATTATTTTATCTTTAAACAACTGACTTTTAGTTTCCATTAGCCTAGCCCTTACATTAAAGGAGCAATGGTACTAAGCTGTAAGTGGACTCCACCTGGCTCGGCTGTCTTTCAGAGCAGAAGGGAACGTACAGAGTATTTTTGCAGGTGGAGCACGGCTTTTTTGTAATCATTAGGTTGTCACCCAATTATCGCTAGCGTTTGCTCTTTCGTTGCGCAATTCCCTAGACAATCCAGTGACTGTTTCATCTGTGGCGGTAGTACACAATGTCTATAGACCAGAATTTGTGGCCATTCTTGGGGACAGCCATGTTTTGCAGGGGACTGCGGGAACTGGCGAAAAATTTAGAACGATAAAACAACCGCTATGACGCTCAGCCCATTCTTATCGCATGCTTTCCGCCAGCGTTCGCTCGCCACGGCTTTGTTGTCAGCCAGGCCCAAGTCTAATCCTAGGTCGTTGTCATTGTCTAGGCCTAGGGAAGCTGCCTGGTCATCCAATCGGCAACCCAGTGCGGGCTGCGCAAACAATTTGCAAATGGGGTGGAGATTAAGAGGAAGCTTTAGCTCGGGGGCTCCTATCTAAATACATGTAAAAGGTGAATTCGTTTTTCTCGGCAACCACTGAACCAAATTTGACGAGGTCTGTTGCATTTAAAAGAAAAAATTCAAATCTAGTGACTGTTGGTTTCGAATTTTAGATTTAGGTCGTCAATGTATTATGAAAAATTCGCAAAAATCAAAAATTTTCAAGAAACGAAATTATCAAGTTTACAACTCTGTAACTCAGCAACGAAAAATGATAATACAATTCTGTGAATTGCATCTAATAGCACATCTAAAGTGGACAAAATTGATTAGTTACACATGAATATAAAAAAAATTAGTAATGTGTAAATACAGCTTTTTCAGAACGCTTTTAAACGACGTAACAAATTCGCGTAAGGTGTAAAATGACATATCGAAATTGTCCGCTTTGAATGATCTAATAGATGCCGTTTACAAAACCACGATATCTCTTTTTGATGCAGAGGTATGAATTTGTAAACTTGGTGCTTCTATTTTTTTCAAGCGGTCAAATATTTGAAAATCTTTTTACCAAAATTCAGGCCCTAAACCGAAATTCCGCTTCCAACAGTCACTAGAATTTAACTTTTTCTCTCAAATGCATCAAATTTCATCAAAATCATTCCAGGCGTTATCTCAGAAAAGCGTTTCTGCGTTTTACATGTATTTGAATTGGCCGCGTCGGAGTAGGGCCCCAGCTAAATCTTCCTCTTAAGGGGAAGCTTTAGCTGGGGCTTGTTCCATCTATCTGAAGCTTGTTCAGATGGAAGGAATTATTGAAAGAACAACAAACAGAAAAAGAGAGTGAAAGGTAAAGCGGTGTGCCCGTGCAGTGCTCTAAAGAGGACATGACTCAGGCGTTCAGTGGGATGATACCCCGCATAACTGATAACACGTGTACTGACGGAACTGCTTATCCTTAAGCGCGGGCAATGTCGTGCTGTTAAACCATGCCTGACGGCAGTGCCGACCGCACGATGCATGTACGAAAGCAGTGGCGACGGTCGCAAAAGCGCTGACTCACAGTGAAAATATTTGCACACGTATACACGCGACCGCGACGGGATGCATCACGCGACCGCGACGGGATGCATCACGCGACCGCGACGGGTGCATCACGCGACCGCCTGTCTTGCGGTCGCACAACCATCACATATAATTTGAATTCATCGACTAGCCTACCTTTTAGATCCGGCTGACCCGCCGTGCTAGCTAAGTGGCTATGGTGTTGCACCGCTGAGCCCGAGGTCGCAGGTTCGACCCCAGCGGCGGCGGCCGCGTTCCCATGAGGCGGAATGCAAAAAAAAAAAAAAACAGCTCGTGTTTTTGGATTTAGATGGATGGATGGATGGATGTTATGAGCGTCCCCTTTGGAACGGGGCGGTGAGTTGCGCCACCAAGCTCTTGCTATTATACAGTCTAATGTCCTATCTAGGCTAAAAAAGGAAAATAAAGAGATAAGAAAGACTACTGTGAACTCCCACAACCAATTTTTCTGACCCCCTATTGCGAACTTTGCTTTTGTACGTCTCCGTGTTTTTTTTTTTTTTGTCGTTTCCCTACTTTTCTTCCACGAATCTTCCAATCGCCTCCTACTAATCTCTATTGAGGACATGTTTACTTTTCCCCTGCTCTCGCTGAACCCAAGGACTTCAAGGAGTCCAGTGGTGCCTAAATCGAGCACAGGGCAGACGTCTTCACATTCTAATAAAACATGCTCTATCGTTTCCGTAGCTTTACCACAGCCCCAAGCACATGCTTCTTTCTCCTCCTTATATCTGGCTTTATAGGTGCGTGTTCTAAGGCATCCCGATCTCGCTTGCTACTAGTGCCACCTCGAGGCGAACGGGAACTCATTACGGACTGCGGAGTCGCTCGGCAGGAGCACTATAGTGACGGCTTCCATCAGGCCGAGAAAGGGGTTGGAAAATTAATCCGGAGCCCCTACTACAGCGTGCCTCCTAAATCCGATCGTTGCTTTAGCAGGTAAAACGCCTCGGAATTTAAATTTCGATCCGGCTTTCGTTCCGTTAATTGATCTTGCGCGGACAAAAACATGTAACTCAGCTGTTCAACGTAACAACTACGGACACGCCGTGAACGCTGTTGCACGCCTCGCGTGTGTTTCTTTTTTTCGGTTCAGCTCGCTTAACTTTCTTTTACTCATCGAAATATTGCCGAACGAGTGGCTCTGCGTGACCAGTAGCTTTCTCGCGCGTACGTCGCCGTACGTTGGGCAATAAAAACAAACAGGGCGAACCAATTAGTTCGGCTTTCTAGGCCTAATGGAAGCCATCACTATAATGCTCCTGCCGAGCGACTCCGGAGCCCGTAATGAGTTCCCGTTCGCCCCGAGGTGGCGCCAGTAGCGCGCTCCCGCCAAATGACGGTGGTATGCGTAGTGAAGCCCTGTACGCGACGCACGTTTAATTGACTGCCAATGAAGGAGCGCCTTTAATAGGTCCGCGTGCGGGCTCGTAATTGTGTCGCGTAAAAGAAAAAGACCGTGGAAGAGAGCAACTTGTCAGGCTGTCTACATTCGCTCAAGGTGTGCGCGGGCACGGCTGGCGCGACCGGCGCCAGCCGAGAGTCGCAGTCGTGACGGTGTGGGCCAACAAACCTGTCGTCGAGGTGCCCCGTGTGCCCCGAAAATGAAAAAAAGAGAAGAAAAGGAGATCGATAAACAAAAGGGAAAGAACGAGGCTGCCTTCGCCAGTTATCCGCTCGTCGCAATAAATAAGGACGGATTGACGAGCCACGGCAGTCGATCAAGCCAGGCTTCTTTCTTTCTTTTCTTTCTTTTTAATCAATTTCGGTCCTTCCTCGCGCGTCTGCAGCTATTCGATTAGAGATGACGATCGACGTTCATTTCATATCGAGTGGGACTCCTCTACACCCGGGCGCGTGAGTTCGATTTGCGTACGCGCCGAAGTGGGCGCGCCTAGACGTCGTCGGCGCGTGTTTTATGTCTGCCGATTCGTGCACATTGGGGTGGGGCTCTTTCGAGGAAGTCTTCTGGCGTCAGAGATGTGTGGACGACACATCTCGGACAATAAGCTTGGAATCTGGGAGGGCGTAACATGACGCCAGTGGACGGCGTTTTTCTATTGCGAAGCGTGGCGATATTGAAACAGTCACGAAGTCTGACGCCGTCACTGCGCAACATTCGTTCTACATTCACTTTGCGCGTATGGACTTCCAGCCCTCTGGCCTGACGTCACAGCTCTCAGCTGTCGGCTCGTGTGCGTCCGGGCTAAGGGTGTAAACTGGATGGGCTAGGTTTGCAACCGTGGAGTCTCAACCATCTGTCAATATATGTCACGACTTCAAGCTAGAAGGCTAAAGGCGTGGAACGTATACCCGGCCACAAAATCTTACGGACCATGAACTGTGAGAAAAAGCTGAATGTCTCCGCAACCTCGCAAGCAGCCTGGTATTTGCATTCCAGGCCTCGACTATAATATGCCAACAACATTGTCGTGTACAGTTTTACTGGCTATTGCCACAGGCTGCTTTGGAATTAAACGTTTTCTGAGATCCCGTGGTCCGTAAACTTCTGTGGCCGGGTGTACAATGCGTGCGTGTTCGTTGAGAGAGCAAGGCGTAATACTACGGCACCGCAACGTCGCTTTAAAGTCACGCGAATGTGGTGTGGTTGTCCGGATAATGTTCGCCATAATCGAGAAAAAAAATCAAATAAGTAAGCTGCCAAAAGGCAAGCCATTCTCTTTCTTTTATTTATGTGGGATAAGGAGATATTGGAGAACAAATTCACAAGCCTGGTACACCCTGGCTCTTGAATATGTGACACGTACCACATACAGCTGCAATACACAACATATAACGATATACAAGATAGTTACAACAAAAGTTTCTTTATGACACACAAGTAAAAGAAAGCAACACGACACTACAAAGACACTCTTAAAGCAGTATTGCGAACAACGGTATCGCATAATAAAGAAACTCTCAAGCAATGATGCGGACCGCAATAATGTCCCATATACACATTGACAGTAAAAATAAAGTGTGCCCTGATAAAATAATTTTAGTTTCATGCCTAAATTATTATTGAATGCCTGATCGTCATTTAGCAGGAGTTAGCTACTCTACGTGTCAGCACAGAAGCTGGCGCCTGTGCAGAAACCAAGGCTCCCTGCTGCATAATCAATTTTGCATCTGTCTGTCTCCCTGTAGAGTGCGTATGCGTTGTGATCCCTTACATTTAACCCGAAACGAACAGAGGACGACTTCGGGAAATGAATTCTCCAATCGAACACGACTCGAACAGGGTGTACTATTCAATTCGTATTCGACATTTCGAACATTCGCACACCCCTAAAACCCCATAAGTCCACATAGTAATCTGTGGGAATTTTTTAAAGGCAATCTCGAGAGTTTTCAGACAAATGTTTATAGACTTTATATAGGTTGTCCTAAGAAAATCTTGTAAGGGTTGGTGCGTTGAAAACAAACGGAAAAGAAATGCTTGGGCCAACGGTTGGTGCGGTTGGTGCGTTGAAAAGAAATGTTTGGGCCAACGCCAAAAATTATTGCAGCGCAAAGTTCTCACAAGGAGGGTCAGACAACAGACAGCTGGTACCGGATTCCTGCCTTGCGCACGTACGATGCTATTTGGCGCTAAAACAAAGCCTCAGTGCTAAAGGCACCAGGTCATCACATATCCGCTGCGAGCGAACGAGTGCTCAGAAAAATTCATATGTAAAGTGAAAAACGAAAAAAGAAAGATTATGGGCGAAGTTTTATACTGGTTTCCCTGCGTCGACAACGTGGGAGCACTGGCGTGTAAGCACTAACTGCGATATTGATCTACTCGAACCGCGACAATCTTATTGTACACTCCACGTCTCATTCTTTTCATTAGTGTTTTCTTCCGATTCAAATTTGACGTCGACTCAGTAGTCCAAATAGATTTTGTTACGTCTATAGTCAGACAAACTATTGCCTTTAGCCACATTCCACAAGGCTGTTGCATGTTCTCATAGACCCCTCGTGAAACATCTTGTGCGTTCCCCTTAACTTTTTCAAAAGTACCTCGGGATGGATTACGTGAAATATTTATCCCGGAAACGCAATCGGCTTCATGTAGAACCACCTGGAAGCTAGTTAGACTCTGTTCTTACCATCAGCTTTCGACAAAGGAATAACAAATTTGATCTACACCTTTGTGCCGTCACAGACGATAAAACGTACCCACGAAATGTGCTTCGAATACCGCGAGGTGGCACGAAAATCCAGCATGCAGCCCTAACATGGCAACCTCACCACGCCACGTTGTGTCTTCATATTTATGTTCAGGTAGAGCAAAGCGGTTATTCCTTGTGCCGCCTTTGGGTAGTAGGTGGTCGCATCGGCACTGTGCTTCCCAAAATAGTTATGAAATCAATAAATAAATATACGCAAAACATTTGGCCCGGTGCGCTAGCAGAGACAAAGGCAAGGATTTGACGTCATCAATGTCGACAAATGAACAGTTCGGCAAGGACCGATATTAAATTTCCGAGAACCGAAATCTAATAAGCAAGAAAAGAAGAGCAGGAACTGGACTTGTGAACTCCTGTGCAAAACGTTTATCGGAAAACAATGAAATGAGCACTTTGTAGCGAAGCCCGTAAGTGGCTTCACGAAAATACAGCGACAGTGATCGCAAACACATGGAAGAGGATCATGGCTCTGCTAAGACATCGTTTGAGGGCACCGCATGGATAATTTATATTTGACACGTGCCCGGCTTGCAACTCTTACACATCGTTATCCGGCACACACTTGTGCGGCGAATGCTAATCTGTGACGTGCACGCGCGCGCTATAGATCAGAGGATTGGGATGCTTCGGCATCCGCTTGTCTTCCGTTCGTCCTAGTTACCGGGTGCGCCGACGCCTTGGTTTGCTGAAGCCACCCTCACAGGCGCTTAGACTGAATTACGAATCCGATGTAGAGCTTCCTTAGCAAGAGTAAATGCCGCCTTCATCTGTGAACGAACACCTCATGTGGACATTCCCCGAGGTTCAAAGCTTCCAGAAGTACATGTTGCTGGGCTAGTCGATTGGTTCATACTACTGACGGGACCATAAATACGATCGCTTTGGCCCAAACAACGAAGGTTATACAATAGAGAATAAATAGTCGAAAGCTGGCGCTCCCCTTTTCCCCTTTCGTCCTCCCTTGTTTGTGCCAAAGTGATCATGTTTATGGTCTACTCAGCTTCAAAGCTCCCGTCGACGTCCTCTGGACATAAAAAGAAAACAGAAACATCAAGGATTACACGTTTGCCAAAACCAAGATTTTATTATGAGGCGCTCCATATAGTGGGGGACTTTAGAACAACTTAGGCCACCTGGTGTTTTACCGTGCTTCTAATGTACGGTACACGGGAGTTTTTGCATTTCAGATACATCAACATGTGGCCGCCACGGCCAGGATTTTGTATCGCGAACTCGTGGTTAGCAGCGAAATGAGAACGCCACAAGGCAACCACGAGCGGTCTCTGGGAATTAGTCAGCAAAATCAACGAAACACACTTAAACTCCCTAAAAATTTTTTTTGCACTCTCAGACTCGCGCTCACAAGAATTCTACTCAGGTCCACTCACTTGGACTCCGGATCACCAAAAGTTTACTGCTCACCCGGAATCGCTCGGACTCAGACTCACTAGAATTATGCTCAAACAGGCTGACTCGGACTCAAAGTCACCAAAATTTTACTATTTAGCCGGGATCACTCGGACTCAGACTCACAACAATTCTGCTCAGACAGGCTCGCTCGGACTCAGAGTCACCAAAATTTTACTACTTAGCCGGGATCACTCGGACTCACTCACAAGAATTCTACTCAGCTGCACTCACTTGGACTACGGCTCTCCAAAATTTTACTACTCACCCGAGATCACTCGCACTAAGACTCACAAGAATTATGCTCAAACAGGCTGACTCGGACTCAAAGTCACCAAAATTTTACTACTCAGCCGGGATCACTTGGACTCAGACTCACAACAATTCTGCGCAGCTGCAATCGGACTCCGGATCACCAAAATTTTACTACTTAGCCGGGATCACTCGGACTCAGACTCACAACAATTCTGCGCAGCTGCAATCGGACTCCGAATCACCAAAATTTTACTACTTAGCCGGGACCACTCGGACTCAGATTCACAAGAATTCTGCTCAGACAGGCTCACTCTGACTCAGAGTTACCGAAATTTTACTACTCAGCCATGATTACTCGAACTCGGACTCACCAGAATTCTACTCAGCTGGCTTCACTCTGATTCAAGTTAACCAGAATTCTACTCACCCAGGTTCACTCTGATTCAGATTAACCAGAATTCTGCTCCGCCGGGCTCACTCTGATTCAGATTAACTAGAATTCTAGTCATTCGGGCTCACTGACACAAAGACTCACGCGTCGTTCTGAGTCCGAGTGAGTCGATCCTTAGTTTGCCGACTTGAGCCCCAGCACAGTGCGATCTTCATCGTAGCCGGCCTCCAGGCTTAATCGGTTTCTTTCTTTTTTATACACTATGCAGGAGACTAGGCTTCGCAATTACGTGTAGCAAATCCTTTGAGGCAAACCAAGGTAAAGAAAGTCCTGCAAAACAAATGAGTAACACATCGCTGTGAACATGACGCAAGGTCGGCGCGAAAGAAAAGGAGCGAGAAAAATAGCAGAACCTCACAAAAGAGATGGACATGGGCCGGTATCATGTAAGGATTCCTTTCCTCCATTCTATTCCTTTCTTATCATTCATCGTTCATGGCCGGCTGATACCGGTGATAATGTGGGCGGAGCGTCACTCAGACCCCTGACGAAACGAGAAAAGGAGTTGCTTTGGAATAGAAACGTTACATTATCCTGGTCATGATCTCAAGAGCACTGCGCAATACAATGCGTATTTTTATCCAAAACCCGCAACTAACGCCTGACCCATGCAAATGTCAAAATCAGCGGTGATATAGCACATGTCAATCGCTTCGTTGGTCTCTTTGTTCAGGTGAGAACTAAAGTTGAGTTCCGGGGTTCCGGGTTAGCCCGGACAAATGAGCAAACAATCTAGAGCAAAGATATAGAAAAAAAGTAGAAAGAGAAAAAGAAACAACAAAATATGTGCACAGAACCACAAACGACAGATGTAACTTGTAGAACGCGCAACCTGTTGTAGTACATCTCTTATCTCCACCCTTTGTCCACATTGTTCGCTCTTTTTCCTATTTTATCCGCGAGCGTTGTTCTTTTCTAACTACCCCAATCTGTGAACTACGCTCCCTCTGGTTGCCTAGTCGTCGCGTGCGCAGGGATCCCTTTATGTGAAATATTTATTTTGACAGCCTGCTACTATACATCAGAGCCACAAAATTGACTCAACGTATTCTCGGTGTTCGCAAGGCATATACCCTCGCACACGAACCCTTTTAAACTTTCATATGCATAAAATAGAGGCATATTTTGCCATAAAGGAGTCAGATGTCCGGAACATACGAAGTTGCGTGCATACGTGAAACGTTTTGAAGGAACTTTTAAAGCAACGGCTTTTTCTTTTCTTTTGGCTCTTCCACCCACTTTGCCGTTTGTATGTGTCTGTCCGTTGGTGGTGACCCGGTGAGTGACACGTGTACACACAGACACACACATGTACGGGATCTTTTCATCTTATTGTCAACAGAACTGTTGACATGTAGCATGCAGCACGTAGCGTGACACATAGCACGATTCTACTGCTTGAGCTGGGTTAGTGTCCAAGGCAGACATTATTTGCACAGAAAATCAAAGCGAATATCTGAACATTGAACAAGTTTTGCTAAATAAATTTTAAATTACTTCAAAGCCACATATTGCAATTTATGAATTGTAGCCGTCATATTTTTGAAGTTATATACATTTGGAACTAATTCTGAGGATGACATCAGTTTCGAGATGTGCGTTTCCAAAGTTTGCGACTAAATGCATTGGTGTTTCGGTAACTTTTGAACTTCAAGGCGTATATATAAAGGCGTTTTGTCAAAATATATAAAAAAATAAATTATGGGGTTTTACGTGCCAAAACCACTTTCTGATTATGAGGCACACCGTAGTGGGAGACTCCAGAGGCGTACCTCAGGGAAGTGTTCTTTCCCCGACGCTGTTCAATGTTGTAATGGCTGGTCTTCCCGCCTAAGTGCAAAAACATTGCAGGCATATCCAAATGTAGATATATGCGGACGACATTTGTATTTGGTTAAGCGGATATCAACACAAGCGTTTAGCTCTGATAGCTCGACAGGCATTACTTTCAGTTCAAAATTACCTTCAAGGTGTAGGGTTGACTCTCTCGGTGGAAGAATCTAGCTTCATCATGTTTCCAGGTAGAGGAAGACGGTATGCGCGGCTGAAGATAGACCTTGATCAATCTTGCCTTCGTCAATTGAAGCACAAGCGCTTTTTGGGCGTCATTATTGACTACCGTCTACAGTGGCGACGAGCTGTGGACTCTATTGTGACATCACTATCTCCGCGTCTCAATGTGATCCGTAGAGTTGCAAGTGAGCAATGGGGAAATCACCCTTCTTCAATGATCAGGCTGCACGATGCACTAGTGACAAGTCTAATAATGTACCAGCTCCCTTTAATTTCCCCCTCACTATCACAGCTGGAACGACTTGAGGTTTTGCACAGAAAGGGCCTAAGGAGGGCTCTTGGCATTCCGCAGACTGCTCCTAACAATGCAGTACTTTATGAGTCTCTATCGAGACCTCTTAGCCTAGTCGCTTCACAAAGGTTATTGATGCAAATTGGCCGCCTCAAACAGACGATAGCCGGTCGAGCCCTTCTACAGAGCCTTCGAAAGAGATCCGAGTCCCGAGCGTACTTGGCCCTTAATACTCTTGGTTACCTGGGTCTTGACGCTAGAGGTCGAACTAAGAGGTTGAAACCACCTTGGTCTTTCGCGAGCCTCGATTGTTCGTTGACAATTCCTCACGTTCGTGCTAAGCGGAGTTCTCCTTTGGCGGCAACGCGTTCGGTCGTACTGGAACATCTTGAAACTGAATATGCACGTCATCTTCAAATTTTTACTGATGGCTCTGTGGACAAGGTCAGAGGATCTAGTGCAGCTGCTTTTCACATTCCCTCTTTGAAGTATGATTGGTCGGTTCGCTTCACTGCAGTCGTGTCCTCCACAACGGTCGAAAGCGTTGCCATTGAGGCAGCTCTAAAGAAGCTACGGTTTTGTACGCCTCAACCCGTTGTCATTCTTACAGATTCGAAATCCGCCCTTCAAAGGTTAGAGCATGGGTTCCCTACTGATGCTTTATGTCTAAGATCCCTACGCTCGGTGCACAATCTCCATATCAAAGGCTTCTCGATACGATTCCAATGGGTGCCCTCGCACATAGGTGTCATAGGCAACGAGATGGCGGACAGCCTCGCCCATAGAGCGCTGTCTGGGAATCCTTTGAGAAAAGTGCCTCAAGAGGACAAGAGACTCTTCAGAGAAGCGGTGTCGTGCCACTTCAGCTCTTTGTGGAGCTCACCTCACAAGCCATGTGTGACTAAGGGTCTCAAAAGAAACCAAGCCACTTTACTGCTCCGGATTCGCACGGGCTCTGCTCGTACCCCTGCGTGGATGTGTAAGACTGGCCTGGCGTTGTCTCCATTATGTTCAAAGTGTGGTGTGTGCGGTGACATAGAACATTACCTTATGTCCTGTACTCTGTATGACGCGGAAAGGAGTGTGTTATTTGAGTCCCTCAAGAAGACAGGAATTCCCCACAGTTCTGTTCAGGACATTGTTTTCCCGCGCGGGAACCAGTTAGATAGGAAGGAGGTTTCTCGCCTACTTTTAAATTACCTGCAGGACACTGATTCGGCCTCCACATGGTGACCTTAGGAGTGACTGTGTAGTTGTGAGGTCTGTGTCTGATTTATATGATTTATGCATTTCAAGTGTCGCTACGGTGGAGCAATTGCCGGCAGCTACTGCAAGGCTAATCCCACCAGTAGCCTACAACCACTCAACTCAACTTAACAGCTCAACTCCAGAGATTTGGATCACCTGGGGTTCTTTAACGTGCACCTAAATCTAAGTACAAGGGTGTTTTCCCATTTCGCCGCCATTGAAATGCGGCCGCCGTGGCAGGGATTCGATCCCGAGACCTCGTGCTTAGCAGCACAACATTTTGTCAGAATAAGAGCAAGTGGAACAACAGTGCATTTTCACAGCAAGTTTGCTTGCTCTTCAACTCAAACTGGTAATAGCTTCAAAATTCGTTCGGAGTGAAAGTGCCTTGTGAAATGACTGGCTTCAATTCTTGTATTGCAATATGTGCGCTAAAGTAATTAGTTGAAAAGATAATCGGTGAAATTTCGTTAGCTAGACAATTATGCGTATTGATTTCCACTGCAAGTAGTGTATACCTTCCCAAGTACTCCAGCTAAATGAGTAGACTTGTGTTAAATACCACAGGTGATTTCTAAAAATTCTGTTTGTGTTGATATACCAGGGCTGAATATCATGGTCTTCCGTCCCCGGCGCGGCACGCGAGTACGACAACGTAGTCCCTTAGGACCAAATAAAGTTTCTTGTCGGTTTGTATGTTGAAATATGACGCCCGCGATATATTAAGGGCATTACATTTCCGATGGTTGGTTTCGAACTCCGGCACCCTAGCGCAGAAGCTCGATGCTCTAACCATTAGGCCACGGACGCATGCCTACAAATACGGAATAAGACACTTCTACGTATTTTTTCTTGTGCCGTCCAGCGATTTGAGATGCCTGACGTGTTAGGCGTCTCGAATAGCAACAATTTACTTATAAGAAAAATTAAAGAGACTCAACTCCAGGTAACATCTAAGAAGTATTGGGTAGGTGTGACTTCTTAGGTGTTGTTTGTTGTTGTTATGATACCCAGAGACCCAATTAAGTTGCCGTCAAAGAGGTTCGTTGAAGAGCGACGCAGGCCCTGTGGGCCAGTGATACAACGGCCCGCATTTTTAGACTGCACTTTCTTTGAGATTGGCCCACAAAAACGTCCAGACAGCGTTGAGATATATAGTCGTGACATATGGGTTGAAATCGTAAAGAATGCTTTGCATTAAAATTGAGTGTGTCCGCATTCTCGCTGACGACAAAGACGGAAGTTACGGGACGCGTTTGAGGCCGTATGATTCTCTGCGTGATCTGATCGTGCTGTGGTGTGCTTCTACGAGGTTAGTCACGTTGGATCTTGTGATTCAACACGTTTTAATTCCGAATAAAGAGTTCCGATTTCACTGCGAGATCCACCGTGGTGGCTGAGGTACGCTTTCATCACTAACATCTGCAGCGCGTCACTTGTAATGCGCAAGCTATCGGTTACGAAGATGTCAAGCCAAGGTTGGTTCCGTCGGGATTTTCTCGCTATTCGGTAGAAAGCCACCAGCGAATAGCGCTGCTCAGAATGCTCAGGTTACGCAGATTTTCCTGCAATAGTTACTAGAGAAAACTCTGGCGCTGCGATTGTTCGGTCACCATGGGAGTGATGGTTAGTACGTCCATTTTCTGTGCTACAGGTCCTGTGTTCGAATCATGCCATCGGGTAATATCAATAACGTTTATTTTGATTATTGATTGCACATTACTTCGTTGAAAATGACCTGTTTACAATATCGCGAATCCCTTTGAAGCCAGAAGGAGGAAGGTTAAATAAATCCGTGCACTAACCATCGTTGCCATCCACGCTGAACCGCCTCCCTTGCAGATCCCGCAAACGCTAGCGCCACAGTTGCCTCTAGTTATTTCATGAATATATATGTCAGCGTCATTGTAAATCTAGAATGTACACAGAGGAAAGTTTATTTGGAAAATACTACGTAAAATCCACAACGTCTGGGACTTCGTATCTCTTTTACATCACCGAGGAGCACTTATGCCAACAAAGGCAACCGTATATACCGTTGTCAGATGGGAAGAGGACTTGGCACCTTTGAAGGCGCCGCGTCCATGAGCTTTCGTGTACTCATCAACCCAGCATCATTCGATACATTGACCCCGGTACTCCCCCACAACCCGGGCTGACTGGGTGGGGGGACTTGGTTCGGGCCAACGGTCCTTCCCGGACAAGGGGGCTGTTGTGGTGCAGCAACACAGAGTTACCGCACACAACACACAAACAGCCATGTCGGTCTTACAGGACTTAAGCCTGAATGACCCTCGGACTGCCTCGGCGCAAAAAAGGCCAAGGCATACAACCATGCAGAGTACCAAAGCCGTCCGCGGAGCAGCGCGACCAACTAAGGGTGCGCCACCACCGGTTCTAGCTCTGGGTTCCGCTGAACCAGACAAAACCCCGTAGATCGACTGGCGCACACGGCCGAGTCGAGCGACCTTAGGAGCATGCATCATAACTTAATGGAGAGCTTTCCGCCTGACTCATCAAAAATTCCGTATATCACGCGAGACTGCTGTGAGAACAGAAATATTCTGCGAAATCGGCGACGGTGCTGCGTTCTACAACCTATTAAACACAGCCGCACCAACCTCTCCAGGGAAAATTGCGAGTTTTTTACAAATACTTCTTTAAAGTCTGATAACCAAGAATCCAAGGAGACTCTTTCTAAACATGTCCGCAAGTAACGAAAGGCTTTTAGTTTATTACGTCTCCAGTATATTTTAAAAAGAGCGACGGGGCGATATTATCGGTCATGTTATACAATAACGTGCTTATCGCAGTATGCTCCGTCTAGTCAATGCGCTTTTAGTGCAGCTATGACATCGCGCCCGGGCATAAGGTTGGCCCTTTCCGCCGTAACGCCGCGAGGCGGCGCTGTACACTGTAGGCGTGTACAGCGCCTACAGTACACGAAGCGAGATCGGGATGCCTTAGAACACGCACCTATAAAGCGAGATATAAGAAGGAAGAAGAAGCATGTGCTTGCTGCGGTAAAGCTATCGGGAAAAGATGGAGCATGTTTTATTAGAATGTGAAGACGTATCCCCAGCGGTCGATTTAGGCACCACTGGACTCCTTGAAGCCCTTGGGTTCAGCGAGAGCAGGGGAAAAGTAAACATGTCCGCAATAGGGATTAGTAAGACGCGATTGGATGATTGGTGGAATAAAAGTAAGGAAACGACAACAAACGGAGACGTACAAAAGCACAGTTCCCAATAGGGGATCAGAAAATTTGGTAGTGGGAGTTCATAGTGTTTTTTTTCTTTTTTATTGTTTAACCTAGGTGGGGCATTAGGCAGTATAATAGCAAGAGCTTGGTGGCGCAACCCACCGCCCCGTTCCAAAGGGGACGCTCATAACGTCCATTCATCCATCCATCCATCCAACCATCCATCCATCCATCCATCCATCCATCCATCCATCCATCCATCCATCCATACATACATACATACATACATACATACATACATACATACATACATACATACATACATACATACATACATACACCCGTTTGTGTAGGCGTGGAAATTTTCTGTGTTAACGCAACAGTGCCTTGCTATTTGAGGCTCGGGCTAGCTGCCTGGGTAAAATATATCCAAGAAAATATGCGGCATGGGATGAGTCATGTGTTCGCTGCAAATAAATAAATAAGTAATAAGATCGGAGAACGACTTAGCACGCCGTAATGGAATGCCAAGATATTGACCCAGCGAGACCCGTAAGGAGAGTCCACCTTCCAGAAGCGTTGGGGTTCAAAGACGATGGAAGGATTAACTGATCAGCGCTCGATACAAGTACGCGACGATTATAGTATTTAAGGAAGAAAAGCAGGATAGGTATTGAGCGGAGCCATTGCAAGCGTAGGTAGTGGCGCAGTATAGTGACAGAACTAGCAAATACGAAAGCCGAGATTGAGGTCAGATAGGCAATAGGCTGGGTGGCCACAGATGTAGTAGAGCCTGGTTAAATCAAACAGGCTAAGCTACTGCTCGTCCCCTCCGCGTTACAAAGCGGATGTCAATAATAATAATAATAATAATAATAATAATAATAATAATAATAATAATAATAATAATAATAATAACAATAATAAATCTTTATTGCACATAACGTATACAGGGCAATGAAACGGGCCTGTCAAAGCCTCTAGTGGCTTGAGGGACTTGGCCCGGCAAAGTCGGCAGACGGACGTGCAGTAAAACATAAAATATGAACATAATATAAACACAATATATCAACACAATACAAACATGAAATCAATAGTGACTAAGGTGCAAAAAGTTATGAAAAGTAACATCAACAAGAAATGAAAAATAAAGAGCAAGGAACAATATTTTAACAATTCGTGCCTGATCATGAACATTTTTCAGTCATATAGGAACCGTGTTACAATGAGTGAACCATGATATTTAGCACTTTTTTTGATGTTGCGGAAAACATTTCCTCTGGTAAGTCATTAAAAATTTGGGGAACATAAACACAGCGCCTGGCTTCCCCATGCCTTGTTGAGGAGCGCGGCACCTTAAAACGAATGGAACTACGCAGGCTTCGGGAGGCTGTATGACGTGTTTTGAAATTGCTGTCCCAGAAATGTTGCACCACTACAGTCTGTAGAAAGAGTGTTCGAAAGCATGGAAGACCAAGGGCTGTGAAAATATTATCAGACACAGAGAAGGGGGCGTTATAAGCTATGTTTCTTAGTATGTTTCGTAATAAAGTGTCAACTCTGTTTTGCCATTTGGCTGAGCAAAAAGCAAAAACAGTAATCCCATATCTGAGAATGCTGTACGCTAGAGCATGCGCAATATTTTTTTTTATGTGAAAGGGAATAATGGATTTTATATGGAAAAACAACCAGGCCGCGCTCCGAAGCTTACCACAAACATTTGATAGCTGGCTGTGCCAAGACATATCACTGTCGAAGAAGACACCCAAGTATTTTACCGAATTCACATAGGCGACAGGCACGCACCGACAGGGATAACAGCCGTGAACATGTAGAAAAATGGGCGCATCTATAGCTGTTAGTTTTAGTGGGGATCTGAAGCAAACGAGTTTCGTTTTAATTGGGTTAACCTCCAAGCAGTTATTAGTGAACCAAGTCATTGTTTTGTGTATATTATTCTGGATATTAGTAATGGCCATGTTGTAAGAAAAGTGCTTGGAAAGCAAAACAGTGTCGTCGGCATATTGAAATAATAGACCTTTGGAAATAACGTGAGATAAGTCATTAACGAACAAATTGAACAGAAGAGGTGATAATATGGAGCCCTGTGGAACCCCGGCCTTCATTGCAAGTTGACTACTTACATTTGTCATCCCGTCTAAAACAACAACTTGTGAACGACCGGAAAGGTAATTCTTGAGCACATCATAAAACGGACCTCTGAAGCCTATGGAGTATAGTTTTTCTAATAAAATACCGTGATGAACTGTTTCAAAAGCTTTAGAAATGTATAAAAATAAAGCAACGCTAAACATATTTTGATCGAAAGCTGAAAAATGTTCATCGGAGAACTCTTCCAGAAGAGCTACAGTACCACGACCAGGAACGAAACCGAACTGGCGGGTTGACAAAATGGAAAATTTTTTAACAAAGGATGACATAGATCTCAAAAGAAATTTCTCGATTATGCGGGAAAGTATAGGCAAGATCGAGATGGGTCGATAGTTTTTCATGTCGTCTTTCTGTCCTCCTTTAAATAGCGGTTTAACTAAAGCAGTTTTAAGTTCATCTGGGAAAAACGCAGTGCGCAGAAAACCATTTAGCATGAAGATCAGCACATCAGACAATGCCTCGAAGTTTCTTTGGAGCAAATGTGCTGACAAGCCGTCAATACCAGGAGGTTTATTCCGCTTGAAGCTAAAGATTATATCACGCAGTTCTTCTTTTGTAATGCTGGCTAGAAAAGCGGACGCAGAGTTTGATTCTTTCAACGTGTATTGGTATGTCTGACTGGACGATGATTTCTCTGAGGCCAGTGCAAAAAAACGATTAAAACTATCTGCGACTTCAGCGCAATCTCCCGGAAAGAAAGAAAGCGGGGAGGTACTTGCAGAATTTTTGCCACGAAGGTGGTTTATCAATGACCACGTTTTAGCGGCATTCCTTGACGACTGGCGAAATTCTTGAGAAAAGTACTGGCGCTTCGTGGACCTTAGCAGAGCGACCACCCTATTTCTTGCGGCTTTATACTCCAGTCGTAAGGCTTGATTTTTTGGTACCCGTTTGCACCGTCTCCAAAGTATGTCTCTGTATGAAATGGCGCGGATTACGTCGGGGGTCAACCAGTTATATTCTCTTCGGCGCTTTTTTATTACGACGCGTTTAGAATTGTTCTCAATCTTCCTTATTTGCTCGCAGAGGATACTATAGACCTTCTCCGGTGAATTAGACTCAGTTATTGCTAACCAGTTAAAATTGCTAATTAAGCTATCTAAGACTCCATGGTCCGTTATTGTAATATAGATGAGGTTATTTGGAACAGCGTTTCGTGAAGCATTTGATAAAGGAAAAGATGGAGACGAACGACAAGCAACCAGATAGTGATCCGCGAAGCGCTGTAATATAACACAGGAGGCAAACGAGTAGTTAGGAGCACGTAAGACAATGTGGTCTATACATGAACTAGTTAGATGATCGTTAACCATTTCTTCACGAGTAGGAAATGTTGTCGTATTTATTAAACCACATGAGGACAGGACAGACAAGTAATCGGAAACGGTACCCATTGTAGGGCACAATGTATTTATGTTTAAGTCGCCCACTAAACATACTTCTTCCACGGAATTCCAGAGGTGCAATATTTCTTCGAGTTCTAGCAGAAATCGGGTGATACTAGCGCACGGCGGCCGATATACAGCCAACAAATCTAAACACCGGGCGCCGCACGTTATCTTCAACGCTAAACATTCCGCATGCGCGAAGTTCACGTCCATTGATGAAACATCCAATTTATCGCTTACAAAGATGGCGATTCCACCACCTCGACGATGAGGCCTTATCACAAAGCGACTTTGATAGCCTGGCACTGAAAATGTACGCAAGCTGGCATCTGAAGTATTGATTTCTGTCAGCACGAATACATCGACGAATCCTATTCCTGACGTAGCGACAAGCTTGAATTCTTCCCAGTATTTGCGAAGGCTCCTAATATAATAATATAATAATAATATAATAATAATAATAATAATAAGTGTAAGGTCATTAGACAACGTGTAGTTTCCCTCTATATACTCTAAAAGGGAGCAGGGTTGCACAAAGATCCGCCATCTTGTTCTAAAGCTATGCGGTAAAGGCACTCCTCCCGCGCGCAGGAGGCAAATTTATTAGAGCGGCAGTCGACGTAGAGACCGTCTCACGGGCGACGGCGAAAAGCGGGGCAGAAGGAGCCTACCCTCCACCCCCCCCACCCCCCCCCCCTTCCGCCTTCGAAGCTTTTCCCTGTGACGCGAGATGGCGCTTTTCCTCAGCGCGGAGGAACATGTGACGTCATTTTAGACCCCTTGATGGCGCCGCCGAGTAACGGTGCTAGCGGCGAAGGTAAAGGGAAGGCGCAACTACCATAGGCGTGTGTGCGTCGGAGAATGGTAAACGTCTACTGGAGTGTCGATGGCGCAAAACAGGGAACATAGAGAATTGTTATCAGGACAAATCGATTTTTTTCAGAATTAGCTGTCGGCTTAGTTTAACGCGAAGACTGAATATAGGCGCCGAAGTAAAGTAAAAGTCACGAGCTCGGTGGCATCCGCCGTCAGCCCGTTTCAAGTTGACACTCATAACATTCATCCATCGTGCTCAGAATACACCATCAACCGCGACCAGCATGCGCGTCGATAGGAATTCAAGTTTAACCGTGGCATGTTGAATGTTGACAGCGCTTTTCGAGATTATCATGCTATATTTACACATACTCACATACTCAGAAAATACAAGCCCTCAAACACACACACACACACACACACACACACACACACACACACACACACACACACACACACACACACACACACACACACACACACACACACACACACACGCACGCACGCACGCACGCACGCACGCACGCACACACACACGCACACACGCACGCAGGTAACTTGTGCCGAAATTTAAAGATATGCAAGGGCCACGTAGCTAGACAGGACCAAAGCAATATTGCTTCCGTCGCTTGGCGCAAGTCAGACTATTTTCTTTATCTTGCCTAATTACATAATGAGTTATTATTAGTAATTACCTCCTCAAATATCATAATCAGAGCTTAATCGTTAATAAGAAAATTGTACTTCATCATGAGATATTCCCGACCCATCGTTCGTTGGCTCTATACGCGCTACATAAAAGTTTTTTTCCAAGCGTGAAAGAATATATATATATATATATATATATATATATATATATGCACGTGTCAACGTCACCCTAACTGTCACATAAACGGCGACAAACATACAAACCGTAAAGTGGGGGACAAGGGCCAAAGAAAGGCTATTGCTTTGAACATGCAAATGTAGCGTGGCGCACGAAATAAAACCAACCAAAAGGAGGGGTCACACATTCAGGAAAAAGAAAACAGATTAATGAGCAAGGTCTCTCCTACACTCGTATTTTATTCCCTTTATTTTACGCTTCATACAGCAATGGGTTGCCAGTTGGCCCTTGTACTGGCTATAACCTTCCTACATTTCCCTCTGTTACTCAACCCCTCCCCCGCCTCCTCTACTTCCGCACAGTAACGTCATACCACAGTAACAAGTCATAATACACTTCAAACACAGCTTGCATATCTTTCACCAAGCCTTCTTGCACGCGTAATTTCCACGAGCTTAATCTTAACCCTCTCTATGCCCGTACAAATACCTTCAAGTACAGCTTCTTTCCCCGCACAATAGAAGGATAGAATTCCTTGCCTGGCTGCCTTCGTTCACTCCCTATAAGCGAATTCGAAAGTGCTGTCTATGAAAACCAGTATATTCTTTTTTTTTTTTTATTGCGATAAAGGCTTGCCCTTAAGGCATAATTCTTGGAGCGTATATGTGTATTATATGTGTGCTGTGAGGCCTGTGTTGTGTATGAATTGAAGCAGTGTTTTGTGGAATCTGTTGTCATGTATCCAGCGGTCATAGCTGGTTGTCACACTGTAGCGGAGGCCGGCTTGCAGTAGGAGACGCGAGCGTTCCGATTGTAAACCCGTACATGTCCATATTAGGTGGTATGCATCTGATTCCACCACAGGAATGGAGCAGTATGGACACGTAGCACCCAGTGGTAAATGCGACCAGTTCCACCTTGAGACAACAGCCGGTGTAAGGGCCACCCCGGCCCGAAGCCTCCTAAGCACAACTTCCTCCGCCCTAGTAAGATGAAGGGGGAGGGAGCAGACACACGGTGGGATAAGAGCGCGTGTGTCCTGCCGGAGAACATTTTTACGGGCTCGCAGCGAGTTACGGGGTTGGGGTGGGAGGGGAATAGGTGGAGGATCAGGATTAGGAGGACAGTGTGCCTGCTGGTCAGCAGCAATGTTGTGAGGGTTTGCTGAATGGCCTTGAATCCAGTGTACCTTGACGCAAGTAGCTGTCTTACTATTCATAGTGTGTATTCTCTCGCAGATTTCCATCGCCTTATCAACCTTCTTGAGTTCCTGAATAGCCGCTAAAGAATCAGTAAAGATATCTAGTTGCTTGATGGCAGGCAGCTTAGATGTCGCATCTTGCACAGCGTCGTGGATGGCTTGAAGTTCCATTACTAGAGCGCTGGCTTCCGTAGATAAATAGCGGTGGTGGCCGGTGATGAAATTATGCGTAGTACTCAGGAATGATGTCCTTCCGCCGTCTGGGAGAATGGCAGCATCCGTATAGACTTTGCAGGTGTTAACGCATGATGCATCGACTTTGTTGTGTTCGTCAAAACCAGTATATGTCACTACTTAAATCAGGTTTAGTTTATACTTTATGTGTGCGTATTGCTGTGTCGTTGCTTTTCATGAATCGATGAAAACAATTTAAGATTTTGTAAACGATTGTAACGATGTTGTAAGAGTCATTGTTGATTTCATTTTATTTTTGTTCAACACTGTTTTTACCCACCCCTGCAATAGCCCTCCTATGGGGCTGCAGTATGTACAAATAAATAAATAAATAAATAAAAATAATCAATGCCGTCCTGCCCTCTCTCTCGGAGGAACGAGACCGAGAAAGGAGTTGGCGAACGAACTAAATCTATGAATGTCAAAATAAGCCAGACTGCCAAGACACGAACAGCGCGCCGCATTAGGATGGAACAGAATAAGTGCAACATTTAAATAAGAAAAAAAAAATGTCAATACTGCTAGAGCGCGCGCATAGTAGAAGAAAGCCCTAAATAACAGCATCAAAGAAGAATAACAAATCTTTAAAAATTTACAGCATGCCATGCTATACTTACGAAAATAATAAAAAGAAAGAGAAGCTCGAAATGAGCCAAAAGAAACTCAATGAAGCTTTCGTGTGAAAGTCCACCAGCACAGATCGGTTTCCAGCGGGGAGCCAATTCTCTCGTCTTGGAGAAAGGCAACAAAGGCCACGACGAACCTGGCAGCGTCGAGTCTCGCACGGCCGCCGGTGCACAATTGTCGCAAACGGGACGCTGATTCAGGCCACTTCAGAAGAGACAAAAGACACCCCGAGCCCGGCCCGTGGTCTCGGCCACATGCGAACGAAAAAAAGAAGAATCCCGACTGACTAGGCCAAGCAGACGACAGTCTGTTAGCTGTGCCGGGCGCTGTGTATAGGTGAATTTAGACACCTTAAAAATGTCGAGCGTCTCACATTCGCCCGACAAAAGCGGCAGAAAGCCTGAGACGACCAAACTGGCCACGCGTTCTTATCGCGGCACAAGCGTTCGGTGACTGCGATGCCGCCGACGCGGAGCAATTTCGACGGTCCCGAGTGTTGTACCAGCGAGCGATTCGGACACCGCCCGCGAGCAGTATGGTACGTGGGAGAAGACCCGGTGGCTGTACGTACGCTTGTCCGGGCATGCTGCGCGATCAGGGTGATGGCGAATCAACAGGCAAGCGACTTGCAAGTGACATGTCGGCAAGTCGAGGTTGCTTGGAGCTCAAGAAAGTTTGGCACGTGGGACGACCAACATCTTCGTTGCCGATGGTGACCACTCGCGAAGGTACCGCTATAGAATTTATTTATTCATTGATTGATTGATTGATTGATTGATTGATTGATTGATTGATTGATTGATTGATTGATTGATTGATTGATTGAAGATGTGCAACGTCCCAACGCACCACTGGGGCTATGAGAGACGCCAGCGTGCAAGGCTTCGGATTATTTATTTATTTTGGAATATTGCCAATCGCACAAGATATGACATATAATTCTTGATTTCCTAAGATTCTTCAGCGTGCACATATGTCCGAACGGCCCAAGAACATTTGTTGCATTTTGCCGTCGTCGAAATGGAACCGACGAGGCCATTAATGGAACCTGCGACGTCGTCTTAAGCAGTAGAACGCCACTACCTCTGTGTCATCGCGCCGGGTCCATTGTCCTAATATAGGGACGGCAAAGTGAACAGCAGAAACTCGGCTTGCATTCGTGTGGTTTGATTGCGAAAGCTAAACTTTGTCTTTTCATGACGCCTTAGTGGTCATCTGTGTTGTCATTATGGCGCAGGCCGGGTTCGATAACAAAATTGAATCGAATCAAATCATAGGCTTTAACGTCCTGGTTTAACGAGCTTTGATATGTTTAATGTGAGAAACACTGCACTGCAGGGCTTCTGAATATACTTTTGACAAACTGTAGCTGTTTAGAGTGCAAATCAAAGCTCGCACTACACAGGCGTTTTTGCATGACGCTACTATCGGAACGGTGCCGTCGTATCTGGGAATCAAACCTGCGGATCTTTGCTTAACAGCACAACAACACAGTCACTGAACCATAACAGCCGTGAAACGCCATCGACCTTATACAAAAAGTCAGGTCCCCAAACCTGTCAGGAAGCGGCAAGCGTATAGTACACTTATCTTGCCACGAATGAATGACTATGTACTCTCCTGAACGCGTACGTAAGAAATGGATGAATGAATGAATGAATGAATGAATGAATGAATGAATGAATGAATGAATGAATGAATGAATGACACAACATGGTGCACCAACTGGCAAAAGTAAACGATTCTGGATGAATCCGCATGACTGAACGACTGCTTGCGAATGATGATCATGCACGGAAAGTAGCGTGACAACAGAAAACTTGTATTTGCCGTAGTCTTATTTTGTCTTTCGCGATCCGACGATTACCTTTAGCGTAAGACACCAACCCACGGGTGCAAGAAGAGCAGCAGTAGCTGCATTAAATGCTCCCAAAGAAAGAAAGAAAACCTCGTCGCGGATTCCACTCATCCTGGATGAAGGAAACACGGTGCCTCTCGTGCAGCTGCTCTCGTAAACGTGTTTGCGCGCATTGCCTCTTCAAGAACACGCTCAATCAAAGCGCGGCGGCCGCGGCACCACCACCGACTGCGCCAAGAAAAAGAGTTCTTCCGCTCACAGACATGGCGACGACGCACTCAAGCCCTCCGAAGCCGCCCAATGGGAGAACGGCGATATCGCGGCGCTCGACCAATGGAGAACGTCGCCGGTCTCCGGGCCCCGTGAGCCGTGAGCGACCATACTCTACTCAAGTGCTCAAAAGAGCCAAAGATTGTGACTCCGGGGCCAACGACGCGGGCGCGCGCGTGCCGAGGAAGAGTTGCGGGAGAGGGCGGGGGGGACGAAAAAAGCGTGATCATCTTGAAAGTGTCTGGCTGCTGCCGCCGCCGCCGCTGCTAGCTGCGCCGCCGTGGCGGCCTACGCAATTACTGACGTCCTCTCGCGCGATAAATAATGTCAGCCCCAGCCGCGGCTTGGTAGTCCTCGCTGCAGGTTGTTAAGACACGCAGTGTGAAGGGAGCCCCGCTGGGAGTCGCGCGCGTGCCAGAAGGAAAAAAAAATCGCTTTATTTTGTTACGGCACGGTTGGTGGGGTGGTGGTGGACGACGACGACGGCCTGTGTGTGTGCTTGCCGCGCGCAGGCGTCGACGACGAGCCCGACCATGGGATGGACTAAGCGGCACCGCGCCCGGCCATCCAAGAAGGAGTTACTCGTCTTGTCACTGCTACCATTCCTCCTGCTGGTTGCGACCGCGAACGCCTACGAAGTAAGGCCTCCGCTTTCCGCTCCCCTTTTTTTCTTTAACCGTTTTGCTGACTGTGAGGCGCTCACAGCCGTAAACCGTAGGCGCGTAGTTCTCCGTGTGAGCCGCCCTGGTTTGGAGCAGGTGTCATCCTTCTGGTACTCTGTGATTAACAGTGGTGTGTTGCGCACAGAGGTTCTGAGTGCTGGAATCGCGACTCAGTGGTTTTGAACAAAGGTGTAGAGAAGAAAAGATCAGCGCTCATCGCCCCGGATTTCCAAGTCGCTCGTACGCATGCACACTATCTTAGATCAGCCTCGAACCGATCGTCACGGCGAACGGAAAGATAACGATCGAAGGTACCAGTCGATAAGCAACAGTCATAGCGAGCGGAAGGGCTTGTGAGTTTAAGCTCTGAACTTTTGACCGAGACAGCAAGGTAAAAATAAGGGGCGCGGACTAATCAGCTCTGCATATGAACCTTAGGTTGCTGTTATTGGGCGCCAAACCTACCTTCCTTGTTTTATGCAGGCGCTTCAGATCTGCACCGAATGCCGTTGACATATGAGCACGTTGGCACATCATAACCACTTGAGAAGTATTTTCTTCGTCGCGGTCATGAAGACCTTGCGCAATGCTTAAATAATGTACCGTTCAGTGCGCGTTCCCGTGACGTTAATAAGCATTTATGATGGGAATATGTTGAGAACTTAATGACACACAAAGAAAGCGCAACCGGTGGCAATGACTGCCGTTGTTATGTGACGAAAGCTAAGCCTGAAATGGCACTGAATTTCGGTAGCATCGCTGTTCGCCCGCACTTGACGCAGTCATGCATGAAGTTTGCATCAATGTAAAAAAAAAAAAAGAAAGCAAGCAAGATGACCTGCGGATTGCGCTTTTGAGTGGTTATGCACGATAATATTTCGGCGTCGTTGGTCAAAGACTAAATTTATGCGGCATGTCAGAACAGCGTGCGACCAGCAGACTTTATTGTCTGGAGTTTGAGGCTACGGTGTTTTACAGCTTTTTATTGCCAGTAAGCACAGCCACAACATTACGTTCTGATCTCTGGATGGCACTCCACTTTTCTTTTCTGTCGCTGGATCTTTCTGACATTTGACGGCCGACAAAGAGCGAGATCTTGCTGTAGACGCATCTATTGTCCCGCCGGTGAAAGTACTCTCGCAGTGTTCTATTCATAAAAAGGAAAGTGCAGATTCTAAAGTAGTACAAAGTTGTGTCCGTCGAAATAAACTACAAGAGGCCGTCATTTATGCATGAGAAACAGATATGAGGAAGGTGAATAGCTATCGACAGTCGCACAAAACCATTGTCATTTGGTGGTTGAGCGTTGGACTATAGGAGTATTGCGAGTGAAACATTGTCATTTGGGTCGCAATAATACTCCTCACCAGCAACTACTCCTTTGTAGTACTCCTTGTGTCAGATTTACTCCCTTGCTTCCCTTGTATACTCTCTTGCATGGCACTTGTGATTGGACAACATTCACAACGAAACAATAGCACCATTTGGGTTTTATCACGCCCTCCAATAATAATCGTCATCTATATTGCGTGCATTTCTTCTTTTTTTCAACACCACGCTCCCACTACTTTCAGGTCACGGCCTCCCCCACCCCCCCGCGCGACATATCGTTCCTGACAGGAAGCTAGTGAGTGCAGAGCGTTAAGGAAGTGTATACGCATGAGTGACGACGGTTATTCTTGAGACACAATAGAATCCCCAGAGGGTACACATTTTTTACAGTGTGTCTTGACATTGACAATAGGCGAGTTTCTTATACTGCCGTCATTCTGTTCCGGGCGAATCAGACGCGAATAAAGTAGATCAGCTAGATCAGCCACGTTGGTTGCGCGTAGTACGTTAAGCGCTTGCGTATCTTAAGCACGCATTCAACAACCTAACAGACGTCAAAGTGCACATTCTTTTTTAGCTTGTATTTTGATTTGTTTGTTTTCATCCTCTCGGTGGTGTCGTACGGCGTAACGAACGTGAAGACACTTGACAGTTAAAATGAAGATCCCGAAAGCTACGTTGACGTACGCTGTCAACACGAAAAAAAAAAAAAAGCGGTTGCGACTGGCATTTCGCTCACTGACTTTTTCTTCTCGCGTGCACCTACATCACAGTGTGAGCGGTTCTCAATAAAGTATGCAGATTGCACGCGTTACTACGACACTTTGCCTCGGATGTACTAACCGCGACATTTCTATTCAAATAGCTCGAAAAGAACATACTATATTTTTGTGGCAAGCACCACACTGATTGATAATTGAGAAAAAAAGAAGTGGATGTGATCCTAAACGTTTTGACTTGGCCACTGACCAGAACATTTTGTAAGTGGTCGTTTTTCGAACTCATACGCCTTTCGCTAGGTACTGGTTCCGTAAACCATAGGTTCTGTGGGTAACCTATGGGTTCCATATGGTTCCATTGACGTTTCGCAACTCCGACGGGCTCCAATTAAGTCAAAGGCCAACTGAACCTTTTACATTCTAAATGCACGTTTCGGAACCCAAACGGTTTTCATAAGAACCAAGAGCTTCCATATGAGTTAGTATCATGGAAACCAAGGATACTGAAACGTCAGTTCAGAATGTCAAGGGTTCTGTTAATTTTAACTTGGAACCCACATGGGTTGCGAAACCAATCAAATTTTGACGTGCTCACTGACTAGAACCATTCGCTTTTTATAGCGTGCTGCCTGACCATATGAGTCTTCGTCAATTTCTTGACCATGGTTAACATGTATCCATATTACGTCAGGTAGAGTGTGAAATCGAGCTTCTGATGGAAACACGACTTCTACTTACACCCTCAGTTGTCGATCAACACTGGAGAGTCGCGACGTTAAAGAAATGGTCAAACTGCCACTTATACTACTACGGGATTTGTTAGCAAAAACTTTATAATGTGCGTTTGTAAACGGCGCCGGCTCGAGGGTCGAAAGCGGGCAAAGTTGTTGTTCTTGGATGCACTGCATGTTATAATTTCATATCTTGTTTCTGTAAACTGCAATTACTTGATCAACCTTATTCGCTTCGAACTTTTAACAAGTATACGGCTTGAAGAACTTCAGTATCTATTGCTTACGCAGGCAAGTCTCGCATAAAAATAAAATGAAAATCTTAAATTGGCGTTTCTTGAAAAAGATTTGATAACCTAGATGAAAACATAGTTTTTCCGCAGGCGATTTCTACTATAAAAATATTGTAAATCTGGCATAATTAGCCGACTTGATCCAGAGGTTACCTCGAGAGGATACCTCCACATTTCTTATTTCGTTTAAAAAAATCTTTTGGAACAAAAAATTGAAAAGGTCCTCTTGAGCACTCATAATCCTTCAACTGGCACGTGGAGCTACTGGCGTGCCCATTTTCAAAATCACTTACATATTCGCCCCTCGTTTTATGCGGTGTTATCGGATGATCACGAATAACAAACTATCCCAAATTTCCGTTGTAGTGAACATTCAACTAGTGCGCAAACACCATGAGTGGTTACGCGTATCGTACAGGCTGTCAAAAACCCTCAAGTGACTGGTAGCGTAACTGAAGCTGTCAGCTGACCACGCGGCGGATTATGTGCGATGCAACATGAGATGCGAAGCTCCGAAAAAAAAAAGGAGGGAACTGTTCTTCTCGCTCTGCGTTGAGTCGAAGCTATCACACCTTTGAGGGCTCATTCGTGTCATGCAAAATTTAATTACTTTCAATCTCGCTACGAGACTCGCCTAGTATTTGGGCTGTACACGCCGGTACTTTATAGCTGATAGCTTTTCAGAAGGAAGACAGCTTTCTTACTCACTGCATTAAGATGAGTCCTTACTTCGAGGTCTATTCCGATTTCCCTCGTTGAAATGCATGCGAAATGCAGAAATAATTTTTATGAAACAACCGCTGCACGAATGTTAATGACATTTGTTGCATTTAAGAGAGAAAGAAAGCTCAACTCTACCGACTGAATTAAGGAAACGATATTTTGAATTGAGGCCTCTTATCTTGTTTTTCTTTGGCGGAAATTGGTAACTTAGGAATTGCGAAGCTACAAGTATGTAAATCAATAACCCTCCACCAAACATATATATAATAGTTTTGTAAACTGCGCCCAGTATAGAGCACCTCTGATATGCGCGATTACAGTTCATGTGAGACTTTTGCAATGTTATCAAAGTTGTTTTCAGAAGCCCTACTCAGAATTTACCTCAATAATTCAGAACTATATATAATACATCGGTTTTGTCCACTTTAGATGTCCAATACATTCAGCTCACAGACTCGTGATTACATTTTCATTACTGATTTATAGAGTGGTAAACTAGATCCTTTAGTTATTTTTGTAATATTGAAATTTTTGAGTTTTTCGAAGAAAACTTTGATCGCCTTAAGCAAAAGTCTGCTTCCTGCAGTGGTAGATTGTAACTTGTTATTACAGATACGATAAACTTCATCAAAAACGGCATCGTGGACGCGTATCAAGTTGAATTCTCCGTTCTCATTTTTTCAGGCATGAGCGCTGAAAGTGCAGCTTCAGTTTAAAGAAACACGAAAGAGGAACACCACCTAAATTTATAGACGAATTAGCCTTTCAAAATATTTTTTTTGTATGCTTTAAAATTTTCAGACTTAAAAGATAAACCACCCATTTCTACGCGTCAAACTTCTGCTTCAGTGTCAGCCTTACCAGTGCACCAACCTGTTGAGACGCACGATATGAAAGTTCAGGATCAAAGAAGCTCAAGTAGTATTGAACTTGCGACGCAACCTTGTTCATTATACGGAATAAAAAGCGCTGCCTATTTTTAATCTTGCCGTACGTGTTGCATTCTAGCCTCAATTAAGAATGAAGTCGCTGCGCGAGATTTTATGTGTGACGGTGACAGCTGTGGCTGATTGACTGACTGATTCACTTGGATGTAGTTGGACACGTTCATCAAATATGTTGTTTCCGGCGTGCCCGCAAAGATGTATTGTTAGCAAATGAAGAATGACTCAGTGAGTTGAAATGAGAACATTCCCGCAACAAAAGAGCGAGCAAACGTAGATGAACACTGAAATAAATACTGAGAAATAGACAACAAAAATACAAAAGAATAACGGCACGTTCTGCAGTTTCTGCGAATGGACACAAGTCAATAGAGCACCAGCAACAGAAGTTCGAGGGTAATTACCAAAGATATTATCTATGTCTGCAAAGAAATCAACAGCTTAAATTAAAGGTATGCGCACGCATACAAAAGTTGTATTCAGCGCAGGTGCCAAATCCCATCGTCAAACAATGGTACATAAGCCACTTACTAATGTGAACATGCGACTGACTGAATTCTTGCACTGCCTATAGTTCCTCGGGGCAAACACCTGGTCAAGTGGTTTCTTGGCAGCTTCTTGCGCCTAATCGTCCCAGCACTTTACTATTTTTGGTTTCAGCTTCATGAAGATACAAATTGCCGAATAAAGTCCAATTGAAGTCGAAAACGATTCAACGTCGAAGCCACTGAATGACCGCGCTGGGAATGCGGAGCCCTTCGGGCTCACCGCAAGTTTTTTTTAGCGAGCACTTGTCTCGTTGGAGTTGCAGCAGAAGAAAGCGACCACAATCTAAGAGCAAGAGTACAGCAGCAGCTGTTCTTGCGGCAACGCTCCAGTCACAGCTACATTAAAAGATGATTTGCAAGGGCCTCAACACGCTGCACTTATTAAACCAGCAGTCACGACTTGTCGCTAGTGGCGTCTTGACATTGGCCGGAATCGACACGCGTGACAATTCGCTCAAGAACAACAACAACAACAACAACAAATTGAAATGATAAACGGTAAGGGCAATCACAAAGGAAGCAGAGAGCGTGTTACACAGTCCACGCAAAATAGTACCGAAGTTTATACGCTCTAAAA
Organism: Dermacentor andersoni; assembly: GCF_023375885.2. Taxonomy (NCBI): domain Eukaryota; kingdom Metazoa; phylum Arthropoda; class Arachnida; order Ixodida; family Ixodidae; genus Dermacentor; species Dermacentor andersoni. Next base: position 22,689,010 of record NC_092822.1, read on the forward strand.
GGCTTAATGACATTATTAAATGAAAGTGATATGTATGTATGCACTTAGCATGTCTTTGTTTGAATTATTTGTTTTGTATCCTTCGGTTGGCTGCATTGAGTGACTTTTGTTTAATTGCAGATAATGCGGAACGCGCTGTTTTGTTGACACATTTTTCAGAATTAATTTTGTAGATCTTGATCTTTAAGGATGTCTGCGATATGTGCTTTAATGCCAGGACGGTCTCACCTCATAATATGATTCCTTCATTAGTGAAGTATTTATTGCTTGTGGAGAAGTCAGAGGCGCAGCATACGTAGTTTCTAAAATTTCTAATATAATCCAAGTAAATCGCTCGCTATTGCGTAATTCCGCGCGTCTGCTCATATAATATGTGCTCTATGGAATCCTCAACTCAAAGTTAGTATAACACCGAAAGTGCAACGTGCTGGGGCATATAGGAGACAACCAAGTAAATGTAGACCCAAACCTAAGAGCTACTTCCGAAATCTTCGATTTTCGCGAGAGTTTAATCGAAAGCACGTTGCAAACTTGAGTTTTCTTTAGCGTGCACAAATTATTAAGCATATTTATATATTTACTTAGCATACCTTACAGGCTCATTGAAATTCATTGAGTAAGGGTGGCTATCATATTATACAACCGAAGAAAAAAAAATCAACCCAAGAAGAAAGAAAGAGAACACGTAGAAGGAAAAACAAAAGTACGGTGGAACATTATTATGCAATATCAGGAGTACAGCGCCTGCAGGTTATTAATGTTTCGGACCTAAATTACTGATTTTAAAAATAAATGTGAATGAAACGGGATAGCCTCGCAGGAACAGCGGCACTGAATGACAACAGTTATATTTTCTGATCTGGGTGCGCAGCCTACACTTCTTTCTTTGATTTTTAGAGATCAAAGAGGTACAGGAGGAGCTACTGAGTTGTTCATGTGAGCTCAACCGGTTCTGACGTTTGAGAGAAAGAGACGCGACGGAAAAGAAAAGCAAGGAGGATCAGCCAGAAGAGAAAATCCGGTTTGCTACCCTGCATGAGGGACGGAATCGGCGTAAGGATGAAAAAGAAACAGATGAGAGCGAGAGAGACGGAGCGAGAGAGAGAGAGAGAGAGAGAGAGAGGGGAAGACACCGAGATGCCCTTTTCTTCAAATGCAAGGACTGCGCCGAGTTTGGTTGCGAAGTTCTATATAGATCAAATGTATCCTCCCACCAAACATCATCATTCATTCATTTACCAGTTTAATTAACATTGTGCAGAAGTCGGCGACATATTGCATTTGGTGCCATTGTCAATCAATCAATCAATCAATCAATCAATCAATCAATCAATCAATCAATCAATCAATCAATCAATCAATCAATCAATCAATCAATCAATCAATCGTTCCACGCAGAAGGGGCAACATAACAAACATAATTACTAGACGCCGCCATAATAGCAGAAACAAACACGGCAAAAATTTATCACTAAAATCCCTAATATGCTCCATTTCACCAAAAAAAGATACGGGCACAGACTTGAATCATAAATTGTTCCAGGAAAAAAGAACTTTCTCTCAGGAGATGCGACTAAATTGCGGATTAGTTTGACGTCCCGATTCTGCACGTTTGGCTATGAAGGATGCCGTAGTCGAGGCATCCTCACTAACTTCTACAACATGGGGTTCTTTAGCGTGTGCACGCAAACCACGGTACAGGTGCGTTTTTCGCATTCCGCACCCATCGACAGGCTGCCGCCGCGGCTGGCATTTGAACCCGCAACCTTGTGCACAGCAGCACAACACGACGACAGCCACCGAGCCACCGAGGTGAATTCAAATGCTGAAGCTAGCGCCCTGTCTCGGTTTAGTATTCCTTGTCACAAGTAACTCGACAGAGCCAGACAACTTCAGCTTAATATCACCCATAAGCTGTTGTCCAGAAACGAGAACCTATGAAATATTCCCCGAATTTTGAACGTTTCAATGACATTCATTTTAAACAAATCCGATAGCGAAACGTAACGCAACGCTCCTTTTTTATGATGCAGAAACGGCATGGCTTAGAAGGGGTGGTCTTCCACGGAATGATGTCATTAAACGAAAATGGCAATGCATGTGGTGGGGGTGGGGATAACAAACAGTGATAAAAAAACGGCATGGCTTAGTAGGGATGGTTTTCCACAGAATGATGTCGTTAAACGAAAATGGCATTGCATGGGGTGGGGGTGAGGGTAACAAACAGTTATACAAAAACGGCATGGCTTAGTAAGGATGGTATTCCACGGAATGATGTCATTAAACGAAAACGGCAGTGGGGTGGGGGTAGGGATAACAAACAGTGCCTTTGAAACGGCTCCAAACGCCTCCTGACTTCCACCAGAACTTAAGGGACGGCATCGTAGCTAAGGAGTCCTGCTGCTCCGCACTAGGTCCCACGGTTCGATACCAGTTCGTGGAGGGCGCCTTTCGTTGAAATCGGAGTGCCAATACACTCGTGCATTGAAATTTAAGTGCACGTTAAAGATCCCCGAGTGGTCAAATTTAACCCTTAGCCTCCCCAGAACAGAGTTCCTCGTAGAACCACGTGTTGTTTTGCGATATTCATCCCCATAATCTGGTTTGATCTCATTTACCTTATACGAGGCCTGCGTGATTTGAGCGTGGCGCAACGCAGAATGGCCGGCGCTCGCATTGAATGCATCAGTGAGTGAGACAGAGAGAAGAAGGACAGAGAGAGGAACACGATTAGAGGAGGAGGAGGATCGCGCCGAGCCTCACTCGCGCCCCCTATGAAATCAGCAGGATTTCGGTTATTCTGCGTGACGTCATGGGTTCAAGCGGCGTAGACCATGGAGTTTCTCACTATATTGCCTAGAGGGAAATCTGGCGCTGCTGCGCTGTGGTATGCATGGGAATTCCGGTATATTGTGACTTCGGATTGGCATCATTCTCGGAGAGCCAGGCAAGCACCGTTCCGTCTGTCACAATGATTAATTTTCCACTAAAACAGTACGTAAAAAGCTGTTTTAGCTTTATTTTTACACAAGAACATGTTTTGTTTAGCTATAAGAACTTGTTATTGCATGTACAATTATATGAAACGTAAAAAGTATCAGCGGGCCGCTAAAGTTGGAGGACAGACGACAAGATTTGTGCTCGCATTGGAAAGTTTGTCGTCTGTTCTTGCTTTCTTCGCTTGGTTATGCATTGTGGGTGAGTAAACTTCACTGGAAGATGTAATATGCGTGAATGAAAACATTTTATAAACATTTTACTTTAAGAACGCGTTATTTGCATAGCCATATCCCCGTTATAGACGAAGCCTCCTACAACACCAGCCAACACGAGCCTCGCAGACACATATACCGCCATTACCATGACGGCGCGGGGCCCCTTAAAAAACTCCCATAGACGGTGGCGCCAGATTTCCCTCTAGTTATTATAGTGAGACACTCCATGGCGTAGACCTTCGGCTGTCTTTGGAGGTGTCATTCAAAAGTCAGGGAGAGGATTCGCGCACCTGAAATTCACATACTTGCTATATTCGCGCATTGAATTATTACGAATCCTCGGTAATTCGAAATCGCGACTTTGAAGTTCATTCAACCCACATCTCAGCATGACGAGGAAACAGCTGCAGCCGCATTACATCTCCCACGGCACCGATCACGCTGAAGGTTTCGTCGCTAAAACGCTTAATGGTAGAAGGAGAAATTGAGAAAGAGAGAGGGGATACGAGGCTGAGCCCGGTTGGCTACCCTGCACCGGGGAAAGGGTACTGAAAGACGAGAAGAAAAAGTACACAGCACGCATGCGCACACATGCCTAAACGTTCGTCGTCCGCCAGCGTTTTCAGTTTTGTTGGTGGTCGTGTGCGTGAGTTTTTTCTGGTCACACGTGATTTACTAGCCACAAAACTGTCAGCGCTGGCCTCGTATCGTATATCATCCGTTTCCGATCTATTTTTGTTCGCCTTGTATTAAATTCTGCGGTTTCACGTATATGTGAAAACCACGATCTGATTATGAGGCCCGCCGTCCAGTAAAGAACTCCGGATTAATTTTGACCTCGTGGGGGGTCTTCAACGTGCACCCAATGCACGGTACACAGGCGTCTTTTTCATTGCGCCCCCATCGAAATGCGGTCGGGATCGAGCCCGCGACCTCGAACTCAGCAGCGCTACTCCATAGCCACTGGTCCAGCACGGCAGGTAAGACCTATAGTTCACGCACGCGCGCACACACGCCCGAAACAAAAACAAAAAATGGTATGCCATTTCTTTCGGTCCCCTCTAATGTCTCTCGTAAGAGTGGCTCCAATGAAAGTGAGCGCCAGCTGCTTGTCGTCTCATCACAGCACTCTTGCGCAAACGTCAGTGGTTCAGTGCTCCTCTAAACTGGTGATGAGTCTGCTTGTAGTTTGAAGCTACGAGAGCGGCAATTACACGTGTGTAATACATTTTTCTTGGAGATAAACAAACACTCGTGCCACAGACAACTAGAAGAACAATGTTTTAAATCTATTAAACATATCCGCGACATACACCAGTTCCTAGCGCTCTCTATTACGTGCATTAGACATAGTCCAGCCTCCCTTTGTCACATTTGTGAAAAAGGGACCAATACGGTTCTCGAAACGTCATAAATTTTGCCAGTGGTGAGTGTTTATATGGAGCCAAGAATGTTTACGCTCCACGCCAGACGACGTTTCCTCGATCCCTGCACTGTGTGTAGTACAGTATGATACTCCACCTGGTTTCGCCCTTCCATTCGATCTGCTGTAGGACTTTCGTAATAACCGAGTAGATGGAGGGGCTGATCGCTGCACACGCGCGGAATTATTTAGTCCCATCGCCGCATACGTGCCGGGAAAGAAGTCCACAAAGTTCGCTTAGTCAGCGCCTCGCCATGGCAGGAACGGTAAAGCGTTGTCAGAGATACAGGTACTGCCCATCACGGAGGACAGACATAGCTTATGAGGGAGCATGACGTCAGCCAGTCAACCTTCGCAAGACAACCTGCTCTCTGCGTTCATTGGCCAAATTCGCTCATCGCGCATTGAATCCTGCGAACAGCACGCCGGACGCTGCTTGGTTCGTGGTAGGTTTTAGTACCGCTGGCCACCGGAGTTGCCGCCGCTTTCTCCAGCCCGCGTGGCTCGCTTTCTGCCCACCGGATTTGGTGTCTCTATAGTTCTCATCCTCGACACTTGAAAACTCAGTGGCTCCCTTGCAGCGACTATCAGCGCGATACAACTTCCGTGCGGCTCAGCAGACAAGCAGACGACGAACCCAGCGCAGCCGCCTGGGTTGCCATCACGCGCTTGGGTGCCCACTTCCCATCATTCCTCCGTTTAAATTTTTTTTTATGACTAGGCTTCAGCTTCTTTATGTGACGCTCCCTCCTAGTTTTTTTTTTCTCTTTTATTCACGTCTGCCGCGTTACCTAACGAGGCGTCACTTTCCCGAAGCGAACGAATAGTCCAGAAATGCGCAGGCCGGAGGGACAGAAAACGAAAATTCAACAAGGCAATGAAGGGAAACCCGCACGGACTACCGAGTTCATTACAGCAGGCAGATACAGTGCAACTCAAGACGGGCGCATTATGAAACGCACCACGGGACTAGCGCTATGTTATGGGCTAATCGATCTGTAATCGAAGTTTGACGCCACTTATTTCACTTAAATAATTTGGGTGTTCTTTTCACATTGCGTCGAGAATGTTCCTAACGGACAAATAGAGTTATGGTCCCAGGAGGCGCGAACCTAGGAAAACAAATATCGCGTTTGACGAAAAAAATTTATCCTTGTCGGGATGCCGGATCCAAGGCGAGCGCTACCAACTTGCAAAACTTATACGGGATATCCAATTGCATCTCGGCAGAAAGTGAACTTGAGGCAACAAAAGGTCGATAAGAACATAACAGAAATCATGTAACGCTTTTGTAAGGGATACCTGGAGGCTTCTTTTCTCTCCTTCTCTTCGTCTTCTCTTTGTACTCTCACCCACTGCAAGGTACCTCTCCCGCCCTTCCCCTTTATGTCCTCTCTGTAGCGGATTACAATCTTAGGCATAATTAACCGACAGAAGCAGAAACGAATGCCACTGCCTCATTAGTTCATATACATGTGGCATCCACTTACCGCGCTGTTTATGTCATACACTTACTTATTTTCGCAAAGAACTTTGCAGATACGATTCGTTTTTTACGCCCCATCATCTTTTTTTTGTTGGCCGCAGCCGGCCATGCACCGGCCAATCACGGTGGACCACGAGATTTCAACTGATGACGGAGACGCGCAATTCATCGACAATGCCGGCGAGTCCACCGAGGCAATCAAGGAAGCTCAAGGATCGTATGGCATGAGTTGGAAACCGATAGTAGTCTCGAATACCCTGATTTTGTTGACTTTGATTTTGAAGCAACCCCGAAAGATGCGGCCCTTTCGTGCACGCCATGGTCGGCCTCACGTTCACCAATGCTTACGCGTTCCTGATATAGGGTGGCCGGCATTCGCAGCCACTGCGGTTATGAGGAAACAGTATGTCATATCCTGTGCCAGTGCTCGCAACACAGTCTACAAATACAATCACTCTCTCCTTCGTGGAATCGTCCTCTGTTGAAGGAAAGAATTCTACAGCATCGACCGGACTTGTCACATCAAGAGGCCGTGCTGCGTTTTTTTTTTTCTTTGAGATACATGGAGTGCCTATAATGGAATTGGCCTTGCTGCCTTTCTTTAAATATCTTTTTATACCGCTTTTGCAGCGCATTTCCTCCCACTCTAGTGCAGGTTATCAAACCGGGAACTCGCATCTGGTTATAACTTCGTTGCCTTTCCTCACTAACTATCTCTTGATGAAGCAAAGCAAGCGGCGGGGCGTCGCAATGAAGTGAAATATAGTTTGATAGCCCGTTTAAGCTCATGCGCATGTGCGCGGCAAATGCTTCACGCAGTCAAAGTGGGCACATCCCACAGAAGGGCTACTTCGCTCGTATCAGCGGCTGTAATGGTGACGCTGTGTCGCCGGATTCACAACAAATAGCTTGTGCTATAAAATTGTTCCCGTTTGTGAAAAAAAAAATGTTCCTTGTTATTTAACCGCTGAGGTAAACGTGTGTTCAATATAAATCAATAAAAACTAATCTCGAAGTTGTGGATTGCATCTTTTCAGAATTATTGAGGCTAAGGAGGTAATGCTGACGCGTCCAACAACACCTAATGGGCATTGGCCTGTGTAATGTATGAACGGGTTGCGTTACATTCCAGTTTTTAAAGAGAAGGTTTATTTGGTTTGCTTCTGCCCTCTACATTAATCAAGTATGCAAGCGCGTCGATGCTAAGTGCTCCACATTATGTGCACGCGCGCGTGTGTGTGGTTGTGCGTGTAGCAGCTGATTTCCTCATGTCATTTTTGTCTATCCATTCGGAAATCAAATGTGAAAAAGCCGGCATCGAATCTTGCCAACATGTTTAGTTTGATGTCCTCAAGAAGTATAACAATGCCGTTGTCAGGATGGGCTGCGAAGACTGGGGCAATCGGCATTCCAAAATAATTCCCTTACGAAGTGGGCCGTCATATACACGAGCTCGTGTTGTCACGACGGACCATCCCTGTGTGCTATATCGAGCACGCAGTCACAAAGAATGTGCTCAAGGGCCACCTCCAGACCACTTTCATGGCACGCGTCGTCGTCGGCTATCCCAGTACGGAATTCGAAATACATTTTAAAGGCTGCACAGTCTTATCACCAACTACTCGAGAGAGAGTGAGACGAAAGAGAGCGAAAGACCTGTGGGTTAGCCCATATACGAAGACACACTGGCTGCCCTGACGAGCGGTAGGAACTAGGAAGGAGCCTTGCGCAACACCATTGAAGCCAAACGAGTCGGCCCAACGCGTGATCGTCACGGCAGAGCGCGCGGTAGGCTTTAATGCTCCCGCTCTGCAGGCAGAGCCACTGCACAGCAGTCAAAGGAGCGTCCATCGATTAAAAGCTACCGGGAACCAAACATTCTCTGCCAATACGCCGATTCCAAGAGGTCACGCGTTCGGCCGACTTTTTTCGAGGGAAACAGGGAAGGGAAAGGCTCCGCCGAGAGTTAACTTGTCCAGGCTGGCTGAATGACCTAATGCTCCTTTTGAGCTTATTGCCTTCTCCCATGCTGGATACCGCATGCCGAGATAAGGTGCGGAAGCGAATAAAGTTGATAGAAAGAGAGGCGAAATTAGCTGCCTTTCTCTCATTTGCATCTCTCTCTCTCTCTCTCTCTCTCTCTCTCTCTCTATATATATATATATATATATATATATATATATATATATATATATATATCTATATATATATATACAGTGAATCTGGTAAAGGCCACTTTCCCCACTATCGTGTCCGCGTGTAGAAAAAACTCAGTGCCCTTCCACTCTGTGAAGAAGGATGACCAGCGAAGCTGTGAATGTGGGCCCCTTAATGGCGAACGGCACCTTCGCCGCGGGTCGGTCTATCCACTATATTCTAGCCACTATCTTCAAGATCGACCAACGTATAAGGAGTGCTTAACGCCTGTGTCACCACCGCCGCGGGTCGGCCCGGTATTGCACTATCTTCGGCATCGGCCCACGTATGGGGAGTTTTGTGTCTACACACGCACACGATCCTGGGGGAACTAACCCTTGACAGCTTCGCTGTAAAAACATTCACCGCCCTTCCACTGCTGTGAAGAGGGGTGCAAGCGAAGCTCGGGATCCGCGGCTCTTCGTTGTCGTAACGCCTCGGCTTCGCGCTCCCTCACGACGAGGTCGGCACGTCGGCGGCGAGCCCTTTCGAGCGAGCTCCCGGCGGCGTTCATCAAACGCCGCGTGTTCTTCTGCCGTTCCTTCAACGCAGCCTGCTCTTCGGCAGAACGAACCGAACGCGGCCTCCCCATCTTACTGCTGGGCCTGAAGTGGTGGGAAACGGCGGGCGTGAGGCGAGCCAACACGCGATTACACCCTTTTCCTCCTGAGGAGGGAGGGAGGCGGACCTAAACAGAGATCCTGAGGATTTCATGACATACTAAATTACCATAGAGGGACGAGGATGAGATATCCTCCACCCCACAATACACTCACTCAACAACAGGCAGTTTACTGGCGAAAGCTGCAGACAGGAACTTTCCCAAATTTACATATATTAAGCAAAATGTTCTCAAGTCAATACAGGGACACATGCCCGTGGTGTGGCGCAATACCCACACTTTATCACATCACATTGGAGTGCAATACGAATAAGGCATTCCACAACATAGAAAATCCTAGTGCGGAGCAGTGGGAGAGCGTACTCTCCAGCGGCAACCCTAGCCTCCAACAGAGGCTGGCGGATCATTCCCGACGAGCAGCCACGCTCAGTGGTGCCCTGGAATAGGGGCGCCAACCATGCAGGCCGGAGGTCGTCATCAACCAACAGAAGATGAAGACATCCGGCCTGGCCGCTGAATTACTCTTTCTAGAGCAATAAAGTTTACTTCCTCCTCCTCCTCCTCCTCCTCCTCCTCCTCATCGTGCATATAAGAACCCCGCTTTAAAGTGCGCGTATGATGAACCGACAGTGACTGAATTCTGAAAAAGAAGAAAAAAACGACAGTGGCTGTTTGGTTAGCATGGTGTTCTCGCAGCCCGACAAGCAATTTTTATTTTCGCGCGGCTTTTCGTTTTTTGATACGTCAACAGCAACACCGATACAAGTGAGGCAATGCAAGCTTCGCTTGAGAACTATCATCATCAGCAATGGCTCGATCGTTGTCGTCTTCTCCCACAGCTGGCTCCATTGCCGCTCGTCATTCCAGCGTAGAACTGTCGTCGTAATGGCGAGACCGCGCTTACGGGGGTATGAGCCATTGCTTAAGGGGGCATGAGCCATCCATTAGTCAGATTTAGTTTAGCGTTTGCAACCGAACGTAAAAGAATTACAAAAGAAATAGCGTCGTCGTCACTACGCATGCTCGGAAAGTAACTGGGCTTCTGCGGTTTACGTGTGCTATGATAACGTACGTTATTCGGCGAGTGTAGGAAGAAGAAGAATATAATTTATTGATAGGAAAGGCCGAGAGGTCGACCTGAGCTAGTGCGCTCTAGTCTGCTACTCTGCACAGGGGAAGAGGGAAGGGGAATGAAAGTATTGGGATGGATGATGATGATAAGAGAAGTAGTGATCGAGTGCTTATGTACAAGAGACAGTTGCGTTGCAAGAGCCGCTCGTCGAGCTTGGTGTCCTGCAGAAACTTCAAGAACACTTTAGTTGCACGCATTGAAGTTGCAGTGTCAGGCCATGGGCCTAGGATAGCTTCCTCCGACAGTGGTTGCCTGCCAATGCTGGCTAGGAAACATTCTAACGTCCTTCGCTCCAGCATATATGCTGGGCAATCGCAAAGTATGTGCTCCAGTGTTTCAGGTATCTGGCAGTGTTCACAATCAGGACTGTTCGATTGGCCGATGAGATGCGCGTGGCGACGGGTGAAAGCAACGCCGAGCCGAATCCTGTGTAGCAATGACGTTTTGCTTCGTGGAATCTTCGGGGGCAAGCAGAATTTACCGTCTGGGTCGATCATATGTAGGCGTGTGTGAATGATGTCATTGTGGGCTCTGTATGCCTTTGTAAGGTCCTGCATGAGGGCCTTTGGCGAGTGTAACGTTTGTAATGTTTACGGACGCTACGACATAGCGTTGTCGAACATGGCGGCACCAATGGCACATGCTTCAGCATGAATTTTTGTGATGGCTACGCTCTCACTAGCGTTGATCGCCAGTAACTATTATAATTAGCTTTCGCTTTCTCTAAACTTACCTGAAAGGTTAGTTATGAGCGCATAGCCCGTCAATTTTCTGAGATCGTTCGGTGATGGTGGCGGCTGTAGGCCTAAAGAGACGCGTCCACATAGAAACAGCGGGATGATTGTTAATGGATCGTCTTGGATTGGATGCGTTTAGCAAGAGGCACCAGATGGCGCCCTATTTTATAACGTCTTCTTTACGTTTGCGTTTCCGCACGGTAAACTAAAAGACGTAAAATGACATGCACCGTAACTTCCCGCAAAGGTGCTTACGTTTAACGTACGTGAGGCGAGAAACCCTATTCTAAAACTGTCTATTGCATTTTGAAGAATCGCAAGTGGTACTGCCGGCCGGATGCTACTAACCACGCCACCGAGCAAACTCGAGACATCGAACGCAAGCGACAACGGCGGACTGCGGACTAACGTCGCGTTCTCTTCGTCGCAGCCGAACGTGTGTGCAGCCTCGTTAAGAAACACAAAGACGTAACCAATAATTGAGAAAGACTTTAATGAACCGTCGGGATTTACCCAATGACAAACACCAGGGCCTCACGTTTCAGCTGCGCTGGTTAACCATCTGTACGGAGTGCTTTTTATAGTGGCTTATCATAGGTTTCTTATAGTGGTTACCTTCCGCATCACCAACAAAACTCACTTTCCGTTGTCTCGGAGACCACACCCGCCTACAATCTACAACTCTTGTCTTTATTGGTTGGATATAGATTCCTGAAAGAATTGATTCCTGCATTGACCAGGCAAATGCACAGCACCTGAAACTGAATAGCACGAGTATTGATGGGCACTTTCAGAAATATGCCATTGGTTCAGCGCTAGTACGAGTTGATAAAGGACAACAAAAAACAGATTGACGGTAGCGCCATGCGTTACTCTGGGTGCAGGCACGCACACAGCGACCTCCGGCGGATACTGTATCCTTGAAGAGAAGGATATTAAGATTACGCTGTTCATACTTGTGTCTTCATTTGAGCTTTAACATACACGAAAGCAGCACGAAAACCACGCTAATCTACGCCATCAGTCATTTGTACGACACAACAACAATCAGCGGGGAGCATGATATCGCTTGCTATCAGTCTGCAAAGGTTAGTCAAGAATCAAAGGGAAATTACACATCTATCTACCTCCTCCCTTCAACTCCGATTCAGGGCAGGATATCCTGCATTGTTTGCGGTGTCTTTTGGCGTTTGGTTTCCGGAAGCAGCCTGATGAGGACAGTGGCAGTGAACAGCACCGCGAAGTAGAACACGCTGGCGGCAGTTGGGGACACTTGCACTTGCAGTTGCGCCAGAAGGGGCCCCAAGGTAGCCCCGAGTTGCCCGAAGAAATTGGCGACAAAGAACCCGATGCCCCGCACTACGGTCGGGTACAACTCGAGCGTAAACACGTTTACGGCGATGGCTTCCCCGAGGAGCATGCACACGATTATCTCGCCGAGGATCCATGTCAGGTGTTCTTCGTGCTCGGCCTTGAGGCTACCGTACAAAAGCAACATGCAGCAGGTCAACGGCAGCGCTAGTGTGAGCAAAATCTTGCGGGGACTAGCCAGCAAGAATATCCAGAATAGCAAAATCGAGGCAGCCCTCGTTACGGCGAGGAAAAAGAGGTGCGAGGGGTAGTACGACCGCCCGCTCAGGCTCATACCGTACAAGGACAGCAGAATGCTGAACCAAGTCCAGCAGAGCGTAGCGTTTCGCTTCCACAATTCCTTGCTGGCCAAAAAAGTGAGGAAGTTCATTTTTGGCAGTGCCGCTGGGGCACGAGAGGATGAGACTGTGAAGAACAGGCCCTCCTCGTTGACCTGGTGGTTGTTCCACGCGGCGGCGCGCTGTATCGCCTTCTCGGCTTGCTCGATATTGTTGGATACCAGAAGCCAGCTGATGGACTCGCCCACAAGGCAGAACACTGGCACGAGTGCCATCGTGAGGGAGAAAGTGACCACTTCCAGCGCCTTGTAATTCCGCGGCGGTAGGGTTAGCGTCTGAGCCAGGACGCTCGCAACGACTGTTCCGGTCATGGCCAGGCAGAAATAGCCTTCCCGGTGCTTGTCACCCGAGTTCTCGAACAGAATGACTAACATAGAGATCTCGAGGACGCTCAGCGATGCCGCCAGAAGAATCCGGGCGGCTATGAAGTGTATGAATGTCCGCGCAAGCGTAGCGGCGCCGGCGGATGCCGCAGTGAGGACTGTGCAAGCGTAGACAGCGGGCAGCCGGCCAACCCTGTCCGATATCTGGCCGAAAAAGAGCACCGAGATGACGACGCCGATTCTGTTGTACACGAAGGCGGCGGGCACGTACCAGGCGCGCTCGCACACCAGGTTCCACTCGCTGACGATCGTGGTCTCGCTCGGGAGCAGGTCGAACTGCCACTCGGTGCACGCCACTTCGACGCGCGTGCCGTTTACCTCGGGCGCTTCGGGTGGGTACATTGTGCACTGGCTGTACGTGCCGTCTGGCCGCAGCGGGATGTTCTCCGCCTTCCAGCGGCTGGCGCTCACGTTGGCGTCGGCGGGAGGCCGGCACCAGTACGCCACAGGCAGCAGGAACGTCTGCATGGACATGTGATGCATTACGACCAGGGCGGACGACAGGTTAGCGAAGGCCACGATGACCCACTGGAACAAGCCGCTGCCCAAGATCCTGTCCATGTCTAAAGGTGGCGAATGAGCCGTGATCGTGTAGGCGCGGTGGCACGGAACGGTCGTGCCACCGCCGCTGGTGGGGGGCTGCAGGTTCGATTCCTCCGACTGGGGGACCGTCTTGCGGAGCGCGGTACTGTCGAGCAGGGCTAAATCATCTGGCTGGGTCCCGTCCTTCGCTCTGAAAGGATCGAAATGCGTCGGTCATTCAATCATTCTTTGCCATATCCGATACGTACTATTCAAAGTTCTTCAATTTGAAGCTTCGAGCTGTGTTTAAGAATGCCGTCAATATTACGTGCCACAAGAACAACACCATCACCACCAAAAGAAAGGACAGGAATAGAAGACGAACGCCGAAGCTTCACTATCACCGCCTTAACTTAAGTAGCATATGCAGACGAAAGTGTTGCGTTAGTAAAGATTGTCGCTTGTTCCTGACACTGAAGGATGGATGGAGGATTGGGTAGTTCCCAAACGCGGAATAGCACCTAGTCGTGTTTTCTTAGAGGATATGGCCTTCCGCTGCATGTGTCCCGCAAGCTGAACGTATCGCGTGCCTGCATACCTGGATGAATCGGTACTGGTGGCCAGGCCGATGGTCACGAGTTTCTTCGACGATTCTGGCCGAGCAGGAATCGGCTCCGTGGCTTCTGAGAAGACGATCGCCTTGGACATGCTGCTGTCGCACTGAATGTTTGTGGCGCAGACACACAGTGAAGGATTGAACGTGAATCGAATGGTTAAGAGAAACGGACAAGGAAGAGATGAATTAACAATCTGGAGGTTATAACTTACGGGCATTGCCGCTCGTGGCTTGCCTACCGTGATCGTCTGCTTCTTCTTCTTCGTATTGTTCCTGCTCTACAATTGTGGCCTGCCAAATTTAGCAGGAACCATCAAGAAATATGACGCACGTCCACGTTGATGCATTGGCCAAAGAATATAATTGTAAATGCATTTGTTAGTTTTTGATTGTGGCCATATTGCTAGGCAAAGCAGTTATGAGGTAGGAAACCTGGTCGCCGTGTCCGTGACATAGTGAGATGGTTATGCTGCAGGCATTTGCATGCTTTGGCACTGATATCTGAGATATGAGACCACTTTCATGGCAGGCGTCGTCGTCGGCTATCTCAGTACGGAATTCGAAATACCTTGTAAAGGCTGCTCAGTCTTATCACCAACTACTCGAGAGAGACTGAGACGAAAGGGAGTGAAAGACCTGTGGGTTAGCCCATATACGAAGACACATTGGCTGCCCTGGCGAGCGGAAGAAACTAGAAAGGAGCCTTGCGCAACACCATTAAAGCCAAACGAGTCGGCCCAACGCGTGATCGTCACGGCAGAGCGCGCGGTAGGCTTTAATGCTCCCGCTCTGCAGGCAGAGCCACTGCACAGCATTCAAAGGAGTGTCCATCGATTAAAAGCTACCGGGAACCAAACATTCTCTGCCAACACCCCGATTCCCAGAGGTCACGCGTTTGGCCGACTTTTTTCGAGGGAAACAGGGAAGGGAATGGCTCCGCCGAGAGTTATCTTGTCCAGGCTGGCTGAGTGACCTAATGCTCCCTTTGAGCTTATTGCGTTCTCCCATGCTGGATACCGCATGCCGGGATAGGTGCGGTAGAGAATACAGTTGATAGAAAGAGAGGCGAAATTATTATAAAGCGAAGGAAGGTGAATGTACGCACACAAATGTGATGCAGCCAGAGACGTGTCTTCTAACGCACAGTCCGCATGTCCCCAGGAGGTGAAGCAACGCATTTAAGGCATTCTGTGCTGAGCATAGACTGCACAAGTATTCCAGTATTCTGTCCTGCAACAAGGGCTAACCGTATAGTCAATCTGGTGCAGTCGAGATCGTTTTCTTTAGGTGCACTCATAACCTCGTCTAGACTAACCGGGCCGAGAAAAAAGAAAGAAAGCTGTTTGCAATGAAATCTTATTACGTCACTGTTCCTCATCCATCGTGCACTTGTCCGGTCCTTCAGTTCACCTTTTATAACATTCGAGATGGGCTGCGTCAAGGCACAGTAACAAAACACACGGATGGACATGCAACCGCGCATCGCGCAGGAAGCGCGGTAACACTCTTTATTGAGCTTCATCTTGAATCCGCTTGTTGAAGTAAGCACGCCGGTCACTCCCGGAGGCCACAGCGTCTGAGCATGGGACCTTGGATATGACGTGTGCCTGGGGCACGTCCACAGCAGGTGCTGCACGTCGTTGTCTCGCTCCAGGACCCAAGAGTTGGAGCAGGTGGCATCGTCATCCATGAAACCTTTCCGCTCGTGAAGACTCCCTGTTTCCACTATTCCTTTCACGGCCGAGAGAAAGTGAACAGAGAATGATCCGGAAATGTCACAGTGGGAAAAGAGAGAACCAGAAATAAAGAAAAAGCTCCGAGGCAGTGTCTGCGCTCGCGCGAGGTGCTAGAAACACGAGGCCATCGCTGGAGACACAGCTGCGGCGCTCGACTCAAAGTTTTTTGAGTGGACGTTTTAATGAGGCCACGGGCGGGAATGGCTAATGGAGCGGCTCCTGTGAACATGCATGCAGCATCGCTGGGACGCCCGGAGACCATTCTTTCTAATCACTGGTCACTCTGCGTCGGTTCCGCTGGCTTTGCGGGAAAACTCCTACGTTTCTTTCTATTTTTCTACGAACCACGCGTCTTCAAAGGATCCCGACATTCGTGGCGAGTAACGTTCCACGCCTTAAAGCAACAACAAGCTTGCCTTGAAAGACGTTGCCGAAGTGCATTGTGTTACTATGGAAAGGAACTTGTTATGGGCATTCGATGGTTTCTTCTTTCTGATCTTACTGTATATGTACTTTCTTTCCTATGTTCCACTCGTATTTGCGACAGTTACACTATTGGTTACGTGACGAAGTTGTTCTTCCCTTCTTTTGACCTCAACTCACCGTTGGGTGTCGGCGTTCAGGTTTGCAGGCGCTGTTTGCGTAGCAGTAACGCTGACGACATCGTAAGTTAGATACCTTTGGTCCACGCTCCTGTATTCAGCTGAAGCTTGGAATCCGTACGAATGACTTGCTCAGTCCAGTTTAGTTTTGTATGGCATTCGCGAAAAAGAAATTGAAAGAAAAAAATCGGGCAGCAACCATCGGAAGATGATGGTCGAAGTCAAGCGATAGCTTTCCTTTAGACCTGCTGAAATGTGCTGCTGCACTGTGAAAAATGAATGTAAACAAAATTAAAGAAAAACGGAAAACGTCTTTTTAGAACAGTAAACTTCTCTCGAAGGAAATAAAAACCAGATTCCTTGTTTTAAAAAGTGATGTTTCTTTTCTTCTATTTACGTTTAAAATACCGTTTTCCTTGATTGTAACAGAATTGGCCCCTATGCGGCAAATTGAAAAAAGAATTTGTCAACAATACTATGAGCGAAAAGAGATTTGTTCGTGTCTTTGCTATCCTCAGTTAATATGTATGTGCAGATTTATCAGCCCCGCAAGTATAGACAGATAGGTCTCACATGCACGAGCCAGTTGCTCTTAACTTCAGAAAAAAAGAAGAAAGCTATCTGTGTGGGTCATGCCACTCAGATCATGGCTATAAATGCCGGTAAAGTTGATACTGCACTTGTGTGATCTCTTTACAAGCGCATCCCAGCATTTTCACTCTTTCGTATTCCGCGAAAGCTGTAGTCACGATGGGAGTAAAGGTTACTCCCATAAAATGTTAAACTACGTTAAAAGAATGTTTCTGTGAAATGGCGGGAAAGCCGTGAAGCCGTGAAAAAGTTAGTGAAACTACAGAAAGAAAGTGAGAGCTACAAAACCAAAGAATACAGAAAGGACATGTGCTCATAAATTGCCGTGTTTCCTTCTTCAAAAAATCTTTTTACAGTGTGGGGAGACTTGTTGGTTATCTTTATTGACTTATTCTATGAGGCACTGGTATTAGGATCGTCCCACCAATTCGCCGCCTTTGATTACACACTGATTGGCCCAGTTTCGATTAAACTGCCTCGGGGTTAGCCCAGCTCACTCGGCATGACAGCCGTCTAGGCAAAGTGGACGCCAGAGCAGGATAAGGCGTCACTTCAAAAAAAGAAATCATACACATATACGTACTCACAATAGTGACGTTTGAGCAGGAGGTACAGACCACAGAGCTTCCTGGAGAAACCTCACCATATCTGGCTAGGTTTTTTTTTTTTTTTTTTGCTGCTGCTGTTAGTGTATACTGTAGCTGAGAGTCCGAGGTTTCCTAATGCTACTGCTTATTAAGAACTGAAACTACTCAGATAGATAGCTAGCTAGCTAGCTAGCTAGCTAGCTAGCTAGCTAGCTAGCTAGCTAGCTAGCTAGCTAGATAGATAGATAGATAGATAGATAGATAGATAGATAGATAGATAGATAGATAGATAGATAGATAGATAGATAGATAGATAGATAGATAGATAGATAGATAGATAGATAGATAGATAGATAGATAGATAGATAGATAGATAGATAGATAGATAGATAGATAGATAGATAGATAGATAGATAGATAGATAGATAGATAGATAGATAGATAGATAGATAGATAGATAGATAGATAGATAGATAGATAGATAGATAGATAGATAGATAGATAGATAGATAGATAGATAGATAGATAGATAGATAGATAGATAGATAGATAGATAGATAGATAGATAGATAGATAGATAGATAGATAGATAGATAGATAGATAGATAGATAGATAGATAGATAGATAGATAGATGAAAGAAATAGCCAAGGGAATTCGATAAGGGTTGTACAGGTGTGACAATAGCTGTGGTGTTGATGTTAGTGGGCTATAGCTTCTCAATTAAGCCATTGTCTTAGATTGATCCCGTCTTAAAATCAAGACTTCCACATTAGCTTCTGCGTCACCTTTGAGACAATGAGTAATCGGCTTCATCTGAATGCCGCATTCCCCATGAGCCACTCGCGCAACAGCTAACTGTGCAAGTCACTTTTTTATGTGTGCCTTACAGAGACAAACGGACTTGTTAGTTTAGTAGAAAGGGCTCTGAATCCCGCTAATTACTAAGGCTAGCTATTGTGTTACGTCCTATGCATTCTACTTCAAAGCACCGTCAAGCTTCCAAAATGTTTTCTCGTTCATTAATATGTGTTACTACAAAAGCAGTTGCTAAGCAACGGAAGGCTCAGCCCGAACCGACGTTTCGACAAGGGGGCTTCACATGGTCAGTGCTCTAACGAAGACAACCTTGCCATGCCGTTACAGCACATGGGATTTCGTATTGCTGTAGTACTTGCGCGCTGTCCCCGTATTACTCTTTGATTACCTGGCCTATTTGTGTTCAGAAATTTTAATCACATGCACATCTTTTCCTTACTATTGCATTTTCCGATTCTACCCATAACTATATGTCGCTCTCCCCACTGCCGAGGCAAATTACACATCTCTGTGAATGTATAAGTGCACGAAACATTATAAACCAGAATGTGATTCTGAAGCGCAGTGTAAACGCCACGAAGCCATCAAATTCCCCCCCCCCCTCTCGTTAAAGAAAAACTAGGAGAGGCTTAGCTAAACCTTAGCTAAGCAATGAACGACAAAATCGAAATTACGTGTCCTGCTATACTATACTGGTCACCATGACGTAGGCGTTAAATAAGTCATAGTCAACGTCGTTATCATCATGAGCATATCTATGTCTTCTGCAGGCATATCTATGACTCTCCCAGCGATGTTTAAATTACATCTGCCTTGCGCGAGCTTACCCTATCTTATGCCCGCATATTTCTTAATTTCGTTGTCGCGGACCCTGTAGAGAATCTACTATACGTTTTCTCAGGAGTGTAGAGATATCATTCAGGGAGTGTGAGCGTCAGGAAACTGTAGACATAGGAAAGCTGTAGACATAGTTATATGGGAGGTCTTGAACCATTGGGTTGAACCGTTGAACCCCTTCTTAGTATATCTACAGCGCCGCCGGAACTAGTTGCTGTAGTTGAGCGATCAGTTAGACGTGTGTGCAGTCGCTGTATTTCTCGTACAAGAGGAGTAAACAGAGTTGCTTGAGTGCGGATGATGGTAAGTCCGACTTTTTCTGAAGTCCTGGGATTGTGGGGTTTACTTGAGTACGGCTCACAGGCCATGGATGAATCGCAGGCCTTGCCACAGGCGCATACCCTGACGCAAGAGAGGCACCTTGGGCGAAGACGGTTGCAGTGAATGTCGTGTTCGGCCTTTCTACTGGTTGACTTGCGAAGGGGGGGGGGGGGAGGTTAGGGGTCCAGGTGAAGTGATTAATTTGCACACGCGTCGTTTCAGTAGAAATGTGCGCTCTGAAAGTATAATTTTGGAGCGACTGCAATAACTTTAGTCATTGACGCGCTCCGCGGTAGACCAATGCATATCTTGAGGGCTTGGGCTTGGATACCTTGGATTGTATTCAGGTTAGTTCTGTATGTGTTGGAAATGACAGGTAGGCTGTACCACAGGAATCCAATAAAGACGATATTGTACAGTTGCAACGTAGAGTGTATTGACACTCCCCAGGTCTTTACTGCTAGGAACCTAAACATATGACGAATTCCCGTCAGATGTTTTTCACATAATTCACATGAGGGGTGCAGGAGACCTTTCTGTAAGGAACCAGGTAACCCCAAGAATCTGTGACTTGTGCTGTACGAAATCATCTGGTCCATCGATGGATATCACGTATGGAAGTATTGATTTCCTCTTAAATGCCACCGGTGTACACTTTCCACGTGATATTTAAAGTCCTTGTTCCCAAAGCTAGGATGCTGTTAAAGTGGCTACCTTCTGAAGCCGCGCGCGAAGCTGGAGTGTCACACCCGAAGTCCAAATACAAATGTCACCGGCAGAGATGGAGAGCCGAAGAGTGCATCGAAGGATGTCAGCGAGACCGTTGATCTAGCGCCAGCCGAAATCGATATGATCGTGATGTCATGACCCAGTGCAAATTATGTGGCGTCGCAGAGTAGCTGCTGCTTTTGCGAGTTTCATTACGGCATCTACGCTGTTTTTGTGAGTCTAATTCAGGCATGACGAGCGGAGTCGCGATTGAAAGCAAGAAATCGATATGACACGGGCTATTGTAAGTAGCGCGTGTTTGCTTGCGGGTTCGTTTGTTTTTGCGTTTGTGCGTGTATTCACGCGCCTTTGTGTGTTTGTGCGCATGTTTGCGTGTGTGCTTGTGTTCTCTTGTTCGGAGTTGCAGAACGCGAGCTCGGGCCATTGCGCCAAGAAAAAGTTCTGCTTCCAGTCTTCTTTGTTTTGAAATGGCTGAAATTTTACCGAACGACATGCGGCGTCTATAAAGATGATACCAGGCACTCGAAAAGGCTGTCATCTCCGGGAACGCCTTAGAGAAGTAACGTTGGGAGTCTGAGAGTCGGGCACTCTGTGGTAACACACACACACACACACACACACACACACACACACACACACACACACACACACACACACACGCACACGCACACGCACTCGCACGCACACACACCCGTCCGTATATATATATATATATATATATATATATATATATATATATATATATATATATATGTGTGTGTGTGTATATATACGACGTCTTGTTCATCCTACGGCTCTTCGCTTTCTAATGTGATATAAACACACACACAGAACGTGAAGCTCAATAGCACATTAGAGGTACTTATTTATATGGCTAGATCATTCTTTTTCATACTGCTCTACGTATTAAGGAGTCGAGAGTAAAACAGTAAACAGCTGAAATAGTAAATTAACACGCTTGATTTGAAGACAGATGCTGAGGAACCACTGCGCAATGTCTCAAAAACGAAGAAGTTTCCAGAGGTACGAGCTGAGCACAGAACAAAGAAAAGGAAACATATTAGGACCGGCTAAGCCGTCGTATAAAACATACCAACAGCTGTGGGAGGAAGAAGATTCAGGCTTGTAAAAAAGTGCACGACTCTTCCATCCGCGTTGAAGGCGTATTCGTGAGTCATCGGAGTTACGAGCCTTGCTGCGTATTACACTCAGGGTAAGTGTAACACGATTCAGGCGCCTGCTTGCGCGACTATACGCGATATCAGCGCACACCTGTTGTTCCTGCCTCTGTCTAAGCGCGTTGTTTTCATCCCATTTTGTTTTCTTCTTGGTTGTGTGAAAGCGCCTTGTTTTCATTTGGCGTTAGTCCGCGAAATCGGCCTTCCTATTTTTTTTTTTTTAATCTCTGTTTGGCCTCTTCTTTTCGCGTTGGCGTGACAGACTTTGGAGCTTGACAGGCAGAGCTGTTTCCGGAAGCCGGAATTGCGCTACCAGGAACTTGAATGCGCCCGGGGGGGTTCGGGAGATTCGTTCTTCTGCGGCTCATCACTAGCTGAGCTCGGAGGTGTGCAGTGAAGACAGGCCATAATGGTCCGTTTAAAAGGAAGGTCTCAGGTCGTTCTCGCTGGAACGAATGTGCTTTTACTGCTGATTAAATTAAAACGCTTTAAAACGGTGGACGTACGCGTTACCATTGGGTTCCTAGAAGTCGCGCTGACTTCGGTTGTGTGCGCCTAGATTGGCATACGCGGTATAGTGACGGGCGGCAACGTTTTCCTGGTGTGTTTGACAGTGGATAACCTCCCTGTCTCTCATTTGCCTTTCTCTCTCTCTCTCTCTCTCTCTTGGCAGTGGACAAAAGATGCTACTTCGCGCAAGGCGCAAGACAAACCGACAGTTCAGCTTTGCTTCGACGCTTAACCAATCTCTGGAACAAGCTAGAGCTTCTTCTCCTGTTTAACGCGAGACGTAGGAGCGTAAAAGAAAGGCGTGAAAAAAAAAAGAAGAAAAACATGCAGAAAGGTTACTGTGAGGCGACGCACTGGAAAAGACCAAGTGAAGTGGAAAAAAAATGGTTCAGTCCCGTGTCCACGGCACCATATGCCTCACGATGCACATGTAGGCACCCTTCGGTGCACGTTGAAGAACCCGAGGTTAATCCGTAGTCCTCCAGTACGGTTTCTGTTGCTTCGAGGCGTTGAAATCAATCAATCAATCAATCAATCAATCAATCAATCAATCAACCAATCAATCACGCGCTATCTGTAGCCATCCCAGCGAAAGTCATCGCCATCAATCTCAAAATTTCACACATGACAGCATTGACAGCTGCAGAACTTGCAGCCTTTGACGTCGCGCAGCGTCTTTATAAAAGATTGATTTCCTGCTATTCAAAGACAGGGCATCATTGTTTATTATCAGCCTCGTAGCCTGCGCTGCAACGTCCGAGCAATGTGGTTTTCGCTAAGTGCGGGACCGTCAATTTGATCAACGTTCACCTTGTTACGCCAAAAATGATTTTCAACATCATATGGACGATGCGCCAGCTGACCGATGAAGATCACTGAGGGATATTTCAGTGGCTACTTACTCGTTGTGACATTATCGGCAATGAGTTGGCCCCACGAAGCTGCTTGATCATTCTATAATATAGCAATCTACCGATTTCTCTTTTTTATCAAGGACAAGTGTACTGCAAGTAAGCCTGACTCTTGCGCGTCATTGCACACAATGTCGAAGTGTGTTGAATTCCATAACGATCATCATCAGCCTGGTTACGCCCACTGCATGGCAAAGGCCTCTCCCATACTTTCCAACTACCCCGGTCATGTATAAATTGTGGCCATGTTGTCCCTGCAAACTTCTTAATCTCATCCGCCCACCTAACTTTCTGCCGCCTTCTGCTACGCTTCCCTTCCCTTGCAATCCAGTCCGTAACCCTTAATGACCATCGGTTATCTTCCCTCCTCATTGCATGTCCTGCCCATGCCCGTTTCCTTTTCTTGATTTCAACTAAGATGTCATTAACTCGCGTTTGTTCTCTCACCTAATCTGCTCTTTTCTTATCCCTTAACGTTACACCCATCATTCTTCTTTCCATAGCTGGTTGCGTCGTCCTCAGTTTAAGTAGAACCCTTTTCGTAAGCCTCCAGGTTTCTGCCCCGTACGTGAGTACTGGTAAGACACAGCTGTTATACACTTTTCTTTTGAGGGATAATGGCAACCTGCTGTTGCTAATGACAACCTGCCATAACAATAAAAGAAACTAAAAGCCGCAAAAGGTGGCTTGAAAGTGTGCGGGACCCGGCAGCAAATACGGCAAATGGCAGCACAGCACAAGTGCAGCAGCAGTCATATTCAAGATAAAAATAATGCGAAAGAAAGTGACACCACGCGCACATCATATAAATGAGGTCTCAAATCAGCCTCTTATGCAGAGACAATAATAAATAGGAACCAGAATAAATAAACAAATGTTACAGTAAATTTTTAAAAAGCAAGTGTGGCAGGTAGCACAATTATAATCCTTGCGGTGTATTGCTCAAACGGGCGGACGTCATTTGCACGAGTTGTCTAAATGCATAATCGACTAATTAACGAAAATTCACTAATCAAGTTTTCAACTACCTTACTGCACACACTGCAATTTACAAATTGTAAACCGACGAATCGCAAGGTGGATTCTGGTGGAACTAAGTGTCAGGATGACACCAGTTCCGAGACATTGCTTCCCCAACTTTGCAAACAAACACATTGGTGGTCCAGTTACTTTCGTGCTTGAATGCATACAACGGTGTTTTGTCAGAAAGCAAGCGGAACGACAGTGCAACGTACTGCAAGTTTGATGGTGCATACCTCGAAAATAACATAATTTACGGAATTCTTTTCAAGTGCATATTCCATGCAGGCCCACCGGCTACAACTTGTATATTACAATATGTGCCGTAACTGTAATAAGTTAAAAACCTAATCAGTGGATTTTTCGGAAATTAATCAAATATGCATTTCGATTTCTCGTGCAAATGATGTCCGACTCTTCAAGTAGACCAGCTCAAGCACTCCAATTGTGCTAGCTGCCATAGGCGGTTTTCAAAGATGTCTTAAAATCTTCGCAGAAACGCCTGGTGTATGGGTAAACGTACCGCAGCTGAAACACACACGTCTTGCATTCCTCGGATTCTGTTAGGCCTTCGGATTTCATAAAGGCTATCACTGAAGAACGCATCCCTTTCGTGTCAATTATTTTAAGGAGTGGCGTTTACGAATGTCAACGCTTTTTGCATAGCACAATGGCCACAGCGCTACTTAATGCTAAGCTTACAAGGAATCCGTCGCTCATAACCTATGAAACTGTTGCTGACGCTACTCTGACTTTTCACAATCTAAATCGTATTTTTAAATTCCGTGTTTCAATTAATTTCTAAAAGGTCCCAAAAGCACCTCTGCGAAGGCTGCTAGAATCACGTGGCAACCCTGCCCAGAATGGGAAAGTGAAACACGCCCAGAGCTGTCTCTTCCGGTTTAATGAGGGAGTACTTCGCATTCGCACATATTACGACTTCGCTTGTATGTGTTTGCTTAACGTATATGATGTTTAATTTACGAGCTCGTTTTTTCCAGTTGTGGTACACGTGACCTTAACGAGTCTTTCGTTGATGGTTGAAGCCTTCCCTTGCAAGACCAAGAACACCTCCGGTTATAGAGAAGATATTGATGGAGCAAACATATTCAGCTCTCTTCCGCGTGCTTCCCAGTAGCAGTTTTTCGCTATGCACGCGTATGCACTGTTGCGGGGGGGGGGGGGGGGGGGGGGAGAGCCGAGGCGGCAGTCCCCGGTCGCGAACCTCGAGAGTGCGCGCTCCGGCGGCGTGATACGGGGCCACCTGTTGCAGCTTGTCCGCATACTTTGTGGACGAGACGGCACGCGCCCTCCTCTCCCACTCGGCCCTCATGTGTCGCCTCCTCACCTTTTTTTTTTTTTTACTGCTTGCATCTCATTTCGTTAGTGCTGAGTCATGATAAAGAGGGAGAGGGAGAGAGAGAGAGATCAACTTTATTTACAAACGGCTTTTTTGTTCGAGCCGTCGGTGCTGCGCTGCGGCCATTTGGCACTCTGCGGTACGGCAAAATTTTTGGATGTGCTGAACGTGTTGCTCGTGGTGTTGTACTCGGAGAATAGGGTGGGGTGAGAATCGGGTGCTGAAGCTTTCTTTCTTGCGCATCAACTCTGTTCGTCACCATTTCTTTTCTCGTCGCACCGTTGTTCGGGCTGACAAAATTCGCCGTGACCCGTCTCGCCTGTGCGCGCAGCCCGCGCGGGCTCTGATGTGATGTGAGAGATCGGTGAACTTGAACGAGAATCGTGAACCCACCCCCCGGGGGGCCGTCGTAGTCTTCGAGAGAGATGAGCCGTCGAGGAATATACGTGCCATTCTTCCAACGTCCTTTGTGCTTTCCCAAGTTTGCAAAGGAGATAGGCTCCGTCGACTGCTACTTGTGAACTTGGAAAAAAAAAAGAAATGGCTACATAAGAAGGCGCAAGGCGTGTCCCAAAGCATTTTAAATATAACATAAACACTCGGGAGTGTGATGATGGAGTGTCAGCAACTCCGTGTGCTGTGCTTTATTTCCATTCTGGTTGAATGTTTGGCAGGTGGCATAGACAAAATCAGCAGAATTTCTCTTAGTCACCTGCCTCGCAGGATCGCTGTTAAAGAAGTTCGTGGAAGGCACTTTACTCGAGGCTTCATTTCAGCCACTGACCGGGTGTGGTGTCAATCACCCAATTATTATAATTCACGGCATTCTTATATGACGCAGTCTAGCCTAGATTTCCTGATAATGAGAATGGAGACCAACCAAGTCCCGAAGGCCTATATTCCAATCTTTGAAGTAAGTGCATTCGTACCACCATCGCCACCCCCAAATAGCCCCTTAGAAACTGCACGAAAATATGAGCTCTTGTCAAGCTGAATGAGCAAAAGTGCAAAATCGGGCTAGCCCGTTAAAAGAATCGACACTCGAACAAGCAGCTCTCGCCGCAGGACCCCAACGCCCGTGTTCAACGCCTTTCCGTGGTCCGGTAACGGTGCGCCGTTGGTTCAGTATGGCCGGTCGAACGAATCGCAGGCCATCGTCGCATCTTTCAGCATTGTCCCGCTCTTGCTCGAGCGAAGTTTTGCCCCCGCGTTCCGTCCAGCTCGGTGCGCACCTCTCAGTCCTGGAGCGAGAGAAGAAGATCGCAAGTTACAGCGCGCAGGAAAGTCGGCGTGTTTGAGGGGGATCTGGTCTGATTTACGGCGCTCGTGGCCGCTGGCTCCAGCGAGCTGCGCCGGCCACGGGGCTGATTTACGCACCGGCTGGGCGCTCCTTGTGAAGGCCGCCCACTCTCCCCCACCACAAGCGCTGGTCAGAAACGCTGAGCGATTCGCGGAAAGAAAGGAAAAAGGATGGGGAGCCTCATCCTCCAACTCAATATCACAAGTCAGAGAAGGGGGGGGGGGGGGGGGGGGAGTGAGGTGCCCCCGCAGCTACCGAGCTCAGTACGTGTTCGTCTCCAGAGGCGAGGTGGCGTAGTGGAGGATATGCTGTCCGGGCGAAACATCTTCGGCGATTAGCACGGGACTGCAGGAGGGGAGGGGGGGGGGGGGGTCTACGACGAGCGGCTGGCAACAGCTGTGCATCAAAAATGATCTGCTCCCGGCGATGTTTCAGCGCAGGAGAACCTGTCATTGTCGGGGCAATCGTACGCACGTAGCAAGATTGAAGGGAGAAAAGAAAAACGCCATTGACTGGGACGAGAGGATAACGATGAAATACGCGGCATGGCGTCGAGGAGCAACTCTTGGGAGGGACTTCCACGGACACCGAATTGAAGACAGTGTTTCGGCTGACTTCGGCCACCATGTAGCCGATGACGCGCATGCAGACATAGGTACATCGCCAGTGGCACGTCTCTTGGTCTTGCGCAAACGTCTTATGCGGCGGTCTTCTCTCTGGTAGCCGCATAGTTTCGCATTCGATATTTTTTTCTCTTCACGCTTCGTATCAAGGACAAGCGTCAGACAGAGCAGGTCCGTTCGGCACCTTGTATTTATTCTTGAGCAAGAAAGTGCGCATATGGACCACTTGCACACAAACTGCGGTGTCTTCGAATTCAACGATCACTATCGTAACACAGAAAAAAAATGACAGCGGGTTCTGCGGAAGCGCACGCATTCGGGCTGGTTTGTTTGTGCTTTGAGCTGTCGGACTTTCGCAGAGAGAGCAGAGTGTTTCGTTTAAATTTTCTCTTTTTTTTGTTATTGTTTAGGAGCAAACGCTCACTTTCAACACGTTGCAAAAAACGATGTGAAGTCTTGCTTCAGTTGCGCATTGAGAGTACGAGACGTCGTCGTGATTGCTTCATTCAAACAGCTGTAGCTCATTTCGGCTGTTATCGGGGCCCGGAACTGAGCCCTGGTATCCATCTCAGTTTAAATGCAGCTTGGCGGTGGCCGCTAATGCGGTGACGAATCGTAGGACTTGCCGCGACAGTTGCAGCATGCACTCCTCGGACGTTAACATTAGGAGCTAAAAAGAAGTGCAATAGTCGAGCGGAGTAAATAGTCAGTAATCGCAAAGGTCTCTAGGACAACAGTCACACGTAGCGAAGAAGGCTCGTGCAGCTTAAACGCCAACTGAGTGACGTTTGATTATTGGATAATAATATGAACAATCTGTGAAGGTATGTTCTGCAGAATGCGTCATGCAAAATAGTTCGTCTGAAAAGGCAATGCGAGCGATGTTCACACAAGTGTGCAGCAGTGTTCGAACAAACGACATCTCAAGAGTGTATGGAGCGAACGCTTCGACGAGGGCTTGCTTTCGTGCTGACGAAGAGAAGTCACTTAGTGGAAACGTTGGCTCCAGCCTGAGACGCCGCTTGTTCAACCACTCTTGAACACTTCAAACCTGCTGAGATATTACATTACAATACAGAGACCGTCGGCCAGTGTCTTCGGGGTTAGCTTGTTTCTTTTATTTTTTTTTGTCTTGGCTTAGAGTGTTGGTCCCTAGATGTATGTGCACTTATTTTTATGTAGCCTTCGCCCTAATGGTTCAAGACTTCCCATATCAGCGCGTCTACAGCTGCTAAGCTCACGGCTCACCGCGGTGCGCTTCATGTGATCAGCACAGAGAGTCCTGAAAAATGGGCAGTCTTCTGCGATTCAAGGTGGGCCTTACAATGTATACGTTCATTTCTCCAACGTGGACCCACCGTTTAACTGACTTGTGGAATCGTGGAACTGATCCATCACTTGAGAGAAAAAGCCATGATATCACTTTTCAATGGATACCAGGCCATTGGGGTGTCATAGGAAATGATGGCGCAGATAAGGTAGCTTGGGCGTCAAACCAAGAAGACCGCTACGTCCCCATTCCTCTCTCAAAGACAGGCGCTGCGAGGCAGCTTCGAGTTCTAGCACGCACACTCTCATTGGCTGAGTGGAACACCGCACATACAAGGTGCACCAGAGTGCACACACTCATTCAGCCCTTCGCTACAACTTAGACTTCCGGCTCGATTGCACCGACGCGAAGCGTCTCTTCTCTGTCGGTTGGGGTTGGGAGTTGCCTTGAGGAAAGCTTATTCAGCACTCATTGAAATGGCTGACAGCCCTGCATGTGATGTCTGCGGCTGCGAAGAGAGCATTCACCACCTATTTATTATGCTACTGTCCTCAGTTTGAAGAACAAAGACAATCTATGACTAACGCATTCAGGAAGCTATAGATGATCGTCTTCTGAGTGAACAGACAATACTATAACACCGTCCCCACTGATCATCGGCTCAGAAGGCACCAAAGGCACTTCTGTGCTTTCTGAGAACGTCTGGCTTGTGCGAGCGCCTTTGACTCTGTAGTGCTGTTCGTGGAGGTCTCTTTACCCCCCATCTCGCTCTTTCTCTCCTTTCTTTCTATTCCCCTACTCCCTTGCCCCCAGCGTCGGGTAGCCAACCGGACTCTTGACTGGTTGACATCCCAGCCTTCCTTGTATCTATATATTCCTCTCTCTCGTCCTGCAGTGGGACATAAAAATAGGCTGATGATATATACATATATATATAAATAATCATCAGCCTGGTTAAGCCCACTGCAGGGCAAAGGCCTCTCCCACATTTCTCCAACTACCCCGGTCATGTATAAATTGTGGCCATGTCGTCCATGCAAACTTCTTAATCTCATCCGCCCACCTAACTTTCTGCCGCCCTCTGCTACGCTTCCCTTCCCTTGGAATCCAGTCCGCAACCTTTAATGACCATCGGTTATCTTCCCTCCTCATTACACGTCCTGCCCATGCCGATTTCTTTTTCTTGATTTCAACTAAGATGTCATTAACTCGCGTTTGTTCCCTCACCCAATCTGCTCTTTAACGTTACACCCATCATTCTTCTTTCCATAGCTCGTTGCGTCGTCCTCAATTTAAGTAGAACCCTTTTCGTAAGCCTCCAGGTTTCTGCCCCGTACGTGAGTACTGGTAAGACACAGCCGTTATACACTTTTCTCTTGAGGGATAATGGCAACCTGCTGTTCATGATTCGAGAATGCCTGCCAAACGCACCCCAGCCAATTCTTATTTTTCTGATTATTTCAGTCGCATGATCCGGATCCGCGGTCAATACCTGCCCTAAGTAGATGTATTCCCTTACCACTTCCAGTGCCTCGCTACCTATCGTAAACTGCTGTTCTCTTCCGAGACTGTTAGAGATTACTTTAGTTTTCTGCAGATTAATTTTTAGACCCACCCTTTTGCTTTGCCTCTCCAGGTCAGTGAGCATGCCTTGCAATTGGTCCCCTGAGTTACTAAGCAAGGCAATATCATCAGCGAATCTCAAGTTACTAAGGTATTCTCCATTAACTCTTATCTCCAATTCTTCCCAATCCAGGTCTCTGAATACCTCCTGTAAACACGCTGTGAACAGCATTGGGGAGATCGCATTTCCCTGCCTGACGCCTTTCTTTAGTGGGAGTTTGTTGCTATCTTTATGGAGGCCTACGGTGGCTGTGGAGCCGCTATAGATATCTTTCAGTATTTTTACATACGGCTCGTCTACACCCTGATTCCGTAATGCCTCCATGACTGCTGAGGTTTCGACTGAATCAAACGCTTTCTCGTAATCAACGAAAGCTATATATAAGGGTTGGTTATATTCCGCACATTTCTCTATCACCTGATTGATAGTGTGAATATGGTCTATTGTTGAGTAGCCTTGACGGAATCCTGCCTGGTCCTTTGGTTGACAGAAGTCTAAGGTGTTCCTGATTCTATTTGCGATTACCTTAGTAAATACTTTGTAGGCAACGGATAGTAAGCTGATCGGTCTTTAATTTTTCAAGCCTTTGGCGTCCCCTTTCTTATGGATTAGGATTATGTCAGCGTTCTTCCAAGATTCCGGTACGCTCGAGGTCATGAGTCATTGCGTATACGGGGTGGCCAGTTTTTCTAGAACAATCTGCCCACCATCCTTCAACAAATCTGCTGTTACCAGATCCTCCCCAGCTGCCTTCCCCGTTTGCATAGCTCCCAAAGCTTTCTTTACTTCTTCCGGCGTTACTTGTGGGATTTCAAATTCTTCTAGACTATTCTCTCTTCCGTTATCGTCGTGGGTGCCACTGATACTGTATAAATCTCTATAGAACTCCTCAGCCACTTGAACGATCTCATCCGTATTAATAATGATATTGCCGGCTTTGTCTCTTAACGCATACATCTGATTTTTGCCAATTCCTAGTTTCTTCTTCACTGATTTTAGGCTTCCTCCGTTCCTGAGAGCATGTTCGATTCTATCCATATTATAGTTCCTTATGTTAGCTGTCTTACGCTTGTTGATTAATTTCGAAAGTTCTGCCAGTTCTATTCTAGCTGTAGGGTTAGAGGCTTTCATACATTGGCGTTTCTTGATCAGATCTTTCGTCTCCTGCGATAGCTTACTGGTATCCTGTCTAACCAAGTTACCACCGACTTCTGTTGCACACTCCTTAATGATGCCCATAAGATTGTCATTCATCGCTTCAACACTAAGGTCCTCTTCCTGAGTTAAAGCCGTATACCTGTTGTGTAGCTTGATACGGAATTCCTCTATTTTCCCCCTTACCGCTAACTCATTGATCGGCTTCTTATGTACCAGTTTCTTCCGTTCCCTCCTCAAGTCTACGCTAATTCGAGTTCTTACCATCCTATGGTCACTGCAGCGCACCTTGCCGAGCACGTCCACATCTTGTATGATGCCAGGGTTAGCGCAGAGTATAAAGTCTATTTCATTTCTAGTCTCGTAATTCGGGCTCCTCCACGTCCACTTTCGGCTATCCCGCTTGCGGAAGAAAGTATTCATTATCCGCATATTATTCTGCCCTGCAATGTCAACTAATAACTCTCCCCTGCTATTCCTAGTGCCTATGCCATATTTCCCCACTGCCTAGTCTCCAGCCTGCTTCTTGCCTACCTTGGCATTGAAGTCGCCCATCAGTACAGTGTATTTTGTTTTGACTTTACCCATCGCCGCTTCCACGTCTTCGTAGAAGCTTTCGATTTCCTGGTCATCTTGACTAGATGTAGGGGCGTAGACCTTCAATTTGTACCTCTTAATAAGGCTCACAACAAGACTTGCCACCCTCTCGTTAATGCAATAGAGCTCCTCTATGTCACCAGCTATATCCTTATTAATCAGGAATCCGACTCCTAGTTCTCGCCTCCGCTAAGCCCCGGTAGCACAGGACGTGCCCGCTTTTTAGCACTGTATATGCTTATTTCGTCCTCCCAACTTCACTGCGCCCTATTATATCCCATTTACTGCCCTCTAATTCCTCCAAGAGCACTGCTAGACTCGCCTCACTAGATAACGTCCTAACGTTGAACGTTGCCAAGTTCAGATCCAATGGCGGCCTGTCCGGATCCAGGGATTCTTAGCACCCTCTGCTGCGTCACAGGTCTGACCGCCGCCGTGACTGAGGGCCGGGGTTCGGGGTTTGATTGTTGCATTCATATAGGAGGTTGTGGCCAAGTACTGCACCAGGGTGGGCAATTATATATATATATATATATATATATATATATATATATATATATATGTGTGTGTGTGTGTGTGTGTGTGTGTGTGTGTGTGTGTGTGTGTGTGTGTGTGTGTGTGTGTGTGTGTGTGTGTGTGTGTGTGTGTGCACTCGGGGTGGAGCGTTATATCAGTATTACTTAACTGGGTTTTGGGATAGCCGGTTGTAGAGTACTCGTATTTTGCGTTCCCATTTGTCTGCAGTTAAGCCACAGTAAACGCCGCGTTAACAAGGTGGCCGGTTACGAATTGCACATTGCACTCATGGATAAAGTACTTCTCTTGAAGTTGCATTACGGAAGTATGAAATCGTCCCTGAAACTGATCGCTTCCAGCTGCCACTTCCAGCTCGCCGCTACTGCTCGCCGGATGTCCTGCAGAACCAAGGCCCATACCGACTTGCGTTCTTTCTACTTCGTATGGCGTGTGTACGTCCTGTTGCGGCATTTCAGAGATGGTGTCGTCTATTCTAAAGGCAAATATGCCACAGGGACGACTTATTCTGGCCTACGTGGAATTCAGATGTCATGCGATCGCCAGGGGTTCCGGTTCTTTGCCGCAGGGCAATCTGAATGCTGCTAGATTTAAAAATAAATACGTGCGTGCTTGTTAGTCTTTAAAATTGCCGGTATCACATTTGGTGACATCTACTATCAGCTTTTTAACGAAGTGAGATTTTTGCTTAAGTGAAATGTTGTTGCAGTTGGCATTTGAAGGCTCCGGAATTGGCGCTCGTTCTCACGCTGTAAGATGCTGCGTCGACGCGTTGGCTTCTGTCGGACTTAACGACGGTGAAAAATTAACGCTCCACGCCTCGCCAGGGCCTTGCTTTCTTTTTTAAAGTCATTAGAATGAGTAGAAGAAAAACAAATAGAAAAAGCGAATGCTAGTTATTGTTGACGCGCAACGGCTAATGCGCTCGTATACTTCAAAGGGCGGCCAACGAACAGGGAGGGTAGAAATTTTACTGGGACAAGGCGGTTTTTCACATTCGTTAGTCGGCAACCGAGATACCGACGTGTGCGGGTGTCGGTGACGAAACTCAAGCCAACGCAAACAGCAACAACAACAACAAAAAAGCATACACGAAAACGTCGTAGAGCCCACACCCAGGGCGCGCGTCTTGCCGTCTGCTGAAAGCTTCTCTTTTGAGACCAGAGTTTCAGTCGGTACGCGAGACGCAGCCGTTACAGCGAGAATAAAGGCTGCGGCTGCAAGCTGGCTGCGGTTTTAAACACGTTTCTCGAAAGCGCTTTTGCTAGCTTTGGAGCCGCGGCTGCTTTGCTTAGCGCCTGCGTTATGCTAGAGAGGAGGAGGCGTGTGCTCAGGCCGGGCAGGGTCAGCTTCTCTTTTCTGCCGTGTCTGAAACAGGCGTTGGTTGGCGCCACCTTTGGAGCTCTGCCTCCTTTCCTCGAACTGCAGCTTGTTCGGAAACCTGACGACACGCGAACGGACAATGCCCCGTCAAGAGAGCGCTATTCTGGGGTCGCTAAAAAGGCAAAACGGCTCTCTTCGACGTACAAGAGGCGTTAGCGAAAAGCGAAACGTTGGGGTCACAGCAGACGTTCGGAGTTGTTGTCTTTTATACGTAGGCTATCTTAACGTATGTGCCATTGTAATGGTGCGCTGCCGTCAACAAATACGATTGCCAGGATCAATCAATCACTGTTGGTGGTACATTAGGCATTGAGTGCTTGTTAAACATGTTGTTCGAAGTGAAAATACTAAAAAAAATAAACACAAACCCCTTCGCACGCGCGCGCATTTGCACACACACACACACACACACACACACACACACACACACACACACACACACACACACACACACACACACCCACACACACACACACACACACACACACACACACACGCACACGCACACGCACACACGCACGCACACGCACGCACACGCGCACACACACGTGCGCACGCACACAGACACACACGCACACGTACGTACGCACGCACAAGGCTGCGAGCTTAATTTGCCCACTTTCTGAAACTGCACTTTGCTGCTCCTACCACGACAGGGTCGTTGGTGAGGTCATGTTGCTCTCTCTTACAGCGCAATTAACGATAGACCAGCACAGCGAATCCGGATAGTTGACGGATGTTCGATTTCCTGACGCTTAATGCAGCCAGTGGCGTAGCTAGGTCGTCTGGCACCCGGGGCCCATAGGTCTTCTGTCACCCCCCCCCCCCCCCCTTCGGGTGTAGCCGGCGGAAAGAGGGGTGTCTTCAGACGTATATGACACCCCCACCCCCACTACTGGCCCCTTGCACCCGGGGCCCACGGCCCCCCGGCCCCCCCTGTTGCTACGCCACTGAATGCAGCGCAAACTAACGGGCACGAACAGAACACTGGCCATGACAGAAAATGCGAATTACGAAAGGGCAAACTTCCAGCTGCTTTATTATCAGATAACCTCGCCTACTTTACTGTGAACGAACCGATATCTCCTCGCTTCTATATGTATGTCCTTGTGGTTCCCTTCCTAGTTCTTCTTTCCGAACCGTGAGTTTAGGTTTCCAAAAGCGCAAGAAGAGTGAACAAGATAGAAAAAAAAAATAGCTGACTTGCACCCTTATCGTTCTGTGCTTAACGCTGTTCACTCCATATCGCTCCTGCTTTCCTTCCTTTAAGTGGCCTGTGCTTCTGAAAAAAAGCTTTGCGCGATTAATCTTGGTGCCACAGTCTTGAGAGATCATCTCGGTGCTTTGTCCCTGTGATGTGCGTGCGTATTGTCGTGGATATTTTCGATGCCACTGCGCACATGAACAAGTAAGCGGTAGGCGGACGGGGCCACTGTGGAAGTCTTAACCCCTGGTTAACTTAACCAGGGGTTAACCAGGGAGGGGTATTCTGTAAGAGTTCACCTAGTGGACTGTCCATTTCGGCCGCTGCTGATCGGATGCAGCTGTACGAGAAAGGAGGAGACGAGCGGCCCTAATCAATCAGCAGCGGCCGAAGGGGACAGTCCACTAGGTGGACTCTTACAGAATACTCCCCCCCCCCCCCGAAGTCTTAACTAGGTTGGCTGTGACCGAGCTCGTCACTCTCCTGTTAAAGTAATGAACACGTAGTAGTACGTTCATAAATAGCTGAAAGAGACGCTGAGGCGGTTCAATTGCCGGCTCAGGCTTCCAGGATAACCCTCTATGTATAGTAAACAGACTTCTAACCGAACTACAAAACGAACTAACTGACAAACAAATGATTCCTTCCACAAGATAACTTTCCTTCTTTTTCCTAAGGCCAACAAGTCATTTGCTTGGAATTGTTTATGTAGCTCATTCCCTCAATCATCGTCCTCTTAAGGTGGTGAGGAGGATAAGTGAGTATGAAGAGTATAACGAGGGTTGTGAAAGAAAAAGCTGCCAAGCAAAACAGTTGTCCAAACGGAGGCACGTCCTCTTGCCAAAACGTTGCCTCCAAACTGAAGCTTTCCTTGCTTGACCACAAGGACAATGCAGGCACAATGTGGTCAAACGCCGCACCTACATTGGCCCAGCTTCCCGTGCTCGGAATTCGCATGATACCGCAGTAAACTACGATATCGGTTTTCACCTCCGTCGTTGCTGCGTCTGCAGAGACGCTTCACAAATTTACCTGACAGTGTCACTCCGACATTGCCACTCACATGGCGAGGTTGTGAGGTATAGCACAGCTCGAGTATACCAATCGATTGATGTTCACGCCAGCCATCTTCAATGAATCGTACCTGGCGGACGTCAACGAGATATGTGCATGTTTGATCTTGATAGCTCTTTACCTAGTTCTCTAGACTCCCCTGATCTCTGACGACGTGGATATCCGCGTTTTCCCAGCCGGTTGCTATTACCCTTACTCCGGTAATATGCGAGCACATTTTCCAGGGTGGCTCTTCGACTTTACAACTTGGTCCATAAAATATTGGATCCATGATCTCGCATATCCCAGCTGCAGAAGGCTGCAAAAACTCTGTTCCGGTACCTGAAGGTAATCGGATAGATCAAGGTCTGGGGCACAGCGCTGTGAATCTTTATTACGTCGGCGATACCAGTGCGCGATCAACTAATTCCTTTCTCTGGTACTCATACGAGAAGTCCTTCCTCCCCTACTTGCAGTGCAGGATGGTCACCACCACCCGGTACGGGTTACCCTCCTGCCTTTCATTTATTATTTTCTTTCATTTTTGTTGCTTAGCTGTTTTGACCAAGAAGTACATACTGGTGAGCAGGCCTCTTCTGACTAATAATATAAAGCTAGAATCTATCTCTGGCATTTTCGTATTGACGTAAAGGTCAAATTCTCTTAATTGTAATCCGGTATTTGAATACCGGCTTTGAATTTTATTTCAAAACGATCCTGTCGACTGCGCCAATGGAAAGATTGCACGTAGACACCCATAGCAACATCAATTAATCGATGATAATGATGATTTTCTGGTTGCATTCTTAATCTTGCTTGCTCTTTGTTTTCTTTGGCCTCCTCCTGAGCGGTGGCGATGTGGATTGCCGCACTTTCCCGGTCGGATGTTGTTGACTTTGCCGTGGTAATATGAGAGAGCACATTTGCCATGAATTCCTCTTTGACTCTACCACACTATTGCTGCATGGTAACACAAACTCTCCAACAGCCCTTGCTGCATAGTTGTTGCCACAAATTATGGATCACTGAACGGTGGTAGGGTTTGCGTCGAGCTCTGTTCTGACAAATATAATCAGATATGGATCAATCTCTGATGTTATTGTTCTGTGTCGAAGATAAACATTTATTTTCATCCTAGTTTTCTGGCGTTTGTCGTGGCAACTGGCTGTGAAGTTTTTTGAAACAACCCTGTCGACAGCACCAATGTAAAGATTATGTGTATACTATGTAGCTACATTGGTTTAACGATGACTATTTCCCTGCAGAA
The DNA here is from genome assembly GCF_023375885.2 of Dermacentor andersoni. Classification (NCBI taxonomy): domain Eukaryota; kingdom Metazoa; phylum Arthropoda; class Arachnida; order Ixodida; family Ixodidae; genus Dermacentor; species Dermacentor andersoni. Next base: position 22,726,261 of record NC_092822.1, read on the forward strand.
TAGTTGTTCTTACTTGCTATTCACCATCCCCACTGGCCTCCTCTGCTTTCTGGCGATTTGTACTGCCCCAAACATGCTGCAAGCTGGCCTCTGAATAAATTTATTTTTTGTTAGAAAAGTTTCCCTGCGGCATAAAATGAATGATACATCTTATATGCAAAAATTAAGCTTGTTCTCTTCAGTTAGGTCCCTCTTCAGTTAGGTGTGAACAATACATCCACAGGTGGTAGGCGGGCATATGGCTTGGGCATAGCCTCACTTTTGACAGGTAGAAGTTGACACAATTGTATTCAAGAGGAGAACATGTCAGCGGGCGTTGAGTATTTCTTACCCAGAAATGTTATAACCAGAGGCAAATTTACGTACCCTACGTAAAGTGAACTAGGGGTGGTGGTTGGTGTGGTGGTAGTGGTGATATTGCTGCAGGTGGGGTTAGCCTGGCATACCTGGCCGGCGATTGCTCCGCCTGACATATTTGGCGCAGAAGGTCAAGTGATATGAAGTCATTTTGAATAAGGCGGAGTGCATAAAAGCCACAGAACCTAGAAACAAATGCACCGACAATTCAGTGAATTTCTTTCTTTAGAGGTGTATCTTAAAACGTGCCAATTATACAGTCCGCGTCATCTGGACAAAAATGCTGTATTTGCTGGACCGCTTTTAACACCGATCATATCAGGAACAGTGTGAACTGTACTGTCGTATCGACAGCATTTCATTATGTTTGCGTGCAAAACATAACTTTCCAATCTCGAGCTTTGTCAACATATCGCTCCGCGGGGCCAGGGTTTAGTGACTAGTCGTCGCTTAGCCGAGGTTCAGTCACATGCCGTCTTGCCTTGCCGCCTTCCCGTCTCCTCTCTAATCTTATGTGCTTTTCGCTTCACTAATCGTGTACCAACTTGTCCAGATGAAACCGTCGCGTAATAACTCGCTAGATGCGCCGGCTAGCAAGCGGCAGACGGCGCGGTCGACGACCACAGCGCCACCGCTGCAAGGCACGCCGGCCGACCTGAAACGAGCGATGGACCGAACGTTTGGTTCTGTGCGTCAGAAGCTCCCAGCCATGGCCGGGCCGTGTGTGCGCGCGGTCCTTTTGCTATGGACACGCACTTTTTTTACGCGTCTTTTGGGCCGGAGTCCCCCTCGCCGCCGAATGAATATGAGCAGCGCCCGCAGCTCAAGCAACACGCTCGCCCGCTAAGGAATTTACGACTGGTCTCTCCTTTTGGGCGACCACGGCTATTTTGTATACAGCTCGGCCTGTTCCGTCGTTTGCGCATGCGCGCCGAGCGGCTTTCGAAGCGTCCTGGACAGACGTCCGGCCTGTTAACGACTGGGCCGCGGAATATAAAGAGGGAGGAGGGGAAGAAGAGGAGGAGGGCCGGCAGGGGGGGGGGGGGGGAGAAGAAGTAGGAAAGCAAATATTTGACGTTACGCTCGCGTTCGGTATAAGCGAACAGAGCGCTCTTTACGGCGATCGCTGAAAGCACGGCTGCGTGCGCGATTCCCCGTAAACGCGGGTTGATGACGTCGCCTCTGACTTCCGCGAGACGCCGGCAACGACACGTGACTTTCACAGGCGGAACGCGCCAGCGGCACGAATGTTGAGCGCGATGCAAAAGCCCGTGCAGCGTACAAATGCTGTATAACACCGTTCTCAGCTGTTAAAAACTCGTGGTTGGCCGACGTTCTAGTTGTTTCATAATTGAACTGCCTTACTTGACCAACGGTTTCTTTCTTTAATCAGTGCCTATTGTGATTGCCGATGCTTTTGTAGTTTTATCATTGACTATCGTGATTGCATGGTCGGTATGTCCGTTGTCCTTTTTGATTGATTGTAATGATTGGCAAGTGATTTCGTTTGCTTTGTCACTGCTTGTCGTGATTTACCGGTAATTTTGTAATTTTATTGTCGACTATTGCGACCGGTAGGTGCATTCATTGCTTTTTTTTTTCATTTCTACAACAAGGGGGCTTTTACAAGTTGGTAAGTCCTTATGATTTACGCATGGCGCGTACAAAGGCGAGACACAAAAGAAAGAAAAGCATGCGCACACACAGGGTGAATGTGTGCCTTTCAACTTCACTGACAGATCGTAACAAAATACACAGTGACATAAATGTACAGGAGCTGATCCAAACATGTAAAGATAGAGAAAAAGAGACGGCGGAATTGAGAGACTGCTGAATCGCAGCCGAATTTCCAGCGAAGCTGTGCTGTACAACGCTTTCGAGCACTTGTTAAGAAAGCTTTACAAAGGCAGTAATTCGCCCACACACATTTTACTTCGCCAGAAAATTGGCTATAATGTGTCCCACGCCAATTTTATTTAAATCTGAGCTCTGTTGCGATCACAGTTCTCGCAGGACAGTGGGGATAAACTCCGCGTTGTTCCTAACACAGGCGTACGTAATATACTGCTAAGGCCTTTCAGTGCCCACTCTTTAAACTTCGTCCGCACATTACCCATGACCTGCCCGTATTCTTAAACGAACGTAAGACACGGTGCTTCTTTTAGTTTGTCAAGGGCGCTGGGGAAACCGAATACGACCTTAGAACAACTCACAAAAGATAGAAAAGAAAAGTAAGGATCAGTAATTATTTGCAACGCTTCTAATTAAGCCAGGAACGAGAAAAGTCTCGCCACACAGTACACGTAACAGTCTTGCACAGTCATTTGTACAGTTGTTTTAGGACTTTGGGAAACATTGCAGATAAGGGTAGTACGACACTCTAATATGCTTGAGTTAATAACTTTATGCAAAGGTTGCAATAAACCTAAACTGATTAAGCATTTATTCCTGGTCACTCACAACGTGCTTCTTACCTCAACGCAATATAAGCAACGTGACTTACTTTATAAATGACAAGACCGAGAAATAGCAACTACATGCATTGTATAACACATGAAAACATTTAGAGAAGACGATCTTTCAGTAAATGATTTCAAAGCACATAATCAGCGTAGATACTTCAAAGTTTCGGTTCACGTCACCCACAGAGTGGCCCCTAATTCTTCTAAATATGACATCTGTGAGAATTTTAGTCCTCCAAGAGAAGCGTGGAAACTTTGTAAACGTTCCATTTAATGCCTCCAAATGAGCTGAGAAGGAGTATTTAGCAATTTTTATTTAACCCCTAAGTACATACTCACTTCAAAATTTTCTTGCATATCGAACTTAACGTTCCCTACGTTTTCCTAAAAAATATACCCTACGTGAGTGATACAGAGTTTTCAAAAAACCGTGAAAACAAGCCTACAACTTTTTCAGAAAAGACGGTGGTAATAGCTGCAAGCGGTGCCTCCTACGTACGAATGCTAATAAACGCAAGATAATGCGAAGTTGACAATTCATATAAACGACACGGAAATAAACTAGAAATGTATGTCAGTAAATAAACGAGGAAATATGCACGGAGAAAATATATCACGAAAAGATAAATTACAATCGAGGGGCAGGTAGATAAAGACAAAGGAAAACGAAATTGTACAAATAAATTCAGTAGGCAAGTAATGTAAAGTATCTCGTTATATCAATGGAACTGTAAAAATTGTGCGCTCATGAAAGTTAGGGAGATAGAGATCAGCGAGGAACACATATGTGTACAGACGGTGAGCAACTTTTCTTTTGTGCCTTGTCATTGGGCGCGCGTGGTACGCAGAAGATTTTATCACTGACTGTCGTGATTGGTCGGCGCACATCAATCAATCAATCAATCAATCAATCAATCAATGAATCAATCAATCAATCAATCAAGTAAACAATGAATGAATGAATGAATGAATGAATGAATGAATGAATGAATGAATGAATGAATGAATGAATGAGACCGAAGACGATGCAGAGACTAGAAGTGGTGGAATGCAAGCGTTTTTGAAGCGCCGTAGTGACGTTCGAATTGTATTGTGTAGTTCACCTGTTGCAGATGTTCAAAATTATTGGTTGCCTGCTCCGATCACGTTTCTACCCAACACGAAAAAGAATGCGTGTAACTGCCGTGGCATGGTTGCGAAACGATTCTCGTAACATTGTTCTTGCGCAATGTTGCGAGGAAATGTTATCAAAAAAGGGGAGATTCGCAACTTCCTGGTCCAGTCATTCTGTCGCTGCAAATGCGTTTAAATGTATCTTTCTGCTGTGCCCATACTTATGTGCCTGCGATGCTTTAGCTGTCGACAGCGACTCATACATGGGTCTACACGTTTCATCACGTAATTAGTGACAATTACTTGTTTTTTTCCTAATTGATATAACTGCTCCACATTCCTGTACGTATTACGCGGAACATTATTTGACATAGTTCAACGTGGAGCCATGTCTAAGTATGCGGGATATCGTCCCACAAACGTTAACACGACTCCAGGTAGAGGTGTGTGAACCCATGTTTCAGGTAGAAGTCACAGGTATCACAGGTATGCAAAACACTGCTCCTGTCATCGTTGCCTATTGACTGAAATACGTTTACACATGTTTATTGTGATGCGTATCTAAAACGCAAAAGAAAGGTTATTCTACTCAACGCTCTTCTATTTATGAAAGTAAAAAAAAAAACATTTTGTTCGAATTTTCCAGTCATAGCTAGAGCCTAAATGGAGCAAGATTAAGAGTGCACAAACCTCTAAAGATCGACCAAGCATGCAAATGCACCCATCAAAGCAATCTGATCTGTTGACAGCTCCTGATCCCCATACATTGTAAATCGAAAAAAGAAGTTTAGGAAAATGACGTTGTAGATCTATGACTAGGCCCTGCTTATTGATTACATTGCTTTACCTGAGGCAATGCAAGTCGAGTTGCGTAAGCATGGGTTAAGAAGGATCCCTGCAGTTTCCAAAACATAGAAAACAGTCGTTTATGGCGCAGTCATCGCAGTCTTTTCTTAAATTTAAAAGAGGATAGGCTTCATTGACTCTTTCGTCATGTTTTGTGGTCGGTGGTCGGAAGTTGGACTTTCCCCTCCGATACAAGTGCGCTGACGGCCACGTCTGTAACTGAAAGCCAACTATTGCAGCTCTTGAAACGCATGTGCTGTCCACCCAAAGTGTGCAAGTGTACTGCTTAAAGGCTCTGTTCTCTCCGGAATTACGCGAATAAACAACAAACGCTACCTAAATATCATCACTGCAAGAAATATACTCCGCCAAGCTCACCATTACTTTAATAAAACGAATAGTTTTCTTGAAGCCTTTGCCTATTCGGTTACGTTGACAATTATCGCCGATGGCCTCTGCACAATTATTTTACAGCAAAGCTGTTAGCCTCTCGCTGGTCGGAATTTTTGTGTCCGTCTGTGAGCGGAAATTATCGCCATAAGCAATAGCTCGTCCCCCTCATAATTGCAGAGGCTACAAGCACTCAGAAAACTGAAGGCAACAGTGCATACATTCATTAGAACCATGCATACAACGTACAGAATAGCGTACGTCTCCATAAAAAACAAGCTCAAAACAAGCATCTATCATCATCAGCAATGGCTCATATCCCCGTAAGCAAGCAAAAATGCAATGGCTCACACTCCCGTAAGCAATGGATCATCCCCCCGTAGAAGTTTATTGACTGGAAAAGGCAGAAATATCCGCCGGAGATGGGAGCATCTGGCCTGTTACTCTGGGCAAGGGAAGGGGAAGAGGAGAAGAAAAAGTGTCACAATGGGGAATGATGACGGGAGAAACGAGATGAAAGAACGCATCCCATAAGTGCTACTATCACAAGCGCAACTCCAGGCCCGTGTCGCCTAAGAAACGTGAAAAAGCACGCACTGCCTCTATCGTCTGCCAGCTCTCCGGCCATGCGCCTAGTAAGAAGTCCTCCGATAGCGGTCTGCTGTCTGAATGCCTTAAGGCAGCTGCCAGTGTCAGTCTTTCGCGCGCATACACATACCCCCGTAAGCAAGCAAAAAATACAATGGGTAATACGCCCGTAAGGCAGAGGCTACAAGCACTCAGCAAAATGAAACGAGTACTGCATACATTCATAGAAATCACTCACACAACGCACAGAACAGCGTACCTTTCAAAAAGAACAAGCTCAAAACAAGCATCCGAACCATAAATAAAGCATTGCATACCCCCTTCAGCAGTTGTAGAGGTGGTTTTGCAACAACTTCGCTGGACGTCGACTTCCTTCCTTCAACTTTCCCGCTGCTGCTCATCACTGCTGTCTTCACGAATAGTCCACACACAGAAACCGCGCCCATATATTTAGTGGCCCTACTTGTGATCGTTCGTGCTACTTTTCCACGCCGTTGTCGACATACTGTCGTTGTCATTCTAGCGTCGACGTACCTCTGTTGACACGCCATCGTCGTCGCAGCACTGTCATCCCTGCTCGCTGCTGGACATACAGTGTTGCACGATTCACCGGTAGCGGACACAATGCAAATTATCAACGAATATAGTGTGAGTCGTGGCGGCCCGTGGAAGCAGGTGATACACGTAAGCGCGGACATGAGCTCCAACACGAACGCGCCATCCTGTCATGCCATCGTTGTGTCATTTTATCACCTTTATGCAATGAGAATTCCTTTTTAATGCGAAAGCGTCAAATGGCCATTTGAGCGGAAAAGCTGTCTGTCGTCTGGAACAGCGAAACGGCGCCTAAATTCCCATTGGCTGCTGCGACGCCACGTCACGAGCAGAATGGGCGAAAGGGTATACTTGCTGTTTCGTTAGCGCACCAGGTGTTGCGTGAGGGGAAGAGGGTATCGCCGGGACGCCACGTCACCCTCATTCTCGCTCTCGGAAGCCGACGCGCGGTCCGTATCTCTCTTTCTCTCTCTCTCTCTCTCTTTCTCTCACCCCCGCTGGGTTTAGCTGCTGCGCGCGCCTGCTGGCCTCGGTGACCGCTGCTGCTTCCTCGGTCTCTCGTCGCGCAGGACGTCAGTGGCACGCGGCGTTGGCACCGAAGGCTACTGCTGCTTGCTAGCTCGGGCAGCACATACCGCTATGGTACATTACTCGTATAGTGCAAAAATTGAAGGACCGCTCTGCGGTGTTCAATTGGACATTAATGCTTTCGCTTAGCTGTCCTCGAGTGTTTTGTCAAGTCATAGTCATCCTGCCTTCATCTTTGTCGCGGTCACTGCCTTGTCAGAGCACAGTCATCAAGCCTCCATCTTCAAGCCATCGTCGTCATCGTGCCTTTGTCATCATTGTATTGTCACAGAGTCGCCGTCGTTCCATCGTCGTCATGCTTTTGTCGAAACGCCGTCGTCGTCATTCCACCTTAGTAATTCCATTGTCGTCCTATAGCGTAGTCTACGTGCTGTCGTCGCCATACCTTTGTAATCTTTCAGCATCATCATCCAATTACCGCCATGCCGTCGTCGTCATAACATCATCATCATTCCAGCATCGGCCTCACTTAGTCGTCATCCCTAGTCGTCATGCCACTGTCGTCATGAAGACACCGTTATGACGTCGTGGTCGTAAAATAAACATAAATTATGTTGTTCTACGTGCCAAAACCACGATCTCATTATGAGGCACGCCGCAGTGGGCAACTACGGAATAATTTGGAACCACCTGGGGTTCTTTAACGTGTACCTTAGTCTGAGTTCACGGGTGTTTTCGCATTCCGCCCCCATCGAAATGCGGCAGCCGTGGCTGGGATTCGATCCCGCGACCTCGTGTGCTTAGCAGCCCAACACCATAGCCACTAAGCAACCACAGCGGGTAGTCGTGGTCGTTCCGTCGCTCTAATTTTGACGTAGTTATTCCAGTTTCATCAAGTCATTGTCGTCATACAGTACTTTTCATTCCGTCGTGGAGTTTCCATCGTCGTCATGCGTGGCATACGCATGGTCGAGCACGAGAAGCTTATGTTGGAAGGGTGTAGGTTTGGGTGTTTTGGTTATTCATCGTAATGCAGAAAACAGCGCAGTAAGGACTGATACGATCACGACCGGGTGAGGTGGGTCTTCACCGCAAGAATTGGGAAACGACGACGAAGCCTGACATCATGATGTTGAAAAAAAAGTAGAAAAGAATGTATTCACTTCATTGGTACATCTTGTGACTCTCCCGACTCTCGAGCGGCTCTGATTAACACGGGAGCCAGGACGTACTTAAGTAACCCCTTAAGGTATTGTGTTCCTCGCTGTTGCCTTGGGGAACCTGTGAAAGTTTTAGTGCTTTCGCCAGGTTCTGTCGTCAACAACCTCCTGGCCTTCGGTTTGTCTGCTCTTCGTCCTTTACTTTGTGTCAGCTCGGGGAATAAAAGGGGTGATGCTGTTTCGGAGAAGAGGGCAATTACCTGGACATGGGGACGCCCGCTTGAACGCTTCACAGACTTGACAGGTCGATGTCCGGGCTTACCGTAACAGCCTTTTCTTGGGACAAGGCAAATCACCTTGTCACGGGAACGTACGCCTGAATGTCTCTCACACTTTACAGGTCGATCATAAGAGGACAAAGAACAAGTCTAGACATGCCGTCGGCGCTTGTCCTGTATCGACTTGCCCTTTATTCTTACTGCGATATGTTTACTGTATTACGAAGTTCGTGTTGAGCGAGGTGGTTACCAGTGTTAATGTGTTTAACTGAGTCATGTGGTCTCTACTTGCAAATGATCGCTAAGCACGAACAGCGTTATTCACAAACGTCAACGAAAGCTTCTCTTAAATCAATTCTCACAGAGCGTGGGAAGTTTCTTTTTTTCCATTGAGGAAAAGAGGGGGAGGGGAGGGGCTGAAAGAAACGCGAAATGTGTCGCCAGTCTACGAAGCCGTGTTCCATTGTCTATTGTTTCAGCACACTGGCATAAGCGCTAGTTTGTAGACCACGGAAAGGAAATAACACCTTCTTGTTCATAAGCACACTGTTGATTAGATGTGGCACTGAATGTTTTGAAATGATTGGCGTTTGAAATGATGCGGGAATAAGTGCAGGATGAAAAACACCATTACATGATATGTACTACAACTTGAACATGATAATTACATAGTAGGTCACTGGAAAAAAGAACTACATATAGAAGCAAGCAAAATCATCGATTCAGCGATGGTATTTCGCAACATATATGAATGTAGCATGAAACGCAAACATAACTTCAACATGAATAATAGTGTGAAGTAGGTGGCTGGAGAAGAAGAAAGAAAAAAAGAGTACGTATACCAGAAAGGAAAAGAAAATAGCAGCTGTTAAACGTTTTTATTCCATAGAAACGCCAAAAATGCTGACTGAAGCGTTGATGGCTGAGTTTGAGCTAGCGTGGGTATACGGTGCAGCTGGAGGTGTGAACAAAAAATTGATTTGGCCCGCTGCGAATGTGACGGCAGCTTCATCGCGATTTCGTGACGTCACCCACAGCAGCTTGTCCGCATAAACGTATACATACACACGGTAGACGTAAAGCGAAGAGCAAGCGTGTCGCAAACGCGCCGAGATTCTCGCCTATATACGCGCGCGCTCCCTCATCTCGAAATGCCGGCGAGCTTACTATGAGGTTTGTCGCTGCCTGCCTCCATCCGGGCCCGTGCAGGGCAATTAACGCGACGACTTGGGAAAACAGCTGCCCGCGCCACTTTACGGCTCGCGTGTGTATACCTTCTTCTTCTTCTTCCCTCGACTTCCTCGCGTGCTTGCTGTATAACCCTTTGCCAAAAGCAGGAGCCCTTTCCTTCGGCCCCTCCGCCGCGCACCCCCACGGCACCCGAGCCCGTTCTCGAAACCACGTAGCGTATTCCTTCCATCGCGCTGGCGGCGATGGCGGGCGTGCCAGGCCCCCGGCCGCGAAGCTGGAGGAACGCAGCTGCTCGCTCTGTGCCGTCGCACCGTTCTTGCAACACCGCGTATACCCGCGCGTGAGGCGCGTCAACGCCTTCTTCCGCGCAGCCGTTTGCACCCGCGGGTCTCTTTTTCGCGGCTATCCTCACGCGCGAGTGTCCAAGGTGTGACGCACACTCCCACGGGGTCGGGAGAGAGGGATAGGAGAGAAAGGAAGGGCAGAGGGGTCAACCAGACGTGCCTCCGATTTGCCACCCTAGGCAGGGGTGAGGGGTGGGGCGGAGGCGAAAAGGGGGAAACAAAGAGAGCAGGAAAGAAGGAAGAACCTAAAGAAAGAAAGAAAGGAAGGAAGGAAGAAAGAAAGAAAGAAAGAAAGAAAGAAAGAAAGAAAGAAAGAAAGAAAGAAAGAAACAAACAAACAAACAAAGAAGGGAGAGGGCACAAAAGGGTCGCCTCATCCGGATGTGCACATCGACACTACAGTTGGTCATTTAGGTCTGTAGACCTCGGTAAATCCGGCAATTCGCATGTCGTTTTCTGAACGTGACAATTTGCTTTTGCGTCATTCGGTTGCGTCGAACAGGCTGTGGAGTCCGTGTAGATATTAAGGACCGCTTTGCTGTGGTCGATTACATTAGCACGGATCTCACACATGTTTCGTCAACTCTTCCATCAGCCGATCAACTATTCAACGAGCGGCAAGCATGGTGGCGGGAAGTGTGCACTTCTTAGGGCACTTCCTAAAAAGACAGGAAAACACCGCATGCAGCAGGTAGAGATAGAGCGAAGGCAAGAATATGTATTATGCGGGCGCACAGCCTGCCTTTTGAAGGCAACCACGGCCGGTATAATGTAATTGTTCCATTGACTCGATTCGATTCCTTTTTTTTTTTTTGTCCTCAGCCGCTTACTGTGGCTGAGGACAAAAATCACGGGGATAACGTTGAAGGAACAGCCGCTTGGACCACTGACGAAGCGCGAAAAGTAAAATAATTGGGATAGAATCGTTGCATTACCCCGGCCCACGTGTGGTCAACAGGCAATGAAACCAAGGATAACAGAGGGTTAGATAAATGTTTGTTCACTGAAATGTAGAACTAATAATTAAACAAAATGGGTCTAGAAGCCGAAGAAAAGCCAAGTTGCACACTGTTAGCAGCCGAATTCACGACCTACGCACGACACTCTCGAGTTCTTTCCAAATGAGCTACGGCGACGGCTGTCTTGCCGTGTAGATTTAGAGTATCTGTGTGTGCATGCACCAAACATAGCCGCGGAGGCGTTCCACGTTCGGTACCGCAGGCGCCATCTGATGCACTGGCTAACACTCCCAGGGCTAGGTTTAGCGAATGTTGAACAAATACCCCAGAAAGCGGACGAGGGAAACAGCCACCGTCGTAGCACAGTTGGTAGAGCATCGCACGCGTCGTGCAAGCTTGTGGGTTCGTCTCCCAGCTGCGGCAAGTAGTCGTTTCTTCAACTTCCCTTCTGCTTTCCCTTCATATTTCGGCGTTTACAACGTCGTGCGTGTTTCCAGTCTACAAGGGAGCGATCTACGCCGGAAGTAAAGCACGTTCTTTGTCACCGCCAAAGCTTCGACTCTCAACGATATGCGACTGCGTACTTGCCTTAGCCTTTCAGTGGCGCGAAACGATTGCCCTTCGCTTGCCCTTGGCACAGCTTTAGGGCACTTAGATGACAGGACTTTCTCAGAAGATAAGACCTTTGGACCGTGGCCTCGTGCTTCTGCGATGTATAAAGCCGCAAAAGTGGTGCTGCGACTCTCGAAATGGCCCAACCTCTTTTACTGCTTGTGATTGGCTCAACGATGAACTCCTGATTGTGTGTGAATAGCGCTAAGTGTGAACTTCTCTCTTCCTTCTCATCTTTTAGTCGCCTTCCGAGTGCAGGGTAGCCCCAGTACAGGGTAGCCTGCCAGGCTCAGCCTGGTTAACATCCCTGCCTTTCTCTGATGACCTCTCTCTCTCTCTCTCTATCTATCTCTCTCTCTCTCTCTCTCTCTCAGCCGCTTAAACGAAGGACTATTCTCGGGAGCAAATATCCTGGCTGAAGAACTCTAATATGTGCAAGACCTCTAAAGTGCTACTAGGCTTCTTGAAGGCAACTGGGCTAGACGAATGCTTGTGACTATACACGAGGTTGAACATTCATGTGCGAGTTTTCGCTCACTGATTCTACTGGTTCCTTCTGATCTTTCTTTCCCAGTTCCCCACGTGGCATGGTGGGTGTCTGCGTGGCATTGAACACCACGTAGACGCTGAGAACGGTGGTGTCTGTGCATTTATTTTGGAGTCCGCAGCAGGAAATTCCTCGGTTAATCCGGCTCTTCGCTTAATTCAAACGCACTGAAAAGAGCCGGCGAAAAATCGTACATCGTGATGAAAAGAAAACTCGTTTAGCTTGAATTCGAAAGCCTGTCGCGTCGGTTAGTTTAGCCTCTTAGGATCGTCCCCTCATTCGCACAGCGGTTACTAAAACCCTTAATACACAATAAATTCAGCAGATGGCGTTCCAGCTTTCCTAGGCGTGAAGTTGTTGTACTTTTATCATTCCTTCCGCCTGTGAAGACATCCCTTCCCGCTAGATTCGTGTTGTCTCACCTCCCCCCACCCCCCACCCCCCATATTCAGCAGCCCGCTTCATCCGTTCGGCTTGGCGTCGCCTGGCAACAAAGGGCACTGTCCATCGAGGTCAAGGAAGAGGCTCTTCAGCATGTTAGGAAGATGACGTCAGCAGGTAACAGATCGGCCAGAACTACAGTGCAAGAAGAAGGCCTACTTGCGGCGCTAATAGCGAAGGTGGGCGAAAAGTCTTAAAGCCTACAGACAGGATCAAGTTGACAACATGACTAAAGCAACTCCATGATTGAGTAGCGTTTCAAGAGCAAGAAGCAAGCGTACAGTACAGACTACTTGAAGCAATAGAAACAAATATCAAATTGGTTCTTTTTGGCGCCATTTGTTAATTCGACCTTTGGGATGATTCGACCAGATCTTGCAGTCCCGCAAGGTTCAAATCATCGGGAGTCGACTGTACCGTAAAGGGGGACAGTCATGTTAAGCGCATCGCAAGGCAGTTCTTGACAAAATTGCGGTGTCCACTGTGAGGGTATGCTAGTGTCGCAGTAAGTGAGTTGATAGAAATCCCTGCGCGTCGACAAATCGTTAAAACATTTTTTTTTCTCTCTTTTTGGAACATCTGTGACAATGTCTGTAAGTGCGTGTACGCTCTCGTCTTTCTTTGTGGCATGCCACTTCATTCATAATTCACGTAAACGGAGCATACTTAAACCGTTTTTATCCGGTTATGTCGGCTCAAAAGAGAAAGTAAGCAATAAATGATGGGCCTGTCACACCTGAGCGTAGCCGGTGCCCAGGAAGACTTACAGGAATACGTGTCGTCGCCCTGTCCCGCCAGCTGACACGAGCCTTTCGCGTCGTCGAAATTGTCTTGGCAGACACTGCGGGCCAATGTGTCGAAGTGTGCAGAGGCTGTTCTATGTTGCTTCCGGCGGAGCTCTACCCCACGCGACCGTGGAATAGAGCTCTCTATAGGCTGTTGCTGCATTTGTCCTTTTTTTATTATTTTGCCCGAGAAAGAAATAAACGGGAAGAAGGAAAGAAAGTCTCCTGCACGGCGGGTGTCCTTGCCTTACCGCCTAGACGGCGGCGACGGCGGCTTCCTTTCGCGATGAAAGGAACGATTCCAGTCGGCAACTACGGCTGCGACAGACGGGCCGTGACGACGGCCTCCAACGGGAGAGAAACGCCTCTCTCGCCGCATCCTCTCCGCTCTTCTTGCGCGTGACCCGTCGAGGTAGCGCAGTTGCTATATAAGAGAGAGAGAGAGAGAAGTGACAAGGAAAAGGCAAGGAGGTTCACCATGCTGAGCTCGGTTGGCTACCCTGCGCTGGGGAAGGTGGAAAGGGGAAGTGAAAGTTGAGAAGGAGGAGAGAAGGAAAAGGTTCCCAGCATGCACGCACACATATGCATGAGCATCCGATGTACAGTCAGTCACAGCTCTACGTGACAGTCGAAAATTAAATTATCGGGTTTTACGTGCCAAAACCAAGATCTGATTATGAGGCGCGCAGTAGTGGGGGACTACGGAATAATTTATGCGACAATCACGCTGCTGATAGCGGGGTCCCTATAGTTGGACTCCCGCCAGCAACGATCATGTTTCTATACAGAGAACGCAGTGTCAAAAAATTATCAACGCTAGCTCATTGCTCGGCTAGTTGGTTCTAGATAGACAAGACAGACCTTTCCTGTCCTTGTCTCACCTCTTGTCCTGGTCTCACTTCGCCTTGCTACGCGTCTTATTAACACCGTAGCAAAAAAAAAAAAAAAAATTATTGCAAATCAATCCACACGCGTTCACGCCGCAAAGCAGCTTGTGGACTGTATGGTATACTCCGTGCAGTGAATGGCTACGGATTAATTTATACCACCTGTGGAATTCGTTAACGTGCTAAACCATGTGTAACGTCGTCGGTTTTAAATGTACTATTCTTTTTTTCGCATTCGGGTCGTTTCGGGACTGGAGAAGTCCTCCGAACTTGCTCAGTTGACGTCGATTTCTATAGAATGTATCGTATTTTTTCTTCATGAATAAACCCGCAACGAAACCGGCGTGTAAGCGCTTCGAAAGCCCGTGACGTCAGAGAACGAGCTGGTGCAGCAATTTCACGGTGGCGTCGCGCCTATCATCTCTTGGTTTTCGAGTCTGCCCTGGTTTACGAAGCCCCCTTTCATAGTATAACAGTGACCGTTTTGCTATTGCAGAAACGTAGTTTACTGATGCAGCCTAATTTATTACCATTGTTTAGTATCCACTTAAAGAACCCCAAGCAGGTGAAATGTATGCGAAGCCGCCTCACTATCTGATAGCCGGCCGGGTGCATTTATGCTTCGTGTCTATTTCTCGCTTGACTCGTTTGTGTCTTCGTAGGGCTACGTTCGAAATATTCGTAGTTATATATCAGTGACTTGAACGGGCACCAAATAAAAATTCAGCTTTTTTTTTTATTGCGAAAGACAGTTAAAAACTGAAAATGAGTCGATAGCGTTCATTCCTTTGTCACGCTTTGGTTCAATCACTGAAGGGTATCAAAAGAAATAGTAATAATATACGAGTAGGTCACCCTGTGATCGAACCTCTGATCCGTGGGTTTCAAGCAAAACTGTTCAGACCAATACGCCGTGGCCACCTTCTTTTTTTTTTTTTTGGGGCGGGGGAGGTAGGGGTGTAGGGGGGTTTAAATGCAGAGGACCCATAATTTCTGCGAAAAGACAGGTTCACAGGACATTGGAGGTTTCAAGTGATCAACAGTGGAAGAACAAGGACTGTCACTGAAGCCAACGTTTCGACAAGGTTGACTCGTCTCAGTCAGGGCGTAGAGAAGACCCCTTGTCGAAACGTTGGCTACGGTGACAGCCCCTTTGTTCCACCACTGGTGACAAACTCTTGCGGGTGGCATTAATCGACAACCGAGCTAGCGAGGGTCTCTGCATAGCGCCACAGACTCACAGAGAGAGCCCCGTAAAAGTTAACTTTAATCCCCGGCGCATGCTGCTCAGGCGCTGGGCGCGGTTTACAGAAAACACTACAATGACGGTAAGGACACAACTCAGCGCTGAAGTCAGTTTGATTATATACATCCTTAGATTGGGCGATCATTCGACTGAAATGCCTTGCTGTGGGTATCACAGGTTCGTCGTTATACGGTCAAACATGTTTCCAACGCGCTATGCGTTCCCATGTGTAAAAACAAAACAAAAAAACCCCGAATACATATGAAACGGTACAGTGTTGGCGCCAGGTATCATAGGAAATGAAAATTTCGATGAAGGACATCTTGAAGAATTCGTCTATGCTTAAGCAAAATGGCACCTTGAAACTTATAAGCCTATGTTCAATGCTTTCGGGTTCGTCGAAAAGGCAAAAAAATAAAAAAAAAACGAACGATAGGCGATTTTTACATATTTGTTGCTCGTTTCAATCATCACAATACACTCACG
The DNA here is from genome assembly GCF_023375885.2 of Dermacentor andersoni. NCBI lineage: Eukaryota > Metazoa > Arthropoda > Arachnida > Ixodida > Ixodidae > Dermacentor > Dermacentor andersoni. The sequence continues at coordinate 22,742,036 of NC_092822.1, forward strand.
GGCAGTAGGAGAAGATTCACAAGCCAAGCTACGCGGAGGCCAATATAGGGAATCAAAACTTTTCCAGGTTAGCCAGCTGATCGATCCATTCAGGAGGTTCTAATAGTGCGCGATACGCTTCTCGCTCATAAACAATATGCTCTGTAAAGTTCTTTCTGACCGTTAGGACATCATCAACATCATCATCATTATCATCATCATCATCATCATCAACAACGTGCCGGACAGACATTCTGGCTTTCCCAGATGATGTAGAGACTCGGGACCACGATCATGTCATACGGGGTCCGACAGAAACTCAATTTTGTGTTGGATTTCTGGCAGGTCTTTCTTGAGCTGAGTTGTAATATACCACAGTGCAATACCAGGTCCCAGTAATCGACGTATGCATATTCGACTATTTCATGTTTTCTGAGCAATACGTACCTTGTCATCCAGGAGAAATGAACAGCCCTTTATCGTCCTTAAATCTTTACTTGCAGAGCGTTTTCACGAAGTATAAGAAAAAGCTTTTATGTTGGGTTTTATTGGCATCGCTTTTACTGTTTTGAGTACATCGTGCTCGCTCGCGCCAGGCGCCTCCGGACATCTAATATGTGCAATGTTAAACTAAAGACCTCGAAGAGTTTTATTAATTAAGATACACTGTTTCCGCCGTAAATAAGGCACGCAGTCGTGCTACAGTGCTTGCTGTGCACTTGGCGTTTTATATAAGGGAGTGGTGCTGTCAGTTTTCTCTCTCTCTTTCATTTTTTTTTGGTGCTAAGGAAAGCGTGGACGATTACTGTATAGGAGAAGCGTCTTCCAAGACTGAAAGGGCCGGGGCAGTAAAGTGGGCTTAATTACTTGCTTAGACTTCGCCTAATTGTGTCCATTGAAATAGCTCATTTCAAGAGGCTTAATGACGCGGTGGTAATTTTTATAACCTTCGGTTTCCGGGCTTCTAAATTACACGGTGACTTAGTAATTTTGAAGTTCGTGGCACTTCACTTGCCTTCGTCTGCAACGAACGCCATTTGCAGACAGCAGCCATGCGTGAAGAAAGAAAAGAACAAACAAACAAACAAACAAACAAACAAACAAACAAAAGAAGTAGAATACGAAAAAGAAACGAAATAGAAGAAAAGAGATGATACCGCTCAGGATGAGATCAAAGAAACCGCCACCGCGTGCCAGCTAAGGCGGCGAACGGCCTCTTAAGGAGAGCTACAACCACTTGGAAGAAACTCTGCAAAATGAAGTGTTGTCGTTTACTGCATGTGTCTGCGTGTGTGTATGTGTATGTGTGTTGTGTGTGTGTGCCTGTGCTCGCATGCGTATACCATGCATGAACTCCCTATGCGAGAGGTAAGTTCCGAGTGTGCGGGTTCTCTCTAATTTTTATGCTGTGCGCAGGTTTCTTTGTTTAAGTAGGTTTCCGTCTAGTTGGCTGCATAGACGTGCGAATGACACTCTTGCTCCCCGCGTCTGCGAGGTATGCTTGCCCATTCGTGTTGTCCACTTCTCCTGTGTCCTGTCTGCACGCCTCACCTTTTCTTACATAATGTTTGCCCGTCGTCCTCGACTGGTGTCGTGAAACTTTTGCTCGGCATTGTGGTTGAAAATGTTTTTATCGGTAAAAATTATACGCAGTATAATAGGTGGGTTCGATTCTTCGTAGCACTTTCCACCAGCTTGAACGTTACGGGAGTGCGCTTAATATTTTCTCATTTCCGACTAGCGTCAACTCGATACGAGACTCGCAAAGCTGTGCTAGAATATTTATCAACCACAGGGCACGGCTCTCGTCTGTATATAGTGCTCATAACCCTGTGTTTGATTTGTTGGGGTGTACATCTGCGACCTCTCTATGTAGGATGTTTATGTTTACAACCGCAAGAAGAGCAGCAAAATAATAATAATAATAATAATAATAATAATAACGAAGTTGGACTTGCAACCATTGTTTACCACTCAACTACACACCGGAGTGAGGGAGCATTAGTTGACGTCACAAGGTTGTCGGTGCGGTGACCTCTTGCTGCGTACTCGGTTTATTTGAGCACATCTCTGGTCATCCTGCACCTTCTGTGTCATTGTAGCGCAAGAGAAGGCGTGAGCGCTTAATATTCGGGTTGTGCGCCTCCGTGTGCAGGTCTGGCTGTTTTGCGCGCTCTGCATTTTGACGGGAGTCGCCCGTATTGTTCACGACGATGTTGTCTATTTGTGCGCACTGCGGTCTGTGACGTGGTGGGCCAGACGAACGACGTCCCACTTGCCGGCGAGGAGGCTGGCTTGTCTGAGCACGAGGGTGCACTGAATTTCGTGGCGTTTACGGAGATGTGAGACACAAGATTATTTTCTTCGATGCACCAAAGCGAAAAAAAAAAAGGAGAAGAAGGCATCATCTGCCGATACAAGTTACCGCACGCACAGGCACAACGCATCATATATTTATTGCCATTTTACATAGTCGAAGATTGCCGGTCATCATGTCATCAATGCCGCCGTATTCCTCCAAAAAACTGTAACTGTTCCTGTAACTCCCTCATCGGCACGACTTAAACGCAGAAGTTGCAAAAAAAAGAGAGAGAGAACAGCCACCCATTTATTGCTTTGTGCACACATTTCACAGGTTCTCAGTGGAGCATGACATGAATTAGAAGAGAGAGAGAGAAAGAGAGTACTTAAGAAAGTTACCTATTCCATATCCATGCACTGAGTGCCATTGTAACATTGATGAAAGAAATATTACTGCAAGAAAAAAAAAGCACATGTAATCATAAACATTGATAGCTTTGTAACATTGACGACAAGAACTTTACAACGAAAAATAACAACACCATAAACATATTGTCACACAAATAGCATTTAAACTGACAGGCACCCGTGTAGACGGAATAAATGGCTGATTAAATTTGAAGCCTTTGTTTGACCGTTTAAGAATGAAAAAAGAATGTATCGGAAAACGATTTTAAGACGGCAGCCTCGACGGTCTGAAACTGATATATTGGTATAATACTCCTAGGCGCTTGCTTTTTATGGTATTCCTTAAAATTCATACTTCTGCGGCCACAAGTAGATGTCTTCATTCGTTTATTATAACAGAACAGTGGATGTTATCTTTTATTTTACGGGAATTGTACCTTTCAGTTTTTGTTTTCAGCACTTGACTAAAATGTTTGCGGCTGGCCAAGAATCGCTCAAGAGACGGTGGTTAAGTGGTCTGACGACGGCAATGACGATAACAATATAGGTGATATAACGGCAGGATGATGACAATTACAGCGTGACAACGAATTCGACGCCCACGATGGTACGACAACTGACAAGTCGCGATGCCGTGACCGATTGTCCCATGCGGCCACATTTTGTAAAGATCCGTTTCATTTTTCCTGGGCGATGTTTCGTAACCACCCATTTCACTGTTTTCCTGGCGCTCAATCATTGGCACCGACACTGCCACGACGCCGTTATCGCCGAAGTCGGCTGCGAGGTGTGACGAGTGAAAGTAAGGAAAATGAAATGGATCGTCACAAAACAGAAACCATGCAAAATGAAACGGACCGTTACAAAATAGGGCCCTCGAAAAATGAACGGATCGTCACAAAACAAGAGATATACGGAAGAAAAAAATGCCAAGGACACCTAAGCATTTTTTATGAGTTGTGAATGCGAAAGCATTATTGTCCACTTGAACGCCGCTGGACAGTCTTTAGAGTTTTGCGCCGCCATTAATGTACCATAGTTGTACGCGTGCTATACCCGAGCCAGCAAGCAGCACCAGCCTGCGGTACCAACGCCGCATGCCACCGACGCCCTGCACGACGAGATATCGAGGAAGCAGCAGCGGCCGCCCAGGTCGGAATGCGCGCGCAGCAGCTAAGCCCAGTGGGGTCGGGGGAGAGAGAGTGTGTGTGTGAGAGAGAGAGGGAGGGAGAGAGAGAGATACGGACCGTGCTCTGGCTTCCGAGGTCGAGACGGCTGCACTCGCACCGCCGCGCGTCACTCGACTGTCTCGCCGACGACAACCCGTCTCGTCCCGCGGCATCGCGTCGGCGTATTTGCTCCGTCGAGGTGACGTGGCGTCGCGGCGTTGCCCTCTCCCCTCACGCAACGTCATTTACGCCAGCTCTGCTCCGTCGATGCGCGCTCGTGACGTGGCGCCGCAGCCAATGGGAATTTAGGTGCCGTTTTGCTGCTACATACGACTGGCGGTTTTTTTAGCTCAAAGGGCCATCGGAGGCTTCTGCATAAAAAAGTAACTAAACAGACTTTTACAATGTCATGAGCCATTCCATGCACTCTGTGAAAGTGGATGACCAGCGAAGCTCTTTAGCACACGACGCAGAGGTGACAAAGAATTTTAAACAAAGGTACGAACTCATTTACCATGATCTTTATATACATTCGCGTGGGCGATGGGACAGCCGCCCCGAGGAGCCGGAGGAAACTAGACCCGCGTGACATTTCTACGGGACCGCCACCACAGGAGAGCGGAAGGAAAGTAGATACGCAAACGCTAGGAACGCTGACAAAGAGAGGGCGGTGTGAACGTAAACATGGCCGACGTGGGTCGAAGTGTAGTATCTGTTCTTATCAGCTTGGTATCTGATACGGGTTCTATTGGGACCCAAGATGTTAAACTTATTTTTGTAAGTCGGCGGAGTGCTTAAGGCCTGCTTCGCCTCCCCCACGGGGCTGCCCGGTATTGCACTATCTCCGGGATCGGCCCACGGTTTTTTCACACGCAGAAGAAAAGTGCACAGAACCCACAGAACCCTAGCCATAAAGAGCTTCGCTGTAAGAACGCCCCCGATAACTTTGGGAACACACAGCGTTTCCTTTCTTAGGTATTTATGCCGAAGTGTGATAATGGCACCTGCAGCAAGGCCCACCTAATGCCTGTAAGAGTTATACTAACACCTGTCCCTGCAAAAGAGCGGCAGCCATCTTCGTGTAGTAACGGTCTTCTATATTCAATTTAATTGCACGATGTGTATAGAGACAGTGGCAGTGGAACTGCCGCGGGTTCCGGCGTAAAATGGGACAACTGTCGCAGCTGGTGACGACACAAAAAAGATCACCAGCTATCATTGCATTGCAAGAAGCCGGAACAAACCCAAAATTACAGGGATACGAAACCTTCAATACCGAAGGTGAAAACTGGAAGGTCGCAACATTGGTGGACAAGAAAGTAACGGCGATATGTCACAAATCCATAGAAGGAACGGACATTCCGCATATAATAACAGAAATCACATATAAAGGCACCAGAGGAAAGAGCGCCTTCATAATTAATGTCTACAGCCCGCCGAGTCAGAAAAGAGCAACGTTCGACAAACTATTTCAAGAGGCAGCAACAATGGCGAAGGGGAGACCTCTCGTGATAGTTGGGGATTTTAATGCCAGGCACTCAAGCTGGGGGTATCCAACCCAGAACAATAAAGGCAAAAATATCATGGGACAAATAGAAGCACTCGGCATGACACTTCTAACAGACCCTGCAATGCCAACAAGAACAGGGAATAGTATCTCCGCAGACACAAGTCCGGACCTAACAATAACCAAAAATTGTCCAAATGCGGAGTGGTGCAACACCCTCGAAAATCTAGGAAGTGACCATTGCATTATAAGCACCACAATCCGCACAGCTCAAATCCGCAAACAAATAGGTACAGCTAAAATAACAGACTGGCGGGCGTACAGAGAATCGCTTAAAGAACATACCACGGACATAAATGATTTAGATAATTGGTGCGAACGCATACGAAATATAAAGCAGAAACATACCAAAACCATCACCAGGACAGACAAAACACCTGAAGTGGACCCTCACCTATTGCATCTGTGGGATGCAAGACGAAGCCTGACCAAAAGATGGAAGCGACAGAAATGCAACCGCAAACTCAAAATGAAAATCAAAGAAATAACCCAGAAGGCCGAGGAATATGCTAATCAACTTACAACAGCCAACTGGGAACGCTTCTGCGGATCACTTAATGGAACCCTAGGGACGGCAAAAACGTGGAACATCCTCAGAGGAATGATTGACCCGCTCAAAACCAGACGCGAGGGACAAAAGAACTTTGAGAGATTGCTGCACTCTTACCCAGGCACAAAAGAAGAACTCCTACAGGCAGTCCATAGAAAATGCTTCGGTAACAAAGCCCCGATACCCCCATACCAAGCTGATTACATCGGACACCCAAACCCAGAAATGGATGAACTCTTCACGGTGGCAGAAGTTAAAGCAGCAATCGCCAGTACAAAACGGAACACAGCGGCAGGGGCGGACCAAATATCAAATGCCATGATTAGAAACATGAATGATGAAGCCATAACAGCCCTTACGAACTTTATAAATGACCATTGGGTCAAAGGAACGATACCACAGCAATGGAAGCACGCTGTGATAATCATGATTCCAAAACCAGGGAAGAAATTTACTTTAGACAACCTTAGACCCATCTCTCTTACATCATGTCTAGGAAAGGTGTTCGAAAGATTAGTAAACACTAGACTCCAACGTCATCTTGAAGAAAACAACCTAATGCCTGATACCATGTTTGGCTTCAGACCACATCTGTCAACACAGGACATACTCCTGCTTTTAAAGGAGGAAGTATTAACGAACGTCCCCAAGGCCGGAGAACACATTGTCATGGCTGTCGACATAAAAGGGGCCTTCGACAACGTAAGTCACAAAGGGATACTGGATGGACTTGCAGAGACCAGCTGCGGTCAAAGGACGTACCAGTACATCCGAAGCTTCCTCAACCAGAGAACAGCAGTTATAAAAGTAGGAAACGATGAATCTGAAGTCATCCATCCTCCCAACAAAGGAACGCCACAGGGTGCGGTGATTTCGCCTACACTCTTCAACATAGCCATGATTGGACTAGCTAAAAAACTCAAAGAAATCCCCGACGTCCACCATTCCCTATACGCGGATGATATAACGATATGGATAACCAAGGGCAACTTGGGAGAGAAGGAGGAAAAGCTCCAGCGTGCAGCCAATATAATAGAAAACTATACGCAACAAAGAGGACTCCAGTGCTCTGCGGAGAAGTCAGAACTCATTCGCCTCACAAAAACCAAAAAACAAAGAACTGACCCGAGACTCAAACTCGAGATCAGGCTGGACGGGAAAATTATTCCTGAGAGGTCAACAGTAAGAGTGTTGGGGATGTGGCTGCAATCTAATGTCAGATGTTTACACACTTTAAACACGATCAGAAAAACAACGCAACAAATTAACCGGATGATAGCCCGTGTGGCTCATAATCGGACAGGAATGGGGGAACAAGACACCCTCAGACTGGTGAAAAGCCTGGTCATTAGCAGACTAATGTACTCCCTACCTTACCATACCATGAACAGGGAGGAAGAAGAAAAGGCTGATACAATAATAAGGATGGCATATAAGACAGCCCTGAGGTTGCCACGCAACACTTCAAATGAGAAGCTTCTAGCCCTCGGCCTCCACAATACATTTCATGAGCTGGCTGAGGCCCAACTCATAGCGCAGAGGAGTCGATTGGCGCAAACGACAGTCGGCAGAGCTCTTCTTCTAAGAGTCGGCCTTGGAGAATGCATACAATTATACCAAAACGCCAAAGGTCTACCCTGCCAGATTAGAGCTTTGTATGGGGTATCACCAATACCACAAAACATGGATCCGACATTACACGCAGGAAGGAGAAAAGCTAGAGCAGAATACATAGACAAAACAACAAAATACTTGGACACTGCACGATTCACGGATGCTTCACCATATCGGGCCAACGCAAAGAACATGGTGGCAGTTGTCGTAAACCGTAAAGGGAAAATCACGGCCTGTGCTTCGGTTTCCCGAGCAACCATTTTAGAAGCCGAAGAGATAGCCATTGCCTTAGCTATACGAGAAGGCATAGAGCGCAATGCTCCACTAACAATAGTCACAGATTCTCAGGCCGCATGTAGGAACTATCAGAGGGGACAGATCGGCGCGAGGGCACGCCGGATACTTACCGAAATCAACAGAGACCTTGACGTCAGGTATACCCAAACGATAACATGGGCCCCGGGACACGAGGGTGTTACTGGGAACCTCCATGCAGATGAGGCGGCTCGAGGTTTTACTAATTGCCGAGCTGCCCATGGCAACATGGTGGAGGACCCGACACCCATCGATCCAAGTTATAGAGCGATCTTGCAACACTACAGGGAAATCAGAAGGCTCTACCCAGCCCCGCATAGGAACCTTTCAGCCGTGGACTCAGCGACGTTACGCAGGCTCCAAACAGACACATACATAAACCTACATAAATTGCATATATAATACCCAACAGCATACAAGGACATATGCCCGTGGTGTGGGAGCACACCAACGCTCTACCACATCACATGGGAGTGCACAGCTCACACAGAAGAACAAGAAGATAATAACACGAGAGCGAGGTGGGAGGCATTGCTATCCAGCTCCGCCCTCGGGGATCAGCTCAGGCTCGTCCGCAGGGCAGAAAGGATGGCGAGGGCCAGCGGTGCCTTGGAATAGGGGCCCGACCACACGGCGTTACCCCATTTTAGGGGCAACGAAGTTCTTTCTACGAATAAAGTTTTGTTCTTCTTCTTCTTCTTCTTGTAGTTCTGTGCTTCATGAATAAGACACACAACAGAAAAAGCAGAAGAGGCGTCGAACATTTATGGTGGCAAAGCGATTGTTAATGTAAACCTTCGTTCAGCAACAACAGTTACAGTTGTCTATGGTGCAGTCTAAAAGCTAGATGATACGACTTGACGAGGCCTGTACCTCGTCGTCGTCATCATCATCAGCCTATTTTATGTCCACTTCAGGACGAAGGCCTCTCCCTGCGATCTCCAATTACCCCTGTCCTGCTCCAACCGATTCCAACTTGCGCCTGTAAACTACAAATTTTAGTGAGATACAAACGCTAGCCTGGCCAAATAAATAAATGGGTACAATCTGTGTAGCAGAAGCGTACACGTATCAGATACAGGAAAACTCGGCATGAAATGCACTGAATAGAACCTCCATGCAATTGCGAATAATTGGTAGTGCAAATATAAGCAGCAGCAGGAATACTCAAGCTATACCATGATTTAAAAAAAGTACCACTTCGAACAAATAAAGCCTTCGTTATCTTATTTTACACTAAATAACACCCAAGCAAGCATTGCTGTCCTGCGGAGATTCCACAACGCATGTGCTGTTAAAACAAGATCTACAAACCGAGCTGAAAACGGAACGTGATCATCACAATACAAGGTGACTTGTATTCTCTCTGTGCACTGCTTACATAACCCACATATCCTACCGTCGGGTATTCAGTTGCCTCGTACGTGTTACTGCCACAAGAGATGATTCAGCTTTTTATGAATACTGGCATGTAGCCGCAGAGGCACGCGAGTGAGCAGTATCGGACAGCAAAGATGCGTGAACCAAAAGACGCGCTGCGTCAGGCGTACTGATCGTCTATTGTTAATTTTTTTAGTGAATATTACGTGACTTCGACGTTTTTCGGGACGCTTGAACTTTGTGGCTATAGTGTCAGTTTAGCAGTCAGTTGCGGAGGTATACCACGTCGCCTTTTGAAACACTTGTGCGTACAAGGTGTGATGCTTTACTTATTTATCTTTCTCGTGTTTTTAGCTTTCGAGTTAAACTGCCTGCGGTGTGTACAGTAGACATATCCTAAACGGGTCTTACAAGGGAGAAGAATTTGTTCCGTTTAACCACTCTTGTGCGTGTTGGAGGCGCATTGCACAGACCTTCCTCACGAACGGCAAGGCTGCTTTGCTGCAAAGGTTCATACCCAGCACTTAGTGGCCCACACAATTATTTACATGGCGGGTCTTGTAATGTGATTTTATTCGCACGCATCAAGCCAATGCTACATTCGGAAGGGCTGCGACGGCGCACATGCGAAAGCGCATGATTGCCTGTGAAACAGACGTCGGTGTCATCTGAATGTGAGGGTACATTCGGCCCAGAGCCCTTCAGAGTGCTCTTCAGAGAACCACACATGCATGTGTGGTTCTAGCTACCTATCTTGAAACACATGTGTGGTTCTAGCTACCTATCTTGATTTGTCCTTATATTCATTCGCATACGCGGTGAATAAACAGTTGGAAGTTTGCACCTGTCCCGTCTCGCTTGCTGTGTGTTGTCTTTTTCGGCGCTACAACCCTCTTCTGGTAACTGAGACAAGGTGGAAAATGCGGTCAAAGTTGCACGATGTTGCAACTTTGACAGAGTCTAAAAAAAATAAAAACATTAATGGTTCATATGCTTTCATACCTTTTATGCTTCTCACACAATTTCTTTTATTAGAAATAAAAAGTCTCACTTTCGCCCGAAAGGCGAAGCATTGATTGCGACAACAAATTATTAGATTGCTACGCGAAGTAAGGTTAGTGGTTTTATCAGCTGCACGAACTGCTGCAAACATTCTCTTACCAAGTGAACTAGAAAGCATGGTATCATAAGTGCACAGTCAAACGTGAGCACATCTCGCTCGATGACTGCGGACACTCGCTGTCAGAACGCCAGCGTGATGGAGAGCGGCAACTGTGACGCGCGAATTTCCCTTCTGGCCGCATCCCGGCTTCAACCCCAAACTAAGCGCGCGACAACGAAGCGTGCACGAAGCCATCAGCTACCTCGGGTCGCGCAGCCTTCGAACACATCGCAGACTAGCTCCAAAATAGGACGCGCCCAATGGCGCGCTCAAACGCGCCATGCGCAGCCACGGTCGGTGTAGAAGCGCAGACGCGCGCTACGCCACCCCCCCCCCCCTCCTCCTCCTCCTAGCGCTCACACATCTCTCCACTCCCCGCCTTCCTCCCTTGCGCGCGAGAAGACGCCGCCGCCACTAGCCACCATCCTCCTCGGCCCACCTTCGCATGTTCTCCCTCGCACCCACAGCATGCATACGGCATGCAGCATGCAAACTTCATACGGAACACCACGGCAACGCCGACGGCGGAAATTTGCCGTGAGTGCCCGTATCATTGCTATCGCAATAAAATAAGTTTAATTGTTTTTCGCGGGCGCACAATACAAACAAGAAAAGTCTAACTTCGTAACAAGGTGCTATAAAGTAGGCACCATGCATGTGGTAATCATTTAGTGCCTTGTAACATAGTTTTCCTCACGCTTTCTTTGTCATTGGTTATTTTGCTACATGTTAAACGCGTGGCAGAGTATCTTGTTTCTCCTGTCTAATGTTATTTTTTATTGTGGAAGTAAAGCTTGAGAAAAACGCAAAAGGTCAGAAATTTTAGTTTTCGCGCAGGAAGTAAACAATCATCCTCATTCTTGCTCAAAATTTCCCAAGATTATCTTCTATCATTGGCTACAGGTTCGTATGCAGAAACATATTGCATTATTTTGTTATGACTACAAAAGAAATGAATGAATAGATGCTGCGGTGTACGGCTCATTGCGCCCTCTTTATTTTTAGAACGTGGCACCCTGCAAGCGTCAGGTTTATAGATCACTTCTGTCCGTTCCACGAATGAAGAAGTAACCTGCAGCGCTACAGAAAAAACACGGATACTTTTATACGAAGACGTGGCTAGCCCTTATTATTGTGTTTGAGTGCGTATGCGGTTCTCCTCCTGAACACATTGTCACAGTTACAACTCTGTCGGGGTGGCCGTATTTCGATGGAGACGAATCCAAAGACGCTCCGGTACTTAGATATAGGCAAACTTTAAAGTAGGGCACGTGGTATAATATAATCCGGAACCTTCCATGACTGCTTTCTCATAGCCCCTTGGTTGCATTGAAGTGCGATGAAAACGTCCTATCAACCAAACAATCAACAAATTAACGTTAAAGAAATCAATCAATTCTTTTTGAAAATTAATGCATTCTACTTGCGTAGGGCGTGCCTTAACATGAATGAAATGAAGCTTTACAGCATGAAAAGAGAGTAGCTGGGCGTTGGGGAGGTCCTAAAAATGTAGCAAGCGTAGCAAGCGTACTTCTCGTGTACATGTCGTGACATATGACAGCTTCATTTTTTTTTTAAAGCGAATACATTTTAAAGCGAATGACTTCCTTTGGCTCTCTCGGCCGTTCTCGTGGTTGGTCGGAGGTCTCTGGTGGTCGGGGGTTGGACTGGGCGTTCGTACGTTCGTTCGTTCGTTCGTTTGTTCGGGGTTGTTGTAATCGCACCGCTGGCCCGAGTTGTTGGGGTCTCGGTGCTGACGCCCGTTATTGCCAATGGGTCGCAAGCCCCAAGGGTAGCGTTGGCCTGGCGGCCTGGGGCACTGGAAGCATCCGAAGGTCCCGGCAAAGCATGAGAAGACTGGTAACAGAACAACTTGTTTATTCTAACATAGCAAAAGAGCGGCCGGTCAGGTCGACCGAAGTGGAGAGACGGGAGAGCACGTAACTCAACAGTACAAATCGGAGCCTCTCTCCTGGCGTCCGGGGGCAGCTGCTCTTATGCTCTCGGCGTCGCGGTCCAAAAGGGAAGGTCACGGGATGAAGGTCACGGGACGGCGGAGCATGAGCCCACGACGGCGCGCACGGTCGAGCCGAGAGACCTGCTGAACCGAGTGTAGTGACGCATCGCCAACCTTCACTTGGGGAGCTCCGCTCCCCGGCTGCCGCGCTTTGACAAGCGTGGGCACACACACACACACGCACACACGAAGACACGTGGCACTGAAACACGCCTGGACACGCTTGGCGGGTAGGCGTCGCGGCGGCGTCGGACGGGCCAAAATGTCCGCCGCTTTGAACAAAGCCCCGGCGTCCGTTGCATCCGCGCCGGCATTACCGCGCGTTGTAGGCGAAACGTAACAGACCGCCCCGCCGGGGGAAGGAGATCCCGATGGTCAGGGGACTGCATCCGCTGTCCGGAGGGATGTCGCTCGATGATGCTCATAACCGAAGTCGGGCGTCCTTTGGCGTTTCTTGAACGCAGCGCACAGAGAAGGCCTCGTTCTCACGTTCAGGTGCACACAGGACACTGCAAAGTGACTTCGGGAGAGTTGACATTTTTGTTCTCGTTTCCGGCAAGCGTTAGAACCACGCCTGAAAGTCAACCGCTCAGTCAGCAAGCACGGCACAACCCTCACTAAGCCCTGCCAGGCTCTTTCCCCTTTTATACTGCTGCCTAGTTCCTTACAGTAGTTTAGCAGCACTCAGAACGCGTCCACAAATCGGAAAATTGCACTAGAAAGCACATCATCACTTTGAAACACTACACGAAAGCAATAGGTTAAAAATCCTGCCTCAGGAAGAAAAACATCAGTAACAAGCAATTTTGAGGCTGATTCCCACGTTAGGGGCTTCGACTTAAGCCATCGGCGTTACCGTTGAGACTCCCATTTTTGTAACGTACCTCAAAGGAATATTGTTGCAAAGCGAGGCTCCAGCGCAGGAGGCGGCCATTTTTGGGAGAGATGGTCTGCAGCCATTGGAGAGGGCAGTGATCCGTCTCAATGATAAACCTCGAGCCAGCTAGGTAACATGACAATTTCTGAACGGCCCATACGATACACGCACACTCTTTCTCGGTGGCGCTATACGCCTGCTCACGACTCGTCAGCTTACGACTAGCATACAGGACGGGGTGTTCTACTTCTCCATTTTCCCGTTGGCACAGTACAACGCCCATGCCTCGCTCACTAGCATCACACTGAACAACGAACCCTTTTGTGTAGTCAGGCGATCGTAGCACAGGCTGGCTTGTTAGGGCGCTCTTTAGGGCGCTAAAAGCTCTTTCCTTCGTCTCATCCCAGACGACTGTTTGCGGCTCTGTCTTTCTTAGAGCATCCGTCAAGGGAGCCGCGATATCAGAGTACCTGGGGATGTACCTCTGATAGTAGCCGGCGACACCTAAGAACGACCGAATATCGGTCTTCGTGCGCGGTTGCGGGAAGTCTCGCACAGCGGCCACCTTTATTTCAGAGGGGCGGCGTCGACCCCGACCAATCACGTGTCCGAGGTAGACAACCTCGGCCTGTGCTAACTGGCACTTGGGAGCCTTGACTGTCAAGCCCGCATCGCGCAGGCGGGTTAGCACTGCCCGCAAGTGCGCCATATGCTCAGGCCAGGATGCGGAGAATATCGCTACGTCGTCTAGATACGGTAAAGCGAATTCTTGCTGTCCCCGCAACACTTTATCCATGAGGCTTGAAAAGCAGTATGGCGCGTTCTTCAAACCAAAACTCAAAACTTTAGGGCGGAATGTCCCCATTGGTGAAATGAACGCCGCATACCTACTAGCCTCTTCTGTAAGTGGAACCTGCCAATAACCCCTGACAAGATCTAGGGTGGAAATAAACTGAGCGCTACTCACTCTCTCAAGGCGCTCCTCGATGTTAGGGATCGGATAAATTTGATCCTTAGTGATGGAATTAAGCCTGCGGTAGTCGACGCAAGGACGAGGTTCCTTGCCCGGTACCTCAACTAAAATCAAAGGGGAGGTATAATCACTCTCACCCTCTTCAATAACACCGAGCTGTAGCATTTTCTTTACCTCAGCCTCCATAATATCGCTCTGGCGGGGTGACACCCGGTACGCCTTGGATCGTACTGGCTCTGGGGAGGTAAGTTCTATGTCATGAGTAAGGACAGAAGTCCTACCAGGCCTCTCAGAGAACAGACCTTGAAACTCTTGTAAGAGCTGGTGTAGTTCGGTTTTCTGCTCAGGCGACAGCGATGCTTTACTTATTAAGTCACTAATGACTTGATCGGTGTCTTTCCTGTTCGTCACTGAGCCTAGTCCCGGAAGCTCGACCGGAAGCTCTTCTAACTTTCCCGCATCGGGAATTTCCTCTCCAGTATCTGGTGCCCTTAACGCTACAGGCTCAATTTTATCCCGTTCGGGCGTGCTCCGAATACCAGCTTGCTGCGCCTCTGACCCTTTCTCATCGTTCAACAACGTCGGTCCCGCATCTACCGCCTTTGCAGCGAGCTCCCGAACCTTCGATCTGGTTAAGGCCTGAACGCTAGCCTCACCAAACAAAAGCCCCTTCTCGCGCAGGAGGTGATCGGACCTGTTCGAAAATAGGTACGGGTACTGGGGGGGCAGCATAGATGACACTGCGGCCTCCGTCTCAAGTGCTCCGAAAGGTCCTTCAATAAGCACTTTTGCTACCGGCAGACACACGCTATGAGCTTCCACTGCTTGCTTGATCCATGCGCACTCGCCCGTGAACATATCGGGTTCTACGTAAGAGGGGTGAACTACATCCATTGTAGCTGCGGAATCGCGAAGCACTCGGCACTCTTTCCCGTTCACGAGGAGGTCTCGCATGTAAGGCTCGAGAAGCTTCATGTTCTCGTCAGTGCTGCATATAGACAAAAACACGACTTGTGTTTTTGTTTCTGGACACTGCGCCGAAAAGTGACCCGGCTTCTGGCACGTATAACAAACGCGCGCTTGCCTCGTCTCGAACCGCTTTCTGCGTTCGGCTTCGGTTGCCGCCGTCTCCTTACGTTCGGTCGGACTGCTTTCACTCGCATCCGAACTACGTGTGTCCCCCTTTGCTCTCATGGGCGTGAACTTTGGCCTCTCAAACTTGGAGCCAAATTCACCCTTTTGACCGTCCTTAGCTCCACGAGCCCGACGCGTCACAAACTCCTCGGCTAGCTCAGCGGCTCTAGCCACCGTACTAACGTCTGGCCTATCCAAGACCCAGTACCGCACGTTCTCAGGTAACCGACTATAAAACTGTTCTAGCCCGAAACACTGCAGAACTTTCTCGTGGTCACCAAACGCTTTCTCTTCTTTGAGCCACTCCTGCATGTTTGACATAAGCCTGTACGCAAACTCTGTATATGACTCACTTCTGCCTTTCTCATTTTCCCGAAACTTCCGACGGAACGCCTCCGCTGACAGCCGGTACTTTTTTAGCAGACTCGATTTCACTTTGTCGAAATCCTCTGCCTCCTCTCTCTCCAAGCGAGCGACTACGTCGGCCGCCTCGCCGGGTAGCAAAGTGAGCAAGCGCTGAGGCCACGTTTCCCGAGAGAACCCCTGCTTCTCGCACGTTCGCTCAAAGTTAACCAGGAACAAACCAATGTCCTCTCCAAGCTTAAACGGCCGCATCAGGTCAGTCATTTTGAACAATACTCGTTCTCCTGCACCGTGTGCCTGACTTCCATTACGAGCGCGTTCCATCTCTATCTCGAGACGCTTCAATTCCAAAGCGTGTTCGCGCTCTTCTTTTTCTTTCTGCTCTATAAGTTCGCGCTCATGTCTTTTTGCCCGCTCCTCAATGGTCTCAAGGCAATCCGACAGCTCGTCATCTTCAGCTTCTAACTCAAGAATAGCCCTTAGCAGTTCTGGTTTTCTGAGTTTGTCTGAGACATCCAGACCCAACTCTTTTGCAAGCTCCAGTAATATCGGTTTGCGCAACGACTTCAAATCCATGGCTGCTCTGAATGCTGCTTTCTCTACTGCCTACTATTGTCTTGCCGCAAACTAACCCGGTAGCAACGACAACCACAATTACCAGCTCTGTTTCTAACACTAACAAAAGCCTGGCAAAACTCAGAAGAAGAAAGTCCCGCACTCACCAAACCTTGCAGCCAAGACTTCAGCGCAGTCGTTCCGCTGCAGGCAACCAGTCATCACACAGGGCTCGTTGCACTGCTCCCGGATGGTCGTTGTGCTGCTCAGCATACATTCAACCGCATCTCTTCGCTGCTGGCCTCCGTTGTCGCGATCTCACCGCTGGCAACCAGATGTTGGAATCGCACCGCTGGCCCGAGTTGTTGGGGTCTCGGTGCTGACGCCCGTTATTGCCAATGGGTCGCAAGCCCCAAGGGTAGCGTTGGCCTGGCGGCCTGGGGCACTGGAAGCATCCGAAGGTCCCGGCAAAGCATGAGAAGACTGGTAACAGAACAACTTGTTTATTCTAACATAGCAAAAGAGCGGCCGGTCAGGTCGACCGAAGTGGAGAGACGGGAGAGCACGTAACTCAACAGTACAAATCGGAGCCTCTCTCCTGGCGTCCGGGGGCAGCTGCTCTTATACTCTCGGCGTCGCGGTCCAAAAGGGAAGGTCACGGGATGAAGGTCACGGGACGGCGGAGCATGAGCCCACGACGGCGCGCACGGTCGAGCCGAGAGACCTGCTGAACCGAGTGTAGTGACGCATCGCCAACCTTCACTTGGGGAGCTCCGCTCCCCGGCTGCCGCGCTTTGACAAGCGTGGGCACACACACACACACGCACACACGAAGACACGTGGCACTGAAACACGCCTGGACACGCTTGGCGGGTAGGCGTCGCGGCGGCGTCGGACGGGCCAAAATGTCCGCCGCTTTGAACAAAGCCCCGGCGTCCGTTGCATCCGCGCCGGCATTACCGCGCGTTGTAGGCGAAACGTAACAGGGTATTCACTTGCATTGACAAACATAGTCCACGTTTTCTGCACAATTATGATTTTTTTGTTCTTTCCGTCGTTTTCGTGGTTGGTTGGAGGTCTGTGATGGTCGAGGGTCGGACGCGGCCATCAAAACGTTCGTTCGTTCATTCTCTCTCTCTCTCTCTCTCTCCCTCGTTGTTTCGTTCATACGTTCGTTCGTTCGCTCGCTCGCTTGCTCGGTCTTACGTTCGCTTGCTGTCTCATTCGTTCCATCGTTCGTTCGTTCGTTCGTTCGTTCGTTCGTTCGTTCGTTCGTTCGTTCGTTCGTTCGTTCGTTCGTTCGTTCGTTCGTTCGTTCGTTCGTTCGTTTGTTCGTTCGTTCGTTCGTTCGTTCGAACATTTCGCTTACATTATATCCTCGTCCTGAGTGTCCACTCTGCAAGTCGCGAAATGCTGAAGCCGACATCCACCACCTGCTGTGGGTTTGCCCTGCACTGAAACCGACGAGGCTCCGGCAACTCACAGCAGCGGGACTCTCGCCGCATAATCCGAGCGATTACACTGCTTGGACGCAGGGACCGCATTATCGATCCCTCTTGGATTTCATTAGGTCAGCAAATCTTTGTTCATTCATTTATTCATCCTTACTCACCCCCATCACATACCCCTGTATGCCCTGAGGCATTTACCCTC
The DNA here is from genome assembly GCF_023375885.2 of Dermacentor andersoni. NCBI lineage: Eukaryota > Metazoa > Arthropoda > Arachnida > Ixodida > Ixodidae > Dermacentor > Dermacentor andersoni. Next base: position 22,760,053 of record NC_092822.1, read on the forward strand.
GCATTGAAAAAAGAAAAAACAATCATCGTCGATGGTTCCTACAGAACTTATTTATTACTGCTGCCTGATCATTCAGTAAGAAGCAACCTACTTCTGTGCAATAAAGAAAGAAATATATAAAGAATCCTCAAAGGTGAAGGTGTGGCTAATAGTTGTAACAAAAGATTACCTGAAACGCACTAATCTACCTCCAAAAATACGCCGCCCAGGAATACAAGAAAAGAGAGCAACCCGACGTTTCAGCAGGCTGCGCCGCAAATACTCTGGGTACCTGCCGCCGTTCAATGAAAGCCTTTCATGAACACCTTAAGCGAGCTGCGCCATAAATACACTGGCTTTGTGCCGCTCTTCTCGGAGGCCACGCCTCTCGTCTCTCGTCTCGGAGGCCACGCTTGACTTCACGGCAGTGCCCCCTCATGACGCAGCGCGCCCAGACAGAAGCGCGAGAGCGGAGTCCGGTTGCCGCATGACGCGTTTCTCAGCGTTCGCACGCACCGGCACGCCGTGGATTTCGGAGGCCACGCACAGGCTTCGTGGCTGCGGCGCTAGATGGCACCGAGTGTTCTTACTGAAGTGGGGAAGAGGAGTGCCGCTGCAGTACACACCTCATGCGTAACTCGTTTCGATGGCGGCAACACGCTGTGTCGCTATATTGATTCGAAGCTAGCGCATTACCATCGACAGTCAAGTCAAATGCGTTCTGCCGCAATTTTTTATAAGTATTTATCTCTCCTCAAAAAGCCATGTTCTAATAACCTACTTTTCCCCTTCCAGCATAAGTTTATTGCTTCCTTTGGTTATTGTTTTCTTAATGTCGTTTCATTCCGCCTCAGCTCTTGAAAAGATGTGTTTTCGTACCTTAACCTCTAACTGAGCATATGTTTACCAAGGTCAGTTTCTTCGACAGGTTTTTGTTTTCTCCTTCTTTTTTCGCAAGTTCGAACAGCATATTTTCTTACCTAATGTTCTCCGTGAAGATGGGCCCGAGGTATCGTCAGCGTGTGCTTGCACGTTTGTAACTGCTTACATTTTTTATCAGCCAGGCTTCTAAGCCAGCCGCAGTTGCCCTACATGCTGCCTCTCTGCGACAACTAAACCTGCGCACAAGCACACACATTCCCGCCTTTGATGTTTATCACGTGTAGTTGTCTCTGAGTTCGCGCGCTATATCTGCCGTCAGGCATTACAGATACCAGCTACTCCAAAGTAGTACCCTACTCAATTTTTTTTAATCGCCTTTCGGCGCATCCAAGCTGCTGGGCTCCGATTCCCAGTGACGTTCGCTTACGCCGTATTCTACACGCACGAAACGTAATCAAGATGTTGGCCTCCGTGCTCCTGGAAGACGATGCTCAGCGTGCAACGGAGTAACACGTCGTTTCTGGTTAACGCTAAATCACGTAGCCAGGAGGGGAGCACGCGTTGACAGAACGCAGCTGGGCTAAAACACCCCGAGATACCCTGCAGCCTTTGCAGCGCACTTGACGTCTGCATAGGAAACTGAGTTTCGGAGTTTCGAGCTCGCGGGTCCGGCATTGCGCTAGCTTCTTCATTTTATACTCGCTTCTTTCATGCTTCGTATACTTCTGCCCGGCGGACTGGCTGGCGCCGAGACTCCAGTCTGAGACGCAAGCTGAAACGTTGAATGCTATTTTTTTTCTTGCTGCATCGTTTCAAGCCGTGCTTATATATACATATATATATTTTGAGTACCGAAGGGCGTTCTAGTGACATGTTCGCAAAGCATGCTTTCCGCGAGCTTAGGGTTTGAAGAAGGGCGACGAAAGCGGCGACAGAACGGCGAGAACGTTCGGAAAAAAGCGAAGACAAGGGAAGCCGGGGTTGTTTATGAATTCGCTCTCTAGCTCCTTTCTTTTTTTTTTTTTCTTGCCATGTCGTAAAGCCGTTCTCGCCGGGTGCTGTAAAACTGTTTATTGTCGCTGTTTCGCCAACGTGTGACAGGCTCAAAGCGACACATTTCCTTGAAATGACCCCTTTTTATTGCCCCGTACACCTTGAGGTATACGCACTTTCTTCTGGCCATCAAAGCCACGATGGGGGAGAGACGTCGACTTTTTTTGTCAAGAACTCTCATTCTTTAAGGACTCCCTAGTGGCCTCCCTTTTCCAAGCATTCGGTACAAGTGGGGGAGAGACGTTCTACCGTGTCCACGTAGCCCGACTTAACAGGTTGTTTACGAAATAATGTCCGTAAACGCCTCACAGATTACGGATAGTTCACGTACCGTAACAGACGTGTTTCTACAGACGTGTTTTCAGACGTGTTTTCAGACGTGTTTCAGACGTGTTTCAGACGTCTTTTCAGACGTGTTTTCTATCATGTGACGCTGACGTCAGCTAGAGCACGTAGTGCTTGAGCTGACGTATACTAGCATATGGTCGATAACCAGATGACGATAACCAGATGACGTGTAACCAGCATATGGTCTACAAACGGGCTTTTGTAAAGGCGTTATAAGCAACCATCATTAGCCATATATTGGATTTGTTTTTCGTTCAACGCCCCCTTCTGCGAGAATGAAGACGTGACCGGTAGTACTTCTAAAAAACTCACTAAATACGTGTCTTTATGTTCACGTTGTTTCAGGGATCGCGAAAGTTGCTCTAAATTCAAGCGTCGTTGACAGAATTGCATTTGTGCTCGCCTGCCAGCAGTCTATAACGGAAACTCATTAGAATTCGACATCCGCTTCAACGCCTACCGAAGATATGTAATTCCGGAGGACGTGGGATCGCATTATATTCTAAGCAAAATCTAAAAGTATTGCGCGTGGTTGATGCTCCTGGTTTCGAGGCATTGTTTTGTGTGCTCTTTTATATCGAAGGAAGCCTCGCCATTCGAATAATTTATAGGCCTCCGAAGTCGGACTTCGAGATGCTGGAACAATTAAAACAGTACATTTCATCTAAAACACGTCGTACTACCAAGCTTGCTTTGAGTGTGGATTTTAACCGGCCTCGCATGAGCTTGCCTACTTATACTACCGGCATATTCGATCCCGTTAATGATGAGGGGATCATAGACACTGCTTTTCGCTTCGATTGAGCACAGTTGGTTAAAGGGACACTAAAGCGAAACAATAAATCAGTTTATACTAATGAAGCATTGTTTGAGAACCCTGCAGGCAGTCATTTCAAAAAAATGGTTTGATTATTAGATGAGAAAATGAAGGTACAAGTAGCAATATTTGAATTTCGAGCCGCAACCCTAGCGCCGGTACGTCAGCGTGACGTCAGGGATTCCAAAGTGTGTTTTCGCATTTGGGCCGCGTTGGCTGAATAAACGTTTCCGAAACTTGCCATGTTTAATATTTGGTTCCTTTAGAACACAATGTACTCAACCTGTACCGCTATATATAATTAGTAGGCCCTAGATAATGCCATCAAAATCCAAGACGTCACAGCCCCCCAGGTGCGGGAACTTAAGTAGACGTCGCCACCCGTATTTCGTTCTTGCGCTTTTTCTGGCTTACCAAACGTCTTATCGTTGTAAGGGTGGTGTTTTTCGTATTGTAGAACGGTAATTTACTAATGCAGAAGAAATCATATTTCACTTTAGTGTCCCTTTAAGGACTACTCACGGGTGCAGGGCAGTAGTTAAATTCATTATTGACCTTGTCTTTGTTTATAGTAATATCCCTGGGGAAATTGAATATGAAGTGGAGACAAGGGGCATTTTATACCACAACGCTGTCTTAGTTCAATTTAGGTCGTTCAGACGTACAACTGCTATTCAGACTTTGATTCTTCTGATGATCTTGTCATATTGAACAGACTCGAGATAGCGTACGATGACTCTATCAAAGTGTCAGCGCTGGTTCAAGTTATAATAACGCCTTGTGGTTAAAATATCAGAACACAGCGCAGGCGTGCGTTACTAGTTTTGTTTCTGTCAAGAAAGAGAAGGCAGGAGGAAATAACTTTATTGAGTCCTGAGGAACCCCTCCCCACCCACTCTTGGTTTAGTGGTCGGAAGGGGTCGCGGCCCGCACCCACGTTGGGACGGGAAGCCCGTGAGCCTCCGCCCTTTCGTGAGCCCTCTGGACGGCCCGGAGCAAATACCTCGAATTCCTAGATGACGCGGGAACTCATTCACGATGAAAGGAAAACCATTGTGTTTCATAAATCAGCAAAAGAAAGCAAGAACACGACCACGCGCACTCAGATCACTGGCGTGTCTCACAGAATTAAGGAAAAGGTAAGAATTGAATAAAACCATTGTGTTTCATAAATCAGCAAAAGAAAGCAAGAACACGACCACGCGTACTCAGAACACTGGCGTGTCTCACAGAATTAAGGAAAAGGTAAGAATTGAACCAAATTTTTACGATGTGCGGTTAAGCAATCGTCAAAGAATAACCTGCCCAACTTTGGAGATTCAATAGGACCAAAACATCACAGAAGGACACGTTTGCTATACTTAATGATTGCGCTTCGAACGAGAAAGAAATTGCTGATGGATTTAACGAACACTTCATGTGTGTTTTACTTCTGATGACGGAATCGCCTCTGTGTTTAATAAACGTGAAGAACTACTTCCAGTTGATAGCGGGCAAATCACGGAGGCTGGTGTACTCCGCCTATTACCAAATCTGAATGAAAAAAAAATCTTTTGACCTAAATAACCTACCAAACGTTTTTCTAAAAAATATATACAGAATGTATGGTCATCAAAATTTATCACGTTTATTTTTAACGATTAACTTTCCAGAGGTACCCTACACGACGACTGGGAAATCTATAAAATTAAACCATTATTCAAAGTGACAGACAAATAGTTTCAGACTTCCGTCTGATGTCCTAGACTTGTACGTGCTGTCAGTTACTCAAGCACACAATTCACGAGCGAATTTCCTATTTTGACACCTATTTATTCAGCCCAGTATGACTTTAGGCGTGGTTTTTCTATAACACTGTTTATATAACTTGTTGAAGTAGCTCATGACCTTAGCCATTGCTAAACGGTCTCGGGCAGGTGCATTTTTTTTAAAGATTTCACGAAGGCATTCGACACGATATCTCGAAGTCTAAACAGGCCCTGAAACTATGGTAAGCATTGAAAAATGCGCAAATTCGCCAATGGATCCAGACTTTCCTTACTTCCCGAAAACAATATGCTGTTTTTGGTTAATCTTCCTCGAAGAAGCTGTCGGTAGAATCAGGGGTGCCCCAACGCTCAGTATAAGGGCCACTTTTGTTCCTCCTTGCTACAAATTAATTGTGCACGCGTGTGGTGTTGAAACCAGATTATATGCAGATGACTGTGTGATGCATTGCGTGATAAATTCAATCTCCGATCAGATTAAATCAGATTGTGAACTGGCTATAGTGATGAAATCTGAAAAAAAAAACGAAAATGAAAAATACACTGTAATGACTGTAAGCAATAAAACTAGCCCACCTTCTTTATGCCGATAAGGTAAATGTTAATGCAATACATCGTGTTAATGAGTTTATGTATTGAGGGCTTCTCGTATCCAATGACATCTACTGGCTTAAACATATCGCTGCTATTTCTAACACGGCAATGTCTTTCATCCGTGCATCGCGCCGCACCAATGTCGTCGAGTACAAGTCTCTTGTAATCTCCATTCTAGGTTGCGCGAAGGTTACTTGGGGCCCGTTTGCCAACGCTAACCTTTACAAATGGGAGAGAGTTCAAAGTCACGACTATAAGAATTATTTTCAATGATCATGATCCGACAACTACTACACATCTACTTACCCGAGGTGGCTTGAAACGAATATCAGAAAGGAATAATATATCTCGCCTTAGGTTTATGTTTAAAATTGTTAAAGGTAAGTTAAGCGGCCCAACAGCAGAATAAATTTCATTCTCCTGTGGATATGCCACTATTCAACGACATCCCTTTTCACTGGTTCCATTTCAGAGTAAAAAATGTCGTTAAATAATACTTATTCTCGCGAACAGTAACGAATCGGGCTGAACTTAACGTAGGCGTCGTCACGGAAGACTACATTGAAGGATTTTAGGTTCTGATGACAAGGGACACTGTTGACATTGAGTTTGTAGTATTTTGTGATTTTGTGATTTTTGTAATATTTTGTAATATTTTGTTATTTAAATCTTGTGTTTTGTGATTTTTTGCACGCTCGGTGCATTGCTTGGCTCTTGATGTAAAATACTGATTGATATTCATGTATAATTTTGTTTATGTTTCGAGTGAGTGGTGTCCAGGTGTATTTCCTTTTTGCTCTGTCACTTTTCAAAAAGCCCCATCGTTGGGATTAGCTGTATTGTAAATAAATAAAATTAAATTATGCTATGTCTGTTGGTATAAACGTGGCTTTCACCAATACCTTGCGCTAGATGGTGTTTCTGACACAAATACCAGCAATACGAATGAGTCACAGAAAGACAGAGACTTTAAGTGATGTACACTGGGAGTAAAAGAAAGGCCCCAACCTTTGAGTCAACGTCTCGACAAAAGGACTTCTATATTTAAGGGCCTTTCCCCGATTTTAATAGGGCAAGTCCCCTTGTAGAAACCTTGGATGCAAGTTGAAACCTACCTGTTTGTTAGGCTACTGCTCACAATACAAATATTGTTAATTTCCTATACGAATCAGTCAAATTTTTATACAAGTATACAGTGTTACACTGTGTCAACCATAGACGCGAGAGGCTATATACATTTACGTTGCTTACGGTCATTGGGCTGACGTTACCGTAGTGACAACCATTTTTTTTTTTTCATCGTAAGCGCGAGTTCTTGATTTTCTTTGGAACATTGTATACAAGCTACAAGGTATACCTATTCAGGGGCTAAATGAAGGCTGATTGAAATTTCAAATGAGGCAGATTGCAAAACAAGTGCCATTACCAGGGATCCCTTTTGATATCGAAGGCGCTGCTCCAGCCTTGACCCGCCGTGATTACTTAGTGGCTATGGTGTTGGACTGCTAAACACGAGGTCGCGGGATCGAATCCCGGCCATGCGGCCGCATTTCGATGGAAGCGAAAACACCCCTGTGTACTTAGATTTAGGTACACGTTAAAGAACCCCCGGTGGTCCAAATTTCCGGAGTGCCCCACTACGGCATGCCTCATAATCAGATCGTTATTTTGGCACGTAAAACCCTGCGTTTTTTTAAATCCAGCCCTGACAGCAGTGGCCACTTCTCTAGGTGAAAAGAGCAGCCGTAGAATGAACAAGAAGAAACGTACCTGCATTGTTGATACGGTTCGTGTTAACAATGACAATTAGCAGTGTAGCTAAAGGCGCAGCCATATTGGAAAATAGCGCCACCTAGCAGCTCGAGAGACATGCGTTCATGTAATTGCAGCTGGCTATTATGAGTGATAGAATCGCAAAATTTGTGGTTTCACGTGACCTACAGAGACGGCTTAGTGTCCGCTTAGGTCTTTCTCTCCTTCTTACGTTGACAACATGCTAGGCCTGCCATGACTCATGCAAGCGTGTTCTACGAAAAGTTTTCGCTACCATTTTGCACTTCGGGAAACCACCATGACTGCTTTCATTAAGATATAGAAGAAATGCAGCACTTTTACAGTGGTAGATGGGAGGGAAGAAAAGTGCGTCTAATCATTCGTGTTTTTTTTTACAGTTAATCCAAGTCTAATGTGACCAGATTCCTCGTACGACAAAGCGGGACGTGGGGTCGGGGGGTCGTATATCGAAAGGACATTCGACTCTTACTTCGAGTTTTGTTTACACACTGGGGCACTTTATTTTTGCCGATGTAACCAAGTAAACGCGTAAATTCTATTTAATATGGTAGACAGAAAAGTATCATCTATGTATGCTAACGATGCGGCACACTATGTCCTTTCAAGTGCTTGGAATGTTTGAATTCAGACCAGCAATTTTATCTGCATCCGCGAAAATGGGTTAGATACACAAAATATGCGAAAGATTGTGCAAAATTTTTAAAAGTTCTTGCAGGAAAGATCACGACTTAGGAATTCTACCTTATAAACAAGCAAAATTCCCCTGAAGAGTACGGAACATTACTGCTGGACATGCAAGCTACTAACTGTTTCCGCTGAGGAAGTGAGATTAAGCACTTCCATAATTTCTTGAAGGGTAGTTTTAAAAAATAACATAAAGAAACACAAATATGTCGTTTTGCAACAAATGTTTGCAACATTGATGACCTCCAGTAACTACGAATCACTACCGATTTCTGCACAGTTTAAGCACTCGTCAAATCTTCACCAATGACATGATGCTTCTGGAACGGACGACTTACTAAGGTGCGCGTTCAACTCTGTAATTTCTGCTTTCAGATAGAAGAGAGTTCGTCGTCGTCCGAGTCCACAGAAGAATGTAAGCTGTTCTTTTTGTTTTATCCAGGCACATAGTTTCGGTTTGCTCTGCTGGCAAACTTGGCGATCGATAGCCCAACTCAACAGCCAGAAATGACTAGAACGCGACGTTCAGCCACGTTTGACATTCTTATTGCGCTTCCTGTGTCTCACCTGTACCGAGGAAGCTTGTATTTCTGAACAAGCCAGATATATTTTTACATTGGGGGCCCATGACGACTGCGCAGCAATTTCTACCTGCTCGAGCTTCTTGCAAGACGCCATGATATTTTTTTGGAGAGTGAGCTATTAGACGTTGAAGTAGGCTATCAAGGCCTCCACTGCCGTTTATAATCCGATATACACATGCAGTGACACAGATTCAATCTTTTTTTCACGAGCGGCCAGGCTACAGTACAGCAAATTGTTCAGTTCCCTTATGGATTTATTAAGAGTTTCTGGCTTCTTTCATGCGAAACGATGCGTTTGAGTACGGCACGAAGTCATAAATCTCTACGTGAACTGCTTGCAGCACATACCGCTATTACCAGGGCCGATGTAGTTCATAATGTTGAACAAGGGCGCCCGCTTATTAATTTTTGCGTATCATTAAGGTGTGCCGATGTGTAAGCGTGGAAGAAGGGGACACTTCCCCAAGACTGTTGCGAGTCGTTAAAACAGGGAATGTAAAACTGTATAGGGGCTTCAGTTTGTACTTTGATAATAGCTTGAATTATATGACACGTTCCTTTATTATTTGACGCAATGCGTATTTACCCACAGTTGTAATTGCATTAGCAAATGAAACAGTGCTTGAGAGAGACTCCAAAAAAATTTAAAAAGTAAGTGGCTCCTGACCATTGCTGTCAAAACTTTCTCTGGTATCTCTGACTGGGCCGTCGACCTAAAGCTTGAGGCTGCGAGAACATGCAATACCCCAGGGAGCCCAAACGAAACACTATAATGATAAATTACGAGAACGAAAACAAGAGCTTAACGTATTTTTTTCTTGCTTTATGACATGTTTCGTACGCAAGCCGGGCGAGTTCGCAAAAAGTTGCATGAAACTCTGCCTACCTTGGTAGCGTTTATGCCGCGACAGCCATCCATCCCTGCTTTTGTTGTCGACGAAGTTTGAGCATGACGGCCGAAGCTTTGGTCACCACGTCGATTGCTATCTCTGAAACAACGACGATAATATTTGCGTCCCATCTTGACCACTGAAGCTTCTGTGTCCGTTGGTCTATCGATTTCAGCGATGGTAGTTTCAGACACAATCTGTCGCTGTATGAAGAGCTGCGCGCCCGACGCTTCATGGGACATCACCTAATCCGGTAAAGCTGAATAGGTTTTGCTGTTTTGTTTGCTTTATTATCGTTTAGATGTTTCCCTTTGGCGTGACACTGTGATCCGCTCGATTAAGGCTAGGTCCATTTGGGAATACGGTGGTTAGATATCGAACAGTGCATACTCTAAACGTGTTTTTTTTTCTTGAACAGTGCGTGGCCGACATGCTGTTTTGATCTTTTTTTCGCACCTTTTCAGATGAACAGACAGACTCTTACCCACCGGTAGAGCAAGGAAGGTCCAGCGTCTCAGATGTCTGCGAGGAAGGTGAAGGTCACGATGTCTTTATTGTGACGCTAGGGCTTGTATGTGTAGCTTTTGAAGAATCTCTGAACACACAAAGACGTGCTAGATTAGCAGACTGGAATTTAAGAATGGCCGAGGAGCTCGAGCATAACGCTGCGCATTTCTGTCACTTTCATTGCTTCGATTTACGAGCGAAACTGAAAATTGTAAAGCGAATGTGATCCTTTGTCTCTCTCAGCCATTCTCGCGGTAATCAGTGGTATTCGTGGTATTCGCGGTAATCAGTGGTATTCTGTAAGCCAGGAGATAACGTAAATTACGTAAGACAATGCATAGTACGGTAGACATTTTGGCTAGTAAAAGACGGGTGGAGCCTCTAAACTTACGAATCGGCTCAATCTGAGAGTGAACATTAGAAACATCTAACGGAGGGTAGGCAATTATTCACTATTAAAAACAATCATGATGTATTGGAGAATATAACTACAATTTGCGACTTTTGCAGACCTTTCTTTTCTTTTATTGCACATTGGGGGCTCAAATCACAGGAAATACCTCGAAACATGCATGTGGAGGCGGAAAACTTTGTGTGGAAATCGAAAGAAAACGAGAACACTGGCTTTTAAAGCATTTTGCCTGGTACGACAGTGTTGTGGGCCTTGAGGATAAACGAGGCGCGCCAGTATTTGCGGCTTATATTGGTGTTTTTTCAAATCGACTCGATCCGATTGCAGAGGTGCAGAAGTGGATGTGCATTGACCTGGTGAACAGTGACAGCGCCGTGGTCTCAGGGCCGCGAGTGACAGACTTCCCCACAGTGCCCGAGGTCAAGTACGAGAAGCTCACCCAGACCATCGCCAGGGTCACGCACGTCTATTCCGAAGGCTATGAGCTGATGGTGAGTGTGGCGGTACATATGCGATATGCTTATACCGGGTGTCCCACGTAACTTGAACCAAACCTTAAAAATGTACGAATGTCACGTATCTGGACAGAGCCGAGGTAATGTTGCTTGCCGTCGATTGGAGATACTCAAATTATTTTTTTTTGCATTCCGCCTAATTACGTAGGTAGTCTTAATTAAGGAATCAACTTCTCAAATATTATAATTAAATGAAAAGTGTCAATTAGAATATTGTAGAGCAACATGGCAAGCTCCCGACACAGCTTTCTGTTGCTCAATACGTGCTTCGTAAAAGTGTTCTTCCGAGCGTGAAAGAAGTCCGCAAGAACACCCTAAATTACAACGCGAGTGGCCGCTTGAGGCACTTTGCATGCATTCGCGTTCATCCTTCACACTCGGAAGAACACTTTTATGTAGCACGGATTGGGCAACATAAAGCTGTATCGGGAGTTTTTCGTGTTGCTCTACAATTTTGACATTTACACTTTTCATCTAATTATTATATTTGAGAAGTTGGTTAATTAAGACTACTTGTGTAATTGGGCGGAATGCAAGAAAATAATCAGAGTATCTCCAAGCGACGGCAAACATTACCTTGATTCTGTCCAGCTACGTGGCATTCGCATACCTTAACGTTTGACTCAAGTTACGTGGGACACCCTCTAGAATGGTCAGTGTACACCGTTATCTCATTGGCGGTTGAAACTCGGGAAGGAAGAGGCAGCTTGAAATCAATTATGCAACTAAAATTACAAGTGTATTGATGGGTGCAGTGTTACTCGACGCTAAGAGAGCAGCGTGGATCACAGAGCAAGCACTTATTGGCTATATCGAAGCTCAATCTGAAGAAGAAGTTCGACACTTCCTAAACACATTGTGTAAACAGATGTCTGTCATCGCGTGACCTTTGAAATATTACCTTTGGAGTTTTTGGAATCGGCATCATTTGCCGCTGCTGATGACGCGTGGCATCGGCACACCAGGTCCCGACACGATTTCGGCAGGTCAAGTTCAGCGCCGCTTGCGATGGTTATTTCCAGAAAAAAAATTCAATGGTCGGTCCAGCCAGCCAACAAACCAGGGCCCGTATTTACAAAACCTCTCTTGCTTAATAGCGTTTCTCTATTGGCCGGTAATGAAGCGCCGACCCCTTGTGATGGCCATTGGCGTGTTGACCAATGAGCATTGACCAATCGCAATCGTCATTTACGTAAGAGCGTTAATATAGCCCAAATGTGCATTTTTTTCGAATTAAGAACGTGTAAATTTAATCTGCAGCGTCTGCTCGCCTCGCAGAATCTCTCCTGAGGGCGTCCTAATTCTGAGGTTTCGCGCCTTGTGTCATGATATGGCTACGATGTTACCGAGAACACCTCTGGTAATGCCTTCAATGTTGGCGAGGGTGTCACTCTTTATGACGCAGAGATCTAAAAGCGGCAGGTGACAATGCCGTGCGCTACAGCTGTTGTACCTCGCAAGCTCGAACATGCTTCGCGCCCCCAAGATTCCTACATTGCAATAGTTCTGCGTATTTATTTTTCTAATTGATTAAATGAGAGCTTGTGAATACCTCCGTCAGTGAAGGTGCAAAAGTCAGCTGTTTGTCAGTGCACCCATTCCCAGTGAGTTTTGTTTTGGCGGTGACCTTTCGTAATTTGGTGTGCCAGAAGCGCGAGCAGGTTGGAAATCAGTATTTTTTCAAGTGAGTTCTTCTGTTATTTATGTCTGCAAAGCCTAAGTAATCTTCATGGCTGTCTGTTTGTGCAGGTCCCCCCAAACGCGACAATACAGGTGACTTGCTCTCAAGTCAAAGTGCAAAGCCCCACCTTCAACTGCTCTCACGACTACCTTATGATCAACAGTGCAAGGTGAGAAAAAAGGGCGTGGGACGTAGAACAATCGATCGATCAATCAATCAATCAATCAATCAATCAATCAATCAATCAATCAATCAATCAATCAATCAATCAATCAATCAATTGTTGTTGTTGTTCAAATAGGACAAATGGGTATTATCGGCGTGGGTGCTGCTACACCTTTCCCAACTACCTACATGACGTCATGACGTCAACTTCACCCTATGCGAATATAAGCGAGCTTAAATGAGCACTCGAAATGAGGTGAAACGGTGCTCCTGAAACGATAATTTGCGAGTGGTTGTTGTCATTGCTGGCATTTTTTACCATAAGGGCTACTGAGGCCGCACTGAACTAAGTATTTCAGGTTTGTGCCGGCACTTTTATGGTACCTGCACAAAACTGATATAGCCTCACCCTCGGAAGAATCACGAAGAAAGCTAACATGCCGTCCCTTGACCTAAAACAGGCCACATTATGACATTTACGTGAGGTGCACAGTGGCCGCGTACATGTTTACGTCGATTGCTCAGTCACACCTTCAAGTTCAGCTGCCGCGGGGGTGATTCCAACAAGATCCATCAAAATACAGCAAAAAGTTCACATTTATCATCAACAACTACTGAGCTGGTAGCCCTCCGTGTGTCTCTTGAGTTCATTCAGGAGAAACCTACTCATCCATGGTTAATCTTCTGTGATTACAAGGCAGCCTTTCTGAGTTTACTCTCAGCATTGCGCCGTTGATCACATGAGTAACTCATCGCAGAGACCAGACAAGTCCATCATCGAATAGTTGACGAAGGACACGATATAATATATCAATGGTTGCCTGTAGTCACTGTGCCATACATGGCAATGATCAAGTGGACGCAGCTGCCCGATAGGCTCATGACGGCGTCAACTGCGTTGCCATTCCTCTTTCGAGAGCCGACGAACCTTACATTGGTTCTGTGAAATTCTTTCGACTTCACAAGTGCACGCCTTCATACCCTGGACACCAGTCTACAGCTCCGTATTGCGTACGAACTTACACCACATGATTGCGCCCTTCTAGTCCGTATATGACTAGGAGTAGCATTTTCAAGTACGTACTCCTTCCTGATCGGAATGGCCAATAGCCCCCTTTGTGACTTGAGCGGGTGCAGCGGAACGATTGTGCACCTTCTTTGCGAGTGCCCTCAGTTCAACCTGCTAAAACAAGGCATCTTAGCCACGCTAGACCAGCTGGACAAGGGCCCACTAACGGACAACAACGTTCTTGGAAACTGGCTACACGAACATCAGCGCGAGCCGCTATGAAGGCACTGATGCGCTGTTTAAACGACACGAGACTTTGTGACAAATTGTGACTGTATAGTGTGACGTTCAATGTATTCGCGGGACGTTGACAGTGTGTAGCACTGTGTGACGCCTCCGCAGACTGCGTGACCGCGTCCACAGAAACAGTTCTGTATTGTGGATGCGTACTTTTTTTCTTTTTCTTTTCGTATTCTTTTTCTCTCATGTACCGCGTCACTTTTCCCCTACCCCAGTACAGGGTAGCCAACTGGAGATACCCACTGGTTAACCTCCCTGTCTTTTCTTTTGCCTTTCCATCTCCCTCTGAACCAAGTCTCACCGCGTAATAAAAAAAAATTTCAAGTTGTTTTAGCACATATACCGACTTTTGTTCTTGTATTGAATAAATCGGGAGTGTTCCGAAGGAAATGAAGGCGTGGACAAGAAAGAGTCAAGAAACGCTGGGGCACAAATGTCGCGCGCGTGTCCAAGGAAATGCACAACAACCGCATTAGTCGTCCCTCGGGGAAAACTGGAGTGCATTGCCGTGGGCCGCCGCTTAGAACGCTCGTAAAAGCTCTATTACCACATCAATGAACGAAGCGTGAACAACGGGTTGCTTTGGCGCGCCGCTCAAAGCACCTGTGACGGGCTTTTCAGGCCTTCATAGGCATCGCCGCCGGTCGAAGAACAGCTGAGGCTGAGAGAGAGAGAGAGATCTGTTGCATGGTTCGGATGCACAAATAAGGACCATTGTATATGTAAATAGCTTTCCCGCCGCGCTTCGCGATTCATAGGCGGCAATGAAAAAAAAAAAAAAAAAACATAGGAAACCGCAGCTGCACGCTTCATCGGTTAGCCTCGCTACACATGTGCGTGAAAATGCCGGTAGCCGCTGGAGCTGAAACGGGGCACTGAGACCGATATTATTTACACGCGATATACAGCAGCTTTGCTTCGTAATCGAGTGGCACGAGCCGCTTAGATGTGCGACCGTTCACGAGTCCCTTGAAAGACTGCGAGAGAGGAAAAATAAACATTCGTTGCTCGTTCCTGCTTCTGGGCTTATCGACGGTCACTTAAGTGAGATCGTGTTTGATTTTGTGGCAGCGTTGTTTGAACGTGATATTTTGTGTGGGTGTGTGTGGTCAAAAACCTTTCTCGGTGAGCTTGCATGCGGCAACGAGAGCCAGTGCGTCGGGCTTGTGCTGTAGGTATGAATAATCTTAAGAGTCGGGTGGTTCCGGTGGGCCAGTCCGATCGCTTATTCTTTTTACACTGCGAGCAACTGCACTATGTCACCACCTCGATCACGTTTGCTCAGTCATCTTTCAAGTGTTACACGCAAAAAATTAATGAAGCTCAAAATTGTGGTCAATTTCTGAAATAAAAAAAAATTAAATTGTGAGGTTTTACGTGCCAAAACCACTTTCTGATTATGAGGCACGCCGTAGTGGAGGACTCCGGAAATTTCGACCACCTGGGGTTCTTTGACGTGCACCTAAATCTAAGCACACGGGTGTTTTCGCATTTCACCCCCATCGAAATGCGGCCGCCGTGGCCGGGATTCGATCCCGCGACCTCGTGCTCAGCAGCCCAACACCATAGCCACTGAGCAACCACGGCGGGTTAATTTCTGAAATAGGAGAGCTACTTAAGCGTTAAAACCTGCGCTCAGTGAATCCTTGATCTGTGCTACGTTGTTAAATTTTAATGCTGTGCGTGATGCTCCACAAGGAACTTCCTATATGTGCGCCTACTGCGCTTCTAACGTTCTGTTTTGCTGAAGTTTGGCGCAACTATGTACTTAACGGTTACGACTGGCTATAAGTCGATACTTGGAACAGTAAAAACATTGAAAGGTTACTGAATGGTATCGGGCCGCGTATTTTTGTAGCTGTAACCCTTTTATGTAACCATTTTATGCATAACGATACGTCGTGTAATTTTTTTCTAGGTATCTGAAAAATCAGTCGTTAACGAGCATGCCGTTTACCACAGAAGACGACTGGTAATTTAGCCGTACAATGTGTTATCTTTCTCAATCTGTGTTCTTTTTTTTTACTTTCGCTGCAATAAATACATTCGTATTTAACTTTGCCTTTGACTTTATTGACATTTATACAATATACAGTTGTCCAGGTGAAGAGGGCTAAAGGTGACACACGTGGTCACCTGACTAGGCCCTAGACACCCTGCATTCACGCAGGCACAGTTTCGACATCGTGAGTTACGAAGTACCAACAAATTTTTACAGGAAGACTACGACAATTCACATACGGTAATATACATACACTGTACATTCAAATCAATCTAATTAAAAATTTATAATGACTACAAACATGTTCATTTGACAAAAAAAACGAAAAGTCCTCACTGGATCTCCTAAACAACAATAAAAAACATGTTCACTTAACAAACATGTTCACTTGACAAAAGAAAAAAAAACGAACAAAGGAAAAAAATCCCAAGTGGTTTATACACGATTCAAGAAAAATCTTTTTGCCTTGTTTCGGAAAGCAGGCAAAGAGGAGCAGGTTTTCATGATATCAATCAGAGCAGGATAAAGGGTTGACAGATGAGGAATTTGCCAATTTAATAGCAAATTCCTAATCTTTTAAACCTTTATCCTGATCTGATTTGACTTCCGCTTTCCCAGTGAACGCCTTCAAGATGGCGGAGCGACGTTCTTCGTGGAACCATGCAATGAATGCTCCCTCTTTCTTTTGGCGCGCAGGTTCTGCAACAACAACTTTCCCCAGGCACCGTTCACGTTCACGTCTGGCAATCCTGGATCCCAGGAGAGCATGATTGTGCTCAAGACGGCCAATCCGCAGCGCGCAGCTTACAGCTGCCAGCTCCAAGTGGTCAGGAGTAAGTGGAAGGGAGTTCTTACGATATCTTGAAGCAAAAAAAAAAAAAGAAAAAGAAAAGAAACTGTCGAGCAATTCTTAACGGGCGAGTCAGTGGCGTTGCATCCTAGCTCTGCTACGTTTCGTCCGCGAGTTTAATCGAAACAGTAGAGTTGTCAGAGTCGAATTCCATTCATCGTAGTTAAATAGTGTGGAAGTCGGCAAACGACAAACGACGGGCATATGTCGCGCTGTCTAATTGCACGGAATTCAGTCGTGACCCATCTGTGTTAAACGACGACGTACCCCCTGCAGCGTGCATTTTCATTTCCGACGTGCGTTACAGAATTGATTTGCTGAAACAAATTGCTGTTGTCTGTTTATACAAAAAGAAAGTAAGGCAATACAGAATGACGCAATATCCGTCTTGAAACCTTTTTGGTGACAAACGCCATGTGCTATCGGTTCGGAATGGTAGAACCGCCACGTACTGTATTTTCCTCGTGTTACGTGGGAGCCATCGGCCTAACTGAGTACGCTTGCTGCTCTCCCTCAGGGTATCCGAAGCAGGTCATTGACCTGATAAAGCACGTGGAGTATACGCTGGACGTGAGCGGAAAAGCTTACCGCCAGGAGACGGACTTTGTTATTCTGGTAAGTGTTGGCGGACACAGGCCTGCTAGCAGTCATCACGAGACGTGAATCTTTATTTAGTTTTTTTTTTTCAAAGAGTTTTCATAACGGTTACCCACAACGGTGTTTCATCATGCGATATCCCATATTTAAAAAAAACCCTTTCCATGATCAAT
The DNA here is from genome assembly GCF_023375885.2 of Dermacentor andersoni. Classification (NCBI taxonomy): domain Eukaryota; kingdom Metazoa; phylum Arthropoda; class Arachnida; order Ixodida; family Ixodidae; genus Dermacentor; species Dermacentor andersoni. Next base: position 22,777,655 of record NC_092822.1, read on the forward strand.
AACGCAAGCCGTTTTTGACTCCATGATGAGGCAAGCTCTGACTAGCCGAGTTAAACAGAACTGTCAGGTTGTTGTAGTTATTATGTTCTTGTGACGCATCAGTTCGTTTCAACATTTCTCCTAGAGTAAAAGCGAGAATAGTCTCAGACACCGCTCGCAAGTCATGTTGCCGTTTCGGTGAATATTTCTACTGGGGACTGCAGTTGTACGCTTACATTTCGCGTGCAATGAGCTGCCTGAAAACTTATACAATATGTAAATACGTTTTCCCTTATGTAGACTGAGGAGTCTGCTTCTAGCACTGCATTTAATTTCAGCGAGAGTATGTCAAGGAAATTATATCCATCACGCGCATTCATTCGTAAGAGTGACAAGAGACTGTCCTTTCCTTTTCTTTTTATTCAAGTACACCAGGAAGAATAATAGAGATATGACATGGCGGAAGTAAGTTACGATGTACCTAAAACTGAATATTGAAGGGTGTATGTGAGAGAAGATCGAAACGCTGATGTTGACACCAGTGAAGCCTTGTTTAATCACAGCACAGTAAACGTGAATTGCGATACTTAAAGGGGCTGTCTACCGCTCGGAACATGGCTTCGGATTGTGGTAGTAATGAGAAGATTGTGTGTCATATTGACTGCAACGAGTACGCACGCTTGTATCCAATAAACCAGAGAATATATATTTAATTTGGCTCCGAAAGCGGTGCAAGAATGACATGCGGCGCCGTTCAACGGTGAAATAGTGGAACCGATCCGTGTACGCTCAAGCAAGAAAACGGCGCACGGGAGAGGTATTTTGCGTGGATACAATATAGTATTGCCTAAAATTGTATTTTACACTTTTCTGCTAACGTTTTTATGCGTGAGAGCTAGCGCGCGTTGAAAAAGTGGCGCCGCCTTGTGCAATAGAATGGAGTCACGGTGAACTGAGTGGAAACACTTCTATGGCTCTGTAGTTGATAATAACGTCACAAGATGCCGCCACCATTGCTTTTGCTGGTGCTTTATACACATTTTTTTTATTTCGGTGTGCTCTTGGGCTGAGTACATGTCGGTGCAGGAACTCGCAGTGTAACCGAAGCACGAAAAGAACAGAAGGTTGTGTTTGTCTCAATACTGAGTTATTTAACAGTGAAGACAGCTTGCGGTTTGACACTCTCGCATGAACTGTCTCGTGCAATGAGCCAATAAAATGTTCGTAAAGCGACCTGAATTGAACAGGTGAGGACGATAGCGTTTTGTCAAAAGAGTTATCTTAGTGCTTCAAACCTGAGCAAACTCTTTCTGAGTCGTTATCCGGAACACTGAAATCAGGCTTCCCCAATCAAAGAAGCCGGCCTGTGAGCACGATGAAGCTGTTGGGCATGTGGCCTATAAATAATCTAATCTAAAAAAATTTTTTAAAAATGTGTCTGGTTTTCTAAAAGAGCTTTTTTAAAGAAAACAGTCATATTGCCCACTAGTATTAGGATAGAAAACGAATCTAGCCTTTTTCTCCGGTTAGGCGAACGTCCTCCATTGCTTCTATTGCGATTTCTTCTTTTGAAGCAATGATATCTTTTTTTTATTATTTTTCGTGGTTGCGACATTTTATATTTTGTGTATTTGCAGATATTTTACGGTAAGCTTATTTCTCTCTTGCGGCATACTGTGTTATGAGTGCTTTTGGTATTCTGCTTTGCCTTGTTCTGTACAGCGCTTTAAAGTTTTATGTTAGTGCACTACGTCTCTTTGATTGCTTGCGAAATCGTGCGATACACATTGCAAAAGGATGGATAGGGGGGCTAGTTGGTAACGTATATTAATAAAAACTTAGAGCGCTAAAAACACGATAGACGTAGAGAAGGAAACACTCGCTTCTTTCTCTACGTCTTTCGTTTTTTTTAGCGCTCTAAGTTTTTATTAACGTACGATATATTTGTAGCTCTCCCAAGTGACAAACACTAGTTGCCATTGTTTCCTGTTCCAAAATATTTCTTTTTATATTCAGTCAGGGCAATACTACTACTACTACTGCTACTACTACTACTACTACTACTACTACTACTACTACTACTACTACTACTGCTACTACTACTACTACTTACTACTACTTACTACTTACTACTACTACTACTACTAATAATAATAATAATAATACTAATAATAATAATAATAATATACCTCAGTACCCACGAAGCCGAGAGTCGTACTCCAAGAGCGAGGAAACATGGCTGACAGGGTACGGGCGCCGGTGAACTCTCTCGCATCTCCTTTTCAGGATGTAGTACGAGCTCGGCCGTCTTGCCTGAGTTAGCACACTGCCCAAAATATTGCGCATCTAACTCTTCAGCACGAGAGCTGAAAGCCGCACTCGGCGACCAGTAAAGCTCGTCGCATGTCGCCTCGACACTAATCATGACGACAATTAGCACACCGCGTAAAAAAAAAAACGAGTTTGAAGATTACGTTCAGCCGTTGCCCTAAAACACTAGAAACCGATTTCTGTTTCGGTACGCATGTTGACTTTGTTGCGTGCTTGGCTTCTAGGCTCCCAAGAAATCCTTCGTGGTCATGACCTGTCCCGTGTTTGAAGTGAGCGACTACTGGCCGTGCAAACAGAGCTACGTTACAGTCGAGCTTCAAAAGTAAGTACGCCAGAGTTGCGCCAGTCGCTACGCACAAGGTCCCGCGTTCGGGGGTCAGTACCTGTGGAACTGTAGCGTTCAGCTTTCAGAGGACACGTTCCACATTTTCAGGTTTTAATTAGGGGTGTAGCGTAGCAGGACCTTGCTGAGACGTTTGCGTTGAGTGACGAATGCTGGACGGCCATTCGATGGCTTGCCACAGCCGTTGCTTTCTTCAGAACAATCGTGCTTTGTGACCGTCTTGTGCATGCCCGGAACCATTTCGTTCCTTCATTCTCACGCGACGTATGTCCTTCCAATTATCGCACCCGGAAACAGGCACATATTTCACGTTGACGACAGTGTTGCAAACTAATGAAAACTGTTCGAAAGTGTGTTGCTATGTTCAGAAAGTAAAAAAGAAACTCCTTTCCTATATTTATTCACCTAATAATAAAGTCAAGAAAGAAAGAAAGAAAGAAAGAAAGAAAGAAAGAAAGAAAGAAAGAAAGAAAGATCTTAGAGTTACACATGGTCACGTGATTTCTATAGACTGGACTCTGCGTCTGTGCTGCTTCTGGCGAACACAGGCTTAACGGCGGCCCTGTGGTCAAAGTGTACTGCGGGATTGGCTCGTTTCGCGAAATGGAAGCAAGAGGCACAGAGCAGACGACACTAACCTTTTATTCGGCCGTTGTTTTCTTTCGTGAAATTTTCTATTATGTTTGCTCATCCGGGCGCTCTGCGCAGGTACTGCCACTTCCCCACGGCTCACAAAGTGGAAATTGAGATTCCCCCAACAGGCACGGCGTCCATTGCGGTCAAGCTGGCCTCGTCACCCAACGATCGGGTGCAGTGCGTCCTGCACAGGATAGCAGGTGAGCTCCCACGTCTGTGCTGGCTGGCAGCGTAAAAACTGATTTTCGCTCTACATTATTGTAGAATCAAATACTCTACTCGACGCAGTTGATTGTCGTTGAACGCAGTCCTTCAAAGTTATAGAGATTTTAGAGTTTTAGCCTGTCGATAAACATGTCACACATTACGGAATACCGGAACACCGAATAGAGAGACGTGTGATGATGATGATGATGATGATGATGATGATGATGATGATGATGATGATGATTATGATTTAGTTGCACCTCCTTTGATACGGGGCGAGGACAAATAGTCACTTAGCTTGCTTGATTTAACCAGGTATGCTATACAAGTGTTTTAGCTAACATTTTTGTATACATCTCCTTAATCTTTTTTTTTTTCCTTCAACATAATATACCTTGTACCGCTAGCTATAACTGTAAGAGATCCGGTCGTATCAATATCCTCCGTGCCTCTTTTCCACCAGTACTCTAAACGTCTTTCCATTATCTCGACTGCTCACCGGCTGACGCTTCCCACCAATGTTGCTCAGCAACGTTGGTGACGCCACCTAATGACGCTAATTTGCACTAGTGCGCACAGAGCTCTGCTTGCAGCGACAATGTTATACCTACCTGCAGGCACAAATTCCTATGCAGCAACAATAAATAAATAAATAAATAAATAAATAAATAAATAAATAAATAAATCTCGCTATTTCTTTCCTCCGTAAAGACGAAAACAGGGACTAAACAACTTGTTTTCTCGCCGAAGTGGGTTTCTTGTTCTTTCCTCTTCTGTGAGAACAATGGCGCAAAACAAGAACGTTTCTAACTGATTCAATAGGTACCGCAATATGGCGCTGCCAATGCCACTGTTTGCCGTTGATGTCTCCGGCATTCTGGTATTCCGTAAACTGCAATATGTTTACGGACTCGCTAAAATTCCTCAAACCACCCACTTCGGGTAGTAAATGTTGGCGATGTTCCACTTCCTCCTTGTTTGCTTCGAGTGCCTCTTATTTTTTGACATAATTCCTTTGTATTTCGGTTTCCTTTTAAAATATTTACTCGCGCCTCAACTGATTCGATTATTACAGCCTTCTTGCTTGCCTACAATGGTTCGGTAATATGCTGGCGAATTACATTGCATTCTTTACTTGCTTCTTTCTTAATTATCGTTTTTCTTCCTTTCTTATAGATTACTCTTTACATTAGTGACTAAATGATGTAGTTTGTTATTCGGGTGTCCCCTTCTGCAATACCCCCTTATGGCTGAAGTGAATGAATGAATGAATGAATTACAATGATAAATTTACTCCTTTCTGTGAAATGACAGATCTGCAGAAACTCGCGCATTAAGGTTTCTTGTTTTGCAGACCAAGCGGAATGGGTGCGCTTGTAGTTGCATTGAAAACTATTTATGACGCGTTGCCGCCTTCTGCTGAAGCTGTCTGTTGTTGTGCCCTGTGAGGTTTTACTTAAAAGGGGAGAATTGAAAATGGCGAGCAAAAGTGACAAAATATGTTACCGACGCTGTTATTTTACCCGTGTGGGGGCTTAACGCGCTCTAGCAGGCAAATAGACGGAATGACCATTGCTTCAAGTTTAGAAAGCTTCATTATAGCTCTGTAAGAGAGGGAAGAGTTCTTGCTGCTGGGTGACAGCATAGGGGAGGTTGAAGCACGACGTAATGCTCCTATAATACACTCACGGATGTCCCGTAATGCGATGTCGTCAACGAGGCCGTGCTTGTACTTGCCATAGCTTACTCAGTGGTTAATCGTGGCCTTTTATTTCTGCTGCCACAGTACGTGCAAAACGTGTCCATCAAGTAGAACCGAGAACGTCAGCGGAAATATCAAAGAAAGAGACAATGAAGGGAAAAAAACAACTGTAAAAGCAGAGAGTGTAGATAAGGAGTATGGTTCATTGACCACGAAGAACCAAGGCGACTGCGAATTTCGACGACTGCAGTGGCGCAACAGATGAGGCCTCTGTAACGTAGACGTAAAGCCGTACTCGGTACAGCGTCTCCGAGCAGAGAGTTTCTTGATCGATATGGCGTTTGTTGTTGCAAGTACTTCTCGTGTGAGCAAGCACAGCCCATTTCAATCGTATGACAAGCAAAACAACGTGCTAGTGCGTTTCACCCCTGCGGGACATTTTCTAAATTTTTTTTTTCATTATTACTTCGCTTCCACGCTCATCGTCGAGCGTCAGCTGCCTTCCTGCGCCCGTAGCTGCTTTGAATAAGCGGTTACGTGCAAAAGTTCAGGGTTAAGTAGAAGCTCAGCACAAACCAGAAGGCAAGGGCCGCGCGTTTACAGGCAACTTTCTTACATGTCTTACGGCCTCACTGATTACCTTTTTATATACAAAGAGAGAGAGAGAAAGAGAAAGAGAAGGTATTCTGGCGGGATCAGTACGTCGCTTTCTCACTGTTCGCTTTCCACCAGGGAAGAAGACTGCTTGCGTCGAATCACCCAACACACCGACTTACGTGGGAGCTCCGGAGCAGAAAGGTGATTTACTTTTCTCTTTCTGTTCAGGCTTTGAGTGGAGGAAAATCAGTGCCGACTGCTAATGTCCTCAATGCTAGCGTTACCTTAGTAACTGTCGCTGGCTGCGTCTCTGCCTCAAAATTTCCTATCGCTTGTTGTATTGACGCAGCATGAATGCTCCATCGGCCGTGCTTGTCAGGGACAGAGGCAGTAGAACGGTTCATACAATGTGCGTGTTCGCATAGCTGCGGTATTGTTTCCGAAAGTTGACAGAAATCGCGTGATTGGCAGCACATTTTGCATTACGTCGCTTCTTTAAGTAATGAATGAGAGAGGTACACCAGTATACTCCGATTACGAATCACTTTATTCATTTTGTTACTTTAAATTTATGCGTGCAGTTCAACGAAACATCTGCCTTCAGGCATAGACGTAAGCCACATAATTCCAGGTGCCGAACAGCGTTTCGGATTTTCGCGCTTTTAATTTCAGGGCATGTTTACCACTGCTTCAGTCTAAAATTTAAAATAGATCACTGTCAAGAGAAGTTGTCACCTCCGAGCGGTATGGTCTACCCGGCTCACGTGAAATCATTCCATAATAATAGAAAGTAAGAAAAGCAAGATGCATAACGCAACTTTCTTATATTCGCCATTCGGTAGCCAATAGCCTTCTGTATACGCATTTTTTATTTTAATCGTTTTTTTTTTGTGATTTCAGCTCAAATCTGCATCAACATGGTGGCCAGTCCCATAGTTAAGATCGTCTCACCGTTCAGAGATGAAATGGAGACCGAGATGGACATGACCGTCCGGTACGAAGTCATGGTGAGCAGAGAAACGCGTCGGACGATGATATCGAAACGTTGAAGTAGACACGATAAAGATTAAGTTAGCGTCAATCATAAGCGGAACTTCATAATCAAGTTTCCACATTATTAGCGAAAAGTAGAACTGTATAGCGATTGTTCTCCGCAATGTGATGTAGTTTTCCTAAGTTCATTCCGTACGTTTATTACGAGGAACATCGCAGCGCCCTCTTTCATGGAAAGTAAAAGCTGCTATTTTCAGCGTCTCCGCATTTCAATTTGTACATCAATTCGGCTTCCCTCTGTCATCTGCTAGTCTCCGGGCTAGCTGAAATAGTAGAATAGCTGGTACGGAAAGGCGTTGGTCCCAGGCCAGACCACCGGATCAGTATGCGAATTTTTCTTCAACCATGAAGCTTTCACTCTGGGAAACCGGTACGATGTACCCTGTGTAGTTTCTTGCTAATGTCGGGTGGACGACAAGATTTCCCTTCCTGCGTTCTCTTGTTTGATTTAACGAACGCATCGCAGAAGCGTTTCCCTTTTATTTTAAAAATACTCCTTTACCTCCGGACAGTATAATTAGACACGCCGTGCCATCAATGTCCTCCAAAACATAGAGCACGACTTCACAGGGCGAAGGATGCTGCTATACGAGCACGCCTTCTGCGGTTGCGGGAACTTCTCTCCAGAAAATTTGTCAAAGGCTCTCTTTGACCGCACTGGGTGGTGAACCTCACATGAAACACAGAGGGCATCGCTAAACCGTAGCGTGGATGTGGCAGATGTGCGCGCCCACTCTCTTTGTATCTTCTAGTTATGTCGCAGTCGTAAACTGTCGCACTCCACCCCATGAATGAATCACCCACCTCTTCCCGCAGAGCGTACCACACATGGTCCATTACCTGTGGTGCAACGACTTCAGACTGGACACCGACTGTTCCAAGGAGAGGCTGCACTGGTTCAACTACAACGACAGGTAAGATTCCAGCGACGCAACCCGCAGTACGAGACAAATTATACTATTTAGTGCTCGCGTGACTAACTCTCGTCACTGACGTCAACACGACTAACAGCACACCTGGTGACCCAGTCGCAATGGTCGGCCCGGGACATGTTTCTACCAGTGACCACCGAATATATATATATGGGACATCAGATATTTTTGGACTTCGCTTCTACCGAAATGCATGCACACCTTACGGTCATTAAAACTTCTCTTTTGCGCTGTCAATAATCTTAACCACTGAGTCGTGAGGCCACGTACCGTCATGATCATTACAATGATTTGTTTATTTGCCTTCCGTATACTTACCACAATCGAACGCTTATGGAGAGTAGCAAATGCAAGGGAATATGCTTCTACGTAATAGTTCAGTGTTCCACACCACGCATGCGCTGCGGAGTCATCTAAGCGCGAAGTATGCTGGTTGCAAGTTCGCCGCCATTGCAGCTCCCCTGCATCGTACGCAGCTGCTAAGAAAACAGCTGGATATAACCTAATGCTGCGCTACGATTACTGCATTTTTAGAAAAAGAATCTAGAATAAGCTTTCTGTTGTGTACGCACGGAGACACTCTACCTAAAGCTTGTTCTGTATACTTGCGGCGTATTTGAGCGCGCTTAGTGAGACCTAGTAAAGTAGATTACACTTCTAATGCAGTGACGGAAGAGTCATGAATCTCGGCAAGTACAGAGGGGTCCACTGTTAAAGGGAACACTTGAGCGCAGAGCTTGTCTGGATTTTGCTCGCTCGCAAGTGTACAATGACCTAGATTTCAAATCAAATCAAGTTTACTCATTACAAAAAAGGAAACGGTTACATAACTTGTAGTTGCTAACTCTGGCTCCTTTCGATACGCGAGTGCGATGCACCGGCATTGCTTCCGCAGCCACTTGCAGCTATGGCGCCAGCAATGGAGAGAAGGCGCTCGCATGAGTGTTCCCGTTAACAGCGGACCACACTGTACATCTTCGCAGGTTGTGCGGTCACTCGCGGCCACGTGATTTCACCTACTCTTACGGGTCTGTGAACGAGAAGGCCACGTACAGCCTGACGTACAAAAAGCAACGCGGCGTCCGCCAGGGGCACTTCTCGTGCTTCCTCTACCGGGAGCCCCAGTCCAAAGGTGAGGCTCACGCAGGACTCGCTTCGGTTCGGTTCGTTTCACCTCAGAATCAAAATCAAATTTTATTGCTACATACGAAGTTATTACAACATGTAACGTACAGGAGGCGGGCCCGGAGTCGGAGACTGAATTGGGACCTCCTATACATTATATATATACGAAAGCAAAAGTGAACTTGGTTAACGCAGCGACAGTAAGAAGTACCACTGTAAAAACAATTTAGAAAGGCAGTAATTATAAAAACAGTAGGACACGAACTAAATCAATTAAGCAACATATGGAAACATGAACGAATTGAACAGAAAATGGGCTAACGTACAGAAATAGCTATAGTACTTCTTCCGAACGCTAAAATGTCCGCGAGACCCAGAACTATAAAGGTTAATGACTATCCTTGACATGCAGTGGTTCCTGGATCGACGTAATATGCAGATTGCTTTCGCACGATTATGTTTCCTTCTTTATCATCCGCGGTTGACGGCCGTCCGACTATGGCGATAAGGCGGGCCTGGAGCGCCGTTCCCGCCACTACAATGAAGCGTGGTGGCATCGGAATATAACCATCGCATGATTCCGGCACACAGTCAGCATTGCATAGTGCAACAAAGGCACAAAGTTACAGCACTTCAGGCACTACCTCAAAAAAAGAAAGAAAGGGTAAACGTGGCAAAAAAAACTAAAAGTCAATCTGTGTAGAAAATTTGCACAGAGAAAACACCCATGAAACGTACGCGCGTGCACGTAATTATGCAAAGCTTGAATAACCTTCTTATCGACGTGGATGATATTTTTAAATTTCCGAATGAGTGGCCACCTATTCATTGTCGGTATTAATGTTCGCTTTGTAATTGTGTAGTACGGCATGGAATTCTCAGTGCCAAGGCAGCTTCGATACGATCAGTGTTGATAGGATATATCTACAACCCTGCATTCAGATTTTATATTTTATTGATTGGTCGTTTGCGAACAGCGAAGTGCGTAAAGGTTAAGCGACTCGGGTGAGAAAATTGGCGAGGGCTCAAGAAGTAACGGGATCAAGCGCCGAGATAATTTATCTCAATTTATCTATTATATTTTTAATAAAATGAAGCTACGCGAAATATTTGTATGACGGCTTCTGTGGCCGGTGGCAAGTTCCTGTTTGTTCCTTTTTGTTTTATCTCTATTATACATGTCTAAAAAAGAAGTCTGTGCGAAATATTTTTACGATAACTTTATTTATGTAGTCCGACTGCGGTTTCTGTGTCAGTCAGTATGACTTTTTTCTTTATTTCCTTTATTCTTTAAAGCGCGTTTTGCAAACCGCGCGATTCAGGCCAATCACAATGAAGCTGCCCTGAGTATGATGTGGCCAGGTTCCCACTCAAGCTGCAACCTGCAACTTTTTCGTCTGGTCGTCCTCGCAACTTTGTTGCAGAGTAAATTCAATTAAATTCAGAAAGAAAAGGGGGTTTTCTTTTTTCTAAACTTAAGAAAACCGCAGCGCATTCAGAACTGTTTATATGCATACTGGATGCTCTCACGTGCAAGCACAGATAATCACGTTGACGTGTCCCATGCAATGGTACCTCTCTCTGCCTGTTATTTCCGCATGAAACGGTGTGTTTTAATTCATGTGGATGGACGATTTCTTACTGTTGCTTTTCCCTCTTTTTACACGTGGCAATTAAACGTTAACTACTTACCATAGCATGTCCTATGCGAAATTTTCCTCTACGCTTCTTTTTTTCTTTTACTGGTTTGTCCAAAGATATTCGAAAATTGATGCACAATCCTTTAATTTTGATATTGAAAATCTCACTAGCACATGCCAATTGAAATGCATATCTGCAATAATCGTAATCGGTATCTGCATTTTCCGCCCAATGAATACATCTGAAACCGAGGGTCTAAAAACATGATACTAACCCCGTTCTTTTTGTGTGTGTGTGAACAGAAAGCAACCTTTACCGTCTAGCGAATAACAAGTACCAATTTCATTTGTTTTTCGACAGGCTGTTAATCTGTTGGGTTACTTCAAGAGAATCTTCGCTCTTTAACAAATAGTTACTACCTGATCTGCTGCCTCTGAAATTGCACTAAGTTTCGAATAGGTTTCAGGTACATACACATTGGACTTGTTCTCGAAGAATTCCGCCACCATTGAGAAACACCCCTCGAAGAGGATATTCCCTCACGATTCGCAAGTCATCACCTACTACGTGCTGGTATGTCGACTCCCTCGTGTTATTTGATAAGTACCGTTGTACGTAGTTGAAGTTGGAATGATGCCAACTTCTTTTTATTTGTCTTTACTCCTTCGACTGCCGCCTGAACTACCGCCTCGTCTCAGGCAGTTTCATTAAGACCTTCACATTTAGCGGTATCTGTGCGTATAGTTGCAGCAGCCATTCAATCGTCATGCCAGCGTATCGCTTTTGGTTCGCGTTATCTTTTCTCAAAACTAACTGTACAAGTGTATGTTGCGGAATTTTTAAATGTATTTTCCATTAGCTTTCTCCTAAATGCTTATACCTGTGCATAGTAGCTGCCATTCTTTGTTCTGCCGTTGTGTGTTAACTAGCCTGCCATGCCTTGGGACTAGTGGCTCCTTACCTGTGGAGCTACGTAACTGCCTATTTACCGAGTAATGTTATTATTTCTTAGCTGACGCGCACCGTACTCTGGACGCCATGCGTTCTTATTTTGCGAGTATGTGTCTTTGAAATGTAACTCACTTGCGCATAAAGTATGTTCAGGGACTAGTGACACACTCGAGATCAAATGAAACAAAAAGAAAACTTTGCGAGTAAAATTTACAATTTACTGAGGTCAATCGTATCACGTGCAAGTTCACCCGGTCTCAAATGCACACAATACACTGGAACGTCTTCGTACCTGCACGTTGCAAAGTTATTGCGGTTGTGTAACTTCATGTGTAGTTGTCGGATCGCGGACGAATTTTTTAAGAACTGGGACTTCTGTTGGTTTTTTTGTCGAATACGTCGTGTAAATAGTACTAATATTACGACCGAATAAGCCCAGTCCGGCCTTCTTCCCATTCATCTTTTAGTTAAGCTCATTTCGGCTATCTCCTTGTTCAGTGTTAAAGCTCCCTCTCTTTCCCCGGGTGTGCTGTTCTTTTTTCGTTCTCGCTAACGTTACCCGGTGTAGGGTAGCAAACTGTATATCAATATTAACTATGTTCCGGTTAACCTCCCTGCCTTTGGCATTTCATACATATACATATATATATATATATATATATATATATATATATATATATATATATATATATATATATATATATATTCATAAGTAAACTAATAATTTGGTGAGCCTAAATGGTATTCTGAGTTAATAGTGAGGCAATAATGTTGTCCGCGCACACTTGGCTTCTTTTATGGGATACCATGTTCAGAAGCAACGATTTTAGCCCTTGAGGTGCGCGGTTTCGAAGGCCGCGTCGTCAGTGGGGTTTCGCCTTATTATATTGCCGATTTCGTGACTTTCAATTCTTCCAGGCGCCACCAGACTCTGAGGTCATCGTCACCTGTTCGGCTTTCAACATCCAGTCGGGCCCCGACTGCTCCAACAGCTACTTGAAGATAAACGACCGACAGTAAGCACAACTCGGCGGTTAAGAAATGGTTTCAATTGGGTTGTGTCGTGTGAAGGCTTACGCGGATGATCTAGAACTATTAGCCTCATTGTGCACCTAAACTCTAGAACATTCGCATTACGTTGACAGCGCTAGCGAGAAAAGGGCTATGTGGAAGTACACATGTAAGAGATTCCAATGTTCTGCCCTCCTCCCCCCCACCCCCAAGAAAAAGAAAAGAAAAAGAGATTTGGTCGTTTCTGACAATATCTCCATAGCAGCTTCACCTAATGACAAGAATTATAAGGTATTCGGAACGCCAGAAAGATGTTTTAACGAACATGAAAACACACACACGCACATAAATTGTTTACCAAATTAAAGGCACCATTTTCAATTATGAATAAATGTGACGTCGTAGGACGTAAAACAAGACATACATTTAGCCACAAATTATACACACTTTACGATAGTTGCGTACGATACATAACAATCACCTTGTCAGACCCCCCCCCCCAGGCTCACGCACGTTTGATTACCGCTGCTTGTTTCAAAAGTAAAAATATTTATTTTTGTCAAATTAGCCACGGAAACATTCGTTGCACCATTCATGATTCAAAGTTTATTTTTGAGCTCACAAATGTGTAATTTCTGGGTATGGACGATAAGAAAGAAACAAAAATGAAAGTTAAATATACTAATGGTACTTTTTTGTTATGTATCATAACATTTTACCACGAACGCTGCATATTAGTATCACTTTAGTAGACAGCTTGCAGCATCTCAATTTTCTCATTTCGCAGGCCTAGGCGTGTGGATTATGGTCAGAAACTACTTGACGCCTGTTTATATCTCTCTTTTCTTTTATCGGTAATTAACTCATTGGCGGATAATTTGTCTATGAGAATGGTGGGGGGGGGGGAGGGGGGTGTTACCTTGTACTCGAAAGCAGTCAGATACTGAGCTCGGCAAGATACAATAAATCTGACCGCGCTATGAAAGGCGAGCTACCGAAAAGTACATTGAAATCCGTGACGTCACAGTGACGCGCTGGCGCTCTGTCGCGAAATTCGAAACTGGAAGTTCCTGCCTTCACTTTCTCCTCGAGTAAGCAATTTCGTTGCGCGAAATATAACGAAAATGCAGTTTTAAAAGAATATGATTTACCCGTCTAAAACGGAGTTCACATTTATATTCTGTGCATCTCTAAAGACCGGCCGATACGACAACTACGTTTCCTTGAACGTCTTCCAGGTACTGCGACAGCAACGTGCCCGGGAGGCTGCGCCTCGAGCTGACCTACAACTACGCCGTTGTTGTGTTCCGAGATGGAAAGGACGCCAGCAACTCCTTCAGCTGCAATTTCGAGCGAGGCAGCAGTATGTAACGTTGACTTTTTACTTTTTTTGCTGTTCACTTATTTTTAACGTTTACATTCGGACGTTTGAAACTACGGAAGGGTGGGACCACATGGGACCACATGGTGGGACCACATGGGACCACATGGTGGGACCACATGGGAGCACATGGGACCACATGGTGTGGCGTCGTAAGAGGGGAAGCGGCAGCGGAAACAGTCTGAACAAAGTACTAGAATAAACACGTGCATTATTATTAGGCTTAGCTAGCTTTCTTTGGCCCTTACCCTTCCCGGTCTCGATTATGCGTGGATGACTGGTCTAGCCGAATAGATTGGGCCAATCAAGGAGACAGTGTAATTGTTAGCTCGAAACGGTTTTAATGTGGCTCGTAACGGGGGCCGACCCTTCAGGCAATGCAATGTCACAGCATCCACGCACCCCGTAGCGTTCTTATTTTTGCAAAACAGTAGAGCTAGCCAATAAATGTCCCAAGCAGTATATTTAGCAGTTCTATCGGGAACCTATATCGACTGGCTTTGACAATCAACTTCTGAAGGTTTCTGAGCAATTTCTTATTTTGTTTCGTCTGTATGATTAGTGCTCTGTAAGAAGAAGCCGGCGGCCGATAGGCAGTGCCTCCGTCACTACATTTATTCGAAGGAAGGCGAAGGCGAAGCACAGCAACGGCTGCGGAGACCAGCCCTGCCGATATCGAGAACACGTTCTTTTGTTCCGTCCAGTAATCTGTCCTGTCGGTCGAGGCTGTTTTTATACTCGACAATTTGAAACTACCTAAATCCCAGCGCCAAAATGTAACGACTGCGTCCAAGAAAAGAAAAGAAGAAGAAAAAGCGGAAAGAAAGAAATGCGCATAGACTTGGTTAAAGTTAAGAGCCGCGCGGCACGTGCGAACTTCTTGTGTTTGTATCTGTGTGTTTGCCGTAATTGCCGCACCGCGCAAGGATAAAAACATGTCTTCCTAAAGAGGTCTGACTTCATACAAATGGCACGAGCCCAAATTAATCGAAATGCTCCCAGTAAATGGGAGCAAGGATGGGCAGGTTCAGTCTGGGCCGTTTTTCATCGCACTCTGGGCCCGCCGCGAAGCCCGCGACTCCCCCCTAGCGCTTAGATGGCACTTAATTAACCCGACTGAATTCTCGAATACGCGGACGAATTGTCAGCGCCGTTCACGCCGGGGCCGACTTTGTGCGAGTGACGCGCCTAATATAACACGACGCGCAGATGCTGTGCAGCCGGCGTTCTTCGGTGCAGGATGGGGGCTGTCTTCTTCGAGTAAAAAGAAAGCTAACAAAAACATAAACAAAACAAAACAATACACAGCTGTGCGACGCGGGACGAGCGTAAGCGAGGCCTCAGAGACGAGAGCGTTCTCCTCGCGGCTCTTGTCTCATATTACCCCCACTGCCCTTCCCCTTAACCCTCTCCACCTCTTCGGCACGGGTTGACATAAGTGAGCCACGATCTCTCTTAAAATACGAGCCGCGCGTGACCGAAGTGTCCCATCGCGCAGCGCGCAAATCGTTCGCCCCGCATGCGTAGGAAAGAAGGAAAACGGCCTCCGCCCTTTCCGAGACCCCTCTTTCACCCCACCCACCCCCCACACACAAACACACACCTTGTCTTCCTTTACGACGAAATGCAAGCCCACCTAACGGCGAGATCGCGACTGACTCGCGTCCATGACTCGCAGCAGTCGCGTGATTTATTTCCGATCGCTGTGTTATATATGTGCCCGCGACATAGCCGCGAGTATTACACGAAAGGAGCGCGCCCGGTGCTTTGACGGGCAGTGATCGTATATAAACGAAATCGACGATCGCCCAATTCCTGTCGCGTTTCCGTAAAGCGGCAGGGGACGTTGAGCGCGCCCACTTCCTTCTAGAGGGCGTTTCAGTGCACTCTCGAGTTTTTTTGCGCCCGTGTGCATTCGAAAGTTGCAAAGTGTTGTGCACGCTAAGAAAAAAAAATAGAAATGCAGACGCAACGCACTGTTGGAATCCGAATGACGCGAAGCTTGTCTTAGCGAGTTGGGAGAAGCTGCAGATGACACGAGCACGGCCTCTTCGCCTGTAGCTGTGTACGTCACGAGACCGAAGACGACGTACGATGCTTGTTGAGCTAAGCATGTTGATGAGAATTGCACGTGCAGAGAAGTAAGGCACACATCTAAATGCACTCAAGACTTATACACCCACAGTGTGTCACAGTGACACATTCTTTCTGGTGGATCATTAGATATGTGGCATGTGCGGCATACGTGTCGTATGATAGCCTTTATAGATGTACGTTATTAGCGATGGCTGTAATGTATATGTGTCGTTTGTAGGTGCAAGAAGAAAAAAAAAGAGAACAGCCGACGCGCTGTTACAGTTCGTTTAACCGCAGGTGACGCTGTAGACTCGTAGACAGTACTAGATACTGACGTCACAACTCACAGACGACCGCGAAGTAGGAGAAGTCATGCGGATGTCGAAAGATAGTTATGGAGTGAGAGGATCTCTTAATGCTGCAGCAAGATCATTGAATTAAAAAAAATGCAGGTTACATAAGCGTTTCTTTTGTGATTGGTACGTATCGAGCTGGCAGTTTTTCGAGACAAAGCGCTCTCGGCCTGTTCCTTTTGTCCAGGTACGGACAAGTGCGCCTTCGAGAGGAAACACCCAACAACGACGCTGTCACCTTGGGAGACCATACCAACCACGGAATCTTCGATGACCGGAACCCCATTCCCCGAGGAAGGTATGCAACAGCCGGGTTGCCATCTCCTGACGCAGACTAACATGCAGACTGATTCTCTGTGACGTCATGGCGCATAGCATAAAGTTTCCTGCAAAAATCACTAGAAGGGAAATCTGGCGCTGGTGTATCTATCGGAGCTGCAACTATGGTGGTCAAGGCAGCATGGTAATAGAGAGTTTTAGATTAGGGGACGCAAGCGGCTTGCGTACGTGAGAACTAGGGACCACGGTACTGTATATGCGCAGACCCCATACGTCTGTGTCTGCGCATGCGCAGTACCGTCGCCCCTAGTTCTTGCGCACGCAAGCCGCTTGCGATCTCTAGCCTAAAAGTCTCTATTGAAGAGTGGTACAAGGACTTGGCTACAAACTTCGTCCTTCGGCCCTAAAATGACTTCACGACTTCGCAAATTGGTCATTTTCAGCGAAACATTGCGTCATAAACGACACAATTCGCAGTGATTACGTCGCGCGAACGCTTGAAGCCACGACCATGAAATAGAGAAATACACACGGGCCAATTACGATTCCTATAAAATAGCTGAACATTCGCAGCGTCAGAGTTCTCTCTAGCAGTTTTCTGCAAATTTGCAAATCGATCATCTTCAAAAAGAAATCGTTGCGTTGTAAGTGTAACAATTCGCAATGCGCTTGGTGTGCGCGGAGTTTCATCGTCTTTCTGCATTTAGGAAAATTGGATTGCATAGATATTTGGTCGATCAAAGTCAGATAAAGCGTAATAAGTGACGCAACAAGGTCGTCTGGAGCCGAAAAACACGAAGCTTATATACAAATCCGTGTGTTACCCATCATTTCCGCGGTAGCATTGTAATAGCAGCGCCACTGTTCCTTCCAGTAGTTTTAGTAGGAAACCCTATGGGTTATAGAAGAAGAAGACGAAAGAAAGAAAGAAAGAAAGAAAGAAATAAATAAAGATAGAAAGAAAGAAAGAGAAAGAAAGAAAGAAAGAAAGAAAGAAAGAAAGAAAGAAAGAAAGAAAGAAAGAAAGAAAGAAAGAAAGAAAGAAAGAAAGAAAACCAGGCACCTTATAGTGCAAGGGTTCTTTCTATTCTCGTAAATTCTCGTCGATTCTCGTCGGCGGCTGCTGTTGCAAAAACGCGTCGCTGCGCTTCTTCGGTCGTAAATAAGTTGCGATCTGTGACGCCTCTCATAAACTGATTAGGTCGTAATTTGCAAAATAAATGTATGAGACTTGATGCTACATGAAATTACATGACGCATTCCTGTAGGCTCCATATCGTTCTTTCACGTATGAAACAAAACTTTTGGGGGCGAACGCGCGCTGCGAAAGAAGACTCTAGTCTTCGTGTCGTTGCCTGCTATGTATAGATAGCTTGTGCTGACGTCATCCTAGGCGTCATGTCGTTGAACCAGCACGGTGAGCAGCAGCGTCCAATGGCGTCCGTCTCGCGCGGTTCGAGCACTTTCTAACACAGCCGGTAGGGCAGCAGGCGCCTCTCCCGGGCTTTCCTTCCTCCGTGGAAGCGGGTTACCTGCGGCAGTGAGCATAGTACACTGACGTCATCCTAGACGCCATATTGGAGAACGATCGTGGCGAGAATAAGCGCAGTATAATAATAATAATAATAATAATAATAATAATAATAATAATAATAATAATAATAATAATAATAATGATGATGATGATGATGATGATGATGATGATGGTGATGATGATGATGATGATGATGATTATGTTAATTTCCGATCAAGAAAGATGGAGGAGAGCAGTGACCAATCACAGTCAAGTCGTTGTTTCCTGCGGTTTAAGAACCCAGGGGAAAAACAAAGAGAAAGAAATGGAATGAAAATAATGGTTAGAAAATATGCCACTAGCTTTAATTTGTGACTTTTTTCGCGATAGTTTGTAAGCTACAAGCTTCGCGCGTGTTTTAGTTCAACTTAAGCAATGATAGTTGTCGAGTAATACCAGGCATATTTCTAAGCGCGTCCCATGTAATGACATGTAGCATTCCCAGTTAATCCTAGTTAGGGAATGACGAACGTCATGGCGTATTCTGCACTGCCATTGGAATGAAGCTTTCGTTTTCCACACTGTATTGTGAGGTACGGGGAATTTTGTTCCAAATGTGCCTAAACTGGATTATAGGTGAGTGAACGAACGACATTTTGAACCTGGTTGTGCAGACGACAGTGCGTTAACCATCCCGGGTTTCTTAACAACTTTTTAAAAGAACTCAGGAACTATAAAATATTTAGGTAAGAATCCTACAGTGGCATACCACTGCTATCCGCCCTCGTTGAATCAGGTATTGTGCCGCGAAGCGATCAAAGTACACGTTGCATAAACCAGATGGCGCCAGCAATCTGGCAGCCCGAGTGATTCTAGGCCACGACGCTGTTACGGTAGCGCCACGATGTTAGTTGCAGCCAGCTGACGATGCGTCACCTCTTCTGGTTCAGTAGGTTCCGTCAGAAAGAAGTTTGCAGGAAACTTGTAAGAAGCTTGTAATTTAGGGATAGCCTGAATCCTGAAGTTAAGTGCGACAGAAAAGAGAACTTCAAGTCTGAAGCGAATGGAAAAGAAAAGCGAAAGAGAAAATAAAATCCGAACTTTCATTTATTTTTTTATTTAGAAATGTCCTTACAGGTCTCGTATGAGCCATTGGGTAAGGGGGGCGTTATAGTAGGATTAAAAGAGTATATAGGGCATATAACAAAACATAATAGACATACATTATTAATAGACAGTGGAAAAATGTTTACGCATCTTATACAAGCATTAAAACATTGTACAAGAATAACATGGTCCGTAATGTACATATTAGAAAAAGACAAACGATACACTTCCTTCAATAAACAATGGAAAAAAATGTAGCCACACCAGTACAAATACTAAACATTACTAAAAGAAATACAAGAATAATAAGCGAAATGATGAGCTCATAAACAAGAGAGCACATAATTGGAAAAATGAGAATGAGCACCATGCACTTTATTGAAGTTAGGGGGTGGAATATGAACTGATTAGCTGAATTTATAGGGATAAGGTTCGGAGACCATGAAATCAGGAAGAGCGTTCCACAATCGAATGGCACGGCGAAGCGCCGACCAATTGAATGCATGAGTGTTTCTGTAGATGCGTGTGAGGCTGAGGTGATTATATAATCTGCGAGATGTTTTGTTTAGCGTTCGCGCAGAATTTTGTGCCAGCATAGCTATCAGCTCAGAGCACTCTCTTCCTGCCTCTATCTATCCGTAGTTTCTCCTTTCCCGCACCGCTGACCGATGCTCAGGGGTCAGCCGTTCGGTGGAGGGCGTGATCAGCTGGCTTTCCTCCTCTTTGTAGTCCAGCCTCTCTCTCTCTCTCTCTCTCTCTCTCTCTTTCTCTGCATCTACCTCAAGCTGGAACATAATTTTAACAATATACCAGATTTATTTTTGTGTATATAGACTACACAGAATTTTAAGGAAATTGCCTCTCACAGATAGCACACCGACGATCAGAAACAGGCAACTGGGGGAAAAAAAGTATTCGCTTGAAATGAAGCTGGAATCGCAGAAGCGTGTCCGACTCGTTCCTGAAAAGATACTTCCAGAACATGTCCGCGAATTGGCAGGAACGGTGGGATCGCTGAATTGCTGCTGAAGAGGGGCTATATCAATGGTGGCAGTGTGTGAATGCACATGGATAAATTACTCTCTTCAAAACAGTCAGTCTCAAAACTTCTTTCTTTTTAACCGCATCGCAAAATACTTTACCTTCCTCCTCCTTGCCTATCCTGCCTAAACCACAGATCTCCTTTAATTCATCGGCTTTATATCTTCTCACAGCTGGATTTGTTCGGATCTTATGAAATGTATTACATATATTTGAGCTAACCCATTATTGGTCCATTGGTGAGTGCACAATGTGTATGTGCGCATTCCCACGCTGTTTTTTTTCTTTTCGAAAATGGATTGCTCCGCGCATCTGCGAATGAACAGCGTTGCAGGCAGCATAACGTCGCATCGCAGCGGAAGAGGCCTTATGGTACCTAGAATTCTAGGGATGGGTCCGCAATTTCATTCGGCAGTCTAAGAGACGCGGGGAGTAGTGGGCGACGTGGGAAGTATACCTGCCTGCATCGTCGGAAGGGTGTTTGATGCCTACGAGTACTACGCTGATTCTGCCTTACTTAATTCGTGCACTGATGGACGCCATGTTTACAAACAAGTGATCAGCCATAACGAAGGATATTCTGGGTCCCGACAACCGGGTTAAAAGGCTTTTCTCTGTACAGCCATCGTGAACATGGTATCCCGGAGATGCAATGTCAGTCCCGCTAGACAGCTTAAAGTCGCTTCGATCATCCACTGAGTTGGAGAACACTTTTGAGAGACGGTGCGTGTGCACGTGTTACGTGAGCTCCGCTTATTGATGCATCTTCACTCGCAGGGGTGACCACTGTGCCCTCGGCCCCCACCCTTATCACGCCGTTCACGGAAGCAACGATTCCTTGGTACAGCGTCGGTTCAACAACCCTGCGCACCCTGAAGTACTCTCCCAGCGTCACTCCAGAAGAGGGTGCAACATTTCCCGAAACACCGTTCCCAGGAGCTTCGACCGAATACCCTACAGAGTTTCCGTTGTTCCCACAGCAACAAGCCACGCGTCCCACTCTGCCAGCCGCTTCGATTGCGGCAACAACTGAGGTTGGAATGCCACCCGAAGCAGCATCACCATCCACGGGCCTAGTGCCGGCAATATCGCAAAGCGTTTCGCCGGCGCAGCTACCTAGCGTGGCGTCGATGCCCCACCAAGAGGTCTCACCTGCATCTCCGCCTGAAGTTTCCGTTATCCCAACTACGGAAACCTCTTCGCCCCATGGCGCGTCATTTACCCCGAACGAAGCAGTTCCATCGCGTCCATTCGGCATTTCCATACCGGAGACATTCCCGCCTGGCGCGTCCGTTTTCCCAACAACCCAAATGTCGTTGCCATCTGGCGTGCCGAGCGAAGAACCTAGCGCTTCCATCCCGACAATTTCGAACGCCGCCACAGCACCTGATACTATGACAGGCGGCACCCCAACGTCGGTCGCTCAAAAAGAACTCACCGCCACGCCACTCGGAACTTCCGTAGTGCCAACCACAGAAGTCTCATTGCCAACCGGTGCTTCAGGTAAACCGAATTTTGTGCCTTCCGTTTCTATGGGTCCTTCCGTGTCGGACACAGTAACTGCCTTTCCAGCCGTAGTAACACAGAAAGGCATTCCCGCTACAGCCCTACCCGGCGTATCGCTTATTCCGACAGGTTCAGTATCATTCCCTTCTAGTATGTTTAGTCAACCAGTCACAGGGATTCCCTCGGTTACAGGGGGACTTTCGGTGCCAGTAATGATCACAGGCACGCCAGCATCCTTTCCCCATGAAGAAGTCAACACTTCGTCTCCCCCTGGACTATCCGTCGCACCGACCACTGAAATTTCTTTCCCTTCTGGCGTATCAGGAGAACCCACACTCATTATTCCGACATTATCACTGGGTATTTCAGTGCCAGAAACAACTGGCACTCCACCAACCGTCGCTCAGAAAGAAAGTACCGCGACAATACCATCCGGTATGTTAACTGCCCCTACAAGTGAAACGTCTATTCCTTCTTTTATGACGGGTCCATCCACGGGAGTCGTGCCTTCTTTCTCACCCGGAGTTTCATTCCCGGGTACATATTCTGTCAGCAGACCACCTACATATACAGAAGGTACAAATATAATCCCATCAGCCGTCCCCGTTACACCTACAGCTAAGGTATCTTTGCCGTCAACATTACAGAGTCAGCCGACCGCATTCATCCCGTCTATGTCAGAATCAGTTTCTACTCCACAAGCAGCAACTGGCACACAATTACCGAGTCGTCCATATCTCACGGGGACATTTCCATCAGGTGTATCAATCATTCCTACTACAGAGGTATCGCGACCATCTCCTGAGCAACAACTCACAACTATGGTTCCCTCGGTATCGGCTGGCGTTTCTCTTGTAAACACAGGCATTAGCACACTGCCAACATCGCCTCAAAAAGAAACGACGACCCCATTCTCTTTAGGTCCCTCAGGTTTGCCAACAACAGAAGTATCACTGCCATCCGGTGCCTCAGGTCAACCAACGGCTGTTGTTCCTTCAGTATCACTGGGCGTGTCTGTGCCAGGAACGCAAACAGGCAGTCAACCGGTTCTCCCCTATGGAGAAATAACGACTCTGTTTCCGTCAGGTCCTTCGGGCATACCATCCATGGAAGTGCCAACAACTGGTGTTCCAGGTCAGCCTACAGCTATTGTTCCCTCTGTATCAGTAGGCGTCTCTGTGACTGAGACAGGAGAAAGTCGTCCACCACCTTTCCCCCAGGAAGGATTCACGACGCCCTTCCCGACAGGTCCATCTGGCTTACCAACCACGGAGGTATCAATACCGTCTGGTATTCCCATTCAGCAGACAGGTATAGTTCCCTCAGTACCAGAAGCAGTTTCTGTGCCAGAGACACAGACCAGTAGTCCACCGTCTTTCCCGCATGGAGAACTAACGACTCCGTTCCCATCAGGTCCTTCAGGCATACCAAACACAGAGGTACCACCATTATCTGGTGTTACAGGTCAGCCTACAGCTATTGTTCCCTCGGTATCAGTAGGCGTCTCGGTGCCAGAGACAGAAGGAAGTAGTCCACCACCTTTCCCCCAGGAAGGATTCACGAAGCCCTTCCCGACAGGTCCATCTGGCTTACCAACCACGGAGGTATCAATACCGTCTGGTATTCCCATTCAGCAGACAGGTATAGTTCCCTCAGTACCAGGAGTTTCTGTGCCAGAGACACAGACCAGTAGTCCACCGTCTTTCCCGCATGGAGAACTGACGACTCCGTTCCCATCAGGTCCTTCAGGAATACCAAATACAGAGGTAACACCATTATCTGGTGTTACAGGTCAGCCTACAGCTATTGTTCCCTCGGTATCAGTAGGCGTCTCGGTGCCAGAGACAGAAGGAAGTAGTCCACCACCTTTCCCCCAGGAAGGATTCACGACGCCCTTCCCGACAGGTCCATCTGGCTTACCAACCACGGAGGTATCAATACCGTCTGGTATTCCCGTTCAGCAGACAGGTATAGTTCCCTCAGTACCAGAAGCAGTTTCTGTGCCAGAGACACAGACTGGTAGGCCACCGTCTTTCCCGCATGGAGAACTAACGACTCCGATCCCGTCAGGTCCTTCAGGCATACCAAACACGGAGGTACCACCGTTATCTGGTGTTCCAGGTCAGCCAACAGCTATTGTTCCCTCTGTATCAGTAGGCGTTACGGTGCCAGGGACAGAAGGCAGTCGTCCACCACATTTCCCCCAGGAAGGACTCACTAAGCCCTTCCCGACAGGTCCATCAGGCTTACCAACCACGGAGGTATCAATACCGTCGGGTATTCCAGGTCAGCCGACAGGCATAGTTCCCTCAGTATCAGTAGGCGTTTCTGTGCCAGAGACACAGACCAGTAGTCCGCCGTCTTTCCCGCATGGAGAACTAACGACTCCGTTCCCGTCAGGTCCTTCAGGCATACCAAACACGGAGGTACCACCATTATCTGGTGTTCCAGGTCAGCCTACAGCTATTGTTCCCTCGGTATCAGTAGGCGTCTCGGTGCCAGAGACAGAAGGAAGTAGTCCACCACCTTTCCCCCAGGAAGGATTCACGACGCCCTTCCCGACAGGTCCATCTGGCTTACCAACCACGGAGGTATCAATACCGTCTGGTATTCCCGTTCAGCAGACAGGTATAGTTCCCTCAGTACCAGAAGCAGTTTCTGTGCCAGAGACACAGACTGGTAGGCCACCGTCTTTCCCGCATGGAGAACTAACGACTCCGATCCCGTCAGGTCCTTCAGGCATACCAAACACGGAGGTACCACCGTTATCTGGTGTTCCAGGTCAGCCTACAGCTATTGTTCCCTCTGTATCAGTAGGCGTTACGGTGCCAGGGACAGAAGGCAGTCGTCCACCACATTTCCCCCAGGAAGGAGTCACTAAGCCCTTCCC
Source organism: Dermacentor andersoni (assembly GCF_023375885.2). NCBI lineage: Eukaryota > Metazoa > Arthropoda > Arachnida > Ixodida > Ixodidae > Dermacentor > Dermacentor andersoni. The sequence continues at coordinate 22,802,309 of NC_092822.1, forward strand.
GACAGGTCCATCAGGCTTACCAACCACGGAGGTATCAATACCGTCGGGTATTCCAGGTCAGCCGACAGGCATAGTTCCCTCAGTATCAGTAGGCGTTTCTGTGCCAGAGACACAGACCAGTAGTCCGCCGTCTTTCCCGCATGGAGAACTAACGACTCCGTTCCCGTCAGGTCCTTCAGGCATACCAAACACGGAGGTACCACCATTATCTGGTGTTCCAGGTCAGTCTACAGCTATTGTTCCCTCTGTATCAGTAGGCGTTACGGTGCCAGGGACAGAAGGAAGTAGTCCACCACATTTCCCCCAGGAAGGACTCACTAAGCCCTTCCCGACAGGTCCATCAGGCTTACCAACCACGGAGGTATCAATTCCGTCGGTTATTCCAGGTCAGCCGACAGGCATAGTTCCCTCAGTATCAGTAGGCGTTTCTGTGCCAGAGACACAGACCAGTAGTCCACCGTCTTTCCCGCATGGAGAACTAACGACTGCGTTACCCTCAGGTCCTTCAGGCATACCAAACACGGAGGTACCACCATTATCTGGTGTTCCAGGTCAGCCTACAGCTATTGTTCCCTCTGTATCAGTAGGCGTTACGGTGCCAGGGACAGAAGGCAGTCGTCCAGCAACTTTCCCCCAGGAAGGACTCACTAAGCCCTTCCCGACAGGTCCATCAGGCTTACCAACCACGGAGGTATCAATACCGTCGGGTATTCCAGGTCAGCCGACAGGCATAGTTCCCTCAGTATCAGTAGGCGTTTCTGTGCCAGAGACACAGACCAGTAGTCCGCCGTCTTTCCCGCATGGAGAACTAACGACTCCGTTCCCGTCAGGTCCTTCAGGCATACCAAACACGGAGGTACCACCATTATCTGGTGTTCCAGGTCAGCCTACAGCTATTGTTCCCTCTGTATCAGTAGGCGTTACAGTGCCAGGGACAGAAGGCAGTCGTCCACCAGCTTTCCCCCAGGAAGGACTCACTAAGCCCTTCCCGACAGGTCCATCAGGCTTACCAACCACGGAAGTATCAATACCGTCGGGTATTCCAGGTCAGCCGACAGGCATAGTTCCCTCAGTATCAGTAGGCGTTTCTGTGCCAGAGACACAGACCAGTAATCCGCCGTCTTTCCCGCATGGAGAACTAACGACTCCGTTCCCGTCAGGTCCTTCAGGCATACCAAACACGGAGGTACCACCATTATCTGGTGTTCCAGGTCAGCCTACAGCTATTGTTCCCTCTGTATCAGTAGGCGTTACGGTTCCAGGGACAGAAGGAAGTAGTCTACCACATTTCCCCCAGGAAGGACTCACTAAGCCCTTCCCGACAGGTCCATCAGGCTTACCAACCACGGAGGTATCAATTCCGTCGGTTATTCCAGGTCAGTCGACAGGCATAGTTCCCTCAGTATCAGTAGGTGTTTCTGTGCCAGAGACACAGACCAGTAGTCCACCGTCTTTCCCGCATGGAGAACTAACGACTGCGTTCCCGTCAGGTCCTTCAGGCATACCAAACACGGAGGTACCACCGTTATCTGGTGTTCCAGGTCAGCCTACAGCTATTGTTCCCTCTGTATCAGTAGGCGTTACGGTGCCAGGGACAGAAGGCAGTCGTCCACCACATTTCCCCCAGGAAGGACTCACTAAGCCCTTCCCGACAGGTCCATCAGGCTTACCAACCACGGAGGTATCAATACCGTCGGGTATTCCAGGTCAGCCGACAGGCATAGTTCCCTCAGTATCAGTAGGCGTTTCTGTGCCAGAGACACAGACCAGTAGTCCGCCGTCTTTCCCGCATGGAGAACTAACGACTCCGTTCCCGTCAGGTCCTTCAGGCATACCAAACACGGAGGTACCACCATTATCTGGTGTTCCAGGTCAGCCTACAGCTATTGTTCCCTCTGTATCAGTAGGCGTTACGGTTCCAGGGACAGAAGGAAGTAGTCCACCACATTTCCCCCAGGAAGGACTCACTAAGCCCTTCCCGACAGGTCCATCAGGCTTACCAACCACGGAGGTATCAATTCCGTCTGGTATTCCCGTTCAGCAGACAGGTATGGTTCCCTCAGTACCAGAAGCAGTTTCTGTGCCAGAGACACAGACTGGTAGGCCACCGTCTTTCCCGCATGGAGAACTAACGACTCCGATCCCGTCAGGTCCTTCAGGCATACCAAACACGGAGGTACCACCATTATCTGGTGTTCCAGGTCAGCCTACAGCTATTGTTCCCTCTGTATCAGTAGGCGTTACGGTTCCAGGGACAGAAGGAAGTAGTCCACCACATTTCCCCCAGGAAGGACTCACTAAGCCCTTCCCGACAGGTCCATCAGGCTTACCAACCACGGAGGTATCAATTCCGTCTGGTATTCCCGTTCAGCAGACAGGTATGGTTCCCTCAGTACCAGAAGCAGTTTCTGTGCCAGAGACACAGACTGGTAGGCCACCGTCTTTCCCGCATGGAGAACTAACGACTCCGATCCCGTCAGGTCCTTCAGGCATACCAAACACGGAGGTACCACCGTTATCTGGTGTTCCAGGTCAGCCTACAGCTATTGTTCCCTCTGTATCAGTAGGCGTTACGGTGCCAGGGACAGAAGGCAGTCGTCCACCACATTTCCCCCAGGAAGGACTCACTAAGCCCTTCCCGACAGGTCCATCAGGCTTACCAACCACGGAGGTATCAATACCGTCGGGTATTCCAGGTCAGCCGACAGGCATAGTTCCCTCAGTATCAGTAGGCGTTTCTGTGCCAGAGACACAGACCAGTAGTCCGCCGTCTTTCCCGCATGGAGAACTAACGACTCCGTTCCCGTCAGGTCCTTCAGGCATACCAAACACGGAGGTACCACCATTATCTGGTGTTCCAGGTCAGCCTACAGCTATTGTTCCCTCTGTATCAGTAGGCGTTACGGTTCCAGGGACAGAAGGAAGTAGTCCACCACATTTCCCCCAGGAAGGACTCACTAAGCCCTTCCCGACAGGTCCATCAGGCTTACCAACCACGGAGGTATCAATTCCGTCGGTTATTCCAGGTCAGTCAACAGGCATAGTTCCCTCAGTATCAGTAGGTGTTTCTGTGCCAGAGACACAGACCAGTAGTCCACCGTCTTTCCCGCATGGAGAACTAACGACTCCGTTCCCGTCAGGTCCTTCAGGCATACCAAACACGGAGGTACCACCATTATCTGGTGTTCCAGGTCAGCCTACAGCTATTGTTCCCTCTGTATCAGTAGGCGTTACGGTGCCAGGGCCAGAAGGCAGTCGTCCCCCAGCTTTCCCCCAAGAAGGACTCACTAAGCCCTTCCCGACAGGTCCATCTGGTGTTCCAGGTCAGACTACTGTCGTTCCCTCGCTGTCAGTTGGCGTGTCCGTGCCTGAGACCTCGACTTTAAGTTCAGAGGCTTTCCCCACTTCTGAATTCGCGGCTCCATTCCCGTCAGGTCCATCAATTATTCCAACTACAGAGACATCAATACCATCTGGTGCTCCAGGTCAAGCGGCTGCTGTCGTTCCCTCGGTATCAGCAGGCGTACCTGTACCCGGAACCTCGACTGTTAGTCCCGAGTCCTTTCCGCAATCGGAATTCACAACTTCATTCCCGACCGGTCCATCAGTCGTTCCAACTACTGAGAAATCAACGCCATCTGGTTTTCCAGGTCAGACCACAGCTGTCGTTCCCTCCGTATCAGTTGGCGTTTCTCTGCCAGAGACAACAAGTGCCTCTCCACCGTCTTTCCCCCATTCAGAGCTCACAACTCCGTTCCCGTCCGGCCCTTCAGGCATGCAAACTACTGAGATATCAAAACCATCCGGGGTTCCTGATCAATCGACGGTCATAGCACCCTCGGTCTCAGCGGCTGTCTCAGTGCCAGAGACAGGCACAAGTGCCTCGTCTCTGCCTCATGGAGAACTCACGACTGCCTACCCACCAGAGTTCTCTGTATTACCCACTACTGAGGTATCATTGCCGTCGCGTGTTTCCGGTCTCCCCACACTTGTAGCTCCGTCTGGCACTGTTGGTGTTTCAGGGCCCCAAGAAGAAACCGCAAATCCCCCTTTTGGCACTCCCGGCTTCACTGCTACATTGCCATCAGGAGCCTTCACGGTTCCGACTAAACAGATGTCACCTACTGGAACACCGGGCCAGCAAATCTTTCCTTCGGGCGTTCCTTCTTTCCCAACAACCGAGCTTTCTGTACCATCTAACGCGCCATTTAAGTCAACCTTGTTTCCTTCTATGTCAGTAGGTGTGTCGGTGCCACAGGAAAGAACTCCAAGTTCTCTATCATATCCAGCAGTGACAGGAACGTTACCGCCTGCTATGTCTGTCGTTCCGACAGGTGAAGTATCTTTGCCACGCGGTGGGCCTGGTGAGCCCACTGCCATGGTTCCTTCAGCCACCGTTAGCGTTTCCCTGCCCGGGGCATCATCTTCTACAGGAGAGGCCAGCTCCACATTTCCGTCAGGGGGTTCTGCTGTACCTACAACTGAGGTATCATTACCATCTGGTATAACGGGATTGCCGAGCGTAGCGGTACCGTCATTTTCAGCAGGCGTCTCAATGCCAGAAACTGCAACCTCCACTGCTGGGCCGCTTACTGTTGAAACCCGTACTTTACCGAGTGGGTTTCCAGTATCTGAGACTATGCCAGGAACTCCTGCGCCATGGCCATCATCGCTCCCCCATGGTACTCCCGGTGCTCCAACAAATCTCCCAACACTTTCTTTCGGTTCACCTTCTATTTCTAGTGAGCATCCGACCACACTACCTGAGGGAATAAATGTTGAAACTGAGACAGGAACTCCTGCTCCATCAGAAGAACTACATGAGACTACTCAACCCTTTACCCCTTCCCCATTTCCCACAACTTACGTGGGTTTTCCATCTAGTCTTCCTCGCACACCTGTAAGCGTGGTCCCAGAGGTATCAGTCAGTGTTTCAGTGCCTCCTGGATTTGTTCCTACCATAGCTACAGTAACGGCGCCATCGTTTTATGGAACGAAGGTCGCACCTGATTTCACTTCCACTCCAAGGCCATTCCAGACGGGTGGTGTAACGGGGCCAGAAGAAGCTATCAGCACAACCCTTCCACCCAGTTTGTTTACTCCAGAGACTGAAGAAATCAGGATTCTGTTGATGATCATAAGGACCGATTTGAAGACATACAAGGTTAACGCCACTGTACTGCATACTTTCTTGATCAAAGCTACAACGATAGGAAGCCATGACGCTTACACTATCATTCTCCTTGCTTTAAAAGACATAAAGGTATCGTGCAAGTACTTGGCACCTTCGGAGAGGATTAAGGTCGCCTATGAAATTGCCCATTACCTGAAGTCGCATGGGACCAGAATAGCTCACGACGTCGTTGTCAAGGCAGTCGGTGTTTTCCTGTGTGCCGTCGACCACAAGGACATAATCACAAAGCTCCTCTCTGAAAACACTTACATGATATCTATCTCGGAAAGCGTAGCGAGTGAGCTCTCATGCCCCGACATGGAGCACCTGATCCACCTTCTCTACGCGGACCGAAACCGCACAAAGGTAGAAGAGTCTCCCTGCGCTGGAATCCTCTGCGAAGAAGTTCCCGAGAATGTGATGGACACGATCGACATGCTCGTCGACAGATACTTCCCTCAAAAGGCCCACGAAAAGAAGTGGCTGATGCTGGATATCGCAAAAGCGCTCAACTTGCAGCCCGAAGAGGACGAAGAAGGCGACGAAATGGTCTACTACAAGATGGGCGATTACGACGTCTTTTTGGAAGAGCTACGCGAACCGACGATTTCCGACGAGGAGAAGGCCCTGCTTTTCGGCAAGTTTTTCGCCGAGGTGCGCAAAGTCGCCAAGGCTGAGCGCAAGCTCAGGCTTGACGACCTGGAAGAAGTCTGGAAAATGGGTGGTGGCAAGCTGCCGCAGCCCGCAGTGAGGTCGTTCATAGCACTTTTGAAACTTGTCCACAGCAAGAGGCTCTCGCTGAAGACGGAGGAAAGGATCCGTCTGCTCAAGCTTGCTCTCAAGTGCGACGGTCACGAGTGCACAAAACTCAGCTCCAGTGATATCCACAACCTCATATTTGCGCTGTGCAACGTGGGGATTCGCGATGGTTTTGGCCTTCCAAAGGACCTCAAGAGCCAAGTCACGAAGTTTATACTGACCCTCAAGGACAATTACATCGATTCAATATCTATACGAAGGTGGAAGCGCAGTTCGAGTCTACTCAAGCCCAAATCGCACGACTATCTTTCGGCCAGCTCCCCGTCAGAATTGCGGTACCTGAAGGACTGGCTCCAGAAGCCCATGTCCTTCACCGACAACAAGGGGCTCCTCAAGAACACGGGACGTTCCAACGATGACCCCTCTGGCAATAAGAAATCCGTCCTGTCACAACTCTACAACGCTTACGTAAACGAAAAAAGGCCGGACATCAAGACGGTGCTCGCCGAGCGGTTGCTCGACACGTACAACACTTCTTTCAAGCATCTCGGCGCCGAATCGGAAGACACGGAAAAGTTTGTGCTCTCCGTGGTGCAGCAGCTGCCGTCGACGACGCCCAGGCACAACGACTTGGTTTTGGGCATTCTGGAGCAGTGCATCCGGCGCGGTGATCCCTGTCTAAACATCAGTCGCAGTGAGAGCATAGCGCCCCTCAAAGTAATTATGCAAAACATGTCTCTCAAGCAAAGTCCCAACTTTGTGCGGACCCTAAGTCACGACCTTTTCGCCGCCGCAAAGAAGGCAAGGACGCATATAGACTTGTCTTGGCTCACCGACAGCGGCACTGCGCATAGAACCTCTCAGACGACAGTGCCGCAGGTGCTTCAAGTATCGTCGAGAGCTTCAGTATCGTCCTGAAACAAAGGTCTAAATTTAGTGTGATCTAAAAACCATTCTTCTAATGACGCCACAAACGAATTTGTCGCTAGCCGCCTTCGCTTGTTTGTTATTGTAATAAATTAGTCCGGCGTTTCTTGTTTTTTTTTTTTTTTTCATCGTTGTCTAACTTTTTTCCTGGCATGTCACATGTGACATGCTTTTGTACAGACCAGAAGATATAACGTGATCGGTTAAAGTACAGCAAATAAAAAAGATATATGGCACGTTCCGATACCTGCCAGCCCAGTAAAAGACAAATAAACACCCGTCTCGAGTCTCTCTCTCTCTCGCCCGGTTTTGTCTTTCATTTTGTCTGGTGTCCGAGCACGTATATTTGGTGCTCTTACAATTGGGCGGTCACCAAAAAGGAGTATGCATGATTTTCTACAGGGTAAAAGTGCGATTGATCTCCTGCCATCGGCAGACTGGAGTAATTACGATTTCGTCTTTGATTAAAAGAAGCTAAGAATAACTGATCCAAACCGAGTTAAAGAACATTCTGGTGGCACCCTAATGACCTGCTATGTACATACCGAAGAGCTTCGCAAGCTTTGCCACATATTTCTTGTTGTATGTAACGAAGTTCTACCCCGGTTCGTACGTCTAATATCTCCAACGCTTTAAGTATTCAGCGCGTAACTGGGCAAACTAAAACTTTCAACCACTCCTTTTTATCTGTCGCCGTTAAAGACTGGAATGAACTACCTGAATGTATGGGGGTGCGAAATCGTAATTACACAGGTGTGCACGGCCTGTCAGCGTTTAAACGCTTCGTTACCATCCGTTATACCCGTTGAAAATTGCATCGCCCACCTATTTCCTCATGTCAATGTATTGCTATATGTGCTTTTGTAGGTTCATATTTTGTATACTTATGTAGCCCTCTTGGTCAGTTTCCACATTACTTTCTGCGGGGTATTCTGGAAGCTACCTGCATTTTCTACGTGCGCTTCCCCTTATGTAGTGCCCACAAAGGAGGCATTTAGGGGATTAATAAATATTACTTTGTTCAGGTTCAGGAGTAGAGGGAGCGGACGTTCACACGGTATATCCCCGTGGTATCCCGTACAAAGTCATCACCTTGACAACATGGGTATTTGTGGCCGGCATAGTTAGCTAAATCCTTTACGTGTTGCGTGACATAGTATACATCTGCAACTTCTCGTAGAAGCCAGACACGAAATTTATGAAGTCCACCGAAAGAACAGCGCGCAACAGAAAGACGAGACAAGACGAAGCGCTCCGTCTGGCCACGTCATTTGTCGTCTTTACGTTGGCGATGTTCAATTTGGTACGTATTACCAAAATGTCCATTCGTATAATCCGTCAAACTTATAAAGCAACCACAAAGTCAGCGCCGCCGTCACCGGCTGCTCGGACACAGGCCGTTTCTGTTGTCTACAGCATACGCACAACGTCAACATGTTCTAAGCACACCCTACTAATATATACAGTTGGGAAGATAGAAGAAACCAGGATTCATTTAAAGTTTTCTTTCTCGGTTGGGCGAAGGGCGTTGCAAGGGTATGGGTCCGCACCGGGCGCGTGCCTCCCCCTCCCCTCTCCCCGACGTTTCTGTGTACCAGGGACACTTAAAACGACATGCCACAACACCCACCTGCTCCGCAGCCCCCTCTCCCAGCCCTACACACACGCATACACAAAATTCCTGGCCGTACCGATGGGTCGGGTGTATCACAGCAAAATTAAATATGGTAGACGTATTCTATCGGCGCGATTTTAGAGGACAGGATAGGCCGAGATACTTCATTACACCCCATCAACAACGCGCAATGGCACATATCCACCCTTCATGGGTAACCGTCGTTCTTTGTCGGACGACGATCTACGGCATATCTCAAAAACCTAATTGTTGTGTCTAACTTTGCGAGGCAACACGCGGGAGTTATCGAGACGCCTCACGGGGAAGAGTGCTCCGGATTGAATCAATCAATCAATCAATCAATCAATCAATCAATCAATCAATCAATCAATCAATCAATCAATCAATCAATCAATCATTAATAGAATTACAAAGGAAATGTGATACAGAAGGAGGTGCCAAAGGAAAGATTGTCAGGAGGACCGCCTGTTATAACATGCGTAAAAATGTAGAATATACGATAAGGTTGATTTCGACTACCTGCGATTCTTTAAAGGGGTACTACACGAGAAAAATTATTCGAGCTGTATTAATCAACTATCCTTCTACAATACAAAGGAAGCCACTCTTACTGTGAGGAAAGTCTTGGTCAGCCATAATAGACGCAGGAACAAAACACTGATGCAGACGCCATCTTGGGAAGTCATATCGTACCCGCTCGCCATGACGTCCGTTTCGACGGCGTCTACTCGTGTCTACTTCATTTTTGCTTTTTCATTTAGTTAGTAAACTTCAACTGCATCGTGTTCTAAAAAAAGCAAATTTATCAAGTTTCGAGAACATTCACGGAGCCAAAACGACCCAAATACGAGAAAATGCTTTTTGAAATCTGTGACGTCACACTGACGCACAAGCGCTGGGGGTTCTGGGAAGAAATTAAAGAAAGAATATCGAACTTTGACTTTTATTTCTACTACTAATAATCTACCTATTGCCAAGAAATTAAGGAAAATATAGATTTAATGAAGGCACATTTAGACGGAGACAGACTGAATCAACTTACACAGAGTCTAAATTGACTTCGCCTTTCCCTTCTGTGTCGCTTTAAGGTCCACTTGAGTCTAAGTACACTCCAAGAGGTAACCTCTAAGCGTACAAAATTATGCGTTGACCGTATTGAGAAACGAATAAATATTTAAATAAAAACAACATTTACTGATCGAAACTATATCCTCGGTGCTATAAAGAGCGAAAATGAACATGGCTACTATATCCACTTGCCTGCACCACGTCATAGCTCGAACATATGAAGAAGGAAAAGAGAGAAAGAAAGGTTGACAGGCTCTTCTTTACCTCAGTGCGATCAAGAATCCCGGATGTACGGCGACGCATTCGAAGTTGCAAGAGAGAGTTAATCGAGTTGCTACGGTGACGTTCTTTTTTTTTTTTCACCGTGTAAAAACGTAAGAGGACAAGGGGAATGCGACGAAGAAGCGCACTTGGATCAAAGTTTTCTTTTTTTTTTAAGTAGGAAAATGCATTCGCCAACGTCACAGGCGAACAACGGATGCGCAGGCCATGCTACTTTATCGATAACATGTGCCTTCACTCTTGATTGCTTTAACGCAGGCTCATATATTTTGTCCGCTTCGGTTAAAACTTTCAGTTGAGTATGAGCGCCAACGTCGTTTTCCGTTTTTCTACCTCGCCTATTTTTGGCGGTGTAAAAAAAAGAACAAGATCGGGAACCTGCGTGTATTCTTTCTGTTGACTCGGTCAGTTACACCAAGCTCTCCGATGTTACAACGAGGGAATTCTCGTCAAATTCGTGGCTGCCTCATCAGCGTCGTCGACATGATGGCGTGGTCAACTGCGGGTAAGTACCAAACCTGACAGTTGAGTGCTGAGGGCATTCGTCGGGAAATGCATGAACATGGATCATGTCATGGTTGGTGCAGCGACCGCCGACGAAAACTTGTTTGCCGCACAGCGTCTTACCACGAACAGCACTACCTCTTTTATCAACCTCGAGGCATGCACCACGACCCCTTGTATTCCCACAAGCTGTAGGCCTACCCAAAAGACGAGGTGCGTGACAGGATACTCAAGATGCTCGTTAAAGAAACCCAGGTGGTCAAAATTTCCGGAGTCCCCCGCCACGGCGTGCCTCATAATCATAAAGTGGGTTTGGCACGTAAAACCCCATAAATAATAATAATGAAGATGCTGCTCCGTTCAAAAGAAAAAGGGCGCTACCACGAAGGATCAGCCGCTACGTGTCATGCCCGATAAAATTGAAGCCCGGATTATTATCCTCGTCAGCGAACGCCTCAAGCGGCGTCAAATTCCTCGACTTCGCACTTTCCCGCGCTTCATCATCACAGTTTTTTCGGGCAATCGTACGTCATTTTATCGTGGCGAAGTTTTCAATTGATGATTGTCTCTCGCAAGTGTGTTAGCGAAAGAAAGGAAGTGCCACTCGCTCGGTCAGTCAATCATTCAGTAAATCATTCGAGCAATCAAGAAATAATAATTTTTTTTTATTCACGGAGGAACTTCTGTGCGAGTTGTCTAAGTATGCGTAAGCCTTGTGCCACTTGCTCATATTCACGCAGCCCGGTGTCATTATCAATGTTATGAAACTTGATCCGACCAGTACAAACGGCAACGCTGCGGCGACACGAACTGCTGCAAAGAGCGACGCAAGGTGAGTCGATGACGCAAGCAAACTACTGCAGGTGGCGGTGCCAGGCGCGCTGATGACGTTCCCATCATTGTAAGATGTCATCACTCCTTAGCGCCTTATCCATTCGCGTCGAACCATTAACAACCATGATCAACCGTACTCCGGCAGCGGCTGAGTATGGCTGGGCCGCGCAAGGGAGGAAGGTGGATAGCTGCCTTCCTCCATCATGTGCAAGGCTTCGGGTGAGAGGAGGAAAGGTGGGGGGAAGGGGAGGGCGTTCTACTCCGGCGGCGTCTGCGTATGGCGCGACCACGCGGGCCCAATCTTGAAAGCGATCTGCGATGGGGACAGAGTGCGCCGAGCGCTGATAGCTTCGTTCGCTGTGTGTTCTCGCCGCTTAGTTCGCGTTAAAGCGAGGGGCAGCACGAAGTTGAATTCGCTCGCTGCTGCGGGCCCTGCCTTGAAAGCGATCGTCTTACGTGACGGACGGATGGACGGACGGACCGTTTTGCTTGTTGGGTAAACATAGAAACGCTTACGCATTTAAAATAATTAAACTGTCAGTCAATGAATCAATCATTTGGGGCGGCACCCCTGCGCTAGCGACGTCGAAAATCGCCTGAGCACTGGCGATGACAAAGTTTAGAGGGCGTGCGATCAGGACAATGCAGACGGACACACTGTTTTATTTCATATATTATAGGTTTCTTTCACCTCTGCGATTACATTTTTCAGTCTTTAGTTTTATGATATTGCCACCTGCTTCGTGGCCTATCCCCGACAGTGGCTTTGGGCCATTAAACAAGAAATCATCATCATCACAACCAGACTCCTTGTTCCCCAGCATACTTGTGCATCGCATCGTTTTCACTACACTATCCTCCTTATTCAGCACCTGTGGCAGGTACGAAAACCTAGAAAAGTCTTGATGGTGTCCCTGTCCAGGAAACGATCGCATACAGTACTAGCATGCCCGCAGAATTCGAAAGAAAAGAAAATGCTGGTGACTAACAATCGCACTCCTCGTATATTCATGCACATAATAGACGGAGGCTCGACATACGTTCAGCTGCACGAACATTCATAAAGGTTGTGTCAGTAAACGTGCGCTTGCAACATATTCAGACACGACAATAAAGCTACGCTCGGCAACGACGTTAGGCGTGGACGCCACCTGTAGAGAAACGCGGACAAAACAAAACGCCCCGCTCAGCAACAGGAATGGTTAATTTCGACTGCTCTGTATGTGGACGAAGGAATACGCAAACGGTGATGGAGGTTGGGGGATACCCCAGGCGCAGGAAATTCGGTGGGGAACATATATATATACATATATATATATATATATATATATATATATATATATATATATATATATGTGTGTGTGTGTGTGTGTGTGTGTGTGTGTGTGTGTGTGTGTGTGTGTGTGTGTGTGTGTGTGTGTGTGTGTGTGTGTGTGTGTGTGTGTGTGTGTGTGTGTGTGTGTGTGTGTGTGTGTGTGAGCATTCGACAGTGGAGGCCCCTCGCGAAGATGGACAGCGGAGCGACGATTCAGTCAAAGAGCGCATTAGAGCGGAAAAGAAAGCGCCGGTCGAACAAGCGGACGTTAATGAGCACGCGAGTCGCTCACGACGTAGACCGGGTGGCGGTGAGCAAACACGCTTCGTAGTCAAGAATACGAAAGCCCGACGCAGGCGAGCCTGCCGTTCCCACCCCCCTCTCCTTGAACTTATCCTTTAGCCCTCCGTCAAGCAGCTACGCTCTCGCACTGGCGCAGAGGGGGAGGGTGGGGGGGTTGGGACCAAGGCGTCGCACCGGCGCTTGCTGTTGCACGCCCTGTATAGCTGGCTGGCTGGCTCTCAGGTGGCGCTACAGTCACGAGTGGTATTACATGCGGCAAAACAACAGCATCAACAGAATTCACGATCGTCAGGATGCGGCAACGTTGCTTCCTTCCTTGGTTCACTCCGAAGGAAATAAAAAAAGAAACGACGCGCGAAGCTGTAGGAGAGACAAAACCCGGGCGAACCCGCATAAGCGAAAGGACCGCGTGTGGCTCTCTGTACGTGAGAAGAAGCAAATGTCTCAAAACTTACGACGAGGGGGGGATCAAGGCAAGAGAAAAGAAAGGCGGCAACGCGAGAAGAAGTGACCGAGTCTACGTGGCATCAACGACAATTGCAGCAACAACCTGCGAAAAAGAACGAAAACGAAAAGAAGAAAAGTAAAAGAACAAGAAATGCGCGCGCGGCCGGGGAGGCGGGCAGAGACGCAAGAGCAGAACGTGCGACGTACAAGAGGCGGAGGAGCCCGAATCGTAGCCCGGCAAAAAGAAAGAGCCACGTGGGACAACCTGCAATTTGCGCGATGATGAATTTGGTAATGAGAGACGGGAGCGTGAATTCGACGAGGCTACTCTGGCGTGCTTGTGTGTGTGTCTGCCGCCTTTAATGTGAAGACGCCTTCATTTTATACTTCCTTTTCTTGTTTTCCTTGGTTCTGCATCACTATAGGTTCTTCTTTGGTATTCATGAGCATCGCGGAGTCCGAAAGACGAGTCCGGCGTCGTCTCCAGAGTCGCGTGGTGCAGGTAGTGTATAGCCTACGCGCACGTGGGATCGCATTAGCGAAGTAATAAGCAAAGAGAAAGCCACCCCCCCCCCCCCCACCCCCCAGAACCTGAGAGTCGCATTCGTGCGTATGTGAACGAACATGCAGTCACATGTGAGGACCGCTGCCTCTGTGACTGTGCGGGGAAGGCTCCGCGAAGGGGGAGGTTCCTCTGCAAGGGAGGGCGACCCTTGAGGGTTGAGCGAATGAGTGCCGCCGTAAATCAGAACGCGAGCGGACTTCGTTTCCGTGAGAGAACCGCGCGAAGCGCGGTGTAATTTCGACTGCCTTTCCAATTTGGTGTGTTCGATGTACAGGCACCCTACCTCGCCTGAGGAGAGATTTATTTCTAGCCCCCCGCCGTTCCGTCCGCGCTTTCGCGTGAGTTTAATGTTTCTAGATTAAGGCGCCTTAAATTTGCCGACGACTGGCGAAGCAATAAAAGAAAGAAAGGAATAAAACGGGTAAGACAAGACTACCACTGCGGTGATCAGGAGCTGTTACTGGGGTATTCGATGGCCCGGGTACGTCGCTCCTTTCACGAACAGTAAATGCTTTTTTCTCACTTTACCCCATTATCGGTGCTCGTAGAAATTACCGAGTTCACACCATGCAGTGCAGCTGAATTCTCACTTACCTGGAGCATGAAAACGCTTCTTCAGAAAGCAATGTTGACCACTGGCTTCTAAACTTCTGTGCGTTTCTCTTCGAGTTGGGAACTGAAGCGTTTTTTTTTTAATCGCTTCACAATATCTTTGCTTCACAGTGATCCCAACCCGCCACGGTAACTTAGCTGCTATAGCGTCTACCTACAGAGGTCGCGGGTTCGATCTCGGCCGCGGTGGCCGCATTCCGATGAGGGCGGAATGCAAAAACTCTCGTGTGCCGTGGTTTGAGCGCACTTTAAGGAATTCCAGGTGATCAGAATTCATCCGGAGCCCCTTACCGTGGCGTGCCTCGTAATCAGATCTTGGTTTTGGCACGTAAAACCCCCAGAACGATTTTTTTTAACACTGGTTCCGAGCGTGCGTTGGATGTGCATAACTATTTTTTTTACAGTATATAGGAGACACAGTGCGGTTGCAGAAGTCAGATCCTCGGCAGAAGCTTTATTGGTGACTTGCAGAGCGATAGTTGCTTTACGGCTTGTAAGCTGTTCTTTGAGAACGCAAAACATGATGTCAGCAAAGACCGCAAATTGACATACGCCATCGGAGAGCGTGTCTAAGAGACGGATCAAAAGATAAACTGAGTCAACGCCTACGTTGCAGCTACGCGGAGAAGAAACTGAACATAAGGACCAATCGTGCGTCTTTAGTCATTCAAGCCACAAAAAAGAAATGCATTGAACAGATACATTGGCAGCTTCAACCACATGTGCTCCAGAACTTTGCATAGCAACGCAGGGCTACTTAAATATCGTCTGCTTAGCCGGCCTTCCGTTGTGAAGATCTCGAAAACTTTTTTTCTTTACTATGACAAGTGAACTGTTTCACGCCTAACAATGTTGGAAATCATTTCGCTACCTAGACGCAAACAAAACACCTAGACAGATCTACTTCCAAGAAGTCTGTTTGTGTCTCTGATACTACTTTTTTTATACGAAACTGACAACAAGAACCAGGTTACACGAGAGAATACTGAGGCTGAAGAGATAGCATAACTCGATTATCTGTCTAAGCATAGCCTCTACGCCCTAACGAGGAACTTAGTCACTTGGCTTTGTTTTAACTTTTTTGTACGCGAAATCGTGCGACCACATCTGTTCCCTTCCTCAACAGACGGCAGGCGTTGTTTGGTGGTTGTGATGGACTGTACCAACAGGCCATGCACTCAACGCACCAACTGCAGATAATGTGCCTGTGTAATATCTGCATTCCACGCGCTATACGCGGCATGTGTAAGTTCTTGTTACGTTTTACGCGTGGAAATCTAAACGATTAAAGCAGGTTCGCAGGAAGACGTAGTCTTGAAATGACCAAGAGCAGTCGAGCAAGGGGTGCCTCAGCATAGACACTTTTGAGTTAACGACTTGAAAAGAGGTCTTGCCTTCATCAAAAGCTACAGCTATTGTCTTCCAACCTTCCAACTTCACTCACCCTTACCTTACTCTACCCACCCTCTTTTTCTCCTCTTCGTTATGGTAGGTTTCTATATAAACCATACCAAGAAAACAGAGTAGCCCTGAAGAAGACAAGTCTTTGTAATTGAATAATTAATAATAAACAACCTAATCATTCAATAAACAATGTTGTTCACTCTTCGCTTGGTGTCCCAGTACACATCGGCAACCTCGATGTGACGGTAAACAGTCGCTTCCCTTGCCTAGCCGTTGTTGATCATATTGTACAAAAGGTTGCACAGAATGTGCAGTCTATAGCCTGTATTGACTTGATATTTGCATTGCCTTTTGTTCTATTCTTTATTTGTTTCAAAGTAAATTATGGCCTGTCTCCGAAAAGGGTAAATTTTTCTTAAGACTAGCCATCCCCAACTGGAGGAGCCGAATTTGTCCTTTACTAATCACACTAGATGTTTCATCTCAGCGCGATACCAGGTGTTTCTTTTTTTTTAACTGCACCAAATTTATAAACTTGCCTGTGAAAGACAGCACAATTTTAACCTGGAGCTAAACTACTCGATGAGGTGGCCAGTATTTCTACGATAGATCAAAATGCTTAATTAAATAATGAATATAATTGCACTGATTAGCTTTTTCATTCATTACTTTATGGTACATATTTCAATCTACGAATTGTAGCCGCAGTTAGCAAGGCGTATCGACTTGGAACGAATTCTCGGGATGACACCAGTCTCGAGATAATCATTTTCAAAGTTTCCGACAAAGCTCAATGGCGTTCGAAATACTTTTTTGCTTCAATGCATGAAGCAACGTTTTCTTTAAAAAATTAAGTGGAACAAGTGTGCATTTTTACCGCCAAGTTTGAAGGCACATACCTCGAAACCGGTGTCACTCGGGAGAATTCGTTCTAAGTCGATATGTCTCGCAATCTCACAGGCTGCAATTCTTATATTCAAATATGAGCCATAAAGTAATTAGATAAAATAACAATTAGCGTAATTATAACAATCATTCATTCGATTTCTCGAAGAAGTAGTGGCCACCTCATCGAGCAATTTCGCTTTAGGTTTAGAACTGCTATCTGAAACACGTAATTTTTGAATAATTTGGCCCAGCTGAAAGAAGCACCCTATAGAATTATCTGCATTGCAGACTTGTGTTTCGGCGTTTAAAAGCAGCGATGCATGCTATGCTGCCTATCACACGGGTGGCCGAGCCAGCAGGTAGGTGCATAAGGTCATGTTAGTTGTTACTATTGACACCAGCTACACACATGCAGCAGTGTGTCTTATGAGTCATACCACGGCGCCATGCCAAGGTGCTCTCACCAAAAACGGGACAACGACGCCAGAGTAATCGACATTACGTCAACCTCCGATCAGGTTTGACCATCTCAATCAAACTCGTCCCACGAGGCCGAGGTGTTTTCAGGAGAACTCGCGTCAGTTTCACCAGCCACGAGCAAGCGCACGTCGACCTCATCTCGTGAGTTCAAGGTAGGGTGTTCGACCTCGAATGCGCCATGCGTTTAGCTGTTTGCGTTTCTTCTGCGTAAACATATGCACAGAACACGCGATCCCTGCGGTGCCTCGAATGCTGGAGACTGAAAGCCGCGATACAGCGCACCACATGTGCCTCTCGAAAAAAGTGTCCAGTAGATTTGCGTTGTGAAACATGCTATGCCAAGGCGGCTTGTTACTGAGATAGACTGTACTTGAATGTAGGCATATTTCAATATATGTGAGAATTTAGCATCACAAGAATGTCAAGTAAGTACTAAGTGCAGGTGGAGAAGATATACACCTAAGCAGTTGTGATAAATTTGGGCCTTAACTTCGACTTTACCTCACATTGGATCTTACTCAACTCAAGCTAACACACGATTTGAGGTCAGATGATTCTTGGCCTCACTCACATCATTTCTATAGCAGTCGTCCGCCTCCCCTCTAATCTCACCTCACATTGTGAGGCTGAGGCCCAATTAAGGTTTTAGCTCGACCTAGCGGGGCCCATGCCTCTCGAGGGTGCACAATTTTGTTTCTAACACCCGCTAGCCCTGAAGCTCAAGGACTGGCGACACTCTGTCTCTTCCTCAATGCGGTCCGTGTTCCTTCCAGTAACTGGTCATGTGAAACTGCTCTCAAGAAGATCAACTTCGGAATTTCTCTTGAGAGGTATGGCAGCTTAGGCTTAGTTACCTTTTAACGGCGGAATTCGACCTCCCCGCACCCGCCGGTCATTAACGGGCAACATACACAACTACTGACGAACGCGACGAAGGCGAAACGACTACTCGTTTTAACGTTGCAGCAGGGGCAGGCGAATCCGGAAGCCGTCGGCTGCTGTTCGTTAAAGCCTCGCCGGGCTCATTCGCCCTGTAAGTCTGGTTAGCGCCTTCTCGTTCCCGCACTTCAGCTCATCTGCAAAATGTATTGCCATTTAGCTTCGTTCGTCCCACCCACGGAATCCAGCTGTTGCTGCTGACAGGCTGTGCGCATTCGTTTTTCCACCCGCTTCTATCTACGGCCTTCTTGTTGCTGTATTCAAGGGCCACGTATAGCCGGGCCGTTACCTCTTATTGCTACAATCCCTGCAGCAGCGCTATAGGCTACGTTGCGAGAGTCTTTCTTTTTCACCTGCTTTCACCCTCTCCCTTCTCGAGATGACGGAACCGTGTCAATTTAGTAATGAAGCTCGTTGATCAACTTCCAAGGAGGTCGACTGGTGCCGGCGCACGTCCCTCCCCTCGCCCCTCGCCCTTCTTTTTTTCTTTGCCTCGATTGTCCGTGCAGCTCGTTATCTATCACACGTGGGCTCACCCAACTCAGCGCGGATATGTAAGGCGACGAGTGGTGTTGGATGGATGCGCACTGAAACGGCAGATGGATGTATCTTGGCACGGAGTGGCGGTCTGCTTGAAGGAACAGGGTTTGGGTACGGGCTAGTCGGTATTCCCTTGCAAACTTCACTCACAGCGCGTACACCGGTACACTTACAGCGCGTACAGAGACAAAGGGACCAACGGTCCCTTTGTCTATGTGCTATGCTATGCTATGCTACTGTGCTATGTAAGCGAAGTTTGCAACGCCCAAAAGAGACGCTGAAAGAATGGAGGCAAATTTAATTCGTCCGCAAACTACTACCAATTGCGGATTGCGGAATAACGGCCATGCGGACGTGAGCAGCAGCAGTCCGGTACAATCTGTCCCTATGTGGTAACGTTGTGAATGGTGGTTACTCAGTGGCTATGGTGTACGACTGCTAAGCACGAGGTCGCGGGATCGAATCCCGGCCACGGCTGCCGCATTTCGATGGGGGCGAAAGGCGAAAACACCCGTATACTTAGATTTAGGCGCACGTTAAAGAACCCCCGGTGGCCCAAATTATTCCGGAGTCCCCGCACTCTGGCGGGCCTCATAATCAGATCGTGGTTTTGGCCCGTAAAGCACCATAATTTTTTCAAACGCGGTGTGCAACGTCCAAAGGACAATGACGGGCTATATACATATATCCTATTCAGTCACTGGCAAAGAAAGTGCTCTTTGATACACGCACTAACGAAAGCTTTCTGACGCTTCTTGGTTGAAAAACCACTACGAGAGATCACTACTAGCGTTGCGCCCACGTTCCCTTTTTCCCGGATTTACCAAATTGCAGTGCGATTACACGGAGAGGTTCAGACTATGTCTAGTTACAATATGGTGCTCGACTAGCGCGTTACGCTTTCAACCAATCAAATTAAATCATCATTTACATCCCCAGGACGTTTAGGGGCGCAGACAAAAAATCCTTTATACAGGCTTGAGCAGAGGTCTACGCCCCCAAAAACAAATACAAACAATCGGTCTTCGGTCTACGTGAGATACACATTGACACATATAAGTGACAATGGACAGGATTTCTGCAAAAGCGGCACAAAGAGAAGAATACAAGAATAATAATAGCACCAATGTGCGTTACATAAAATAAAACAAAAAGTAATCACCATCGATTACAATACTCTCTATAATGGGAGATTTGAACGCAGCTGTATACGTGCTTTCATTTCGCGATATATTGGCTGGCGGGGACAGTCGCTCTCGTGCGGCACGTTGCAAACCGAGCGAATAGTGGCGCGACTGCCTCGCTAATCCTGACTCGTGGGCGCGATTCCCCAGCAGCCGACAGATTCCCAGCAGACAGACCTCCGCTCACGCAACGCTTTGTTTCCATACAGACGACGCGCGCTACTCTGGCACCATCTCGTAGCCATCTCGTAGACGTCTTGCAGACGTCGCACAGAGGACGTCTGCAAAACGTCTCACAGAAGGCTCCGTGAGCTGAATGTAAAGTCACGTTCTGTGTGAGCAACAAGTATACAGCGTGTGGTCACGAAGACTCTCTCTCAGGTTGTTGAATATAGGAGATTCTAGCAAAATGATAATTTTCACTGAGCAAGCTATATATAAGGGGCGGACATCAAATGCGCACGATAGTCGGCGATACTATTATTATATGTAAATATTGTGCCAACTGCCTTTCATGTTAATCACTCTAGGAAGCACGTTTAAGTGCAAAAATTAAGTCAGCCGATATTCACGCGCATAGAGTTTCGGTGAAAAAATATATGCCTCGCACCACTTTTAACGAATAAGCCCGTACAATCTGCGGCAAGGAGATGCACTGCTGTTTCAGTTACTGTGTTTCACACTGCGGGAAATGCAGTACGGAAATGGTTGACTGGGAGATCCGACGTACATTTCACGGCGAATTTTCAGTTCGTATTTTTCGAAAACTCGTGCTAGGCCCGAAGTTCCTAGCAAAAGGTGATTATTTGAGTGCTATTTTTACTTTATGGCCGCATGCAACCAACTGGCCAACTAATCAATCCCGGTAGTATGTATGTATGTATGTATGTATGTATGTATGTATGTATGTATGTATGTATGTATGTATGTATGTATGTATGTATGTATGTATGTATGTATGTATGTATGTATGTATGTATGTATGTATGTATGTATGTATGTATGTATGTATGTATGTATGTATGTATGTATGTATGTATGTATGTATGTATGTATGTATGTATGTATGTATGTATGTATGTATGTATGTATGTTTTCAGCGGAAGCTCATTATCGAAGGTCTTAGGTGGCAGATTCGATAATACTGTCATCATCAGCTAGATGAGTAATGGAGCCGGAGACTGCTTGTACAATAATCGCAATGCGATGTTCGCTCGTGAAGAGTTTGACTAATTCACGTTGTAATTGTCCAAGTTGAAGTATATTTCCCGACTTCAGAATTGAAGCCGATCCGTTAGGAAGCAGTAAACAAGCATCACACGATCTTGATCTGAATTTCGAGAGTCGCGTCCTCAAATTCTGTGGAGAAAACGAACTTATATCTCGCTTAACACGTATCAGCACCGTGGCAGGACTAAATGCCGGGTCTTACCGGCAGCCGAAAACTGGAAAGTCACCTGTGCATCCCATCATCACCATCATAACTTATTTTACCCTTAAAGAACCCTTTACAGAGGATTAAATGTGGGGAGGGGGGAGGAAGAGCAATAATAAAAAGGATATACCATAAAACGAACGGAACAATTAACAGAGCAGCACTCCCTCTTTAAAAGCTGTGTCAGTAAGCCTCCGCCTCTTTCTTTCTTTCCTTTGTTTTTTGTGCGAATTTGCGCTGCCTTTACAGAGTGAATGGATTCAAGGCACCTGTACCTCGCGTTGTGGGTCAGCGTACCTTTCCGTACGTACCGGGCGATCTGGAACGCATTCATATATGTGGCCGCTCAGCACGTCGGCGTGTTTCCGTTCTCTCGTGGCGCCCTCTGCTGCGAAGCTGGCGCATCTGCCTCGCGCAAGATCATCTCCATCACGAGGGTCGAGCGCCGAGATGGGCGAGGACTCTGGTGCTGACGCATGGGTTGGCTGCCGCGTCCGCTTTTCAAACTGCAGAAAACAGTGGGCGGTGGACTACTTCTTCCCTCTTCCCACACATCGCTGGGCTGACCTCCCCCCGCGCGCATAGCTTGTGCGGGCGTATCTTCTGCCGGCTTGTTTGTTTTTGCCCCCCGCCCATAGGAGGCGGGACCGTCGGTGTTGGCGGTGGTGGTAGTGGAAGGGATGCCCGAAACGCCGATCGTCTGCCGAGAGAGACAGGCCCCGGGTCGGCGGGCCGGGCGGTAAAATGGATGAACCACCTCGACGCCGGATGGACGCCCGACTGATAGCGCGGAGAGGCGAAGATATTCGCGAGCGATTATGTCGGCCCCCCGAATAATTGAGTGCAGTGTGCGGCTCGACCGAAGGGCGGCCCCGATTATTTAAAGCTATTCGAGCGCTGAGTGCCGGTACGCAAGCTGCAGCAGGCTATGGCCTCCGAGTTCGAGTGCTTGTGCGTGCGTACTGGTGTGCTTGTGTTTTGCTGCATCCTATCGATGCATGAAACTAACCGGACCCATAACTAGTCCCGATGAAATGGCGTGCAGTTACGAGCCTGATCTCGCACCGTCCAAATGCCAGTCCTATTATATAGTATACACACGCGGCCATGTTATAGGTATGGCACAGACACTGCGTGCAGGAATCAAATACAGTGAAGGGGAAAAAGAGTCGACCAACGTTATGATATAAACATGTTGGTGTGGCATCAAGAAAGCATGCTCTCTCAACCCTTCGTCTTTCAAATCTCGCACTTTACCCTACGTAGAAATAATTCAACGACTGAACCACCCTATGCTGCTTGCGAGGCAAACTTAAATCTATAAAAGCTGCACAAATTATTGTAATAGTGAATGATGAGCAAGCCTGTTCGTTCGCTTTGCATGTCCAGCCATCTTGGTTGATTCTACATATAAAAGCGGCACTAATACTTCATTTCCGCCGCATACTTGAAATTTGTAATGTCAATAACATATTATTTAGAGTTACCATTCCCTTTTTCGACGGGCACGTTACAAGGCCTCAAAACCTTGCTTTGACACTCATACGTGTTGCTTCTTCCGGTTTCATTGACTGGTTTTGATGAAATTTGTTTGTTGAAACTTGTTCTTTTTTTGTATGGTTTTCGTGAAAGTTCATCCGAGCAGCCGCCAAACTAGTTTACATATACGTCATCGTCAGCTTCTTCACCAACAGTGAATGTCTAAACGAGTCAATGGTTCGCTCTCTTTAAGCTATATCAGCCCCTTACAAAAATCCTCGTTGACATTCTTATGATTTCGTGCTGAGTTTTTTCGTAACTTTCCACTTTCGTTTTTTTTTTTTTGAGAAAGCTGCTGAATGTCTATTGGTATTGTCTCTTTTGGGAGCTAGTTGTCCCTGGGTGTGGCCCAGTCTTGTAGCGACGTGATACGTCGATTAAAGTGCTGCATTCGTTTGTTTCGCAGGCTAATGCAGTCCCATACGGTACACGTAGGCGTGATCGGGCCGCTGACGCCTGCGGTGCATGTCGTGCAAAAAACACTTGCGGTCTTGTACACATCCTTCCGAGGTCGCGAGATCGAATCCCGGCCACGGCGGCCGCATGTCGATGGGGGCGAAATGCAAAAAACACCCGTGTACTTAGATTTAGGTGCAGGTTAAAGAAGCTCAGGTGGTCCAAATTTCGGGAGTGCCTCGCTACGGCGTGCCTCATAATCAGAAAGTCGTTTTGGCACGTAAAACCCCATAATTTTTTACACATCCTTCGACACCGTCAGCCCTTTCGATATAATGGATGGGAGTTCGGCCGCAGTACGTAGACTCGCGGATATAGAAATGCGTGTGTTTTTATCTTTCCTCGTCCGCCCTGCCAAGCTGAGGCCACATGCCGCATACTCTGTCTGACAGAGGGAATCAATCAGTCAAAATTTGGAGGACGCTTAAGCTTCGCATTTAAGAGTGGAACGCGATAGCATTAAAAGACCCCTTACTGGTTTTCATGCTTCCTGGCAACTGCAGCTTATGTAACCGTTAACGTTTACCGGGAAACGCTGGAGGCGAACGCTATCTGGAGGCGAAGCTTTCTGGTAGAAACGGGGCCTCTTGCGTGGGTCGATCACCTGTTATTGTTTCGCACTTCTAATGTTTCAGCCTGAGAAGAGCTAACATAAAGGATGTGCGCGGTCGGTGTGTTTTTTTTTATTATTATTACATTGTTTGTCGGCCGCCGTTCTCAAAATTCCGACGAATAACTTTGCAAAGAATGAAAGGCAAGGTATATGGGCAACTTTGGTGGTCGAGAAGTGGTTGGATATGCGTGGTTCGGAATTCTTTCCTCCGAAGCGACTTCCGACGCTGGACGCGGGACGCCAGTCCTATTACGCCGGGTTTTCTACGTCACGGGGCCCATAACGCTATCGCGTTGATACTTCTTTGTGATGGCGGAATGCCCTTCCGCACAAATCAAATGCGCGCAGCGAACGCACTAGCGAGTAACCAACAACAGGTATCTTATTTTTTCTTTTTCGCAAATCGACAAATAATTGCGTGTGAAGTCTGTACATGAGCAACTCGGCTTTAGGCTGGGCGGGGCCCGTGTTGATGTTCTCCCCCCCTCCTCGATCCAAGTAGATCCAAGCCGGCCTAAGCACCGCCATGCTTCAACTACGCTGCTCGCAACTGCCGGGAGTGGCCGCTGCGCATGCGCTCCAAGATGGAGGAAAGCCCCGCCGCCGCTCCACGCGCGCGGCTTCAGCGCTCACGCTTTCCGCACTGGGTGGCGCGGCGCTATTAGAAGCCGACCGTGGCGTCTCCTTGACTGAGTGCACGCGTGCGAGCGCGCGTGTGTGTGTGCGCGGCGGCTGCGGCGGCGACGGACGGGTACAGCCACGCTCGGCCGAGCGACGAACGGCGGAGCGAAAATTTTTTTCGAAGCCGGAGATGATCGAGCGGGTTCGCATGAATATTGAGCGACTCGAGAACGCCTACTTTCTAGCTCGGAGTGTACACGTACTACGCTCGCGCGCACGCCGAAGCCTCCCCCATGTCGTTTTTATACGAGCTTACAAACGCGCCTCGGCGAAAGTCGTCTACGCGTAATCGAGCTTCTTCTCGGAGCGAGGAGTAATTGTTTCCGCTACTCCCCTCTTCGAGACCTCTTCCTCTCTGTTATAGCGAGGCTGATGTGTACTACGTTTCGTATACTTAGCGGGCGACGCTGCGGAAGCTACACGTATCTACAGCTCGGTCGTATACAAATCTCGCTCCGCGCGTCTCGCAGTGCAGGATTCTTCAGTTTTGTCGTGTCGCGGTGTATAATTCTGTGCACGTGAGACACCTTTTTACGGAACAACTTCGTTCGTTACAACTACAAATTGTGAGCCTCAGGTTACGTGGAATCGCGTATTACTTATGCGTCGTTGAGTTTCCATTATGCACCGTACTACACACGAGCGTTGCCGTGAACTAGTATACACGCGAGCCGTGCACCGTACTACACGCGAGCCGTGAACCTTGTGTCAACCTTGCGTTTGCTCACCATTTCGCACGTCCCACTTCTGAACAAGTTGAGATCTGCGATGGCTTCCGTCTAAACAATTTTCTTTTTTTGCGTATAGTGACATAAAGGTATGAGAGAATATTAAAACTACTTACCTGGCACCATACTTACATATTTCTTCCGTACGGGACGCACTATCTTTAGTCACGAATGCGAGCAATGGGAGAATTCTTTCTATAGTCCTCTTAGATTTACCAGCTGTGTCTGAAACATAGTGCAGTGTCCAGAGCTCGCGCCAGTTCGCTTATAGACCAGAGTCCACGTTGACAAAAAAAAATGTCTTATGCTATAACTGTTCGCAAGAACTCATTCCAGCCATTTGCGATGTTGGACGTATTACAAGCGAGAGCATCCGACCAGTAACATTACTTACGCACGAAAAAGCTTTATGAATTCACTCCTATGTGAGTTAACATGACATGTTGCTTGCACCGGGGAAAGGAATTGCATCGAGCTCTTCGTGCCTGGCTCACGGTGTGAAAGCCTAGTGCAGCTCATTGCTAAGCTCACTAAGGCGCTCAAAGCTCACCAGTGATAGGCAGCTCACCTAAGGCGCGTTCGGAGAGCCTTTTGACCCCAGGCCCAATGAGACCTGGGGACAAGTTCGCTCTTCTTTCGTTTCCATCAATCTGGAGTTCCTGGAACTCGTCGCGTTGCCTCGTCGTGCTAGAGTTCGTAGCCATGGCAACCCAGCCGTCACATCCTTTCACAGTCGACAGGATGCTACAGATAACCGCGCGTGTACTTGCTTTTACAAGGCCCAACTCTCAGCAGTCGTCGCTACATGCTGCGCAGCAAGTTGCAGCAGCTTGATTTTCGATGAACTTCGCTTGTTGTGTCCCCCCTTATTTCCAAAAGGCCGAGTTTCACGACAATATACGAGCTTCGCAGAACGGTCCTTGAGTACTTCTGGACTACGGCAGTCGCCTCTCATTTTTTCGTGCTCGTACTCTGTCCGCTATGTAAGGCGAAGTGTCGTACTCTACGCTCCTTTTTTGCATCCCCATTTAACCTTGATACTTACCGATCGAGTGGACAGTTGCCACTTTACGAAGAAAATTACTTTAGTCCGCTTCACCTTACTTGTTTGTGTGTGGTGCATAAATGTTTTAATGAAGTAATAACAATAAACCACGCTACCGTGAAAGCACATCATTTTCATATACAATTGCTTCAGTACTGCACCGTTACTGTAGTTTCCATCTGTCAACTACGTATTTGTTCGGTATTGGTGCACTCCTTGCAGCCACGTATGCAACACCATTTCAGGGAAGTTTCAGATTAGTTCCGCGAGAAAAAGAGCTAAAACACAAAAACAGCCCCTATAACCGACGTCACTACAAAACCAGGTCTTCCGAATATCCATACGGGTTAGTGGGGTTGTTCTCTATTCGAATCGGCAGTGAACTCTTAACAAGACTTTGACGTAGTAGTTCTGCGGAAACCCGCAAGGTGGAGAGAAGCAATGAATAAAGGGAAAATCAGACATTCACCCGTTCGTAGCAATTGCTACAAAGGTCTTAACAAGACTGTGCGTTTCTAAAGCAGACACACTTGCTGCGCCAGGTGTTATAATTTATCAACGACCGCGTCGCCTCGAGGCAAACGAGGACACTATACCGCATACATAAAGGTTAAACACCGCATTGTCATAACTGCCCGTTTAATTATCGTTCTTCGAGTTTTGTGCATGCATAGTTTTCCCATTCTCATAAATGTTTGACCAGGAGGTAGCCTTCATATTGAACCAGTTTCATAGCTGCTACATTCATATCCATCTCGGGAACTCCGTGCAGTCGTTCTCGCCATGCAATCAGAAAATAGTACCAGCTGAGGTACCGCTCCTCTGTGGTCCACGTCTGATCACGCTCCGCGCGAGAACGACTATGTGCAAGCGTCAGTATATGGTGACTGTATTACTAAAAAAGAAAAAAAAAAGTCGAACATTTCTAAAATATTGAACTCGTCGCGAAATAGCAAAATTATAATTCGAATATAGGTCGACCCATATCCTTTTCGAAATACGAAAATCTTTGAACATGACGCACGTTTATATACCATAAGCTCCGTTGTCAGCTCTCGCTAGTCGGCGCCACAAGCGGCATGCCCGTGGGAACTGCCGGAGTAGTCGTCCTTGCCGGACGCTTCGCACGGGTTCTCAACAACCCCAACGACATCGTCCTCGGTACCGTCGAGTGCGTTGGATACGCAGCATTTTTAAAGCCGCCCCACTGGATGATCTCCAGACTGGCTTTGCGGCGGGCGCGACGGGGGGACTCCGTTAGTTTCGTATTTTTGCTAGCTTCGTTCACGAATGTAGCTCGATATCTTTTCGCCACGAACAAGAGTCGATAACTAATTTGGGTAGCACTTTCGAAAAGAAAACAACGTTGACCTATATTCGAATAAATACGGTATAGTAGCGCGCAATGAGCGAGTACTCCTGCTTTCTTTTTTTTTTTTTTTTTCTGAAACACCGCTGACAAACTTATTGGCTGACAAAAACCATGTAGCCGTTGCCGAAATGCACGAAGCCGGCGACACGGAGCATAAACAACACTGAAAGCTTTCCTTTGCTTTGCTTTGCTTTGCTTTGCTTTGCTTTGAAAGCTTTGTTTTTCCAGAAACCTCGCGCATCTCGCTTCTGTAAAGCATCGAAGAACTTGCAACAGCGCTGTCAGGATCTGAGACCGCACCTGGGTGCGGCGCCTTTGGCAAATGTGTCTCACCACACGCTTCAGCTACCAGTACAACGTTGCGCGCAATTTCATCTTTTACTTCATTTCACCAACTTCGTGTCGCGAAGCGTAAGTTGTGGGTCGAGAGCTCAGCCAGCCAGAAACAAGAACGGGAAGACGGGCTTCACCACGTGTCCGCCGCGCGACGCCGACTGGGTGGAAGCTTCACGGCAGGATCAGAGGGGCACAATGGGCGATGCCTTCCTCCCGTTTCCGAAACGCGCTGTCAGCTCTCGTTGACTATTGGCTGGTATGTGCTTTAGCCTTCTCTGTACTGCGCGGAACTCACGAGGGACTGTAGCATGACACGTATAGGTGTCGAGCGCGCAGTAATTAACGACGTGCACAGAGGGAGGCGCCACTTGTTTCAGCGCTCTTTTAGTCGCTTTCCACTCGCTTTTTTTTCGCTTCGGCACTGCATTGCTGTGTAGTCGTCGGTCGCTCGATCGGTCTCTGTTTATCGGGCGCGAGCTTCCAGGATCGCTGAAGCGAGTAGCGAGTTTTTTTCGCATCGGCGTTCACCGTTGCACGTTTTCCTGACACCTGATGGCTACGCCTGACTGCTCCCCGAGTTTTATCTTATCTTTTTCGTTTTTTCGTTCGCGCACGTGCGGGACGCGACGTCAAGCCCCGGGGGCGAGCCTAAAAGTTTAAGTCCGCCATCGTATGTCGCTGCGAGTGACAGGTGCGTAGGTTAGCCGAGAGAAGCTTGTTGCGAGAGAATGAATCCGGGCGAGCGCCGTTTCCAGGTGTGGGAGCTGAAAGTATAGCTAGAAATATTTCGAGGACTGTTGATCTGGTGGTGGTGGTGTCTGGGTGCTTGACTTTTTCTTTTTTTCTTTTTTTTTTTGTCGTCGCATTCGTGAGAAGTCGAGAACCGCGCTCAGTACTCTGTGAAGCGCGAGCATCCCTGCGAGGTTAATCCTGACCTGCTGGAGTCAACGTGCAAGCTTGGCGTAACGCGCTCTTGACTCGCAGTTCACTGTTGGTTACCTGCGTGGCCTGTTTGATTCGGCAAATAAAGGCACAATCTCGCGGCACGAGAGTATGAGTGACCTAGCTGGAAGAGTTTCTTTATATTGTACACATAGAGAGAGGTTGGGAACATAACTACAGCGGACGTACTTGACCCTTTAGTACAAATTCGACGACCGGCGACTGTGCTCGCCACTATCGTTGTGTTTTGAGCGTCGCTTGTCTTTCTGAACGTGAGTTCTCAGTCTGTTAAGTTCGTAACCGACCCGTTTGGCAGTGTCTTATTTTTAGCCGTCACTACAACGCGACAATAACCAAGCGTGTCCCTTTACGCTATCGGGGTGACAGATCTGGTAGTATATAGTTAGACGTCTGACGCGCTAGATAAGCGCGGATAAAGGAGAGTGCAACTACTGTTGGCCTGCATCTATGCTTGTCCCGTTGTTCTGCGCTTCTGTACGCGTTTATTAAGTGCATTGTATCTGGTCATTGTGAGCATAAGCAATGCATTCTGTGGGTATACTAACATATTGAACAGGGACTTGGAAATAAACAAAGGATCTCGAAGAGGTAAGTACAGCGTAGCGAACGATGAAACAAACCGTGATAGGCGTAACGTTAAGAGACATAACGACAGCGGTGGCACATTAGAGGGCAAACGGTGCTAGCCGATATTTCATTTGAGGCTAAGCGGAAGCACTGGAACTGCGCTGGCCATGTAATGGGCATAGGAAAAATAACCGGTTGTCTATCAGAGCTACAGCATTGGTGTCGAGTGGCCGGATAATCCGTCGAGAACGGAAGGTAATTAGTTAGTGAGTTGAAATGAGGAAATTTGCAGGCAAATGATGGAACCTGCTTGTGCAAGACATCGCTGGGCAGCCGACTCCGTCCTGGAATTGACACAAAGTAAGATAGACCGACTATGATAATATTCCAAAAGAAAACGTATACGGAGGTTAATCCGTGAGGTAATCTGGTTTGACATACCGTGCGCATAATTTCTCACACCTCCATACGCCATTAGCTGCTGTAGTGATTGTCAAGATCAGTCTGGTTCGCGGTGCGCGAACCGTACATTGCGTCACAAGGCAACCTACGCTGATAAAGAACATGTCTATATACCGCTGAAAATACGAAGCGCAGGTTTATTTGCTTCTAGTTCGTTCGCATATGCGATGTCTCTATAATACCAAGCCCCGACAAACCACAGGGAATCACGAAAGTGGGCTTCTCCGCATAAAGAGTGTTATTGCTGAGAAGACAGCTTTAACAAATGTACTGTGTGGGCGAAGGTCGAATGCCGGTGGGCCTTGACAACATTTGGCACGCCTCGCTGGGGTTGCGAAGGGTTGCGACATTTAGGGGCGCGGATAATCATGACGGATCGAGGCATTGTAAGTTTAAATCGCGATTACCGCTCGTAAGAAGAACAAATTATTTTTACTAAGATTTACAGAACAGATGCGTAGCTTGAAAAAGAGAGGACCCCGAAAGTTCATGAGCTTTAAGAAGTCGTGAGCTTCCACAGAAAAGCTATCCAGGCTTTCTCTACCGACGATGCGGGACTGTAATTGGGTGAAAGAGGTTGTTCGTGACGACGTTCTATTTCTTTAATTGATGTGCCTATATTTCGAAAGATACTGTAGTAACACGCTGAGCAACGTTTTTCGTAACATAAGAATACCACTGACGACTACTCAGCACATCCGGACTGACGTTAATAATAGTGCGTTGACCGTACACACACACACACGTACGCCCCCCCCCCCTTTCCACACACACACACACACACACACACACACACACACACACACACGCACACACACACACACACACACACACACACACACACACACACACACACGCACGCACGCACACACACACACACACACACACACACACACACACACACACACACACACACGCTCACGTGCGGTTCCAACTCGTCGGCCAAGGAACACGTAAAATATCTAGCCGACATGAAAAAGAAGCCGTGGAACGGCGTTCGCGGCTTGCGCTCGACGCAAACACCGCGTCGCTCGTCGTTTGATTAAGCATGATTCAGCGATCTCGTTTGGCGGATAGTCGCCGGTGCCGGGAGGCGGCTTTAGGCTTAGCGGCGGCGGCGGCGGCGTGTCGCGTATTTATACAAGGACCTGGCTGGGGCTCGCGGCCGGTGAGCAGCCGTCCGCTGGGACCTGCTGCGCCCGCTCTGACGAATGCCGTGCAGCGCTGCTGAGGCTAGGAGCCGTGCTTAGGCTGGCGCTTCCAGCGCGGTGCAAAGTTCTCGTATCGGTGCTCCGCTTGGACGAATAAGATAGAATGCCACTGCGGAAACATTAGCCGTCAGTAGAGGGAAACGATGCAGAGTTCATAGATAACTCGCAAGGCGTTCCCTAAAGGAGAAGGTGGCCACGTGGTTTTGATGCGGCAGTTGAGGTCGCCGAATGCACCAGTCGGATCAGAAAGCGGTCGTATCAGCTATCAAGGGGACGAATACACGAAAAAATCCTTTAGTTCGTAGGCGCTGCTTGTCATTGGCTGGCCACATTCGCTTATATTATATTCAGCGTCTCCATTGCCTGTCGCCTTCTCTTACGAACGCTACTAGTGTACGAACTTTTTTGTTGTTGTTGTTAACACGAGCCCAGGTTTTTGAAGACCACTGCATGCCGTGTAAGGAAACCAAACTCGTAAAAGGACAACGGCCACTATTCACTAAATTCGTACTCTGCAGACGTTCATAACATAAGAACGCAGGCCGGCATTTATATATATATATATATATATATATATATATATATATATATATATATATATATATATGTAGAGGTAATTTCCCCTATGTTGTCCTTGGTGTCAGTGTTTGTTGGCTTTTTATATGACTAATAAAAATCGGGCCCCTCTGCTACCCCCTTCTCGTTTATTATATATCTATATATATAGTCAGTGGCTTCTATCCTAGAAACGCAGTTTGCTTTGTTTAAAGCAGTGACACCGAGCTACAGCAGTTTCGAAACACCATGAAAGCGACAGCACGAGTATTTTTCTGGTTGCAAACACTGTGGATTGAAGGTGTAGTGATGGTATACTCAGGTATAAGCAACGTAAGATGACGTAACGTCTTTGAGCTCGCTGATTCTCTACGTGCTTATGTTTGTTTATGGTTGGGTGTCTCGTGACTGGAAGGCGAACAACACAAGCAGACGAGAAAAAGCGCAAGGCATCGTTTTGTCATCGATACTCGTGCTCTTCTTTTGCATATCATCGACGTTAAATAAAGATCACACGTGTACGCAGGAGACGTTGGTCCATGGCCGGCGTGGACCATTGCCGTTTTTTTAGCCGTAGTCGAGCTAGCATTACGTGTTGGCAACAAATAAGTAATGCGGAGTGAAAGTGTGGTATTTTTTTACGAACTGTAGGCAGGAAGTTCGAACGCGGAATTTCAAATCGCGTTGTAAAAAGATAAAGAGAAGCTCCTCCACGCGACTTACAAAAATTGGATCTGTTCGTTGTTTCATTCATGCACATGTCCGTGTTGAATATTTATCAGCGCTTGAAAAAAAATAGTTCTGCTTCTTCAATATTCGCACTAACTTTATTTATCTCGATGAGTCCCACATTAGCTCATGTGCATCGGCATCGACGATTCTGCATTGGCTCGACAGCAGACGACAACCGACAGCGCCAGTCGCTAACAGCAGACGGCAAAAGACGACGGCAGACAATGACGGCAGACAATGACGGCAGACAATGACGGCAGACAATGACGGCAGACGATGGCAGGCAACGACAGCCGACAGCAACAACAGATTACGACGAAATACGACAGTGAACATAACAGACGACAGCGAACTACATGTTCTGCAGGGGAACACGATGCAGAAGGCACGAGTTTTCAAAACAGCGTTCTAGCGGTATACGCTCGTGCGTTTTTCGGCATGGCAATTAGTAAACCTTGTTTACAGGAAGCAACGTAAATGCGATCGTAGATCAATTAACCAGGTGGGGATCGCTAATCGCTCGTGCGTGATTCACCGATTACGCGGGTGGTCATCACGAGATCGCGGTGCTGCCAGTACCGGAAGCCATGAAGCGCTCAAGGCGATGTAACTATGATGCCGCATCCATCTACGTCTATAGTACCTAGAATGCGTTGTGGGCGCTCCTACTCAGGCTTAAGCTTTTCTACAGTGTGGTCGTTTGCGTGCAGTGGTGCGTGTTCTTTTTTTTTTTTTTTTTTTGACAGATTAAACACAATATCTATAAACAAACGCTGCAAGAACTGACTGGACTTCAAGAAAGTATTTATCCCTTGTGAAGCATTTTAGAATATATTTGAGTGCGCAAGGAGACATTAGATGCCTTAAATCGGCAAGCAGAACACTCTAAAAACAAAAACAGGGAAAAAGAATATGCTAGCACTTAGCCGATCTAGTTTTGTGCCTTGGCGAAAAGAAGGTGTGAGCGAACAAAACAACAGTGCTATAATTGCGTTGATAGCATAGAAGTCGGGAAATATGTGAAGTTTGAAGAGATGGTAAACAAAAATTTTGACGAGTAGGATAAACGTGCTGTGTAGATGTACATCAGGCAATGAGCAGGATGTTAATTCAGTGTAAAAATATAAATAAATAAATAAATAACGAGGTTGTCATTGGCGTAATGAAGCTAAGTACTAAGCATAATACCGGCACGGAACATCTCTAACGGCCACAGGCAGCAGTGCTGGCGTTCCTTTTTCTTTCCAGGGTGTAATATAGCAGTTGATATGAATGTGTGTTGTACAAAGGTCCGATAAAGTTCAGTGAGCATGTTCGTGTTAAAATAAAATATATCTTAGCAGCACCCCTATTCCACATGTTGTTTACATATAAGTTAGAGCCAATCGTAATGGAAATTTTAAGCGAGTGTTTACTATTAGTCCAAGGAATATGGCGCTATCACCTATGGCGATAGGTTCAATTAGACTTAAAGGAAGTTTTTTTTTATTATTATTCTATTTCTGAAGCCTGGCCTTGTTATATAATAAATATGCGGTTGAAGGTACTCAACCAGATTTGTTTTTTTGCAGGCTGTCCCATAGGCAACGGTAGTAAGGACCATGTATTTAGCGTTATTTGTCGGGAGGGCGTTAATAACGAAAGGTTAATTAATATATGCACAAATAGTTAGTATTAATAAGAAGTTAACTGCACGCGGTACCTGCGCTTCGTGCATGGTTGAATTATGTTTTACGTATCTGTTGTTCGAGCTCACCACTAAAAGGAACGTAGTTAAGCCCTGATTATACTATGGGCGTGCGCAAAGCACGTGCGCGAAATGGAAGCGGCGGTGCGACGCCTGAGG
This sequence comes from Dermacentor andersoni, assembly GCF_023375885.2. NCBI lineage: Eukaryota > Metazoa > Arthropoda > Arachnida > Ixodida > Ixodidae > Dermacentor > Dermacentor andersoni. The sequence goes on from NC_092822.1 coordinate 22,836,710, forward strand.
TACACTGCAAGTACACTCGGCATCGAAAGTTCACGAGGCAAGGAGCGATCCGAAAGAAGGAAGCAGAGCACTTTGTGAACACTACAGGCACGCAGCGCGAATTCCAGATTTACTTTCTTGTAGTGTGGCGCACGTAGTGGAAGAGAGTACGCAGTGCTGTACTTTCTTACCAGCTGCATGCTAAACCTGAGCTAAAGCTCGTCTCTTTCCCAGAACCCGTATCCCGCAGTCTTTCGACGCTTAAACGGTGCGAGGTGTGACGCGTTCGCAAAGCTCGCCATTCCTATATAACGGTCCACGTCGCGTTACGCTTCTTCTACCAGTGCACGCTTTTACCGCGGCCATTCTTAATGTAGGATGGGAAAAGATAGCGGCGAAGGTACGCGGGGTGGGGGAGGGTGGGGGGAGGGAGGGTTAGGCGTTCGTGAAGGTAAGCGCTGGGAAAGGAGGGAACCGATGGGGAGTCGTGTGTGGATGAAGGAGGGTAAGGTGCGCACGGAGTCATGGAGCCGCGATCTCCTCCTTCCTGGACTCCTCTCTCCAGTCTCACAACACGCGGGATAGCACGATGACGACGACGACGACCACCACCACCACCCCAACCGGCGTATAGCCTGAGGCAAGTCACGTGACAACGCGGGAGACACGCGAAAGCGTTTGATACGGGCCCCGGATGAAGGGGGAGGGGGCATAGTCCTGACGAGCGAGGGTATACGTCGTCTGAAGTGAGTAAGTGCGCGAGGCGAGCTGCTCCTTGTATGAAATGACGGGAGTGGAAGCGCATCCTATGGCTTTCGCTCCCGCGTCCCTTCTTATGATTTTTCATTTAGCGCTGCGTCATTCTCAATAAATGATTGTTTGTTTTAGAGAGGTTCTTCTCTCTTTTCGTTTTTGTTCCTTTTTTTTTTTTGGCGTGAGCTGTTCTCGTTGCCCTGGAGCCATGTTGCGTCATTACGGGTACATTCTTTTGTTGCGCTTGGTTGGTCTAATTGTATGTCGAATGGTTTCTTCATGACTCAGAGTGTGTTTTTTGTCCCGCTGTTCCACGTCCAATATGCTTGACAAAGTTTCGTTACTTATGCTGCTATGCTCTGTAAACTCAATATATGTGATTGAGCAGTGAAAAAACAATATTGCATAGAAGCTATATGCAAGCGAAAATTTAAAGCTCGGAATGAAAACCCTACTCTTCAAAGTGTCTTACGACAGCTGCGCTTAACGTCGCGTTATAGGGCTAGTGGAAAACACTTCCCACCAACAGTATTGTGGTACCGAGTACATCAATGGCACTCGAAGTATATGCATGAAATGTCGATATATTTTTAGCGAATCCCTCAGAAGTTTCTTGGCATCTGTCACGTGCTAAAAGGCGATGTTAATCCTACGAAAATCGCAACAGAATTCGCACGCTGGACCTGCGACGACGTCGTGTCTCATCATCGATTTCTCTGTTGCTTCACAGATATAGTCTCTTGTCTTTATTCTTTTTTTCGCCTTAAATATTCCCCTTAAGTGGCCGGATTGAAGATTCCCTTGTTCTAGACCGAAATTAATATTTTTAAACAATCCGACTAGTGGACAACGGTCATTTCCGCTACAAACTGTCTAACTTCACACGGAACCCGAGGGGTCGTGAGTTCAGGCACCGCGTCTCCAGATACGCGAATGTGTATCGTGTCTCCAGATTTCTACAGTTCTGCTTCGGAACAACACGTGATTTAAGGCAAGCGATATGCCCCAGTTGAGGCGGACTCGGTGTTGTGACGTTGCAGGGAATCCGCGACAACATTGAGTAACTCCGGATGCAGTACGGGTAGCGATAAATCGATAACAGTGACGTACGATCCGGCGAACAACGGTCGTCCTCATACAGCGAAACAATGTACGCGTGCGAATATTTTATGACAGGCTCAACCCCTCTCCCCACCCCTCTTGTTAATGCGTGAGCATTATACAGGGCTATTTTCCACGGAAATCTGCCCGCCTGTATGTAACGCGTGACACGATGCCCTCCATAGGTATACATGGTATCCTGTGGATATATATACACGCACTATCTGACAAGTCCCATATACACTAGAGAGTTTGTGCCGCATTTTCTTTCCCTTTTTGCCTAGTCAATCTTACACTGCGGAAAATGCAACAATCAGTTGCCAATAAGCCCAGCTGTGTGGGATCGCTTAGAACGACGATTCATATGAAACAGAGCGGAAGCTACACCGTCTTCGGCATTGTCGTCAGGCCAAATTGTGATCCTCTATCCTCACTGCGGAGAAGAAAGACAAAATTTTGCCCACCACTCATGTCGACCACAACCTGTCCCCATTTTGTTAATGTGGAGTGGCGAGCTAGGGCCTCATCCTCGGACAATATCACTGTCGGCGATACTATCGCTTTCACGTGGCGCAGTGCTCAACGCAGCCAATCAGCTGATGCGGTTTCGCTCAACCGGCCAATAAACGCTCTGGCGCTTGCCAGTTTGTGCGAGGTTTCGTTCGCCACGCGCGACTCCGAGAGCGGTGGCGTCCTTGCGCGCGTTTCGGAGGCCACTGCAAGCAGCACTGGCACATCGGAACAAAAGACGCTACGCGCTTCGCAAATAAACGGTTCTTGAGAGGTTCGCCTCCTCGGTGGAAACCTGCTGTTATGGAAGCAAATGGGTTCAGAGTCGGAGGAATGAATATTCGTGAAGTCCTCTATATCTATTTTCTTTTCGCCCCGGTCTCACTTGCACGTATTTGCCTGCCACGTTATTTCGATGAACCTCGATATGACGCAGAAAGAAACGAATCGAGCGTCAACCGACGGAATGTTTGGTGAAAATCAAGCCGGCTGTTTCCCGCGTGTACTTCCGCGAGCTGGAGACCCACGACGGTATTTGCCAAGGCGGCTAACAACGGACACACAGAGAGGAGGAGAAGACACCTGCTTGGGCAATGATGCTTGTCACGCGCACTCCCTGCGTCTTGTTTCTCTGCAACGCGCGGTGACTGTCCTGTCAGAAGTCCAGTGTTTCCAGCGCCGGTTCGACCTGCTAGTGGTAGAGAGTCCAAACCCGACTCCGAGTTGGACAATACATTCAATTGCGCAAAAGAGTACCTACGTGGTAGCGCCGACATGTGCTTGCCTTAACCTATATATGTACATTTTTTTATGTTTCAGGAATTTTTTGAAACATCATCGTACGGATTTTTGGTACGTTCGAAACCTTCCTCTCGGTGTAGGTTCGTTCTTTTTTTGTTGTTGTTCTATACATTTCTCGTTTCTGAGCGGATCAGCTGCTGCTTCCCGTCCAGGCGCTGATCTTCCACCGCCTTCGGCCATGTCGCCTGCGCTTCTGTCCCTGCTGCTACTGCCGGTGCCACTCCGGCCCAGGAGGCACAAATTGGAACTGGCAGCCAAGGAGCGGCGCAAATTGGATCCGCCCGAGCGGCCCGCGTCCACGCGTGGCTGTCGCCACGTTAGGCTTAACGAGAGCCGTCAACAGCTGTACGTATAGCGTCTAGCCCCCCCCCCCCCCTCCCCGCGCGACACGCCAGGCGACAACGGCGGCGACAGAGAATAAGAAACAAATAAAAAAAAGGAAAGCTCAGCGGGGGTAGCGAAACAAGCGCGTGGCAAGGAAAGGTAAATTGAAAGAGGTGGCGGAAATGATTCGATTTGTCCCCTGCGACGCCGCCGTGCGAGCCCGCTCTGCACCTCTGCCTGTCCTGTATCGCGTCCCCGGCCGTTTCGGATAAGGTCCGCGGTATATTATAGTTCGCCAGGCTGCGCGAGACACCCCCCGGAGGGTTGAGCGTGCGGGCTTCTGGCATCACGCCTTCTTTCGCTTGGGCCCGTAGCTGTCGCGTAACTCGAATGCCACGCTCGCTAAAGCAAGACTACATCCATACGACCGTGCACCGGCGACAGAACGGGAGGCGCGCCCGCGTAGCGCCTCTCGCGAGGCGCGGTAATGTGTGGCGTTTCGTATGTGTACGGACGCTTTCGGATCACTGTATGTGTGAAGTGACGAAACAGTGACTAGGTTTTAGTAATGAGTGAACTGCGGAGCCCCGTCACCGAAGCGGCGCCGATGTCCGCTGGGCACATGTGGCGTTCCTATACGAGTTAGTGATTGGTGGCCGCTAGGGAATAGGCAGCGCTGTCGTCGCCGTGCAGACGCATACAGCCCGTCTCGATGGGACTTTCGTATCGTGAAAGAGCTTCGCGTTTGAGGAGCGACGTAATATTTCGCGCATTGAGTTGTTGCTGTCTATAGGTGAGGGTAATGAGCGCGCAATTTGTTCGGCGTAGACTTGTATTTGCTCGTATACGTGACGGGTAGGTGAAATAAGCGAGCACTCGTAGAAGGCAGAGGTTGCAACGCAGGAACCTCGTTTGCTCAACGCGAGCGCAGGCCATGTCGGCGGGCCACTGAATACCGGAACGCTGAGCCACTGGGCACTAAAACATGCGAACACCTGCATAAATTTCAACGTTTTCGGATTTGAAGCCCCTTGCGTAGGTGTAAACGCCGACAAAAAGAAAAAGAACCGTCGGAAAAAGACACAAGAACACATTTTTTACTTTTGTTGGCTCTTTTCTTCTTTCGATGATCATTTATTACTACAGAGAATCGCAAACAACGCGCATAGCTAATTCAGGTGCTTGGAAATGTAAACCCGTAATTTTAAAGATAATCATAGACCCTGTCCTTAATGTTACCCTAAGCATTGCCGAGGAACAGTCGAATACATTTTGGTGGTCTCCGCGACCCGTGCTGTATTTGGGTTCCTGTTCCACTCCGCTCAGAAGGGTTGGAAACACTCCAAAAGGTGTGACGGGCCCGCAGCGCAACATGTTGATTCGTATCACAGAAATTACTCGCGCCTGTTACTGTACAAGTTGTCATTGTTACTTTTCTTCCAATTTTTCTTGCTACGCTGAAAACTGTCGCAGTGGCCGTGCGAAAAACCGCGTTTGACAAATCCTCAACACAGGCTGAATTCCTTTCTTTTTTTTTCTTTTTTTGATTGGGCGATACGCTCACGAACGTGCACACACATGCCGAGTGATGGAGAGATTCAAGTTTGTAAGAAGGGCATACTGTTATTGCAAGTTGCACCTTCCACTATTAATGCCCTCGACAAACGATGAAGAAACGCCGTTCGTATAAGTATACAGCGCTAAAGATGTTCAGAACTGTACGCATCGTTAAGGTGTCACGCGCCTTCTTCACTCGATGTCTGCATCTTGAGTTCGAAGAAGAGTATATACACACTCCGTCTTCGTCTTCACCTTCGAGGAAAAAGTTTTGTAACGACGCTATATCAAACTCTAAGCGGCCGGCGCCGCGGCAACTCGTTACGGAAAGAGCTTAACGACTCTCTCGGGTGGCACGGTGTACACACGCAAGGAAAAACCGCCCTAGGGCGTCGGTTAGCTGGCTAGGAGACGCTATCGAGAATAATAATCTTCGCACCCTGCTGCCTTCCGAAGACCGGAGTTTCTTAATTTCAAGAACGGCAAGCAAGTCGGCGCTACATATACGTGAGGGGGGAGGACTGGAAGAAGAAATGGAGGCGTTTCCAATGTCGAGAGGAAGGGGTGGAAGCACCCGGCCGACGAAGGTTCGTAGTTAAATCAAAAGAAACGCGACGCATCGCGAGAGCGAGCGCGCAGTTTTAAACTCGGTCGAGACGCGCGCGCGAATTTGTATAATGACCGGCGTGCGGCATTTTTCCAAAGCAACACTCGTGCGAAGAGCATCCGAGTCTCTCTTCTTCCTCGCCCCCCCCCCCCCTCCCCGCACTTTTCGTTGATGCGGAACAAAGTTTGTTGAGCACCCGCGTGCCTGAACACCTTCGGGGTGTGATTGGGAAGGGCTCGGGTCTCGAGGACGGGGTTGCGTACATAAGTGCAGTGTTGGGAAGGCTGGAGTCGAGTCAAGTCGAGGACCCGCGCATGGGTAGCGGTGGCTCGGGGGACGCGACGTTCTGGCGCTCGTGTAGGAGGTCACGGGTTCGAATTCCCGCAGTGGCGCTTTATGTTACACGATGGAGGCGGTATGAAGAGAAAACGCTGGTGGGTCGCGCTTTGGGAGAGCTTTGACGAATTCGCGGGTTGTTCGAATTCGTCCTGTACGTTCTCCTCTATGCGTGCATCGCATATGTCCGAGTGTTCTTTCGCATTTGAGTGGTTCTCTGTTTTCGACGTTGAGCTCACCCATTCACTCACTCACTCACTCACTCACTCACTCACTCAATGGATCGATCAAGCGATTGATCCAATCAATCAATCAATAAACGAATGAATCAGTTGATCAATCAGAGGAATGAGACGTGAAGAAAAACTGCCGTGACCATGTTTTTCGTCTGCATCCTATACAGCACTAAACAGATTGATGATACAATATAATAATAATAATAATAATAATAATAATAATAATAATACACATGCCTCGAGGTCTGTATGCTTGTCGGCCTTGGCCAAGATTTGATCATCGTAATCATTGCGCAGGTAATTTGATTCCTTTTCTTTTTATTACCAAACAAATTGCAAACTTTCACAGGCTTCTTCGACGCCTAGCCAGACGTGCGTCTAATATCGCAGAGGAAGCAATAGGGAAGTTAAAGCGGTCCACCACATAGGTGTAGGTTATGCGTAGGTAAAGGTTTAGTCCGTGTAGAAGTGGAAATTCAGAATGCGTAGTGGATAGTCGCGCGTAACTGGGGCAGTATTTGTAAAAAAATTAGAGGACAGCTTAAAGTATCATAAGTGTGACTTCACCGTTTAGTGCACCTAGCTTCGTCATGGTCGAAGTATCATTTGCGGTCGCATGCCCTATCCAGCCAGCTATCCCAGAGGACACGCGGAAATCCGCGTGTGTCTCTTTGCGCGAACTCTGATTCATGTTCGGCTGAGTTGAGCAGCGTGTTGACCCAACCAAGTCGCAGATCGTCCCACCTTGGTCATCAATCTTAGAAGAATGAATGAATAAAATCGCACCATTCATGCCTGACCGATGGGTGTCCCATTCAAGCTTTGCTGTGATTCGCCGTAAAATGGTATTAGGCTTTTTTTTTAAAGCTTATGTGGTCTATGATCACCAACTATGCCATGCTTTTATAGTTGGACCGAAATATTCGCTGTCACGTGGAACGCAACACCGAGGGAAGCGCAAACGACAAATGACACGAACGATTGTGCCGTCTGTTTCTTGGATATGCCGGGGCAGACCACGTTACCGTGGCACTACGCTGCGGGGCTCGAGGTTGTAGGTTCGATCCCGGCTGCTGCGGCCGCATTTCATGTGAAGGCGAAATGCAAAAAGGAAGAAGAAAGAAAAAGTGCTTGTGTACTTAAATTTAGGTGCGCGTCGAGGAACTCGAGACGTTCAAAAATAAATCTAATTCGCCATTGCGGCTTTCCTAATAATCAAATCGTGTTTTTTTTTTTTTTTTGCACCTAAAACCCCGAAGTTTAATTCAGTTCTATCTCTTGGCTTCCTTCTGTTTCGCGCTGTCTGCACCCTTCAGGGAACAGCTGGTGGTCAAAAGAGAGTCATTGACAGCGTGACACTCTTTTCGTGTTTCCTGTTTCTGACCCGCCCCCCCCCCCTACCCCTTTCCCCTTCCTTCTGCGCAAAGGTAGTCATGGTAGTGAATCGCCACTTATGCACCCCCCCCGAAAGGGGGGGGGGGGTACTTATATGTAGCCACACGGCTATCATCCCTATAGTCATACCCGTGAGAATCGTCAATCCTGACAAGACGTCGCGCAAAGAACAAGCCAAAACGCAATGCCCATCTGACACGAACGCTCGCGTCACCTCTGACATCGTGTTTGAGTTCCTTTTTTTTTTGAGTTGTCCGCGTGCGCGGAAGTCCGTGCACAGACACCTCGGAACGGGGAGTCATTGATGGTGTGACTCTCTTCACGAATTTTTACTCCCTTTCTGCCTCCGAGGTACTCCTAGGAGGGCAGGCGCCACTTACGCGTGCAACAGACAGTTTTAGTTACACGCACGTTGGGACTTACACGTACGCAAACGTGAAAAGCCTACGTACCTCACATGCACGCCATCTGAAACGCTTTTAGCTACACGTACGCGACGCGCACCAAGAGAGACCACTTAGCTCCATCTACCGGGAAATATGAACACTGCGGTAGCCAATTCAATCCTGTCGCCTTGTTTTGATGCAAGCCGTCTGCGCGCGCACCGCCCGCTATCGCTTGTTCGTGGTCTCGCGAAACTCCCGCGCAAAGCTGTATACGTGCGCAAGAAACGCACGCAAAGAATTGAATCTCACGTACGTCCGTGAGATCAGCGCACGGCCGCTACGTTCTACGCATGCGCACTGCTTACACGTAGAAGCTCTACGAAAGCAAAGCCTCCACGTACGTGTAACTAAAGCTGTCTAATAAAGCAAAAGCACCCCCACGCAGCCTTACACAGCTAGCGTCACTTATCAGAATCGTTACTCAGACGTGACGTGGTGTGACGTATATATATCTCGCATTGCGCACCGGCTAAGCTCAGCGAACTTGGTTTCAGCGAACGTGCTGCACCGTTCTGGTCAAGCCAGACGGCAAGCAGTGCGCGATGCTTCCGACGAGAACGCCAGCCCTGCGAAAGAAACAAATAATAACAAAGGAATGAAACGGAAGGCGCTGCTTTTAATTAGGCGGGCGTCTTGGCGGAGTGAAAAAGCAAAAAAACTGCGTCGCGGTTCCGGATGCTTCGTTATGATGGAGGGGAGCTTGGAGTTGCGTCGTTTGTTTCTAAAAAAAGAAAGAAAAAGGAAAGGAAAGTGGGCGGTAGGTGGCGCCGAGAGCCAGATTCGCTCGTCCGCCCGCGTGCGCCCGCTCCCAATTAAAATTTTGCGAAACGCACTCCTCTTTTCCGAGAGTTCGAGGCATGCGAGCAACCACGCGTGAGCACTTCACCGCGGCACCTTCCTTTAGTTGATTTTTTTTTTGAAATCCATGTCCTTCTTTCCCCTTGAGAGCATGGTCACTCACTCCTGCATCATTCAAACGTTAACACGGTGTTTTCTTTGCCGGGACAGTCGGTGCATGTCGAAGGGTTCGTTCCGTAAAAGAGAAGGAGGTAAAACATAGAGAGAAAGAAATGGCAGGGAGGTTATGGCCAGTGTAAATACCAGCTGGCTTCCCTGTTCTGAGGAAAGGCGTAAAGGGAATATGAAAGCTGATAGAAGAAGAGAAGCGACAGAGAAAAATCCTCATCATCATCATCATCCTATGTTATGTCCACTGCAGGAAGAAAGCCTCTCCCTGCGATCTCAAATTACCCCGGTCCTGCGCCAACCGATTCCAACTAGCCCCCGGCCGCGAATTTCCTAAATTCATCGCCCCACCTAGCCTTCTGCCGTCCTCGACTGCGCTTCTCTTCTCTTAGCACCCATTCTGTAACCCTCATGGTCCAACGGTCATCTAACCTGCGCATTACATCACCTGCCCAGCTCCATTTTTTTTCTCTTAATGCCAACTAGAATATCGGCTATACCCCTTTGCTTTCTGACCCAAACCGCTCTATTTCTGTCTCTTGACGTTATGCCCAGCATTCTTCGTTCCATCGCTCTCATCGACGATGATTGTCAATGCGTAAGCGAATAGCCGAACGCTCCTAGAAACCAATTCGCGTTATTAAAGGAATGGTGCGCTTCATGGCGCATATTCGTCGCAGTGGGGATATCTGGGTAGCACTTGTTCTTGCATCGAGCAATCCCTTGCGGAACAGAGCCATTAACCAGCGCATGCGCAGAGGTAGCGTACATGGCGTTGTAGATGTAAACCGATTCGAAATATGCGCGCGTAGTCGCCAGCAGCACAATCGCGGGCATGGAAGAGGACAGGGTGTTCTCCTCTCCCGCAGCTGCCACGAAGGGAGAGGGCAGTGGGAGAAGGGTAGGGCGGTCCTTCCCGAGGGAAGGTAGTAATCTACATCCAACGTAAGACAGTAATACACATCACAAAGTTTTCGTGTCTTACGTTATGCTGACCGCCACAGTTCGGATTAGGAGATCACGTTTTCTCATTTCAGTAGAAAAGTTATCATAAAGAAATTGGTCGCTAGCACGTCGCAGGTGTATATACCTATAATGGGACTAATGTAATCTCGTCTTCTTAACGACCGGCCAATTAGAACGGTAATATGATCGCGAGAGATCCTTCGTCAGCAAATAACAAAAAAGTAGTACAACGTGTGGAGGCGGCTCTCAAAAGTTCGGAGCTGGAAGACCAGCTCTGGGCCGTCCGGCAAGCCGAAGATGCCGCCCGAGTCCAAGGACTTCGAGCCGCCACTTGAAGCCAGCACAACGAAAACTACCGGACCATTCTTTGTAGTAAAGTTTATTTTATTTCTTCGTGTATAACGTGTGACGTCCAGACGACATTATTTTTTCAATGGTGCAAGGGTCGTGTGCTAAAGTAGAGCACGAGCGAGAAAAAAACACTACAACGGATTGGATTAAGGGTCATTCTCGCTAGCTCGGTTACGTATTCTTGCAACCAACCTTGCTGACAGTATTGTCGACGTCATAAGGTGCACATGCGTTGCATAGGTGTGACAGCTTTCGAGCCATCAACATCATGGCGATCACCCAGAAATGCATTATCGTGTAGAGCCATCTATTTCTCATGTCCCTATCTCTCATCTTCACTACATGTAGCCAACACGCGGAGCTGGCTCACCGCTTTTGCAGTCTCAGCCTTACCATACGTGTACGTGAAACTATATGCACTGCGTCCCTTCATTCGATCGTGTCCGTCTCATGCGTTGACCGTCTCTAAACGATTCCCGGACTCTTATTTTCATTCCTACAGCAGCGGAGCAATAGTTATCGATTCCTCCCATGAATTGTGCAAGCCCGCCGCCCGCCCAACCTTTTCTGCACACATTCTCCTCCCGAAGCCTCCCGTTTTCCCCCCTCGTCTGAGCGCGCGCCTATTGATTCGATATCCTTTAAGGTGTGGTCATCTCGGCACTAATCGAATCGCACGGTCCATCTCCCGGGTGCCCGTTTCGGCATCCACGGCTCAGCAGAGGGCCCCCGTGTAGCGCGCGGCAAATTCTCAGATGCAACACGGCTGGGCCCAAGGGTCAACAAGGCCGCCGGGCTCCAAAAAGGGTTAGCGGCGCTGCTCAGACTGCCGCGCATGCCTGTTATGCTCTTTTTTTTTTCAGTCTGTACCGCACATAAACCGTGCAGCACAGTACAAAGCTAGAATTCGCACCAGACAATCGACAGAGCTAGCCCTGCCCGCAAACGCGCTGTGTTGGCCGACAACCACGCCGTCTGCTTTTGAGAACTGAAGCAGACGATCCTGCAAGGTGCACTGCGGTGCATTTCAATGCTTTTATGCGAACTGTGTTTTCAGTAACGACAGACAAGCCGCGTAAAACATAGTGGCTTCGGCCTCTTGATGCTGCCTGAAAGGATAGGGTGGACCGAGGTGCTTATACGAATCCTTCTTTAATGTCTTTTTCTCTCGCGTTGTCGCTTGTTCAAAGGGGCCTTTAGAACGCGCGTAGCATTATTTCTCTGTTCAGAAAGTCTGTAAAAACGTGTGCTGGCCTGTAACATGGCGGCACTGAATGCCTTGCACATTAGTGTCCGTAAAAGCCCCGCCGAAACTGGGCGCCACCTACTGCATCCCAGCATACGGCGATTTCCCCCGGCGTGTCCCTGCAATCTTCACAGCAATGCACACATTTAACAGGGCCCGAAAGTTGAGATCCCTTGCGCGATTCTCCTACGCTGCACTGGTGCGGGCGTAGAACGCTTGCCCGGCATGGCGCTCAACCCCCCCCCCCCTCCTTGCCCCCCCTTCTTTCTCTCCTTCTCCTGCCTGTTCTTCTTCAAGCACGGTCTCCCAACGCGCACCCCTTTTTTCTCTATCCCACGTCGAGTCCGCGTACAGATGCTGACCGGACGGTCCGTCCCAGGTCCGAGCAATCTGATTAATCAGCGCTGATTTGATTAGAGAACGACTGCAACCCGCGCCACGGGGGCGTCGTCCTTCTTTCTGTGTCGCCCCTCCCAGCGTTACGTTGGGGCTCACCGATGCCCCCCCCCCCCCCCTCCCCCCTCCCATCTCCCTCGAGGGAGCATTTATACGGACCCTATATATGTCTATAGGCCTGTGCCTGTCGTATTGGTGCGCTGTTCAAATGCTACGTTCAAACGATTTCCTATTCTGCTGTTCTTGCTGTGTAGCTGCAGGCTTGCAGGCATGGGCTATACGACCTTGCGTGTCCTCGTTGAGTGCCGCATGCGTGAGCTACGCGGCGAATGATGAAGGAAAAAATGGCGGCTATTCAGATTTTGATGACCCTGCTGATGCGCCTTTGCTGGCCCCTATGGTAAGTCTGTCCAAGACAATCGCTACAGCCTGCATTAAAAAAAAAGAAAGAAAGAAAGAAAGAGCTATTGCCGTGAAGGATTGTATATTGAAGCGGGCTATAGTCGGTACCGATCCATTAAGAGTAACAAACACGCATAGAAAAAAAACAAAACACCAGATTCTTTGTGCACTTGCGCATGCTATAGATCGCGAATCTCACCGCTTCTCGCCGTTATAAGGCGCTCGAAATGCAGTGCGCGGTCGACGGTCTTGCGATATTATCGAAAACCCGGGAGGCCGCAGAATTATCGCAACGCTGTATACGTGTAGCCTATAGCAGGCGTTGCTTCGGCTGCAATATCATTCGAATCAGGAGCACCATGCAACAACTGCAACACCGCGGAATCGTCGATCATCATCACGCGCGTGCGCAAACTCTTTGCTTCGAGTGTCATAAATCATTGCGGAGTGTAGCAAGTCGAACGTTCTTTTTTTTTCGTCCTCTCGGATTCGGCCGAAGCTCAGAAATTCAAGAGGCGCGAGACCGACGGGTCGTCAACGCGGAAGTCCCATGGCCTGTGTGTTCTTTTGGCCTACACACACGGTTTCACCGACGAGGCTGCGTACTTAGAGAAAGGTTTTAATTATTCGGCGCTTCGTCCACTCCCCCTTGCAATACGCAGATATATAAAAGGCGAGCCTATCTTTCCCTTTTCGTCACTTATTCAACGCACGGAGACACGCGTAGCGCGGATTAAGAGCTCGGGATTAGGGCACGCCTATAGGCCAGATATTGCCGTCGTTGCGTATAGAGGGGATTACGCTGATCCTTGCCCGAGGGCTAGATAGAGTCTCTCCGCTTTACTCGCGATGCGTATCTCGACTCAGTAACGCGTGTGAACGCCGGCGCCATCGCCTGCAGCGCAATACACTTAGCGCGTAATGGAGAAGATGTAGTGTTAAATTTCACAGCTGGGGTTCCGTGAACTGTTCCTTCTGAAACCGATTTCCTCTTCTTTTTTTTTTCGTTTCCCTGCGATGGTGGCGGTGTGAAAGGGCTGGGCGAACATACGCATGCATATGCGACGAAATGACCTCCCTGGATACAGTCTGTAGCAGATAGCAGCATTGATATTATTGAGTAAAGGGGTCAGCATCGAACAGAAACTCAAAGTGGCCTGTTTGACTTTGTGAAAATGCACTTGTACCTTGCGGCGTACATACGATGGGATACAACTCGAAGCCCACATATCACGGTCTTGACAATTAAAAAAATACTCCTGCAATCGCATACCTTGAAAGGGGGAGGGGGAAGAAAACGTGTGCCTTGAATTCTAGCACTTAAGCGAGAGAGAGAGGGAGAGAGCGAACCTCTATTGTCTCGCAGTGGATTACTGCGACAGAAACTTGTAGGAGAGAGACTCGCGCATAAAATGACAGTACACGTCGTTCCATGTTTCGTTGGACATAATTTTGAATGATGGAGAGGTGCTGCTATGTCTCATAAATTATGAGCGTATAATTTGGTTCCAAGAAAAGCTTATTCAGAAGCACGCAAACATTGTATGCTCGTCTCATCCAGCGATCTGACACGAGCAAATGATAAAAAAAAGAAAACTAAATAACTATGAAAAAAATATAACAATATAAACCATGGCGTTGCACAGCACCTCGTTTTTCTGCTCATAGAAAGGAACTACGGCTCCTCTTTGTGGGGATTCTTAAATTAATGCTGTCATTAGAGCGCAAAAATAATAGTAGGGAGTTTTAGAGCACCCTGCATAATTTACTACAACAGCTTTTCTATGAACGCTTCGGTTTCGGTTGCCGAGAGATGTATGTGTGCATGACGTCATCACGCAGAAGGCGGTCACGTGGGAGCAGGACAATGTGACGTTTCGACACTCACCCCGACTGGCTCCGTCGCCTACTGTGCTGCTCTGTGCCGAGACGCGATATTGAGGAAAGAAAAAAACGTCTGAAAATGTTATTAGAGTTGACCGTCATAAACGGGCCAGTATAGAGAACGAGGGGGAACAAGAGGAAACATTGCAGAATGCGCCTGGACTCCACCCGATCGAAACACGACCGGCGCGAGTCCCCGCTCTGACGCCACTGGAGCAGCTATCGCAGCGCCCCTGTAGATCGCGCTCCGGGTTAACACTTGGTGTTGTTGTCTTGTCTGAATCTTCCCGTGCGTCATATAGCCCTCAGAGATGCACGCTCGCTCGGTGTTTGCACGGGTTCGTGTAATCTTGACTGAAGCCTCTTGTGTGTCATATGTCTAATCACGAAAAAAAAAAGACTTAAATTACTCCAGAAAAGACGCTGAGGTGTGAACCGATATTATACGGAAGAGAAAGCGCTACCGCACCGCAGCATATGCAGACGCTTCACCGAGACCCGTAGCGTATCGGCGCCTTGCTCACGCAATTTCGACAGCGTGATGCACCTATCGATGAGCAAGATCGAGTACGTCAGCAGATCCATGTGAAATAGATACCTAAACACTTGCACAATAACGCCCTCTGTTTAGTTTTTGCATGCGTTGTTTGGGGTCTGTTTCTACTTAATTAGCGTCATAACAGGTGGCAGATTACAGCACATCTGCAGTTTGACGAGCTCTTGACCCTGCAGCTGCCCGTTGTTCTCTTTCGATTGTGTTGTCTGCTCGCTAGAGAGGAAAGTAGCCTGCATCCTGTCAGACTTCATATGCTCTCTCCGCAACACTGTCCTCTTTGCCCGTCAATGTCACCACTGAACCACGAGTTAAAATGGCGATTGTTCAGCGAAGACAGCAAAAATCAGCGTCTCTATGCCCCTTAGACCTGAACACAGCTATAGGACGCTTTGTGAGCTGTTTTTATTGTCTACTGGTGTGTTACTAACCTGAAAACCACTTTTTTTATTTTATTTACCACGCTTACATGCCAGTAGTTGCATCTCCGTGTGCGTGGAAAATGTAGCCATCTCCTCATGTTTGCTATGGTCAAAACTGAATTTCATTGCCTAAAGAGGTGAAGGCGGAACTACGTGTATTACGTTACCATGTTGTTGCTGCATACTGGATTTTCACGAAATCTTCGAGAAATTCAAAACGTACTTCAAGGTTGCTTTCCGCCGACTGTGACAACGCAAAGGTCTAGTTCAATTTAGAGTCAAATTTCTCGAAAGCGTATGGCTAGAGAGAGACAGGGGGGAAGCAAGGAGAGGAAAGACATTGAAGTCAACCAGACGAGCATCCGGTTTGCTACCCAACACTGGGAATAAGGGAAAGCGGGAATACAAAGAGGAAAAGAGGGTGACAGTGAACACTGAGTGCACGTGGGAGGATGCACAGGAGTACTATAAGCGGTCTCTCAAACCGGTGCACTTCAAATACTGTACGAATAATGCACGAATCATTTTTCGTGCCAGTCACGGAGGTGGCCACGGTTAGAGTGTCTTTGAGTCAGAGAATGACCACGAGTCCAGTTGGTCTAAAGTTGTCCGGAGAGACAGGCGTTCGACGTTGTAGCAAGGACAGATACACAATATGTGCTCGATGGTTCCCTCGCACCCACAGGAGTCGAACGTCGGGCTATCGGTCATTCTCATACGATAGGAGTAAGCATATGTAAGCGCCACCCCCAGCCACAAGCGGCACAGCAGCGTTGCCTCGCCACGGTAAAGGCCGGCCGTTGTAGCCGTAGCAAGGGGTAAAGACTTATGCAGTCGGCAATTGAATGCCCTTGAACTCCATATAAGGATTGTCTTTTTGTGTGACACCAGACGAAGTTCCCGGCCTGGTAGCGTCCTTCCTCGCGAAAGGTATTGGGCGCGTCTGGGTGTCTTTGTGGGCGGATCGGGCGGCCCTGTCAGAAAGTCGTTGCCGACGGTGCCACAGTGAGCAAGGACCCACTGAAGGTTTATATGTTGTGCTCAGTTTCCAGAGCATGATGGCGCACTTCCCTATAATGTCACCTACCGGTGCTATCTGCCGCTTTCATCGTTCCGGCGAAGTGGGTTATAGTAAAAATCAAAGCGTCACGTGTATGGCGGCTGAACCCACTGCCCTTCGTGCTGCTATGAACTGTCGCCGACGAGCCAGCACACAAATAGCTCATGTTCTGTGACTCTAAAGCAGCACTTCACAGTCTCAAGTCTGCCTTACATCACAGATTCTATGGGAGTAGAATATGAGTAAACAACTTCCGTGCAGTTGCACATGCAGCGGACTTATAATTAAGAAGGAATAGTTTGAGTAATCGATTCCGAATGAATTTTGAAAAAAAAAAAAGTTGAAGGCAATGCGCAGTATGGTACACGGGGTCTTAGAAGGCTATGTGTCGAGATTTCGAACACAACGTATGCCGTCTGCTAGCTGGACATTAGAATAGTATGCGTCCTTGCCGATTAGGGTTTTGTCTCCTACTGGCTGTATTTCTCGCTGTCTATACGTCTAGATTGCTACACGACTTGAGACTGTAGCTGTCCTGTGAACACGGGTAAGTATCTGTCTAGCCTATACGCCACAACTTGAAACGCACCTTATGTGGTTCGGGAACTTTGTTCGGTGCTGGGCTTGGGCTTCGGATAGGCTCCATAGTGCTGCGCACTTTTAGCGATGCACACGCACGCAGCTCGCTTCTTACCGCTCTGGCCTACCGCGCTTCCCTCATTCCTGCTTATTCTCCGAAGGACCAGCTCACGCGCTGCCCGGGACAGCACCAACCACCGCGGGATGACCTCCGCAGCTGGATAACAATTTCATTCTGACTTTCTGCCCCCGGGCCAGTCGATTTTCGGTCCTGGGCCCTTTCCCGGCCTCGCCATCTTTCTACCGATTATCGGGCACCTTCATTTCTTCCTTTTTTTCCGTCTTCGCTTTTCGCTTTCCTGTCTCTTTATCTTTCAAGTGTACTGGAGCCCGGAACGGTTCCGTGCGCAAAAACGCTCGAGCATAAAGAGCTCTTGCCAAGGGAAGAACGAGGCTTAAAGAGAATGTATGTGACGGCGAGACACTTTTGTAGACGGCTCTGGGGACCGACTTGCGATTGCGCCCGTGCGTGTGTCTGTGTCCGCGTCTGCTTAGCAAGAAGAGCAGTAAGAGTACGCATGCAAAAAATCAGGGGCGGAAACAAGGAAAGACAGTTTGGTAAACGAGAGAGAATGCGGTGAGATGGCCTTTCGAAGAGTTCGCGTGCTGCCAAATTTGCCAGCGTGGCAGGAGGTTCCAGTAGTACGAACCGAACGAGAAAGTGCAGGTGTGTGTGTGTGTGTCTTTATTCTTTTTCTTTTGTTGCTAGGACCTCTCCTTCGGAGAGACGAGATGAGAAAATGGCGACCGACGAGGCCTGGAATAAAAAGATGAATGCTCTGGAGAGAGAGAGAGTTGTGAAGGAACGAAATTGGGAGGCTGACGTTTTGTCGGTCGCATAACGTAAGCAAAATTGTCCTACGGTAGCAAGAGACACGGCCGAATTGACCAAGGGCGGCTGACTGCATGGCGCACGCGGCAAAGATTATTCCATAGTACCAGTCGTCGTTGACTCTGTTATGCCTGTTCTCGATTCTAGCGCTATCCGCTTCCACGATGCTTTTTTATTTTCTTTGCTCGTCCAAGATCCACGCATTATAGACTGGCTGCCGATGCCCTGATGTCCGTGTAACCGCTATTTTTGCGTTATTATTCTGATTATTACTTTGACCTTTCTTTTTTTTTCTGCGATAGTTGTTGGCCGCCTTTCACGATCAATGTCCCTTTCAGATCACATCTTCCGTTTGCGACACTTTTGAAGAAAATGGAACGCGCGGACCGGTGTATCGCTTTTTTATTCCTTTCCCTTGTTTCTATTTTTTTTCTTGCGCTTCCCCTGTTTTTTCCTTTCCTTAGCGGAAAAACGGCGCTCGACCGCTTATGAAGCGAAACGTCAATACGTGCGAGCTTTCTAGGAAACAGCTTGTCCTTTGACTCTTTCCCTTCTGATTTTCCTTTCTTTGCTTCTTTTTTTTATCGCAACCACAAATTCTTTACTTATCTTCGCGGACCCCGTTTCCATCTTGCAACGCGTTGCACTGTGCATAGTAGCCTTGAACGTGTGCCCGTCCATCCATCCGTCCATTCGTCCCTTTTTCCCAGAGTCACCTCGTGCAGAGAACCACTATGAAAAAAATAATAATAATAATAAAGAGAGCAAGAGACAGGCACGAAGAACTATAGAAGACGACGACACAAGCGCAGTCTCCTAGATCTCAGTGCGTGTCCTTTTGCGCTGTTTCTCCGAATAATGGATTCACACCAACCATACTATAGCCTAGCTCTCGATTCGGTCTCAATGCGGACCTTTTTTCGTCATTTTCCCGGAACGCCTCTTTCTCCTTCGTTATTTCCATATTCCTTTTTGCCTTTTTGGTCTCAGTATTCCGTCTGCATGCCTTTCGCTTCCCATTTCGATTCTCGGTTCCACCGTCCTGTCAAGTTAACTGTAGCGGCCCCAAGCTTCGGCGCGAGAAGGAAAAAAAAAATTCTTCCAATCGGCCATGATTGTTCACCCAAATTTCCAATTGTACGCGAAGGCCCTCCGGGGCCGATCTGTCGTGGACAACCTCGGGTCGCACTTTTATTTTATTTTTTCCCTCTACTACCTCTCTCTCTCTCTCTCTCTTGCCCGGTTCGTAAACGCGGCTTTTGTTTCCTTCTCCCCACTTCCCTTTCTCTCTGGTCTCTCGAAATAATAGACTCAATCTACACAGTAGAACGAACGTTAGTGAAAGAAAAAAAAAAGGGAAACGTTAATGGCCAAGACGAAGCAGAAACATTGAACCGGGCCGTTTCATTTCAGGTTAGCTGTGTGTGCACCACGAATGTATAGCGTAATGATGAAGTTCGAATCTCGCTCACTTAATCTTCGCGGACGTACAGGTTATGGGCGGCAGTGCAGCTTAGTGTGTTCTGAGTCCTGGGGTTTCACGTGCCCCCCCTCCCCCCCCCCCCCCAAAAAAAAAAAAAAAACCGAAGGCACGATTTGATTGTGAAGCACGCCTTAGTGGGCGACTCCGGATTAATTTCGACCACCTGGGGATCTTCAACGTCGCCCCAACGCACGGGACACTGGCGTTTTTTCGCATTTCGCCCTCCCACCGAAATGCGGTCATCGCGGCCGGGATTCGATGCCGCGACCTCGTGCTTAGCGGCGCAACACCAAAGCCGCTAAACCCCAACGGAGGGTCAGCGCAGTGTTGTCAATGGATTGTGCCTTTCTCGAGTTTCATTACACTTTCACTGAATATTATTCGATATCAAACGAAAGAGCACCGACTACAATCGGTCCCGCTTGGTGCATCTTCGTGCAAAAAACACCCGTGTACTTGGGTTCAGGTGCACGTTAAAGAACCCCAGGTGGTCAAAATTAATCCGGAGTCCCCCACTACGGCGTTCCTCATAATGATATTGTGATTTTGGCACGTAAATAAAGCCCATAATTACATTGTGTCTCTCAAAAAAAAAAAGAACGTTCTTTTTGTGGAGTTGAGCATACTTGCACTTAACGTTCGTTGCATCGGCCTACAAGCTTCAAAAAAATGTAAGGCCTCCGCTAACTCGTATCACTGCAGACAAAGTATACCGAGCATTTGAGCGTGAACTGGAATTTGCTTCGCGAAGCACGATGTCCTGCCGCGTGTAGTTTCTTGTTTAGTAAAACGTTACCTGTGTAACTTAGGAAGCTCAGCAATAGACTGCTGCCGCCTCGCCCTTTCTCTATTACTCAGGATTAATGAGACATCGAGCGGCTCATTCCTCCTAAGTTGATTCCGTCCGAAGCAACGAAAAACAACGATGAAAGTACAAAGAACAGGCAGTTCGCATGGCGAGCGGCCGTGCTATGGGTGCGAAGCAATTTGCTTCCTAATGTCAGCTCGCCCTGCGTGGTGCCTCACCTACTCCACCACTGCACTTCTCGTTGTATTGTGTCTTTTTTACATCGCAGACACAGTTATTTTGTGTGCTTTCTTTTAGTGCAGGGGCAGTATAACCAGGCAGCAGAACTACCCGGCCGAGAAAGAGCGTAACGGAGCGGCAGCGTGTCGAATTTAGTCGTCGCTTTGTGTACATAGCTGTCGAGATTCTCGATTACCCGTCCACAAGAGGGCGACACATCTTTTTCGCCATCCTCGCGACCCCCCCACTACCCCCCCCCCCCCCCGTTCTTGTCCACCATCTCCTGTTTACACGATGCCTTTTCTTTTTGTCCATTCGCTGTTTGTCCTTTCACGCCGCGTCGCCGCCCGACACCAACGCAAGGTGGCGTCACGCGGTGTGTGGGGACTCGGGAGGGAGAGAGAGGGCAGCCCATTGTTGTCTGACGGCGGCTACGGAACGCAGCTGTTTTCCGGGGTATATAGAGAAGGGGGCGCGACCGACGCGCCACGGTGGGGCGCCCCGGCGTGGGCTTATACATTCTGCGTCGTCGTACCCTCGGTTCATCTCCTTCCGTTCGGCTTCCCAGTTACCCCCCTCTAAGCACCCGGCCCGGCCTATTACGCCCCTGTGGTTCACCGACACCTCCCTGCGACGCGTTAGGCACCTATTCATGCTTCTTTTTTTATTCTTGTTCTTTTCGTAAAGCAAGCTTTGTGCCGGGACGGTCCTTCACCGGGGATCGTGCTCCCCATTTCGACCGCGGAGTCTAGGCAGGTATAATGTTGCCTCTTCATCGTATTAGCACCGCAGCAGGACTGGCGTTCACTTGCAAAAAATAAGTTCATGCGGGATGTTCCATCGCATCTCAGCAGGATGTCTACTGAAGACAACAGAAAGTCAAGCCGGAGACAAATGAACTTCGAAAAACACGCGACAACAAAATGCAAGGATACGAGACGCATCGTTGGATGTCGCTGTTACGTGTTGTTTGTCCCGTGTCCCTCGATTCCTCGGACGGTTTCTTTCACAGCTGTCTATCAAGAGACTTAGATTTGGATCCTGCTGCAATTTTTCAACTACGACATTTGTAGAGGTTGTTCTACGAACAAGATATTCGAGCGCCGACCTGGCTGTCCGTCGGTGCACAAGGCTCTGAAGGTACTATTGTGTACCATAATAAGGATTGACCTTGCCCATTAAAGATTGACCACGTGACACTTTGCGTGCTTATGCTTCGTTTTGTTTTCCTTCATGGATGGCAAATATCCACTGCAAGGGCTTGACAAAGATGCGTGTGATAGTAAGAAAGAAGTTCTTACTAACAGACACGAAAAATTTTGGGAAGAAATGAATGTGTTCAGTTAAACCTCTCTTTTTCTTCTCTATCTTTATATTCTCTCTCTCCTCTATCCCTGCCTGTGTCGGGTAGCCAAAGGAAGGCTCTTTCGGTCAACCTGCCAACCGGCATCTCCCGATATTCAGTGTGCTATATCTCTGTTGGCTATCATAGCACGCAACCACTCTGCTGAGACGCATTTTCATTAAGATTCAGTGTAATCACCGTCGCTTTACAGTCCAGCCTTGTAAAAGCTGATCGCAATAAAGAAGTGCTCAGTCATGTGTTGCTGCCCGTGCGCTCAATCTGCCATCTATTGCAGAGAAATGTCGCTCATCGCCACTCGGAGACGTATGCACGGATATGAATATTTACGCTCAGAAGGATTCGCGCAGTGAGGGGGCTTTAATAGATCGGTTGTCGCCTGTGCTATCCAAGGGTCCAGACTCCCCTTTAGCAGTTACAGGAGCAGACCCTCGCCACTTATTCGGGACCTGTCCAGCCTTACAATCGGAAGGCTGCCGTCGATTCCTGCAAACGGGCCATCGCGAGTCGCCTTTTCATGTTTCCGCTGCAGGAATTTCAGTTTTCTATTGCGAAGTTCACCGTACCCGTATGTAGTAACCTTCCTACTATAAGTAAGAAACAATGGGGAAAGCAAACGAGGTCATATCTTCCCCTTCTGTTGGTTGCTTAGTATCCTTTGTCGTGCAAGTATTCCCATGAATTTAGTATTATATGTGTATCCCTGCCATATGTGTCCACCTGTGCTGTTTACTGTTTAAAATCTAACACCGTGCGATTCACATCAAATATTTTTAACTATATTCATATGAATGTGTCGTTGCGTTTTACATTCCCTTGTAGAAGTGTAGTCTACTATATCTTTATATGCTTCGTTCATACGTCTGTTCATTGTATAACATTATTTATTTGTATTATCTACTCACGGTCCTCCATGGCAGGACATGGGCAGGAACCCCGTCAAGCTACTGCTGTTGTCGCTTTTTTGTTCCTATCCAAGAGTTTCGTGTTTTTTTCTTCCGAAGAGGACGAAATGCAAAAGTAAAGGAGCTTGAATCCGTATTTACACAACGGTGATCTAGGATCTACAGCGCACCTCAACCCTTCATCAACCGCACCTGAAGCGTCGTGGCGAAGCACTGTCGATTACAGCACATCACTGACGTGGTTTAAAGGCCTGTCGATTTCTCAGCGAAGTTTGTGCGACGTCGCGGCTGCCGTACTAACGTCATATCTACATCACCGCAGCACTGCTGGAAATAGTAGAGAGTATTAGAGAGTTCAAGGCTGTAACATAGAGTTCTAGCTTCTCCTCAATGTTCTTAACCGTTCGTATTTTACCGGTTTAGCGGAGGGGTGTACGGATGCAACAACGATGGCAGCGCCATCCTGTGACGCAGAATTCAATCAGAGGGCACACAAAGCAAATGCTGCAGTAGCCCATGACCGCATTCTACTATATGTACCATATTCAAAACGGTTTTGTTAGTGATTTTCCTTCGGCGAGAACACTCCCGCGAGGTAAAAAAAATTTTTTCAAGCGTATTGTAGTCTCACAAGCCTTACAAAGTGTAACTAGCAGTTTTACCACTGCCGTCCACGGCTCCGGCAACCAGTGCTATCATTCTGGATATTGTCGAATTCCGCCATTTTGTCAGCTCTGATTGGCCCAGAGGGCGGCTGCAGACTATCTGATTGGCTCAACATGCCGCCATTACAGAATTGGTGAATGTGGCGGAGTTTGACGAAGTCCACAAGAGTACCCCTGGTAAACAGCAACCGGCAAGATGTTTGGAGGCAAGCAAAAAACTCTCTAATGCACAGCTTTTGACCATATTCCGTTCGCGCAACGCTATGACGGCCTCAACGACACCATCTGTGTACCCTTTATAAGTTGAACTCGTTCATCTGTTGCTCTAACTGATTACATAAAAGCAAGTTACGCCTACGTGACAGCGTCTGTAAACATAAAGAAAAGAAAAGGAAGCTCAGAGAGGAAATGCGAGAATCCTAAAAACACGACCGCATGACCGTTCAGGTCCGTCCGTGGCTGGCTCCAGACGTGTCGCCTGTGTCCAACGCGACCTCAACTTTCTCGTCATGGCACAGTGGCTTATTCACGCGAACAGGCATGTTCCAAGCTTCCGCTGCCACCTTTTTTTCTTTCTTTAACCTTTAGCATACATGTATGCTCGTTCTAAACTTGTAAAATGTAAAGCGTATAGGATGAAAGAACTGCAAAAAGAGGCACGGGGATGGATAACGCGTTCCCTTCATCCCGTTGGTGTGTGTGTGTGGTAGGGGGGGGGGGGGGTCGTCCTCTTCGTTGGGCTGGGCGTCGTTACAGCTTTACTCCCGTGCAAAGGCTGCAGCCATTGTGTGCCGCGAACGCTGAAAGGTATGATGTCAGCGTTGACAGACCCTCCCGCTGGTTTTTTGCCACGCCGTGTGCGTGAGAGCTTACACAGCCTACCGCGGTACTGTAAATGTGGGGGGGGGGGGGCGGAGGGGGTGTTGCTTCAAGAGGCGTATCGTATACGTGAGGTGCACGCGTACAGGGACCACCGCATTCAAGCTTTCGAGAGCGACAAATTTCGCGTTCTTTTTTTTTTTTTCGAGTCCGCGGTTTCACGCCGTTGTTAAAGACCGCACGAAATACCCGCCTACCCTATTATACCGTGCGCTGCAGCTATACCTTCTCTTCACTTTTTACTATTATTTTTTTCTCGGCCGCGGTCTGTTTGCATCGGCGGGTGGTCGGCGCGGTCTAGCTGCAGGGGGCTCCGTGTTTGCCCACGGTGGCGAGGACATCGCCTCCGCCCACCAGACACTCATTCAAGGCGTGTTTATTAGGCCCTACCACTCGGACAAGTGCATTTCCTCCGCGCTTTATGTGTCGAGTGTCTGTTATCTGGTGGCAGCCCCATCGCTGTGCCTGTGATTCTCAGACGAGAGGATATGCGTATATATCCCAGGCTCGAAAGATTAGACTGTGAAGTGCTGGCGCGGTGTTAGGCATCGCGAGACCGTTTCCAGCTTGCACTTGGGTATGAACTCTTCACGTGGATCAGTTACTTCCGGCTCGACTCTGCAGCTCAAGTTTGGGTTTTTCTTCGATTGCGCGTGCGTGCGAGGAAGTGCTGGCGCGTGTCGGAAGCATTGAGTCATCCGATTCTCGAAGCCGAATGCCTTCGCGTTGTATACTTAAAGTATTCACTTAACAGGCGGGCATTGTCCTCCTATGGAGAGCCTTTCCTGAAAGAAACGATGGCTTGGCTGCTACGCTTCGGCATATATGGCAGGTAGAGGCAGTATGTTACGCGCGATGCGTACTACTTGAAGCAGTTCCCGCAAGGTGAGCTTATTTCGTCGCTTTTCGACGTAGATCCAGTAACAATGCTAGAGTTACCGATAACTAGAACGGCGAACAGAAACAGAAGGCCACCATGGAGGCTGAGCGTTAAGCAGTTTAATATGAAAACTATAGTTACAATGAGTCTACTTTTCGTCTGATGCACGAGGCGACCTAGCGTCGACACATAAGAATGAAACACGAACGAGAACAAACCTGTGTAACAATCGCTTGCGACTGACTACATTAAAGCGAAGCGCATTCGTAGGCACGCGAAATACAGGCAATCTGTGGCACCCGTCTTTTGGGGGCACCGCGCGTAGCTGTCGCATCTGTCGCCTTGTTGCCTTTCCGGACGGGCGGCTGCAGCGCGGAGGCGCAAAACGCTAAAACCTAAAACGCTAAACACGGTACGTGTTGGGCCGAGGTTTTTTGGCTTCGACTGTATTCACTGCAACGCTTCCACCTAGTTGTCTCCTAAACCTCCATGTACGGTATACTTAGCGAAAGCGGCAGTGGGTAAAGTTTCGGTTTTCTTCGTCTCCTAACGAGGATGATGCCGAGTTGAGGAGGTGGTTTGAGAACACTACGATGAAAGCAGCGGCAGCGTAACGACAACGGCCTACCGCAAAGGGAGGACGGAAATAGGAAACCCAATTTCGAGCTTTTAACTGCCGCCGCACGCAGTAATAACTCGGACACAGGGACCCGTGCGACCCTTTGGTAAGTGCGAGAGACCTAACCAATAATCACCAGGAGGCCAACCGTGCGTCCTATATAGGCCTAAAGACGGGAAACCGTCCTTTCAAACTTATGAAAGCCCTTTATTAAAGCGACGTGTAAGAGCGGTGAAGGGACGGGCCGTCGCGGTTTCCGTGTCGCGTTGTCAGATGGCGCGATACGAGTTACGGGGCATCCCATTATGTCGGCCTGATGGGCTGTCACTAACGCGGACCGATCCGACGGCCCCCTGGTGCGAGCCCGGCGAACAAGCATCACCACCACCGCGGTGCGCTAAACAGTCAACGAACGCCTGCGTCCTCTCATTGTCGACCGACTGTACCTACACATACGTGGCGGGCACGTCAGCTATGTTAGAGTAGGTGGCGCGTCATTCGTCGACCGGGTTGTCTGTCGCGCGTCCCCCTCTGACGCGTGCTTTGATCGGTGAGCCCCCTAGGGCGAAAGAGTAAGTTGCGGCTCACGCTGCATTTTTGCGTCTTTCTTTCTTTCTTTCTTTCTTTCTTTCTTTCTTTCTTTCTTTCTTTCTTTTTGAGCGTCAGCAATCTTTCGTCGCCTGATGCCTTTCTCTGTCGCTTCTCGGAGATCTAGAACGAGCAGGCCGGCATTGATGCGCAAACAGCCAAACGTGCGGCAACCGCATTCAGCTTCTTAACGCCGTTTCGACTCTGCAGAATGGCTTCACGCAGGGTTTTGCGGCCGTTTTTCGCACAAAAGTGGGCGTGTGCGCTTGTACGCACGCCGTGGTGTGCTGCGAGTGTTAGGCTGTTCGTTTCCCGATCGTTAGACGCCGCAAGAGCGCCGTTGGGGGGCGGGATTTGTTGTGGAATGAAAGGAGGCGAACTGGCCTCAGGTGTGAAATCTTTGGCTTTACGAGTCCGGTGGAGCGAAAGGACAGGCGTTTAGACATACACAAAGGCATCATGAAAACTGATAAAGAGCGGATGAGACGCCCCTGCGGCTGGCCCATCTTTTGCAACGTCGTCCGAATGATATCGCGAATACAATTGCCGCAATCACAGCGCCTTTTGGTGTGCCTGATCGCTTTTGCTCATATTGAAAAGCAAGCTTATACCAGCCCTCAGATAGCCTGTTACACGGTTCTCAGCTCACCGTCAGAGGCCACTTCCCCTTCAAATTAACATCAGCGGGATGAAGATGTTGACTACTGCACCTCTTCGAAAAAAAAAAGTAATAAATACCGAGAGCCTCAGCTGTCGACATCGTCTTTTTTTTTTTTTTTTTTCCTGCGTATCGGTATTACTTGCCACCAGTTAGCAGGAGGAAGCCAGACATCTTGAGGGGCGTACTATGGTCAAGTGTATAATTTTCTTTTCTCGATCTTGCCTCACGAGTCCCTTGTTGTCCAAACCAACCCCCGTTTTCTTTTTCTTCTTAATTTTCTCCTTATTCTTGCGCTGTTCTTACGTTTGCTTCGCTGGTGCACAGACTGTACACGGGTAAAGGCTTCATTCAGGCGCATATTAGCGGCCTTAGTCTTCATCCTTTTCATTTTCTCTGTGAAAACTGGAGAATTTGGGAGTAAATAAAGAAAATGTAGATACGAGCCATAGTTGAAAGGAGAAAAAACAAGACAACAACAACAAAAACAATGATGACAGCAACAAACATCCAGCACTTTATGCCCCGCAATTTATTCGCACTATTATGTAGCGGTGCTATCACACTATTCATTAAAACTTTTAAAATCAGACCGAAATATATGGGGCGTTTTATTTTATAGTTAACAGAATCTTCACAAATCACTCGTGACATGTACAATTCTGCTGCTTAAGCTAGATTACGTTCAGAGGCAGGCATTATTCTTGCAACAAGATAGCCGGCAATATCTGACTAATTAAAAAATATTGCAACTCAACTTTCAAAGTAATTACTTTACGCCTCATATTGTAATTTACAGAATTGTAGCCGGTGACTTTAAAGTTGTGTTCACTTGGAACGAATTCTGAGGATGAGACCAATTGCGAAATGTGCGTTTCCAAAGTTTGCGACGAAATGCATTGATGTTCCAGTAACTTTTGAGATTCCGTGCATAAAAAGGCATTTGCTAAAATAACTGAGTGGAACAACAGCGCATGTTTACGGCAGGTTTGACGGCGCTTATCTCAAAACTAGTACTAGTTTCAAAATTTGTCCAAGTTGATGTGCCTTGCAAAATCACTGCAGCTTAAGTCCGTGTACAGCAGTATGCGCCCTACGGCAATTAGTTGGAAATATAATTAGCGTCATTTTGTTAATTAGTCAGTCATGCGTATTCATTCCAAGTGTAAGTAATGTATATCTATTCGAGTATTCCACATTGCAAAAAAATTGCTCTCATTATACGGAGGAATTGCAGATAAAAATACGGAAAATATGTCATTTTCAAAAATATGGCGAAAACCTCCGTTAAAATACGGGAATGCTCCCAGTTTTAAGTTTTACGGACGTTGCACCCTTAATATTGCAGTGGCTGCACTGTCCTGCGCGAAACAGACAAAATTCCATACATTTGTTGTGCGAACATCCGTATTTTTTGCTAGGAATACTATACACGCTGTCCGAATGAGCGCTTATTGTATTCACAAAGTTTCATCCAACAATATTTTATTGAACACGCAAACTGTACGCATCACGAAGAGACAGACCTACAAAGTGTGAGAGCTAGCCTTCAACTAAAAGATGCAATAACGGACCGTATATTTAAATGTGTGTTTTCCTATACCCTCTATCCCTGTCGCAGTTGGCCGCGCATACAGGTCTTGTGACGATGATCATATGCGCATGTGTCGCTATGTTTTCACATTATTCGGTGTCAGCGCTATACAGTTAACAATACGGCACATATGTTTACGTGAACGACGAGCGGTGGGCATATGTGCCAATGTAAACAAACTTGAGCCGCTAAGCAGCTGACGCACTGGAAATGACATTGGTGCTCTACGCAAAAGATTACGCGCACTATAAATCACTACCGAAGCGCAAGGAGTGGTATAGTAACCGCGATTGCGTTTACATTTAGCAACAAATGGTCTCGAAGAGAATTGGCGGCCTAGAGATCGAAGTACTACGGCCAGATGAAATGTTCGAAATGTGAGAAACAATTAAACCAAAAGTGAAAGGGCTTTATTGAACTGTGCAGTATAGTTGATTCCAACTGCCCCAGCATATCTCATCTGTGTCAATAACTGTCCATTCATTGACGCACCACGATTACGCGTAATCCACAGTGTTCATGCGCTGTAAATGCTTACGGTGAGATGTAGTCGCAAGCATTTGGCGCTTCGTCTTGAAACAAGACCGGCGAGCACGCACCTTCTTGTACGGCAGAATAAAGTTCGCGAACATGAACCCGGTATGTGCGCAAACTGCGTGAAGGGGACCGAAGTTGAGGAACCCAGTACACTGTGGACACTAAGAAAGAAAGAAAAAAAAAAAAGAAACTCCCCAGTGCCGAGTTCGTGTACTGATTCAACCTTTCTTCTTTCGACCCAAAGTGCAACACCATTTATTCCATGAGTTTTGTTCTATCCATGGGAAAAAGTTATGACACAACCCATTATTTACATGTTCATTACATGCACCAACCAGCGCAAATTACCACTGCGCTACAGCTTAATGACGCATTGCAGTGCACCGCACTGCCACACTGGGGTTTGCTACCCCATGGTAGCAAACCAGACGCTCGTCTGGTTGACCTCCCATGCCTTTCCTCTCCCTGGTTTCTCTATCTCTTTATACAGTAACCACTACGTTGTGGGAGCGAAAGCGTTCTCCTCTTTCGGAGCTAAGTTATTTGTCGAGCAATTATTTTACTGTTGCAACAAGTACGGCGTAAATTTACAGCTAGCTTACTGACACGAATGCCTTGACTGCCCAGACATCATTCGAAGCAAAATCTGTTGCAGCAGCGCGAGCAATTGCACCAAAAAAAGACACAGCAGAGCTAGAGAGAGAGAGAGAGAGTAAACATTAATGAACACCAGCAGTTCTGTTGGCTGGGCCTAGGCCTCCCACGATGGGACGTCGAGGTCTTGCCTCTTCGCCGCTTCGTACAGCAGAGCTAGCAATTTTTATTTTTTTGGGTCACCACGACAAATAAGTGCATGCAAGCAAGAGAGTAACTACCACACCCAGTAAACGACTCCTGTTAGCTCGAACGTTTAGATGAATAAAAGTAATTAAATCATGGGGCTTTACGTGCCAAAACCACGAAAACGAAACCGATTTTGTTTCGTTCTCCGTGCTCACGGAGTGCGGCACCAGGGGGCACCGCACGCTGTGCTTCCGATCTAACGAGCGGTTGGCAAAGACGCGGGCGCGTAGGCTACCGGCTGTTATCGTTTTACGTTGTAAAAAAAGGTGTTAGTTTGCCGTAATTATGTCTTGATTTGTACTCAAGAGTGGAGCGAGGCCCCAAGGAACAGAGATCGACGCATCGGGAGCGAAGAACAGAAGCGATGGATGGTTACGTTGCTTGACGCTTGTCTCTTGGCGTGTTCAGATTTGTCGTGTAGCTCCGAGGTGTAGGCTTAGGTGCTCGCCATGGACCCGCCATTGCGCGGGAATATTTGTGCTGAATGTGTTTCACTTCGTCTACAAAACCCTGCGCGCTGCGACATCGAAGAAGCTGCCCCGTGTTTGGGTGCACGTATGCGCTTGGATACGCGATAGCTTCTGACCTCAACGGATGTTCCAAGAGTTTACGAGCGCTCGTAACTTCCTCAGAGGTAAGCCCGCTGTAATTTTATTTGTTTGGTTCGCGTAGCGTCCGTGTTAAAATGGTGTGTGGTAAGCCGGCGTCGCCAGCGTAAATATTGTTTCAAAAAGGCCAGTAAACAGTGACTTTGGGCAAAAATGATGCGTGAATTTGGAAAAGGGATCACCGATCATTTCAGGTCGACCTCCATGGTAGCGCGATCGGCTCGATCGCGATCGAAATTTTCCGCGTGAGGCCTATAACCTGTGGTCCACTTGCATTAAAATGCAGAATAAAAGTGCATTCAGTTGCGCGCATAACTTGTGTTGACGCTTGTACTGGCTTGAGAGCGTACTGTATCCGATCATCTAAACGTTACTCGCCGTGGTTGCTTAGTGGCTATGGTGTTCGGCTGCTAAGCGCTGTGTCGCGGGATCGAATCCAGGCCATGGCGGCCGCATTTCGATGGGAGCGAAGTTCCCGTGCAAGTTAAAGAATTCTGCAGAGATTTGGGCCACACAGGTGGTCCAAATTTCCGCAGCTCCCCCCACTACGCCCTGCCTCATAATCATTGAAAGTGGTTGTGGCACGTAAAACCCCATAAGTTAATTAATCATCTAAACGTTCGAGCTAATAGGACTGGTTTACTGGGTGTGATAGTTACTCTCTTGCTTGCATGCACGTTTTTGTTGTAGTGACAAAAAAATTATATCTGCTGTGTCTTTCCTTGGTGCTATTACTCACGGTGATGCAGCACGTTTTGCTTCGAGTGATGTCTGGGCATTTAAGACATTCGTGCCAGTAGGCTAGCTGTAAATGTTTTATTAACTGCAGCAAAAAACAAAAAAGGACATACCAGATAAGCGAATGAAATCATCATAGGCTCGATTTTATAAGTGATTCAGTTGTATTGCTAAAGCGGAGAGTAAATATGCATGAGAATAAGATGATTGTCCTGATACTTGGGAGACTTAAGTTGCTGTTGTCCTGCTGGAGTTGAGAAGACGTCTGCTGCCTGTCATGGGTCCATGTCTCTCAAGTTACCGCAATATTGGTGCCCTCAAAAAAAAAGAAAATCTCTCTAAGCTTTTTTTTTTTTTATCTGAATGATGGCCATTTAGTAAGCTACGTAGGTGATCACTGTTAGTGACGTTGAAGTGCTGGTGGACAAGCACCCCTTCTGTATTACAACAACTTGAGAGAATGCAGCTGTGGCAAATGCGAATGTGTTATAAGCCAAATTAGGTTCTCCCGAGTTAACATATTCATGCAGCTGAAGCTCAATGACTGGGTTTATGCGAAATACTAAGGGCGTTTTTTTTTAATCTGCTAACGTTAGAATAACACAGCCGGTAAATCTGTATCTGTGCTTCAAGCAGATAAAGTTAAATGTACATTGCCTACTATATGCGAGATTCACATGCGAAACTCCAGAGATTTCTCTCTCTCCCCCCCCCCCCCTCTCTCTCTCTCTCTCTCTCTCTCTCTATATATATATATATATATATATATATATATATATATATATATATATATATATATATATATATATATCAGAGACGTGACGAAAGGCGGGAAAGGGGGCAGCTACATCGACGACACAGACGCTCCTTTTCCAGCCAGTTTCGGTTTCAAGGAGCCTGCCAAGGTTAACCAACTGTTCGCGTAGCTCCCACACGAACTCCGCTATTCGCAATTTGATCGTTGGTATATGTAGTGTCGAGGACGGGCCCCAAGGTACTCATTCCCTGTAGCCATCTATTCTTGATAATTAGAATTTAATTACCGTAACTTCACTAATTGCGCGTGCAAGTGCGGAAGTTGCTCTGTACCTAGAGGCTGCCAATCCGTACACTCGAATGGTAAACGTAACGTTACCGTGAATCATATTTGTCTAATTCAAAAAGTTTGGTGCCGGTAAAAAAAAAAAAATAGAACAGCCTGTGTATATGCGCGATGAATGTGGTAGCGTGAATCGTGCCCCACCTAACGCAAACAGCGCCAGCCGTAGAGTGGTGGATTCGAGGGCAACCGTGTTTTGCCTTACGCATACGAATGACGCGAGCGCTAATTTTTTTGACGGTAAGAAGGCTCGAAAGAACAAAAATAACTAGAGAGTCACCCTCGCGACTTCATTCTTTGCCTTTCAGCATCGTCGGAGCGTTAAAGACCGAAGAACAGCGCGCCGCAAGTCAAAGAGAAGACGCCCAAAACTGAGGCTGCGTGAAAGGGAGCGAAGCTGCGTGCGTAAACGTTATTGCAGCGTTGGGATATGAAAAAGAAAAGAAATAACGAATGCACGATGGGGCACGGGAGGTGTTGAACGAAGAAAACCGGCGCGGCGTGCAAAAATGCTAACCCTTGTGTGTGTATAGGTGGCGAGTAGGTGGCGCTGTTGCCGGAGCGTCACAAAATCGGTGCACTACTGTGGAGGTTACGAGGAGCGCACGGTTGACAAACAAGAGTTCAGGAAAGTGGTGCGTACGCAGTTTTGAAAGCCGGAATTCGTTTGTTGTGCTCTCGTTTCTTCTGTTATCATTCTATTTCATGTCAGTTCTCTTTGCTTTCAAGTTTAACGTTCCTTAATGAGATATCATTAAACTGGATGCTCTCCGGAACCTTAGTTGATGGGAAATTGCTTCCCTTCATCGATTCAGTCTTCCTTATAGCTGTCACTAGCATCAGTGGTGTGCGTTACGTTTTGCCTCCCTCGCTGTTACTACTTAGTTCCGTGAAGTTGGCTATCCTCAGTACCGCCAACGGTACATGCGGCTGTGCAGTGAATAAAACAGGTTCGATTGCCGGTCGCGGGAACACAATAAAGCTTTTGTGCTTAGAACTTGGTTAAAGACCCAGGTAGTTGAAATAAGTCAGAAGCCCCGCACTCAGCGCGTTTCATTGTCACGGTTTTGCGTTGATACACTGAACACCACAATGAATGAATGAATACATGAATGAATGAATGAATGAATGAATTAATTAATTAATGAATGAATGAATCAATCAATCAATCAATGAACGGCAGCCTACAGTTATGTGCATAACGTGGCTATATAGAGTCAGTCAGTCAGTCAGTCAGTCAGTCAGTTAGCCATTCAGTCAGTGAATTATGGACTACCTCTCTTATATGTATGCCCTAACTGGTGACGAGATATTTTCTGTCTTGTGCGCGGGTGCACATTGGTACGGCGGTGTGCGTTGGGTGGCGCGTTTGCTTCGCTTCTGGCGTAGCAACGCTTCGGCCTTTTCGCAGTTTGTGCCCGACGGCAACGCTATACGGTCGCGACGCCGCTGCACACTTTTCTCTACCGAAACGGAGCGTACAGCGAGCGGGGGATACGGCGCTGGGCATGCGCAGAACGCGCGGCGCGCGCAACTCCGCGGGAGGCAGTTGCACTAGGGGGCGCCACTGGCGCGCCCAGCTCGAGCGCTGTTTCCGCCCGAACGGTCGCTTGCTGCGGTGCTCGCTGTGCGCGCCCCGGAGCCAAACGCTTTTCACGGTTCCTTGCGGGACAATTTAATTATCAGCTCATTGCGAAAGAGCGACAGAATTCGAGGTGGAAGGGAAAAAGAACGGAAAGATAGAGTGCGTGTGTGTCGTGAGTCGAGTGGCGTTTCCGATGCGGGAGGCCTCGCGGAGGGCGGTATATAGCTTTGTACCACGTGAGCTAACGCTGCCACTGTGGCATTGTGAAACGGCATCACTTGCGCCCGCGTCTGCGCAGCGTTGAACGATAAAGAGTTCGTGTTGCAATGGTAAAAAATAAAAGTCCAGAGCGAGAACTTTGAGAAAGATGAGAACGACAGCTGGAAAATTGAGCAAGGGGCGCTAGGTATAGACATGAGTGGTAGTGAAGGTTTCACAGTAGCTCATACGGTCGTGCCCTTGGCCTAATGCAAACAGCGCAGCCCTGATAACAAGTGCCGGCAATAGCCTTTCTCCAAGCCACTGGGCTGGACGCACGGCTTTAGAGATGCTACAACTCAATGAACTTGTATATACGCACCTGTTCCTCATACCATCATCGTTATTCATCAGCCCTTTTCCTCCCCGTCCCTTTTCCCCAGTGCAGAGTAGCAGACCAGAGCAAGTTATAGCTCAGGCTGACCTCTCTGCCTTTCTGTAAATCTCTCTCTCTCTCTCATACGGTCAGTACCTGCTGGTTCGTAAACATTGGCGCCATCTTTGGAACGGGCAGATACAACACTTCCGTTGGAACAATGCGTGTGTGTCGTCACATCAAGGAAGCTTGAAACGAAAACAGTGGAGACCACGCTTGCCGTGCGACTTAGAACTAAAGATACAATCAACGTTCATCTGATTGCGCGGACATAACCACTGCGCGCGAGTTTCATAGCCGCACACAATGAGCACAGAGTGCAGTATACGTGAACGAAACGTAGAAGAAAGAACATGGATATCTGAGGTGATGACTACCTCTTTCTTTAGGTAATCATTGTTATACTGAAAGTCAAAAGCCTCGCTTAATTAGGAATGAACAAGACCATCTCTTGGCGTCCCCCTGCGCACGGCTTATTTCCCAGCTTCCCCGAGCGAAGCTTCCAAATTATTGGACACAATAACCACGTACCTGGGCCAACACTGAAAAGGGACTACACATGTCATCACCAGGACGTGCATGTCCATGCAAACTTTTCGTACATGGCTGCTTTAGTCTTCCTTTTTTTCTCTCTCCTTCCACCCTAAAGACTCCAGTTTTCTTCTCCCTCGTCGTTATCGTTCGCTACGCTCCCTGGTGGCCGGCGTATATTACGGAGCAGGTGGAAATGAAATCGGCTGCGATGAGGCGCAAACAAAAGACCGTTTCGCCGAGACAAAAGAAAGCCCGGAGGATCCAGACTTGCGCCAAGCCTTTGTTCCTGTTCGTTTTAACTTTGTTCGCTCGGTCTTCGCTCCTTCTGTCAGGAACAGGAGCGGCCTTCCTCGGTGTTCCTTCTAGCGTGTCTTGACGACGGCGCGGTGCCGAGGGTGTTCCTCGGGACGTTCGTTTCCACCCATGGCTCGCCGCCAGGGGATGGCGGCTGCCCAATGAGGCTCGTTGCGAGAACGAGGTTGGCCGCGTAGTTGCGTGCAGCACTGTGAGAACGGCGGCCACGTCGCGTGGTAGGTGTGCTCGAGGCATACCGCGACAGGATGTAGTTTAACCTGTTTGAACTTTGTGACCTGGCGTTTTTTTAAAGTCAGGTGATAACAACAAAGCTTAGAACGATTGAGTTTCTTTCAGTTCCGTTATAAACTGTTTCTGTCTCATGTGGCTTCGGGTGATCTTTTGTTCTTTTTCTGGCGGTGTTGTGCCTTTTCTCAGTGCAGCGAGGTGCACATGTGAGCTAGCTCGCCGCGTGACTTACCGTGCCGGAAAAATAGCGAGAACAAGGGACAACTGCTTAATTAAGGATACAGGAAGCAGTGTCTTGTGTTCTTAGCCCCGTCCTTGCGGAAGTCTCTATACAATTTTTCCGACTTAGGTTTTAGTTCCAAGAATTTTTGTGGAGATGCATCTTAAGTAACGCCCAGTATTTTTGCAAAGGCGTGTTCGGCCTGTATCAGAGTTGACCACACACTTACCAGAATTAAATTTAAATTTAAAAAATCTAACACACTTCTTGCCAGTCTAAAAAGCAGACTGGCGAGGTTTGCAGACGACGTCCGTCAGGAACGCCTCGAACAGACGATTTTAACCGCAGCCCGAGAACACTGGGTCTCCCATTGCGTAGAACAAGTCTGCGTGCTCAATGCTGACCTTTTTTCTGATTGGACAGAAAGTACGTGCAGTGACGTTGTCTTCGGTGCGGTGCACCCAACTATACTTGAAGGCGCCGAGCTCAGTTCGCGCGGGGCCTGCGGGCGTGGCGGTGTGGATCCTCGTTGCCTGGGCGAAAGGATGGGCCTCCCTGTTGGAATTTGCGCGCTTTTCTGCTGGGACGTCCAGCGGGCAAATCGGCGCCCGAACAGAGGCTGTCCTTCTCCTGCCTTTTCTCCGTCCTCCCTAACTCTCTCTCTCAATTCTTCCACAAGGCAGTCGTAAATAGAAGGGAGTCCCACGTGACTGGGTAAAGCGAAAGCGATTCCTTCCGCGAGCCGCACAACTCTGATAGGACGCCGCCCTCTCCGCTGGGAGGCTAACACCTTCATTAGAACTGGTGTCATTCTGTGTGTGTGTGTGTGTGTGTGTGTGTGTGTGTGTGTGTGTGTGTGTGTGTGTGTGTGTGTGTGTGTGTGTGTGTGTTCTCGCTTGATTTTACTGGCTTCTCTGCCTTCGAGCAACTCGGAAACCGTTCAGTCACGTGGCAGAAAAAACTTCAGAAAGTTCTGACTGCAGGGACTTCTAGCCATGCACGCTGCTGCAAGAATGGTGGCCAATCTACGACGCAAACAGAAAGATAGAGAGAAACAGAAAAAAAAAAGGAAGGAAGAAAGGAGATAGATAGATAGATAGATAGATAGATAGATAGATAGATAGATAGAGAGAGAGAGAGAGAGAGAGAGAGAGAGAGAGAGAGAGAGAGAGAGAGAGAGAGAGAGAGAGAGAGAGAGAGAGAGAGAGAGAGAAACAGAAAGGAAAGGCAACCGTGCGATCTCTTATTTCTACTTCTCGACTAGAAAGAACATCTAGGCCTCATTCTTCTCTGGCTACTCGTTATCCTGTCTTTCCGGGTTTGGGCCAGCCAGAATTTCGGTGACAAGAACTTTCTCCAAGCGGAGCAGCTCAGATGCTGGATGCTGTTGTACAGTACGAATAACAAGAGCAAAGTATTTGTGAGGGCGATAGTCGTTTGCGTACTACGAGCGTTCTCTTCTGCGATGCTTACTTTGCGATTGCTGGGAGATGCTATAACGGAAGCCGGCACGGATGACGCTGACTTCCTCTCATCACATCTCATTACCTGTTATGTCCTATCTGTGGTTGTGAGTGCAATAAATATTCTTCTACTCGTTCTACAAAAAACTATATGCATGTGCGGAAGACTAGATGTGGAACGTTACCGCCTGTTCACGAGACAAGGCGGCAGTCATCGCACTACTTGTGCGAGAACATTTTCTTTCGTTTGAATTAAAAAGAAAATCGCGAAATTGTAACTCTTAGCTTAGAACGACAGAAGGCTGAGCTATTTGGTAAGGATTCATTATGCACGCCTGTCTGCACGCCTCACTTCTCTTTTGCATAGTTGTGTAACACTTAGACCTCGTAAATAAGCTGTGAAGGACCGCGATTTTTCAGCGATGCCTTTTCCGATGCTATTCCTTTTCGCGCTTTTCGCGTTTATTCACTGGTCACGACATTATCAATGGGAGCAGCCGGTCGTGATGGACGATAAGAGTTGCGTAGAATCAAGCGACATGAATCTACATAGGATCGCGGCCCAAGACGTAACTGTCTCCGTCCACGCTCACCGATACGTCCAAGTAGACCTACCGTTGGCTTTGATATGTTGTACACGAGTGCTCCATCACCAGAAACTTTATCACCAGAAAAAGAATGAAGAAAGGGAACCGAGGGGCTCCATTTTGTTAATCATGAGTCATGAACATATAAATTCAACAGTCGTTGAAGCCAAGGAAAGCACCGGGGAAGTTAACTGTGGCTGAAATTGAAATGTAGAAAATAATAAAGAGAAAAAGGAAATAAATGTGAACTAAAAGATAACTTGTCACTGATGGGAGCCGATGCTGTGGGTTCGGCTCCCACCGGCGACAATTAAGTTATCTTTCCGTCCAAGATGACTGTGCTGTGCTGTGAAGGGTGCAAGTACGCGCTGCACAGAAACAGTATACTCTGCTGCTCTTATCATCTTCAGCATATTCATCATAACCCCCCCCCCCCTCCTTCCTCTTCACATCCTATCTCTGTTATTTCCCCACATCCCTTCCGTGGAGTTGCAAGCCATAGACACTGACTTCATCAGGCCGACCTCTCCACCTTTCTGCCATTGAAAATTGTCTAACGAGCAGCAGCTTGCTATAGCAGAAAGTTACCTCATCAAAAGTGCTTGTTTCTTTGGCCTCCACTTACGTCGATGTAAGTTAAAGAACAAAAAAAAAAAAATATGAAGGGCTATCGCAGCCTTTGTCCTGTATCGCCTTTCAAGTTATCTCTCTCCTGTATTCAACTGAAACATGAACATCGACCGGCTAGCCCAAATGCAGGGCCTTGCGATAGCACAATTGGGCTGCAGTATGTGTATATAAATAAATAAATAAATAAATAAATAAATACATACATACATAAATACATAAATACATAAATAAATAAATAAATAAATAAATAAATAGTTCTACCGTTATGGCGAGTATAACTGGGAGTGTACATTACCCTACCACAAATAATACAAGGAACTCTGACGCTGTGCTCTTTTCACAATCACGGGAGTGATGGTAGAACATGTGTTTGTCCATAGCTTCGTGCTTGCGGCTTCAAACTATCGTGTGACGTTATTTATTACACTTTATCTTTCTAAAGATTACAAGCAATCGTAGTTTTCTAAACGCAGGAAGGTCAACATGCAGTTTCGCCTCGCGTGCGTAATCATCGTTGCAAATTGTTACATTGATAACGCAATATTGATGCTGAAAAATGATCAACTGCAAAGTCCCAAAATCCTTTGAAGCTAGAATGGGATGAAATTTACGGAAGCACCTGTATGTCGCCCATCAATTTCGTGCTGAACGAACCGCCGCATTTGCAGCATCCGTACAGACACAGCGCCAGAGTATACTCTAGTAATTTCTTGTATAAACATTTACGAGTCGGAGATGCGTTTCTTTCTCGCGGGGCTGGCGTGGCTTGGTGTTTCCGGTATGTTGTGGATGCTGCCCTTTACACCAAGAACGACGCATATCAGCCATTGCCTCATCAAAAATAGAGGCCGCGGAAGCTGTCTATATATTTATTTCGAGGATTGTAGCGGCAGAACTTATGGAACATGGATACAGAAGGAACGACTAGACGAGGACGCAACTGTAATTGCGTCCTTGTTGCTGTTGCGCTTGTTTGTAAAATTTACTGTTGTGAATGGGGCACATGTGTGCTCTCAGCTTGCAATGGCAGCACTTTTTTCTCCTATGGTGGAAAGGTTTAAACTCGTTCTAAACGCTTGTTGCTGCATTGGCCGCTTCTAATGTTGTGCATCGATCGCGAACAAAAAATTTGTTTCATCATTCGTGGGACTTGCTGTTGCAGATAATGCCCGAGTAAGGGAGCTGTTCCAAATTTCTTTTTATGGCACTCGATGTAGCATTTACCTCTACTGTTTCATGTCTTGCATGTTCATACTGCTCCCCTGTTTACCTCCGATTTAGGCGGCTAGGCAATCGTGACTTGAGCACCTGGTCGCCACAGTTCAAAAGGCGTAACCCGAATGTAAACTACGAAGCAACTGCAGTTGCATCCTCGTCTAGTCGTTCCTTCTGTGTCCGTGTTCCATAAGTTCTGCGGCTACAATCCTCGAATAACGAACCAACTAGCTCGGATAAACACCCCGTGCGTATACAGAATGCTAAGAGCAAAGTGGCTGTCGAGTTACCAAAGCTTCCGATCGACATTTCACTGCCACCACCGACCGTGTGCAGGAAACGCCTCGAATCGCTTTCGAGCTTGCTCGCAATCGCGCGTCTGATTCACCGTCGTCCTGCCTAAAGCAGGCGCGAGCGAACTCGCCCTACAGCGCGATGTCCTCCCGTGCCACGCTTCTGTTCCCTGGCGTTGACACTTTTCATAAAACCGCACCGTGAAATTGAGAATGCGATCGGCCACCGGGTCGGTCGGTGCTAACTGGCTTAAGCCGCAGGAAAGAGCTTAAGGCCGCGCGCGTGGCCTTACGCCTCCCCACCAACGTTGGACCAGCCTTGCGCAAAGCACGCGCGTGTGTCGTCTGTACCGCGCCGCAGCGCTCTCTTGCGGACGGATCCCGCATATCGCGGGCGTGAACGTGGGGTGCGAATGTCGACTCGCGTTCTGGTTGCGCATTTAGGGGGTTCGAACCTCCCCCCCCCCCGTCCCTCCTTCCCCCCCGTACCGGTGCTCTCTGCGTTAAACGGAACAAATTTCGCAGTCAGAGGCACGTGCAATGCACGTAGCACCGTTCCTGAAATCCGGTTAACGCAACGAGATGCTCATTCTTTTTTTGGCCAGAGAAGGTAATCGGGGTCTCCTCCGTTCTGCAGATTAAAAAGGGAAAGAAAGAAAGAAAGAAAGAAAGAAAGAAAGAAAGAAAGACAGACAGACAGGCAGACAGACGCACCTGCGATTTCGAACTATCTTGTTTCTAGCTTACGGGATGTGTCCGGCGCGCCATCTGCATGCCCAAACGCTATCTTCGCGTAAGTGACACAGTTCGATGGCAATCGTTATAGAGACGCGTCCATCGTTTATGCTGGGTTTGCAACACGCGAACACTGGAACGTACCTAGCGTAACATTCTGGCAGAATCCTTTTTTTTTCCTTACCAGCCACGATAAATTTCTCGTAGCAGCCAAAAGGGACGAACTTTAGGGACATCCATGTATACTAACCATCATTTCAATGCTGGCTGAATCGCCCTGCTTTCAGCTCCAGTAAGCACTATATTTAGCGCCACAATTTCCTCTGTAGTAAGTGTTCTTTTTTTTTTACGAGGCCCTTTAAGCGCTGCTCAAATACCTCTGGTCGACAACTCCTGGCAACCGTGTCTAGACTCGGTGCGAACCTTCAGATGTGCGTGACACTGCTTTGTCTCTCTCTCTCTCTCTATTCCCGTACCCCTTCCTCCATTGCATGGTATCAAACCGGACGTGCGTCGGGTTAACCTCCCTGCCTTTTCTGTCTTCTCTCTCTCTCTCTCTCTCTCTCTCTCTCTCTCTGTTTTAAACGGTAAGCTGCTTCATCGCTGCTCCGCCCCTAGATGGCGTTAAAGGCGTTCGCAGTTAGAGGCCAGATACGTGCGAAAGAAGTGCCTGGAACGCGGCAAAAAAAAAAAAAAAAAAAAAAGCTTCGCTTAAAAAAAAAAAAAGAAAGAAAGACACCGATGCAGACACCCTTCAGCGTGTGCAGACTACCATATACGACGCGCGGCCACTCGAAGGCTGAGGATATACCCTGGGCCCGGGCATTTTTCGGGCCTTCTTTCTTTGCACACTCGAGCGGCGTCCTGTCAAAGAATCGAGGGGTGTTAATACGGCTTAAGAATGTTGGAAAACTTTTTGACACTATTATGTTACTTTAAAGCGGCCCGTCGCCGTGGTGGCGGATCAGAGAGAGCGCGCGCGTGCGGGGCTTGGTGTGTGTGACTCTCCGCTCATCCTTCGAAAAAAAAAAAAAAAAAAAAACACTGAAAGGAAAGATAGGAGCGTGAAACCGAGCTACCCCAGACATGTGGTTGTCTGTGCTGTCCCACCCACCACGCTCCCCTTTTATTCTTTGCTGGAAACGCGGGGGTCCTCTCCCGAAAACAGATGTTGTCGACTGCCAAAAGAACGTCCCCTGTCGGCCTTTGAAGGGATTAGAGATGAACGTTTTCTTTCTCAACTGTTCTTTTTTTTTTTTCATTCAGTTCATAAGGAATGATCCGCATCTCGACGGGCGCTTCTATGTAGTTAAGTGGTTTGACAGTGTCTTCTTAAATGAATGAATGAAGGAAGGAAGAAAGAAGTTGACTTGTAGATAAATTGCACCACGGACACCAAAATGTTATGGCCAGTGAGTTCTTTCTGCGAGGGAGCCGAGGGATATCGACCGGAGGGCTGCAACGGGAGTCCACGGCGATCTTCAAGTGCGCTCCCTTTCAAATGTTTAGTCTGCAACTCAATATCTTTTATTGCCAAAATGTACGGAGTGCTTCAGAAGCTTAACGGGAATTCTGTATTGTTAACAAGTTTTCGAAGAGGCAGCGGGTTAGGTTATATTTCGAGCCATTTCGGTTGGTCTTTCGTAGAGAATATTCAAATGTATTCGAAAGATATTCCCGTTTACGATTATCGACTGTTAATTTCGAATCCGTATCTGATAGGACGCCATTGGATTGGTTATTAGAAAGTAGATAGATAGATAGATAGATAGATAGATAGATAGATAGATAGATAGATAGATAGATAGTGTATAGATAGATAGATAGATAGATAGTGTATAGATAGATAGATAGATAGATAGATAGATAGATAGATAGATAGATAGATAGATAGATAGATAGATAGATAGATAGTGTATAGATAGATAGATAGTGTATAGATAGATAAATAGATAGTGTATAGATAGATAAATAGATATATAGATAGATAGATAGATGAGTGTGTGTGTGTATGTATGTATGTATGTATGTAT
The DNA here is from genome assembly GCF_023375885.2 of Dermacentor andersoni. Classification (NCBI taxonomy): domain Eukaryota; kingdom Metazoa; phylum Arthropoda; class Arachnida; order Ixodida; family Ixodidae; genus Dermacentor; species Dermacentor andersoni. The sequence continues at coordinate 22,879,430 of NC_092822.1, forward strand.
GTATGTATGTATGTATGTATGTATGTATGTATGTATGTATGTATGTATGTATGTATGTCGAAATGCTTTAGCTTGGTGGTGAGGCGCGCCGTATTGCATTGCTCGGGATTATGAACCTGTGCTTACAGAAAGAAACTTATGATAACGGAAAATATACAAAGCAGGCACAAGAACCTATTCGTTACAGTAGCGACTGAAACCTCTTTTTTTTTTCTTTTTCATTGGAGAACGATATACAGTAAACGCTCAGTTGCACGAACGTCGGTTTAACGAATATTTCAGAATAAGTAACTTCTAGAAAACCCCCGGCAGTTTTCCTATGCATTCAATGCAAAAATCTTTCAGTTAAACGAATTTCTGAAAAGCGAATATTTCAGTTGAACGAACTTGATCAGCGGACCCGGGCTCATTTTCGAAATCAGCTCGACGAAGTTTTGCGCTCTGCAGCACTGGCGTAGTCGACAGCCGCCGCCTCCAAATCACCCCTCCAGCGACGGCTATGTGCAGAGTGACAGTGAGCTGGTTACCTGTGCTGAGCTATCAGATCTGGAAATTGATTCTAGTGTTATAGTACCGAAGAAGAAGAGTGTGACGAGGAGGATGCACTGGCAGAGGCAGATTCAAATCCTGTAATTCTAGCCGACACTGCAGGCTACTTTGGAAAGTTGCGAGACCTCGTGTCTCAGCAACAGACAGTGCCAGAGGAAGTGCACAAAGACATCGACTCTCCGGACAGTTTTGTTGCCTCTTGCGCTATAAGAGCACTAGTGCAAACGAAAATTAGATTATTTTTTCGAAATGAGATATGCAGCAAAGTAACTGTTACGCACTTCGTATATATATTGATGTACGTAACTAGACAAATTTCATTTCACACTTTTGACTCGATGTCTGCTGTGACCTATGCTGTTCCATATTCTAGTGAATATTCAGTTTAGCGAACTTTCAGTTAAGTTAACTATTTTCTTGGGTCCCTTGAAGTTCACTCGAGTGAGAGTTCACTGTATATACAGGGAAAGGCACATAAAAACACACAGGCGCAAAAAAGAACGCACTCCATCAATTTCTTACGCCGGCTGGCATTTTTTCTCTTGTGCGGTTATTTTCATTCATTCAGTCTTTCTTTTTTGTTCGCCTAATATTTTCATTTTCTTTAGCGGAACTTCTAGCCTGGTGCGTAGTGCTCACAACGGTCTGGAACTCTACTCGTAATCCGCGACCACGCAAAATTCTGTGGGCGTTCAAGCTAACGGTGCCGTACTCACACCTTTATGCAGCCTGCTTCACTTTTTTTTTAATTTTCAGGCGTTTTTAAAGCGCGTCCAAGAATCCGTGACGAATCCCGTCACAAAAGCTGCGAGAGCCGGCTTAGCGCGTGTATTATCTACTCGTTCCTTAGCAAGCCTTTGTGTGGCATTCAAGTAAGTTACGCTTTACGCTTTCTTTCTTTCTTTCTTTCTTTCTTTCTTTCTTTCTTTCTGGGATGTTCATGTTCGATTTTCCACTGCGGGTGTTCCACAGCATTCAAGTTTTGCTGCCTAACTGCTACTTGCACGTACAGTATAGCGCACCTAAAAGCGCGCGAAGTTTTCTAGACACGGTTCGATTACTACCATGAATATGGCAGTGAAACGCGAACTTTTGTTGTAAGACCCACTATATACGGAGCAAATATGTACAATTGTCAGCGCTGAGGCTGATCGCTGTATGAAACGAAGTTTCGGGAAGCTGCAACGAAAGCTCACTATAGCTGTTTTCTAAGAATAACAATAATAATAATAACAACTATAAATTAAAAAAAAATAAAACGGGATGATATCGATGCCGTAAAAGCAATTACGACAAAGCCGAAAGGCTATAGCAATGACTTTTTCTTTGTTTTTTTAGTTAGCGGTGTTTCAGAGTTTTTCCCGTGGCAGACGACTGGCGCGCCTAGCGACGTGTCGCGCAGCTACATGATCAGGCGGATGTGACGTCAATCCCAGAATCACACTCCTCGTGCTGGGAGGTCATCCCAGAGGTATTTCTTGCCTTTAACATGTGGGGAACAGTTCTTTGTTTTTTTTTAAGGTGCAGTAGTATGCAGCGCACACAATGTGGGTGAAGCAGTGATCGGGCACGCCCGGTTCTGTCGGGCCGAGTCTCTCGGTGCTGCGTCGATTCCGGGGGGGGTGTCATGACGACGAAGCGCATGAGTTATTTCCGATGCGCACGTTTGTATTTAGTCTCAAAGTGTTGGACCGAGCCTCCTTATTTATTTATTTATTTATTTATTTGTTTGCTTATTTATTTATTTTTGGTTACAGTATGAGAATGAATACCCTTTTACGGGACGCAGGAAATTCTCTGCGTTTTGCCTCCATCCATAGACGTGCGCCAAACTCGGGCAATCGTCGGTATTAGGTATCCGCCGAAACACCGTGATTATACGCCTAGTGAGATGCGATAAAAAGTACACCGGGCGTTGATTTATGTGACGGAAGGATTGAGGAACTGCGAAAAGAAAACGCCAACGACAACGAGACACGAACGCTGATTGCGTGAATAAATTAAAATTTAATTAGACGGTTGTGTTTAGCGTCCCCAAACTCTACACTCAGTTACGCGGGACGCCTTATATAGTGGGAAGCTCCAGAAAAAATTGAGTCACCTTATAGCACACGCCAAAGAGGGTGAAGGCGAATGCGTGCGCGCTCGAAAAATTAAATTAAATTATGGAGTTTTACGTGCCAAAACCACTTTCTGATTATGAGGCACGCCGTATAGTGGAGGACTCCGGAAATTTCGGCCACCTGGGGTTCTTTAACGTGCACCTAAATCTAAGTACACCGGTGTTTTCGCCCCCGTCGAAATGCGGCCACCGTAGCCGGGATTCGATCCCGCGACCTTATGCTCAGCAGCCTAACACAATAGCCACTGAGCAACCACGGCGTGTGCTGTGGCTTGTATAGCCGCTGAGATACCGCAGCGAGTCTGCTTGTGTGCGTGGCTCTCGCTGTCAGTGCTGCGCGTACGAAGAGTAAGCGAATCCTGGTTTCACTATGCGCAGGACGGATGAGGATTCCTTCTACTCGTATGCCTAACTCCTTCTATATATATATATATATATATATATATATATATATATATATATATATATATATATATATATATATATATATATAACGTCGTTTCGTGCAACGAAGCACACAAGTAACTGGAACGCCAATGCATTTCTCCGCAAAGTTCGGGAATTTATATTTCGAAACTGGCGTCGTCCTTAGAATTCGTTCCAAGTGGATCCACTTTGCGAAGACCACGGCTATAACGTGTAAATTGCAATATGGATCGCAAGATAATTAACTAAAAGCTATTAGCAAATTCTTGTAAATTAGTCAATTTTGCATTTCAACTTTTAGTGCAAGTAGTGTCCGCCGCTTAGAGTAGACCGGCTCATAAACTAGAATTGAGCTACCTGCCACAGGCAACCTTTAAAAAAATGTTGAAAGTGTTCGCTGAAAGACCCTGTATATATCATATGCGTGTGTATGCACTGGCACTAGTAAACTATCTGTCCCACTGTACATGTGCCTGCAATTTAATGTGCTTGCATTTCTGCACTTGCACTGTATCTTGTATACAAGGTGGCTATACAGACAAAAAAAAAGGAGCGTAACGGCATGACGTGAACTTCTCAGTAAGTGAGGATAAATCACTATCGGACAACTCATATGCACACTCTGATACACTATTCGAAAAAAAAAAAAAAAGATTTAATCATTAACCATCGGCTGTAGGCGCAAAAAATAAAAAAATGCAGACACTCGAATCCCCAGACTCCTTTATGTAACCCTGTCATTTCTCTCGTGACCCTCCCATCTCGCTGAATGTTTTGCCAACCGACGTCGTTATAGTGTACGGTGCGCGTCCGATGTTTATTTTCACGAACGGAATCTTTCCCATGCATATATATAGCACACGCTTCCAATTGCGGACGAGCCATACATATAATACGCCAACGGGAAAAACACTTCTTCGAATGCGCACGCCGCTCGCATCTATTGATCTGCGCGTAGGAGACTCGGTCACGAGAACCCACGGGCCTTTCATCAAATCTCGTCCGTCCTACGAGTCCCCACTAAGCGCGAATGAGGGCTTCTCCGTCGAGCACACGAGGCAGAGGAGTAGGAAGAGGCAGAGGCGGAGGCTGAAGTGTGGAATATAGGCGACTGGCCGAGAGACCGGAGCTCAGAAACCTTGAGCACTCTCCACGTCCCGTCGCCCACCCCCCTCTTTTCCTCCCAGTCAAAACAACAACACTGTCAGCCTTTATTCCCACGGTGGGAACTGCGGGTCCGCGGTTTTCGCACCCTGACGTACGCGTGGCGGCGCTGGATGCCTGACCGAGAGCTGACGGCCATTTTTCGACACGTGACCTGCAGTCAAGTGCCGACACGTGGAGTCTCGATCCCTTGCCCCCCCCCCCTCCCCCAGTTCCCGTCACGTGACGCAGGATACAGCGGCGCGGCGGAACGCGCGCTTGCGGTCGCAGTGCAAACGCCAGGAAGAGATACAAGAGGCCGCGGCCGTAACGGATATATATATTGTCACGTGGTAGTCACGCCAAAGAACACAGTAGCAGTACTGTGAAAGACAAAACTAGCTTTTATTGGGCGAACCTGTGCCCACAAAACAGGCTTCACTTAAAGCACAACGATTGCGGCGAACACAGTCGGCGATCGTCGAAAATCTGATCAGCGGGTCAAGTGCGTCGGCTTTTATACAGCAGTCATCGAATGTTCCAGACTAATCGCTGGGACCCGCATGCCTTCCACAAAGTTCTACAACATTCGAGTCACGCGATGAAATCAGATAACACAAGGTTCGGCGACAACAAACAGCGGATAGAAGCATCGATAACTTTCCAGAAACTTCGGATACATGCAGACGCGTCCAGCGCTGTGCGATAACATTTGTTAGCCGGCGAATGTGGTCGCCCGTTAAATATAAGTACACGTGTCAATACCCCCCTCTTAAAGAGCATCGACCCGATGCCGCAAACAAACGAAAGTAATAAAAGAAAAGCACTCCTAGCAAAGAAAACAACAAAATAAGGAAGTTCGTCAGCGTCCGTAAAAGGGTTTAAGACGCACCACGTGGACCACTTCAGATCGTGCGCGGCGTCGCTGTGAATGCGAAATGCCGTCTGGCACGACCTCATAGTCCAGCGCGCCAATACGTCGGATGACCTTGTAGGGTCCGAAATATCGTCGCAGTAGTTTTTCACTGAGTCCTCGTCGGCGTATGGGGGTCCACACCCAAACACGGTCACCGGGCTGGTACTCGACGAAGCGTCGTCGGAGGTTGTAGTGTCGGCTGTCGGTCCTCTGCTGGTCCTTGATCCGTAGGCGGGCGAGCTGTCGGGCTTCTTCGGCGCGCTGGAGATAGGTAGCGACGTCAAGATTCTCCTCGTCAGTGACGTGCGGCAGCATGGCGTCGAGCGTCGTCGTCGGGTTCCTGCCGTAAACCAGCTTAAACGGCGTGAGCTGTGTCGTTTCTTTCACCGCCGTGTTGTAAGCGAAGGTTACATACGGCAGGACCGCGTCCCACGTCTTGTGCTCGACGTCGACGTACATTGCTAGCATGTCGGCGAGGGTCTTGTTCAGGCGCTCCGTGAGACCATTCGTTTGCGGATGGTCTCACGACAGATTCTAATAGCGCTTGGGCTCGTTCTCGGCGTACGACGTTTGCGAATGTCTGCAGGAAGCCGCTTCGGAACAGGTCCCAGGTCGTCAAGGTGGCTTCGCGGTTCTCGAACCACGTCCTGGCAGCGTCTTCCAATGCGAAGAAGACATATCGCAGTTTGTCGTCATTGTTCCAGCTATTAAACGTAGCGACCCTCTCATATGTTTCCAGCCAGCTTTCCGGGTCCTCAAATGTGGAACCGCGGAACGTCGGTGGTTCCCTGGGCTGCTGCAGCACGATGGGGGACGCTGGGGCTGCCATTGGGGTTGCTTTGGCCACAATCTTGTACTTTGCGTCACAGCATTAGAGAATCGGCATATCTGCCTTCAATTTCTCAGGAAGAGCTAAGATCGATTATATTCAATTTAAAATGTAATAAATCTCCTGGAATTGATGGCATTTCCATTAATGAGTTGCGCAGAACATATGAATACATCCAAGAAGTTTTGCTAACCCTACTTAATCGCATAATTTCAAGTGGTGAAATTCCTGTAAAACTGAAAACTGCGAAGGTTATACCTCTTTATAAAAGCGGTGCACGTAATAAAATTGAAAACTATCGCCCCATTTCAATTCTGCCTTCTATCGCTCAAATACTTGAAAAACACTTATTGTTAACAATGACAAGCTTTCTGGACGCCCACAACATTTTGTCGCCTAGTCAGTATGGTTTCCGACCCGGCAAAAGCACTCAAACCCTTCTGGAAGATTTATCCGATCAGTTGAATATAGCTTTCGATAATAACAAAGTTGCTTGTGCGCTCCTTCTTGATTGTAGCAAGGCTTTTGACAGTGTTCATCGTGGTCTGCTGTTAAATAAGCTTTTCTTGTTAGGATTTCGGGGTGCTTTCTGGTCGTTGTTAGCAAATTTCCTTCGGGGTAGGCGTCAGGTCGTCTCAGTTGGGGAAGTTCATAGTGCATTCTCCATTATTAATGCTGGAGTTCCACAGGGATCTATACTCAGCCCATTATTATTTAATATCTTTGTAAATGACCTGTCTAGCGTGATACCCGTTTCTCTTTATCAATACGCCGATGATACGATGATCGTAACTACCGCCCACAGCTACTATGATGCGATTGCTTCTTTACACTCTGCTGCCACAAAAACTATGGATTGGTTTCAAAACAACCTAATTACTATACATGTATCTAAGACGCAATTAATCTGCTTCCATAATCCTTTAAGGAGGGTAGCCCTTGACTATCCTCTTGTTTTACATTCTTCAGATTGTTTAGCTTGTTCTTGTAGACCTTTAAAGTACTCACCTGTTGTAAAATATCTTGGTTTATATCTTGATAGCGACCTTTCTTGGAACAGTCACCTTGCTTACGTTTGTAAAAAGCTTCGCGCCGTATCCTGTCTACTGTACAATATAAGATACTACATGCCCTTATCAGTAAGGAAAACTATAACACATGCTTTTGGCTACAGTCTACTCCGGTATGGAATAACAATTTACGGGCACTGTGCTGTCCGCTGGCACAACAGAATAAATGCGATACTGCACTCCCTCTTAAAAAACATATCTTATGATCTGAACCTGAATGCTGACACAGACCGTTTCAAAGTACTTTCGATGCCGAATTTCAATGATCTTTTAATGCAAACGGTTGTTTTGAAACACTTCTGGTGCAGTCAATTCCTAGTTCCATACACAGCTTCCCGATGCTTAAGGCCCAGGGACCCCTTTTGGAGGCCACGTTGTTCCACAAGGTACGGCACTAGAGCTCGGGCCCATTATGTGCCCACCTATTTCAATAAATTACCGCACAGCACATTTTTTGCCAAAACGAAATATAAGTTAAAGAGACTGCTAAGGCGTGTCTGTTCGTAAAGGCGTACTTGTTCCATTTTTTTACCGTTACTGCTTGTGTTTTGTGCATATGGTTGTGCCATTCCTTTGCACCATGACGGTCAGTCTGGTATATAGTTATGCATCATCTCACGGTAATTTTTGTTCACACGCATTGCTGTACTTCTGTGTTTCATTATGCTCAATGAAATTTCTTTTCATAGACACTGTATAAATTCCAATAACCTTCTTTGGTGTTCTATACTTGAGTTCGCTGCTTATAACTGGTATATCAATGTACCGTGTATGGTTTTGCTGCCTGCCAGGCACTGCCGCTCAAGCCTTCAAAGGCTTTGGCAGGCCTGCATGAATGTACTGATTTGATTATTGGCAATAAAAGTATTATTATTATTATTATTATTATTATGATCTTCTTGGTCTTCTCAAGTAGAAGTCCGTGCTCCGGGGGTAGCTGTTGAAGACGGCGGCTTGCTCGATGGTCCGGGACTACGTTGGTGTCCTTTTTGCAGTCCGGGCTTGGATCACGGCTTGTTGGGGGCGTCCGGTACATGAACAAAAAGCACCTCCACCAGATGTCACGTGGTAGTCACGCCAAAGAACACAGTAGCAGTACTGTGAAAGACAAAACTAGCTTTTATTGGGCGAACCTGTGCCCACAAAACAGGCTTCACTTAAAGCACTACGATAGCGGCGAACACAGTCGGCGATCGTCGAAAATCTGATCAGCGGGTCAAGTGCGTCGGCTTTTATACAGCAGTCATCGAATGTTCCAGACTAATCGCTGGGACCCGCATGCCTTCCACAAAGTTCTACAACATTCGAGTCACGCAATGAAATCAGATAACACAAGGTTCGGCGACAACAAACAGCGGATAGAAGCATCGATAACTTTCCAGAAACTTCGGATACATGCAGACGCGTCCAGCGCTTTGCGATAACATTTGTTAGCCGGCGAATGTGGTCGCCCGTTAAATATAAGTACACGTGTCAATATATATAGGGTCTACGAGCCAAGTTCGTTGTTCGGCCCATAAGATGAGCGGATGAATATAATGCAGATGCCCGTTGAGGCTGTGCGGTGGGGTGCCACCAAGAGTGTTATTTTTTTGCCTTTGCTGTGCGAACTTGACAGAAACTTGATATAAAAAATAATAATAATAATGTATTTTCACTCTGCCTTGACGACACCAGTACTGCAGTCATCTATTGCGGACTCATTAACCATTTCTCTGTTATATATCTATACGGCGACGTATTGCGACGTACTAGATGTACAGATTGTGCCCCGTGTAGCATGGTTTGCCGTGGATCGTCTCAGTCACACAGCAGTATCTTGAACGAGGTTCTGTAGAACGTCGAGGATACGTGAAATTACGTTTGACTGATACCGACTCGTCTGTTTACGTACAACGCAGAGCGGGCGTAGTACAAACAAATTTGTCTGTGCGGTATATGTGTTCGTCACCGTATTTTTTCTAGCGGTTAACGTTTTTGCGCGCTGCAACAACTGGACAAGCCTTTTTTTTTGTACATTGGGAACAAAAATGTTGGCACCAGCACCACTAACAAAGCGTACTATACGGCACCTAAGCTATCGACACATACAAAAAATAATAATAAACGTCAACACGATATGAATGAAAAATTCCGGCAGTATACCCATCTCACGATTAATGTCGACGTTAATGCGACTAGTATTGAAACAATGTAGCGATCGACAGAGTATTGAAACAATGTAGCGATCGACAGAGTATTGAAACAATGTAGCGATCGACAGAGCATTGAAACAATGTAGCGATCGACAGAGTATTGAAACAATGTAGCGATCGACAGAGTATTGAAACAATGTAGCGATCGACAGAGTAGTGAAACAATGTAGCGATCGACAGAGTAGTGAAACAATGTAGCGATCGACAGAGTAGTGAAACAATGTAGCGATCGACAGAGTATTGAAACAATGTAGCGATCGACAGAGCATTGAAACAATGTAGCGATCGACAGAGCATTGAAACAATGTAGCGATCGACAGAGTATTGAAACAATGTAGCGATCGACAGAGTATTGAAACAATGTAGCGATCCACAGAGTATTGAAACAATGTAGCTATCGACAGAGCATTGAAACAATGTAGCGATCGACAGAGTATTGAAACAATGTAGCGATCGACAGAGCATTGAAACAATGTAGCGATCGACAGAGTATTGAAACAATGTAGCGATCGACAGAGTATTGAAACGATGTAGCGATCGACAGAGTATTGAAACAATGTAGCGATCGACAGAGTATTGAAACGATGTATACCGATCGACAGAGTAGTGAAACAATGTAGCGATCGACAGAGTATTGAAACAATGTAGCGATCGACAGAGTATTGAAACGATGTAGCGATCGACAGAGTATTGAAACAATGTAGCGATCGAAAGAGTATTGAAACGATGTATACCGATCGACAGAGTAGTGAAACAATGTAGCGATCGACAGAGTATTGAAACAATGTAGCGATCGACAGAGTATTGAAACGATGTAGCGATCGACAGTGTATTGAAACGATGTAGCGATCGACAGAGTATTGAAACGATGTAGCGATCGACAGAGTATTGAAACGATGTAGCGATCGACAGAGTATTGAAACGATGTAGCGATCGACAGAGTATTGAAACAATGTAGCGATCGACAGGCCCTATTGCCAACACCGAGACGCGTCATGCATGAGGCGCATGCTGCAGCTGGGCTCCTCTCTTTGGATTTCCCACTTGAAACGCAGCGCCATCTAGCGTCGCCGCCACGAAGTCAGTGCGTGGCGCGTGTGTGAATTCAAAACAAGATCGTCCGAATATCAATGACGAGGGTTCGATTCCGTTCACCACCAGAGAAATTTTTGAGATGTCACCCGCCGTGGTTGCTCAGTGGCTATGGTGTTAGGTTGCTGAGCACGAGGTCGCGGGGTCGAATCCCGGCCACGGCGGCCGCATTTCGATGGGGGCAAAATGCGAAAACACCCGTGTACTTAGGTTTAGGTGCACGTTAAAGAACCCCAGGTGGTCGAAATTTCCGGAGTCGCCCACTACGGCGTGCCTCATAATCAGAAAGTGGTTTTGGCACGTAAAACCCCATAATTTAATTTAAGTTTCCGAGATTTGGCGTGGAACAGGTTGGCGTGAAACAGGTTCGTCGATGAGAGGGACATACCCAGCGACACGTAGCCAGTGAAACGTAGCCAATGACCCAAGTTGACTTGAAAGAGGTTCGTGTTACCGTTCGACCCCCCGTGGTGGCCTAGCGGCTTTGGGGTTGCGCTGCTAAGCCCGAGGCAGCACGAGATCGAATCACGGCAGCCACATTTCGATGGGGGTGAAATGCAACCCCCCCCCCCCCCCGTACCGTGTAACGGGTGCACGGCGAAGCACCCCCCAAGTAGTCAAAATTGGCGACGAACATTTTACCGTGAAATTAACGAAAATGGAGTTTCGACGAAATTCTTTATCACTCTAAGCTAATTCGGTGTTTCTCTTTGGTTTCAGCCCATTCCGCTGAGCCTGCACTGCCCATCACCAGTGATGAATAAAAAATCCGCGCTAGCTGCCCCGTTCCAGAGCAAACAGCCCCGTCGGCATCGCGACCCTATAGACAGTATACACCCTAACTCCGACACGCGTCCACTCCCTCTTGAGCGAATCGGGGTGTTTGCGCTCAGGCGCCAAACCCTCTGCTTGGAAGTGGGCTCGGAAAGGGCACGACAGGTTGCGGCGAGGCGTTGATGTGGGAAGCGTACGTCGCACAGTGGCCGAGGTTTTATTAGTGTGTCGCGCTGCTATATACACGCACCACAAGGCGCGCAAGAGAAGGGTGTGGTTTGGGCTTGCTGGTTTTCCATTTGAGACTGTGTGGTATATACAGCGCGAAGCGGGACAGGGGACATAGAAAAAAAAACGAGGCCGACCGCTTTTTTTCTGTGTCCTCCGTGCCCCTTCGCGCTGTACCACCCAGGTGCTTGGAGGGCAGGCTTATTGAGAGACTAATATATATGTATATATATGTATATATATATATATATATATATATATATATATATATATATATATATATATATATATATATGCTGCCTCTATAGCAACCCTAGGATTCGCTAAATAATTTCGCTTTCATGAATACCATTCTGTAATCTACGAAGTTATGAAAAAAATGACCATTGCTTTCCTATAGCTGGCCGTGAGACCCACTTTCAGGGGCGGCCGAGCCACTCTGAATGCTAGTACATGCAATTGATAGGAGTCGCGTGGGTTTCTGTATGACGACACGGGTACTATGCAAAAATCCAGGCCGCCTGCCACAGACACTGCCCCGGATATATTGCAGACAGTATGCGACTGTAACCTCCTCGCAGAAGAGAGTCCGAGGAGAAGTGGGAACAAGATCTGTCGATCGAAATACCACGAGGCAAGGCACAGCAAAGAAATCGAAAAAAAAAAATTGTGGTCGTGCTTCCTTACACGCGCAACCTGTCGCGCAATCACGTGACTGGATTGGCGAACGCGCATCACGAGCTCTCGAGGTCGCGTTTTCGGCACCACACAAGCTGGTTAGAGTTCGCGCTTAAGTTGACTCTGGGACGCGCGGATACAGCCGAAAAGGGTGCGCAACGAAACACAAGAACCAGCACCTACGTTCCGTAAAGAACTCGTTTATTTGGTATCTTTTGACTTGTGGAAAACGATACGCCGGCGAGTCAGGCAGAGGTGTCACTGATAAACGAAGGGCTCATCATTCACACCAGTAACTACAGCAGAGGTCGGGCGACCGAGTATGTATTGCAAATGGTCGCAAATGGTCCTTCTTTGGGTGAAAAGCAACCGTTTGGAATCAAATGGTCGCCGCGTAATTTTTTTTTTTCATTCGCACGACTGGCGTCACTAACTTACTGGACCAATCAGCTGCGCCGCAGCAGGGCATCCTGAATACGCGGGCGCTTATATTACGTGGCGATGGCGGTGCGAGCAGACGTGACTACAACCGATCTCGAGGCATTTTGGTCCATGGCACCCTCAAAGTATGTGATCTTGGTCTGCGGTTATAGTGCTTCGCAGTGCCTGCAGTTAAGTTTGAACTCTAGCTCGTAAATTTGAGCCAACCTTTAGGGGCTTAGCACAGATCGAGTCTGTACCCGCCGTAGAGTCGTAGTCGGCTCCCGGGAGAGAATCCTGCTCGGGAACGAATACGCTCTGCGGGAATCCTTGTAGAATTGGGTGAGTTCCTGATAGGTGAGGACGGGTTGAAGCCGGCCGTCCCGGTCGGGCGATTACTGCTCCCGGTTACCTACTGCTCGGCTGGTTAGGTGAGTGGCTTCGTTACCCAGGTTGCCGGCATGAGCTGGCACCCACATTAGATGGATTGTGTTGATACATTTTATTGGAGATGTGCGCACATTTACTGGCACAATCTATACTTCTTTGTTTGTTTTTACCCACATACGCTGAGCTGCGTCATCCGCGATTGAAAACGGTATCTCTATCGCATAGCGTATACGGGAGAACGATTCGGCGAATCCGGGGGTTAGAACGCCCTGAAGAATACAATGAAAAAAAAAAGCAATGGACAAACACGCACACGAAAAAAGCAAATGAATGCAAATTTTGTGTAAGAGTGCATGCCTTCGGAGATGCCTGCTGCGTCAGAACCTTGGTCGCCGTTGAATCGCAGTGTGGTGTATAGGGAAAGAAATCGGGAAAGGAAGGTACAAGGAAATAAAGATGTCAACCTTACACCCCACTGTTCACGGCGTTGATGTACTTTTTTCCTTCTCATCTATATTACTTCCCGGCGTCCCCGTAGTCACTTTAGCGAGTGAACGGTGTTTATGATTTGCCCCCATCCCACTTTCCCTATATCGTGCCCTTCCGTTGCCCAACCGCGCAACTTCTCTCTTCCCTTCTCCCCAAACTCGCGCACGCTGTTCCCGTCGTTAGCCTATAGCGACAAAAACGGCTTCCCTATTTTTTCGCCAGAAATTTAACGGCTCGCCGCAGTTTCCCGCGATAAGCATAACGACGGTTGCGACGACGGTGGGCCCGCGAGTCCGTAACCCGAGGGAAACGGAGAAAACAACGCCAAATGAAAGAAGTGACTTTCCGGGAAAGAGGACAGACAACCCCAAACGTGGCTGCGTAGGTTCTCGTGTTGTGCCCTTGCATTTATTTTTTGTTTCCTTTAACGCGTGTTTCATTTTGTATTTTTGTCGTTGTCTACCTTTTTGTTTCCACTTTCTTCACGGCAATATATATATATACATATACATACACGCTGCTTCCCACGCTGCAGTCTCGCATGCCCGCTGCAAACGAGGTTTTTGCCTCGCGTGCTGCTGCAGCAGCAGCAGCAGAAGCAGAAGAGAGAATTTCGCGTAGCTTTCGGAAATGGCTGGGGAAACTCTACAATAAAGATGCCGGCGTGCCACGTTTTTTTCACATAGTCTCCATTTCTTTCTTGTTTTCTTTTTGGGGCCTTGTGCTTATGCGACTTCGTTCAGTTAAAACTGAGCGTCCGATTTTTTTATTTCGTTTCTTTCTTTTTTTGCTATTCGGTGTTCGTCTGCTATCTGTTTTCTCGCGTTGGTGCAGACGTCGTTCAGCCACGGTGCGGAAGAGCGTCGTCTGCTTTGTTTGTCGAGGTAATAACATCGTTTATTCAGCCGTCTTCTTTTCTTCTTTCTTTCTTTCCGAGCCTCCGCAACCGATGTGTGGGGCGTATAATTTTACTATCTCTGAACCTCTTGCACTGCCTGCACACACGCAGGACAACAAAGCTGATGTGCTCGTAGGTTCGCCGTAATGGCACCGTAAAGCTGGCAAGTTTATCGCTGTCGTCGGTACGCCGCCATAGACTCCATTTCCCCTGCGACTGAATTCAGTTTTTTTTCTCCTTTTTCTCTTAACCAGCGCGAAACTTCTGCAAATCTTGGTTTCTTGCAGGTCTATATCTTGGTCTTGTTATATTTTGCGTCTTGAATGTGTTTCGTGCGACCCCTCGCAGTAAAAGAAAGGAAAAAATAAATCAACAGAACATCGCTGCTCAGCGTCATGGTTGCCAGTATGAATGTATTTAGAGTGTAATTACCATTTAGTACCACGTATTACGGTTTAGTGCCACCTACTCTGGTAAGCTGCGTCCTTAAGGATGCTGCTAACGGCGCTACTATTATTCATGTTTGTTTGTTTTAATCCTCGGAAGCTGAATCACGTGACAGCGCTCAGCTGCAACGAGAGCGAGCATGCTCGCTCTAAATGCGCAGCTGCGCGATTTGGAACTGTACAATTCTAACATCTACATTAGGTGCAGACATCTATAATCAATGCCAGCTACAATGTTTCTCTTAGTTTCACAATGCCATTACAAAAAAAAAAAAATTAATCTTAAAATGGAACAAAAAAATAAAATAAATAAATTATTGGGTTTTACATGCCAAAACCACTTTCTGATTATGAAGCACGAGAATTGAAAAACAAAACGTGCACATTGTGGAGCATTCGAGATGCTTATTTACTCATCGCGTATAACTTCGACTCAGACAAACTGGATCATATAAATTGATTTAAAAAATACGCACATTCCATAAAGCGGTGTTTCTTTTTCTACTCGATTGGTTTCCCTTGTTCCCCAAACACGGTGTTTTCCATTTTCAAGCGGCTAGCTCTGAAAGCGTCTTAAACAACTGTTAAACGTCGGAGCACGCCAGGACAGAGATATCATTTTTAATACGTCCTTCTACAAAGTCAAACAGAGCCGATATACTCTTTCTCCTGTTTCGCCGGTCACCGGGGTTGTGATTGCCTCCGGGTTATCGAGAAACGGGAGACCCGCGGAATACAAAGCAACTGCCGCAAGGGCGGGTCTCGGCCGTGAAGTCGAAGTGTATATAAAGCCGCTCGCTTCTTCTGTCAAGGCGAAGTTTATCGCACTTTGAACTTGCGCCCGGCCTTTCGATATAGTCTGTATTTCGCTACAGCGGTTACGCCCCCTTGGGCTAGAGCAACGACTTCGCAACCTCGGCGGGCCGTGTGCAGAAAAGAAAGGAAGTGTCGACGAGAGATTATCGTGTTTATCGGGTTCGCGAACGCTCTAACGGGAACGTGTAAATCTCTATGAAGTTTGGCGTGTAGCGAAGTTTCGCTTATCACAGCCACACACACACACGCACGCACAGAAAGAATTATACCTGTGCGCGCTTATAAAGACGAGGTATTTCTTAACGATAACTACAAAGCTTAGCGGAGAGTTCGGAGGAAAAGGCAGATTGGCGGCAAAAAAGTTGGGTCGTAACGGATTGCATAAAAAAAAAAAAAAAACTGTGTATACATAGCGGTGTGCGTTTATCTTCCCGCCTCGGGGCAACTGGGCTACTTGCGAAACGGCTAATCGGGCTTTAAAGAAAAAAATTGCAGGCGGAAACTTTTCTTTTTTTCTTTCATTTTCTTGCATCTTGAAAGAAGTGCGTCAGACCAGAAAGCATTATTGTTCGACGTGGTAGAGTGTTTACAGACTTCCGCGGTTTCCCTTATACGACGCAAAAAAAAAAAAACTAATAATGATAATAGTATTACAATAAGAATAATAAAAAAATGATCAAGAGGTATGTCTCTGATGCGTGTCGCGCGTGTGTAGAGAACACGTAATTTTCAACCTTATTCACTTTGCTGTTGGTTTTCGCAGAATGTTGCAAAAATGCAGTCACAGTCTATAGTGACGCCGCGTTGCACGTTTGTGAAAAGCATTTCTCCCCAACTAAAGACAATTCAGTGAACGTTGTAACACTCCGTACCTATAATTCAGCATCAATCCCTCCCCCCTTAACCCCAAGTTTGCTATGCTGCATACAGCAATGTCATACAGCACTGAACTAACACATTTTTCTTTTGTATTTACGACAATTATTTGCGTTTTTATCTTTCTTTTGGTACATTACATGCTGCGATGTTAGCTGAAACCAGTATATATGTCTAAACAGGGAAAGGCTCCAACGCGCAGGAAACCAAAACAGTGACGCATACACAGGACGATGTTGCGCAGTCATTGTTTGCGCTCATACCACGGAAAACAAACTGAAAGCTCTAAAACATCCTTTTTTTGCGCCATTGCGTTTACGGTGCCAAGCTCTACGAAACATCGCAGAGCGTATAATCAGCAAATTTTTGTTTTCTAGTTGTGACAGACTCAATAAAATCTCCTGTGGCAGGAAACGCAATTCTGCCACATCATCTGGGTCATCAGCTGGCCATAAATAGCCGCACATTGCTTGCAGAGCGGGTCGCGACGCGTCGATAGCTAATTAAAAGCGTTTAACGAATTGACATTGTCATTATTCATTTTAGGGTACACGTCCTAATCGAGGTAGGTGGCGTCCGGGACCTGACGTCTATTACGTGTTTCCGGCTCCCGCAATCGCTCCTTTGCACGCGGCCAGCAAAAATGTAGCCTTCGAGATGGTGTCTCTTATTCAGAGGGCGCCATTGTTGGGACGTGGATACGTGTGTACAGGGTAATTGAAAGTGTAAATAGACAACCAGGGGTTCATCAAAAAGATAGTGAGAGGAATAGAGACAACGAATTGGATGCAAAGAATGCAAACAAAAGGACCACGGAGATTTACAAGAATGGGAAGGAATAAATTAGAAGGAAAAATCTGCACGACAACACAGAGGGCACCGGCTTGCTTTTTGAGGCTCGAGCTGGTAGCCCATGGACAAAAAGATGCCGCAGCAAAAACTCGCAACCAGATGAGCCATGTATACACTGCAGAGAAAATCCGCAGACCACTCAGCACATCCTATAGTGGAACGCGAATGGATCCACCCAGTGAGAACGCGTACAGTGAAGTCGCGTACACCTTCCAGAAGCGTTCCGATTTGAAGTGGACGGAAGCATCAACCGGTGAGCAAACGAGATAAGCAAGAGGCGTTTAGAGTACTGGTTGAAGGAAACAAGCATAGAAGAGGTTGCTACGACCGGATCCTTCATAGGCATATATGTAGCGGTGCAAGGCAGCAATAGAAAAGTTCTGAGGAAGATTAAAAAAGTTTAAGGATTTGCATACAAAAATGCCAGAATGAAAAGCATGTGTAGCATAACTCATTAACTCAAGGAGGCCAGGTATTTGCCAGTGCAATAATAATAATAATAATCGGATTTGGACACCACCTATTGAAGTCGAACAGTAATGAAGCCACGACAATTCAGCAGAAATCGTGTGCTTCGCGTCGGTTTGGAGGAATACTTCTTCGAGATCTGCGACGAAACGCATTAATGTGCCAGTTAACAGACATCTCCAATGCAGTAAAATTCAGTCGTGGTAAGGGTTAATCGGAAGAATAATGCGTTCCTCGGGTATTCCTCAAAGTATTCCTCAAAGTACACGGTAAGTAGGTAATCTTCAAAAGTGACGCGGAGCACAGGATTTTTCCCAAACGGTCGTGGCTTCATTACTGGACAGTTTCAGCTTCGATTCGCGCAATTGAGAAGGGTGCCGTAAAAGGAATAATTACAAAGTTAATTCTCGAGACGTTCTTCATTAGCCAACACCACGTCACCATCGCTTGTAACAGTGTAATCTCCGCCTCTTTCAGTAATCCAGTTGATGTGACCGAATCGCACTCGCCGCGGTATGGCCCTGCGCATGCGCGGCTATGGCGTTGCGCTGCTGTTGTCGAGGTCTCGGGTTCGATCCCGTCGGCGCCTGCATTGCGATGGGGGCGAAATGCAAAAGCTCTCGTGATGTACTTGGATGTAAGTGCACGGTAAAGAACAACCGCGGTGGGCAAAATTAACCTGGGGACATGCGACGTATATCATAATCGTATCGTGTTTCCGGCCTTACAAAATTTTTTATAGAAAGTCTATAACGTCTATAGACTGTCTATAGACTTTCTATTAAAAAATTTTGTAAGGGCGGCACGTAAAACCACAGAATTATTTTTTTTTTGGGGGGGGGACAGGTTGGCGCTGCTTTCTACAGGAGATTTTAATGAGTCTCTTTCCACGCACACACATACACACATACATACACATATACACACATGTACGCATACACACATACATATACACACACATACACATACATACACATATATGTACACACATACGCACACACACACACTGTCCTACGCGGTATAATCCTTCGGGCGCGATCTTGCACGCTTTTATTTCTCTTTAAAGTACTGTCATCCAGTCGTTTCCTTATAGCGCTCCACAAATGAATGGATGATGCTAACTTCCGCGGTGGGACATTAGCGTCGAGGATTTCCGTGCATGCGCGCACATCCGCCAGATCGCGCTGTATGCTCCGTAACCGGCGTATATGGTGCAGGTACGAGTGTCGAATTCCGGTCGGGGAGTTTGGAGGGGGGGCATGATTTGAACCACTTTTCTCGTCCTAATCTTTCTCCCGTGGTAGGAAGGGAAAAAAAAGCGCCTAGACGTTGTAGCCGTGATTATGAAGGAGTGGGCACAACTGAACAGTATAGCGCAACCCTTTCCGCCATTTTCTTTTTAAAGGCTGGCTTCGTTTGCGCGACAGCGTTGATAAATGGAGAGGCTCAAGTCGGAAGAGGGGCCAGGGACGAATTTGAAATCAATCTGAATATCCGGTTTTGCTCCCCGAGAACTTTTACGAGCGTGCGTATTGTGTTCTATTTGGCAAAGATGGCGTTTCGTGCTATGTCATTTCATGTTATATACATTCCCGCAAAATATCACTAGATTTGGCGCTACGAGAGGTGCATGTATACGTGGCAGTTCATATCCAGAAAGGGAATGGTGTGTAGCGAATCAGTTGGCCTAAACTCAGTCCTTTTGGCTTCATGAGAGGATTTGTGAATTTGCAGATTGATAGTTTTCGCGCAAAATATTGTGTTATAAATGTGACAATTCACAGTGTGTATGCATATGTGCTCGTATACACTTATGGCCTCGATCCATTGATAAAGAAAATGTGGCGGCGCGGGATTTCTGTCTTTTTTACATTTCGTTTAGGCTAAACATTTAGTGTCTACATTTGACTTGGAGATATTTCGACTTGTATGAACACTACAGTTCCGTTGTTCACTGTAACTGCCTGCGGAGTGCATTCTTTTTACCGGCTATAAATTGGGAGTTCTTGACAATTTTTCTGAACCCCCAAAGTTATATAGTTACGTATGCTTCCACGTAAAATACTTTTGGAAGTAATATTAAACTTAAATATTCAAATGTGTTAATTTAAGATGAGATAGACCCACAGGAAATGCTTGAAGCCACGAGCACGAAGATAGACAAATCCACTCACTATATATGCCCGCCGCTTCCATGGTAACCGCGGGCGATCGTGGCGCAAAATTTTCCTCTGCGCACCAAACATTTTGGCACCTTTGTGGTTGTATAAAGGGTCTTGTTTTATCCCAAGGCTACCGGCTTCTTTAAGGGGTAAGATCAAATCGTTGAAAGTATAAATAAAGTTTTACTTTTAGCGACATTTTGTGGCACGCTAACCTGATTACGTGTGCGCTAGACCTCAATAAAACTATCACGAGATAAACTTTCCTAGGTGTAAGGAGACCTCCTAACATTGCAAACGCCGCCCGCGCAGGCTCGTATATGTCGCAACTTGTTTTATTGTGACAGGCACGTCTTACTATATGGACAAGTTTACCGTCTTGTGCGGCCACTACGACGGCGCAATCAAGACGGCCTCATCCGCGCGCGTGATGCTGCACCATCGAACAAACACGGGCGTGTTTGGGAGGCTTATTGTCAGAACTCGTAAATAAGAAGCGAACGAGAAAAAAAATCAGTCAGTCAAACAAACGAACAAACAAGAAGGTTAGCATCGTGAAAAGACCCGTTCGTCTTTGTGTGTACCGCGGCACCCTCATCGCCCAAAGTCCGTCGTCCTCGATCGTCCCTCACGCTTTCGCTTCGTTTGATTGTTTTTTTCTGTTTATCGAGGCTAATACGGCGCCTCTCGGACGCGCGCCCATATACGTGTGTATAGGCGCTTCAACCACACACTCTTCCATTATTTCTAGCTTTCTTTTCTTTCTCTCGCCTTCGTTTTCGCGCGATTGTTATCGACATTAAGATGGACAAGGCGACGTTGTCACCCGAGGCTAGAAAAAAAAAGAGGGAAAGACGGAGGCTCGCGTTCGCCAAACCAACCGGGAGCAGAGCGGTTCCCGTGCAGCCGAGCGAGAACGAGCCACTAGTGAAATAAAGAAGCGAATGCATCTCCCGCGAGATGCTCCACGCTTCTCCCGTTTTCACCTTTATTCTCTCGTTTTACGCAGACCTCTCTTTTTCCTCTTTTCCCTACGAGTTCCAAACATCTTTTCCTTTTCTCGACGCGTGTTTGCGTGCGCGCGGGTTGCCTTGTTTGTGTTGCAGTGTTTGTGTCGCGACGGTTTTCTTCCTTCTCTCGGGAAGACGTGTAATACACGAAAAATTGGGGATACTGCTCCCGTTAGGGAACGAGCGGCACTGAAGGGGGAGCAAAGAGGACTAGAGGAAAAAGAAAGGGGCTGCTTTTGCGTCCGGGAAAGGTGAAACAGTCCAGAAAATGGCCGCGGGTTAAAGATGAGAACAAAAAAAATGCAGCCCTGCCGCAGAACCGACCGAAAGGGGAAAGAAAGGAGGAGGAGGAGTATTAAAGATCGACAGCGAAGAATCTTCCTTTTCTCCCCCTCCCCGCTTGTTTCGTCTTTCTGTCACGTTCTCGCTCTATCTGCGCTCCGGCAGACGACGAAGCGAAAGAGACATAAAACTAGCCATCCCTGTCTCCCTTCTCCTGGGCGTTCGTTCCTAGACAGAATCTTTCGCTCGCCTGCTTCTGCTCGTCGGGTCCTGTATTTATTTCTTTTCTTCCCCATTTTCTTCCTATCTACTTGAGCCATCGTGCTCTCTCTTTCCCATAGCTCCCTGCGATCCCGCTCTTCCCGCGGTTCCCTGTCGCGACGTCACGCTCACTTCCCTTTCCACTTACTGCCCCGAGGCGCCGCCCCTCGCGGTTCTTCATTATTTCCCTGCTCCCTCGTCCCTTTTCCCCTCTCTCTTTTTCCCTTATTTTACCCCGCGCCTGGCCTCCTCGCGTAGCTTGCTGCTTCTTTCATTCCGCTCGCGTTGCTGCCTCCCCTGCCGTTAGCAGCGGCGGCGGCAGCGTTAGTTTCGCTCGATGCAGGCCCGAGACCACTTCTGTTCTCTTCGCCGTGTCGTCTGCTTCTCCCCCCGCGAGCTTTCCCGCCACTTCTTTTTCTCTTTAGCTGTCGCCTTTTGCCGGTGCGTTCCCGTGGCGCGTGTTTCTTCTGCTCTTGCACACGGCAGGCCCATTTTCTTGGCGCTTCGACTGTCTTTTGGCGTCGCTCTGCCCCCGAGGCGATGCTTTTGGACCAATCAGGGAAGAGCGAAGCGAGATGGAACGCGGCTGTGGGGATTCTAGGGATCTAGGGAATACTCCCTAGATACGGTGACGGTTTGTTTTCGTTATAGACGGTGTGATAATTATTCGCCTGCTGGACTCATTGTAACAAAACGCGATTCTAGTTACGGAAAGCGTGAGTCATTGCATGCTGCCTACCGATACTTGTACTTGACACCATGTGACTCTATGCGACAGTTATTTGTACCTAAATATATCTTGTATGAGAACTCGCGCCTGGCAATGTCTCGACCACCATGTAGTTCTTCTGCGGATCACAATGTCGCGGGTTCGGTTGCTCTGCGGAATTTTTTTAGGAAAAGGCAGAAACGCCAACATGCCGAAGTTTAGGTACTCGGCAAATATGAATTTGGAGCGTGCACGAAAGTAACTCTTATGCAAGCTTGCTTTTGGACGTGGCGACCACGTAAAACACTCGTTATAAAAACTTGCCGCAAGTTGCAGAAACAACGTCGCATGACTGCGCGCATTCTAAAAGCACCGGGAGTCACGCCCCACAATAGACGGGTTTTCTGTCTATTCTCTCTCAGAAACAGTGATAAGTAACAACTGCGGTGACAGCCTTTGGCCTTACTTTAGACGTCCGTGGTACCTAGATTTTAAGTTTTTTACGTGCCTTGCTTAGATGAACTCGTAAATTTTGTTGGGCTCATCAAGAATGATGCGAAAACAGTTATTTTTCGTGCATGTTGTTTAGCTGCGGATGTTTGAGTCTGTATTGCAGATTAACGCTGTAGTGTACAATTCCTGTTTACTGCCAGCTCCTCTTGAATAACGTGCGATTATCCTCGATGTTTTGCAGCGCTGAAAAAAATCGCTGCTTTAATAGTCATGTATCTTGAATATGAGCTTCTTATTTTCCTCAGAATCGCATAAAAAATGAGTTCGTTAACATTGCATCAGCATTGCAATTTGCCATTTCATGTTTATCGTAGGATACCAAAGTATTACAAGCTGCAATAATATAATAAAAATAAATAAAGGGTAATTGCACAAGCTTTGCAGTAGGAATATATAGGCCAGTAATTTAGTAAATAGATAAATACGCTCATGAAATAGTAAATAAAGAACTGAATGAATGAATGAATGAATGAATAACTACCCACATGAAAGCTGAACACCGCCGAGAAAATGGGTAGAAGCTGGATTTATTGATACCGTAGTGTATGCAATAGATGTTACTTGAAATATAGTGCAATAAGTCTTAGAAATTAAGCTGTGTTGACGAATTTTCTTCTTGTTTTGTGCACCCATGTAATGGAGCCCCTGTGGCTCCCAAACTCATACTTTTTAGATACAGTTGAAATCTTTTCAGCCGCTGATCCATTACTGCACCATTTTCTTTCACACTGATGGTATATATTTTTTCCCTGTGCCACTTTCCTCAACCTGCACAGGTTCTTACGCTTCAAGAGATTGTTATAAAAAGAGATTTCGTTTATTACAATATATTAGTTTTGCAGTTTTTTATATCTGGTCTTCACAATTTCTGTCTTTTTGTTTAAACAGGTTTTACAAATCTGCCTGGATGCGGGTTCCATAACGAAAACTGAAAGTGAGCCGAGGACCTGCCTTACTGCATACACGGTGTATACGATCGCTACATTGTCGTAGACATAGAGTATGCATTTGGGGTCGACCACAGTTTGGTCCTTTGACATGACGAGCTTTCTGCTACGCTTTCACTTTCAGAACAACTGGGCTATACAAAACATGCTAAAACTGTCATGAATCATGCCGTTCTGCTAGCCGGGCCATGTCGTAGCAAATATTTTCTTAGTACTGGCAATGCGACTTTGTAGTTGTTTATTTCTATTTTTTTTTGCTTTCTCACTTAGCACACCAATAGTAGTTAACATGGGAATAGATAAGTATCTTCTTTGACTGTAGCTGTGCCGTATAGCTAAATTATTTTTGTTTTCGCAGAATGGGCCAATTTGTGACCTCATTTGTGCGATACGTACAGATACGACTTTCCTTCGGCCGATTTTTGATCACTAATACGAGTGCTGGTATACACCTGTGCTTTGCTGACATTTGCTGTGTTTGTTACCGGGCCGATGTATATTTCTC
The DNA here is from genome assembly GCF_023375885.2 of Dermacentor andersoni. Taxonomy (NCBI): domain Eukaryota; kingdom Metazoa; phylum Arthropoda; class Arachnida; order Ixodida; family Ixodidae; genus Dermacentor; species Dermacentor andersoni. The sequence goes on from NC_092822.1 coordinate 22,903,496, forward strand.
TTTATCGCTGTGGTAAACAATCAGATTCAAACTTCAAATTTTAATACGCCCTTCTAAGTTTTATCCTGTGAGTACTACTTTCAGGTTGAATACAAAAAAAAAAAAAAAACTTTGCGTTCTGCCAAATCCAGTTGCCATTGTACAGCTCCATAATTATCACCACTGGCGAAAGTGCGTTCATTGTATTTGAAAGGTTACTTCGTGCTAACAACTATATCACGAATCTGGGCCGTTAACTCCCTAGCTGTATTCCTCCTCGCCCGATGGCACGATGTGAAATTATAGAGAAAGGATGTCGCAAAGGCAGAAGCAAGTGCAGAGTATCGGAACATTGTCATCCTTTCGCAACATGGACAAAAAGTGGCCGTGGCAGGCGACATACACATGGAAAGAATTATGGGGTACTCTCAAAAGAAGCAAAAAGAAAAGAAGTGTGACAGCGGCATTGCGATCTGACGGTCGTCGAAAGCCAGCCGGCGCAACGGGCTGACAGCGAGAGAATCCGGCGCGCTGGCCGCGCACAAAGGAGAGAGCGCGCCTCGTCCCGGCAAGAAAAAGAACCCAAACAGTAGAGAGAGAGAGAGAGAGAGCATTCGCGGCGATCAAGCGAGCGAGTGCCCCAAAAAGCGCGAGAGAAGCCCGACGTCGAGCGGGTGCCTCGGCCGCCAGGGGGCGCCAGCCGACACACAACAACATGGCGGCGGGTGGAGCGTCGTCGCCCGAAGGCAACACCTTCCCCGCCAGTGACGCTGGCCCCGCCCTCCTGGCGCCCCGGGCGGCGGCGAGGGGAAGGAATGAAAAGCAAAGAAGGAAGCAGCGGCGATGCGCGCGGGGCGAGCTGCTTCCGCGGGGAAGACGGATCCCTCCCCTGCGGCGGCGTTTTTCGGGAGGGAGAGAGGGAGTTTTTTCCCGAAGGCGGCGCCATGTTGGGGAAAAAGCGACCCTTCTTCTGCCCGCGGCTGCTGAGGAGTCGTCGTCGTCTGCCGCTCTCCCCGTGTGTGTGTGTGCGCCATCGTCATCCCCTTCGGGCGCCGGCCACCGGCGCCCTCCAGTCTTTTGCGCCCCCGAGCTGGGCTTCCCCGCCGCGTCGTCTCGAGTGCGTTTTTCCCGCCGGCTCGCTTGCCGGTGCGGGGGCCGCCATTTCTTTCGGCGGCCCTCTTGTGGGCGCTCCGTGTTCCGTTCTTTTTTATTTCGTTACATTTCGCCTTTCGTTTTTTTCTTCTTCTTTCTCGCGGCTCCCGGCGGTCGACGTCGTGCCGTGGCCCCCTTGGCACGAGCTTGTTTGCGCGAGAGAGACCTGTGATCGCACCGCTGTCATTGCGGGGGACCTGTTTTTTCGTTGGCCGTCTGGAAGGCGCGACACGACGATGTCCGACGGTGTCGTCTTCGCTACGCCATGCCTCGATGCCCGGAGCTTCACTTTTCCCGGTGTCCCCCTGCCGCTGCCTGCGCCGTTTGGCGCCCTGCGATCGCGTTTCCGTCTGCGTCTTCGGCGATGCCACGTGCGTGGAGGAGGAGTCCTGGGATCTCGAAGACAACCGTCACGCACCGCGAGTCACCGCTCGACGCGATGGGAGTGACTCGTCGCGACGACTTGCCGCAGCGTTCGTGACGAGCGCCTGAAAGGGCTGAACAACAACCACGCCTGGCCCCGTCGTTGTCCCGTTCATCTGGAACAACGGACTTCGAGCTCACTGGTTTCCGTCTCGATAGTGCCCTGCCGAAGTTCTTAGACTCCGGCTGGTGGCACCCGGAGAGCAACTTTGCGAAGCGCATCGAAGGATCGAGCTCGTCAATACTGTTGAGCGTGACGACCAGGGCAGGGACGACGGACAGGTCCCCATTATAAAGAGGGGGTAATCCCGTTGTCGAAATCTGCGTTTGGGAAAGGCTTGACAACTGCGTGCCGTATCATTAGGACACGCATGATTCTTAGACCCTGGCTTCATCACCCTGTGAGAACTTCATTCGTTTGCGGCGAGCAATAGATCGAAATTGCACAGCAATTTCCTCAGTCTTCTGGTAGCAAATAGTAGCAGCTATTACCATTTAAGCTTACTGGCTCGGCGTGACATTGAAACTTTGAGAGCTCTTCGAAGACAAAGACTGCTAAAGCGAAAACGCACGCACGCACGTTGATCGACACTGCAGTTTTCTTTTCTTTTTAATTCTGGGCTGTGGTTTGTCGATAGAATATCAGCCACGATAAGAACTGCGCGTGCTCACTCCCCGTGAAAAGCCAATTGTACAGCGGAATACACGCGAGTCCCTCGTAGGGGGTACAGTCCAGAACAGAGCACGCACCAGCGATAATCTTACGATGAATTGCTGCGCGTATTTGCGGAAACGAGCAATCCCGGCAGAGGTCACGTGAGACCATCGAACTACTTCTAAATCAGCTGGTTCTCCTCTATGTGCATTGCAGTCCAAGGACTTGTACGCAGAGCGCGCGCAAAAGTGACGATGGCCAGAGACGTGCCCGTGGACACGACATGTGACTGTGGAACTTGACCGTCGCTGTCCCTCGTTCGCGCTCGACATCGCTCTCCTTCGCTGTGCGGGTGGGTGGAACCAGCATGACGTGACAGTTTCTCGAATACCGCGCCGTGCACTGTTGTGAAGCGCTCTCCGCCGCCGAGTCCCTCGTGTACGGTGGGAGAGAACATCTTGTGCTGTGCAGGGAAGACTGCCGAACGAGTCGCGTGGGCATCCACTGCGGAGGGCCATCCTGCCGAGATGTCCTTCCTTGCCCTGGATTCATGCTCTTGGCAGGTGAGTCGATCAGTTGCCATCTCGCACGCGGAGCTCGTATTTGTGTCGCCGCTTCGTTTCGCGTTCCCTTCTTCCGTCTTTAACGTCCGTGGCTCTGAATTGGCGATCCCGGCGATATCGCCGCGGGTTGGTGGCGCCCGAGGTAGTGGCGAAGGGCCAACGGAATTGAAAGCGAAATGTGACGGTGCACGGAGCACAGGTGCGGGTTGACATTAATCCAGTCTTCCGCTGCACGAGCGTCCGCCTCCTTTCTGGACAGGTCATGAACTGTACTGTTACTGTTATGAACGGCAGGTCATGAACGGTACTGTTAGATCGAAGTCGCGATGTGAAGCGTATAAGCAGCGTGGCGCGATATTCAACGCTTCGCTCGGCGTCTCAAAGTCCGCCAGAAGTAACGTGTTGCAAAGCGCACTGTTTAAAACAGTTGCTGCCATAAGAAGACGAAGAAAGAAAGAAAAAAAAAAGAAGGCGTTCTCACGAGTGTGCAGATTACGTTGCCGAGAAGCAGCCTCGTCGGCCCTGCGGGTCGACGGGAACAGCGGTGCCATCTGGTTGACGTCTAAAGAAACGCGATCCTTACGCCTGCAATCGAAAGGTTATCGCTGCTCCGAATCCGCCCTGCAACTCCGAATCCGCCCTGCAATAGTTTTACTCGCACACGTAAAAAGGGCTGCGATTGTACTTTGTCCCTACGTTGACGACTTGGTGATTACTGCACCATACCTTCCCGCTCACGCGCGGCGCATGTTCTAATCACCCTGCCATTGTTTCTTTGAACGAGTGTTGTCTGGTATGAATATTAAAGAGAGAAAGAAAAAAAAACAGGGTAGTTAACTAGCAGATAGCACCTGGTTTGCCAACCAACCACTGTGGCAGGAATAAGCGCGAAGAAAGGGGGGGGGGGCGGTAAAAAAGGAAGAGCATAAGAACAGATACGCGCGTGTTGACACAACAGTGTTCACCATACATTCAAAGGTGCTGGCAAAATGCAGTCGCCGTGAAACAGTGTTACGTGGCTCTGGTGGCTTTACCTTGCGCAGCTGCGGTCGTTCGCCCACGGTCCGATTTCTTCTCAGAACGCTTCGTCGTCTAGTCCGCTTGAAGCAGCACGCAAAGCCTGACCTTGTCGTCGTCGAAAGCAGGGCAGTATATATATATAGACGAGGACGTGTGTGCTGTGGTCTAGTTGCATGCAGTAGCAAAAGTTGCACGAGGTTACAGCGAATCATGCCGGTGCGTAAACAGTGCAGGCGCATTGTAAAAGCATTTTCTGCCGCGCGTAACTCGTTGCAGCGGGCGCTCTCGTATAAACGTTGTAGTTGCGAGCATCTATAGCGGCCGCACTGCGTCTTTCCCTTCGACTTCGTTCGATGAGCGCGGTTAATTAAGCTCGCCGGCATTTCCGCTTTTCGAGGAAAGCGGCCGTTATAAACAACAACGACACCTGGCCCTCGCTTGTAATCGTGCCGTGATGGCGTCGCAGGATGCGATTCTTACTTCGCTATTTTGTTTTGTTGTGCATTAACGGTAGGATAAATGCGAAAGTAACATATGTAGGACGAGGCTATATACCATCCGATACACTGCTAAGAAATATATATAGGCTGCGCGCCTTCGCCCTCCCCCCGCCCCGGAAGAGCACGCATACACAGACACACTTAAGTCTAGAAAAATAATGAAAGGGAAGTATTTGACAAAACGTTAAATAAGGCTGACGGAAGACAGCTCATATTTCGGCAGAATGTAGGCGAATGCTTCGATCGTACATACTCACTCAGTGTGATATCACTTCAGAATCAGTATGACACTGAAGTATCACTATGATACCAGTATGATATCAGTCACTTCAAGTCAGAATTATACCGGGGCATGCCCACTCAGGCTCGGCGTGTATTCACTATATACAGTCGCGCGTCCAGTTCCACTCACTCGCATGCGTAATACGTCCATTCGCAATCGCAGACAAGTCGCTCGCGTTTACACACACGCTCAAAACCACCGTTTTCACTGACAGAGAAAAAAGGTCCTCGGCTGCGCTATACCCTGCGATGCAGGCGCGACCCATGTCCCTGTATACATTTCGGGGCATCCGAGCTCAAGAACTCCGGAACCTTGGACTCCCCATGCCTGCATCTATACCGCAGCCTTCGGCCGTGGTCACATGGGTGGGTGTACGACGAGTGCGCATTTCATGTGACGTCCTCGGGAACACGTGTACGAAACCGCGGAGACACAGGACTGCCTGATGAAGAAGTGTTAAAGGGAAGCTGAAACACTTTTCGAAAAAAATGAGTTCTCTGTGGCATTCTACAGTTTTGAGTCCCCTGAACACGAATATCTGGTTCAAAAAGGGCGGAAACAAACGCAAGCGGCTGTTTTTCCAAGAAAACGCGCACCAGCGCCTCAGGGCATCGCGCGAACGCCGCTGTTGCCCGTGATTGGTCGGGGCCGCTGTGACGTCGTTGGCGGTAGTCGCCGGTCGGCGCCGCCGCATGTCTCCGTTTCAGAGCGTAGCACCATTCCTTTCTCTCTGGTAGCACGCGGTTCTGCTGTTCTGGCTTCATAGCTGAGTTGCAAGATGGAACGTTCTCGCTGTCTCCGACAGCTTGTATTGTCCCCGTACATGTTTGAACCCACAGCCGATACGGAAAACGATGGCGGCAACAGAGTCAACGACGATATTGAGTGTGCCAACAGCGAGAGCGATGTGTGCACCTTCTCGCGCGCTGGAAATCTTAGCTGGTACGCATGTTTTTTTTTTTTTTCATGTAGCTGCACGTTGCAATGACGAGAGAAAAAATGCGCTAAAGTGTCACTGGGAACATGCTGCTGGAAGAATGCCGAAGCACTAACTTCTCATTAGATTTACACGGGTGCAATTCCGCGATGTCAAGCACCTTGCCGCTGCTTGTCTAAAGTCCCGTGGTTTTTTCAGCGTTGATACACGATCGCGAACATAAGTGCCGCGTTTCAAAGCGCGCACATGCAGTGCTGTGAGGTACAGTCATGGAAGTTGCTTATCATACACATCCAGAGATGACCAGAGGTATTATATGTGCAATATTCATACTATGGTTCGACGACTTTGCGAGTGTGGCTCGATCAAGAATCGGTATGCGTGCTCCATGCTAGTGTTGACATAAAGATATCAGGCAGTTTTAGCACCGCCGTGTGGTGAACACGATAACTGAACCGTACGTCGAATGTCACTAGGCAAGCCTACACTCCATTTGATACCTCAGGTGCATCGCTGGGGAAGCTACGCTCGAAGTCCGGTCACCAAAATTTATTACTGCGCGCGTTTCCGTCTATGCTTCGCAGCGTGCCAGCGGCGTTTGCTCGCGCGAGCATGCACGTGAAGCTGCCGCGACGGGCTGCAATTAAAAAAATACCGAAAAGAAATTTTTTTTAAAAGAACGTGTTAGCAGCCGTATAAGTACACGGATGGTTTCTATGGGTAAATTCTTTTTTTTTCATTCCGAACTGAGCTTATATATGGAAAGCTTTCTGAAAAACTGGGTCAAGAAACACCGAACTTTTTCTAAGTGCGAACGCAGCCACTGCAAGAAGTATCTCAAGCCTCCACAGCGTTGCACCTGATGTATGAAACGGAGTATAGCAACGCTAGCAACAACGCGTTTTCGCATTTGTCGTAAGGCTATCCGGCTACGCTAAAACTGTGTTACCAGACGTTAATGGCTGCAAATGTTCGTATTTCTCCAGTGCATCAATGTGGGCCTAATCACGCTTTCATTGAACTAGGTGCACCTGCATGTGCTGCGTATTGATGGAAGATGAAGAGAACTGCTTGTGCTGCCAGGAGGTGCAAGAGATTAGGAAAAAACAGAAGCGCACGCAGTGCGTAACAAGTTCAAGACAATTCAGGACTGTGTGCCTCAGCAGGGCAGTACTGGAAGTGGCACTTGCCCAGAAAGGAGTCGAACCGGCTGGACAAGGCAAGAAGTTTACACACAGGTGTGAAAATGATATGGCCAATGGAAAAAGAGTGATGCAAAAGCAATTTTTTTTTTTTTACAGGCAGTTGAGGTATGCAGCATACCGCCAGTTTGTCTGGCTAGTATGGAAAAAGTTGGGAAAGAAGAACCGTCGAATTCTGCCAAGCTGTGTACTTGAAGTTGTTCGGGCTTCAGTTTGTGAATTTGTGAAACACCACATCGTCTCGCCCGCCTGTGTTCGCGCAGCCGAATGCTGCACAGAACGAGGGCATGTTGGGCGCCCTTGGCTGTAGGCACTCACGCAGCACCGAAGGAAAGAACAGTTTACGAAAATCGCAAAACAAACGTGAGCGGCGGCGGCGGCGGCAGATCTCTCGTAGCGTCGTTCAGTAAAGCGCAGGACGGAAAGAGGCATGCCAGCACATGTCAGCACGCCGGTCCGCAGCTCGGTTGGCTCGGTCTCCGCCCATGACGTCACTCTCGCCGGTTCTCTCCTCTGCCAACGTCCTCACCCGGCGCTCCGGGAAGCGATGGGGGCGTGTCCGCGCGGGTGATTTAGAAAGTGATTTCCGCCCGTTATATTAACAAAACGAAAAAAAAAATTTCAGAACCGTAAATTATTAGGTCTGTTCTTCCCAATCCCAGCAATTCATAGAAATTGAAAACCGTTTCAGCTTCCCTTTAAGCGAGGTGGAGCTTACGCTTTCCTTAATTTCTAGTATTTGCGTGTGCGGTTTGCAGTGTTTATTTTTTAGTGGATTGTGCATATATGCTTGAACGTCGGCGTAACTCTTACGGGACGGCTTCAGTGCGTGCCAAAGTGATGCTGTAAGTGTCATCCAAACGCACTGTTTCGGTCGAAGCGACGCTCACATACACATCTCCGTTTCATGCGCTAGCTGTCTCACTGACTTCGGCGCTGCAAGCTTCTGTCCCGTGCGCTTATAAGGTAACTATAATTTCCCATCGTTGTCATATTGTAGTGTTGGGATATTATATTCTGTGGGACATCTGGGCGGCGGGGGGCGGGGGGGGGGGGGGGTGTCTTCTCTTGTTACGTCTTGTGTACCTTTCCAGGTCAACTATATGACACTTGCTTTAGCTTTTGTTGCTGTTAATAGCAGAAACATTCTGTGTGCCCCCTGTTCTGTGAATGCGTATTCATGTAGGCGTGAGTTATTTTTTTTTATCGTTTTGCCACTGTAGAATGCTATACTGGTATGGATCTTAACAAGCTGTTAGGTATAGGGATCCAGATTTATTTTTGCGTATTATTCTGTATATACAACTTTCCTGTATTAGTAGTCGATTCTATTCTGAAGAGAAAAAAAAGAAGACTACCAGCCGTTGTTGCTTATTGACTTTGGCGTTGCTCTGCTAAGCACGAGGTCGCGGGATCGAATCACGCACCGCGGCGGTCGCATCTCGACGGCGGTGAAATGCAAAAACGCCCACGTACCGGGAATTGAGTGGACGTCAAAGAACCCCGGGCGGTCAAAACTGATCCGGAATCCCGCACTACGACGTGCCTCATAATCAGCGTGGCTACATTGGCCCGTAAAACGCCATATTTTATTTATATTTTTTTACTCTCAGTAATACTAATAATGCCGATTGGAGCCATGCGAAACCAGTCAAGAGACTACTTCTAAGCGCAAAGTGCTGTCTGATTTAAGCACATTTAGAAATAAAAAATATATATACCCTTCCCAGTAGACATCACTAATCATTAGACGTCCACTCACTCGAACGTACTTCCATATACCCTTGATTTGACCGCAGATTTTTCTGCGCCTCCAAAGGACTTCTTTATAAGCCGCCGCCTACGTCCACACAGCTGGATTTTTTTTATTGGGTCGTCGCGAATACACAGTCCCCCAGCTTGTGCCACCGCGTACCGCCTCGGGGCACTTCAAGCGCGCTCTGTGAGTAGAACTGTTTTATGAGCCAGCATGCCTGGTACTCGCCGAAAAATGTGTTTGCGCCAGAATAACGAAACACGCAGAACACTATAAACAATCTGCGGCGCTTTCGAGAACTTTGAAATGTCTCTCGTGGGGCAGCTCGCAGGCAAGAAGACCGGCCTGCGCACTGTACTGGTTCTCTTAACCCCTTTAGTCAAGAAGCATCACTTATGGAAGCACTCAAGCCTAGGTAAACATACCGTTTGATCAAACTTGTATTTTTTTAACGTTATCGACATGAATGTTGGTCGCTGTTTCTTACTTCCTTCTGTCGAAGTTGTCTAGGGTTTCTCGGCACGCCTTTGAGCACAGAATAAGCTTCTTCTTTTCTTTCTTTTGAATCTCTTTTTTGCCCACTGTCAAATAAGTGCTCCGAGCTTTGGCGTGCATACTAGGTTAATCATGCCCTTTGGCACTGACGGCAATGACGGACGGTGATGCCGTTCCGATGGACCGTTTGGGACCACCTTGGGCTACGTCTTTGATCTCAGTGTTGTCTATAGCAGGACGACACTACGATGGCTCGTCGAAATGCTAGACGGGGCCAAGTGGTCACGTGCTCTCTGCACGCTCCTTCCGAGTTATGGCCGAACCCGTATTAGGTGCTTTGCTTCTCCTCGTCATGTCAGGAGCTAATGAAATGTGTAAATCCCGCCCCCTTCCACTGTACGAAAACCAGTTATAAATTGTTTTATTAACCGTATTTAAGGAAAAGTTTGTGCATGTAGGTGTGGCGTCGGTAACTCCTCTTCGACATGATGTATAGGTATACGCTCGCAATGCTCACAACAGAAGCATCGATTAGAAGAAAAAAAAAAAAGAAATCCGAGGGCACCTAAGCACGCCTTACGAGTTGTGAATGCGAAAGCATTAACGTCCGATTGAACGCTGTTGAGCGGTCCTTCGAGTTACGAACTCCTCGCGGGCAAGTTAGCGCGTTGGGACGCTTGGCACGTTTCGAATCGGCTTAACCGAGGCGCAGTTCGAGCGTAGGTGAGAGCTTGGCAAATCAGTTCGGCGGAATGCCGCAAGATGGAGGAAGGTTCGCGGAAGGAAAAAAAAAATTAACATCCACCCGTATGTATAGCACGGAGCTACAAATGAAACCCACACGGGTTCCTCAGAAACAAAGCTATCGTAGTTTTCCGCGGACAAGGAACGCGTGGATAACTCAGGCTTCCTCGAGTAACAGTGAGGGTGACGTGGCGTCGCGGCGGTGCCCTCTCCCCTCACGCAACACCTGGCGCGATACTGCAGCAGCAGGCGCACCCTATCGCCCATTGTGCTCCGCCTAGACGTGCTCGTGGCGTGGCGTCGCAGCCAATGGGAATTTACCTGCCGTTTCGCAGCTACCGACGATAGACGCCGACTTCTCTCGCTCACTGGGCCAATTGAGACATTGGCATCAAAAGCGAAATTCGCAGGGACATAGTTTCTAAAGTTCGGGCACACACAGTATAAATGTTCGCGCAATACAAATGTTCACAGAATATCATTTTTTTTTTTACAAGATATAAATGTTCTTGAGCAGTAGCGAATGGGGTTTCTCTCGAGAGAGCCACATTCCAAGCACAACTCTCGCGTGCAAAGAGCCAGAGAAACAAGAAAACACAAGGAAGCTCAGCACGTAAAGAATATCTGCTAATTCGAAATGACCCGAACGACGATGAAAGCAAGATTAAGAACGAGAATATGTTAGAGACAGTACATTTAATTTAGCAACCTTAGGATATCCGTGTGAATGGCACGAAAACGCACACGTCGCTCGATAACAACGCGCGCTGTACGCGAATGATCGATGCAAACGCATTCCGATCTTTGTTCATGTTGAGAGAACGATTCGACGGTTGTGGGCTCAGTCCCCACCGGCAACAAGTTCGTTCACTGTTACTTCCATTTTCTTCATCATTCTCTACATTTCATTTTCATCCACAAAGCTCTAATTACCCCCTAAGCTTTCCTTGGCTTCATTGCCTGCTGGCTTTGTATGGCCGGGACCAACAAAAAATTGAGCCCATCTGTTCTCTTCTCCTCGTACAATCTGCAACTAGGCTTCTTATGCATTCCAAAATTTTGTACCAGTTGGCCTTTAAGAACGAATGAATGAATGAATGAATGAATGAATGAATGAATGAATGAATGAATCTTTCATCAATCGGCGGATCGATCGATAAGCCGGCCGATCATTCTAAACAGCATTTTGCTACGCCTTTGTCGTTCCATCGACGTCATTCCTTCCTCGTCATTCTAGCATAACCATGTCCTAATTCAACTATGATTGTTCCGCGCTTTTCATGCCATCTTCTGCATTGCGCCGTCGTCAGACAGTCGCCGTCTGGCACCCGTTGTAATAGCCTCGTCATCATAATGTCGTGGTCATGCCATCGTCGCCATGCCTGCTTTGTCATCCGGTTGCGGTCATGCCAATGTCGTCACGCCCTCATTATCAAACCCTCGTTGTCGTGCCACTGTCCCCAAGTCGTCCTTGTTACGCTTCCGTCCTTCTACCATCATCATATCAGAATCGCCGTGTCATTGTCGTTGTGCCGTCGTCGTCTCACCGCCTGTGTCGTTTCGTTGACGTCACTTCCGCTTAGTCATTCCATTGCCCTCACTGCGTCGTCGCCATGGTCATGGGTGACATTGGCAAGCGAGCGCCATCGCAAAGTGGGCCGATACGGGCGACAGTGTCCCGTCGCATGTTGCCGAAGCAACGGAACTCTCAGAATGACCACGGCTTCAGCAACGAGATGTGTCACTACATTGTCCCTTGCTTGAACGCTGATCGCATTTCCGTATAGACATTCATCGTGAGATGGATTCTGCCATAATTTTTTTTCTAATCGCACATATCAACGGGCTGTCGATGGAACACGTGAAACGTTAAGAGCCGGTCTTACATAGACGGCCACAAACAGTTAGCGAAAAGCAAGAAAGGCATCGCTATAGTCACGTGCGCCGACCACGAAGGGATAATCCGGAGGGGGACGATTTATTTATCCCACGCTACTTTGTGGCCGAGCAGACGGGATTTCGATTGCGCATCCGATTGTTGTCACCCACGGATGATCTCCGTTTGCCGATCTGTGGTTTCCGCTGAGAAAAGGGCGTGCTCCATTTCTTTATCTTTTTTTTTTCGCTCGTTCATTGATTCCTGTCTTTCCCGTTTGGTTTGTTTCTATTACGTCTCTCTCTCGCTCTCTTTTGTTCGGCATTCCGCTTCTCCTCTATGGGCGCCTTTGCTGCGCGTGGCATCTCGCGGTCGCGACCTCTTTCATATAGGTTGTAACCGACCGGCCCGCCTAATCCTTTTGCGAATCATTGGTGGTGCGCCCGTAATCCCCAATCTCCCTCGTTTCATCCCCTCCATTCCGGGACCGTTTGTGCTTTTGACGTCTGCTCTCCGCTCGTTCCCTTCTGACAGACGCCCTGTTTTTTTTTTCTCTTGTGCCTACCATTCGTATTCGTCTCTTCACAAACCGTACCCGTCTCTGTCCTGTCGGTCTGTTTAGTTGACTGCTCGCAAACGTTTCCAACACATCCGTCGTCTTTTGTACCCACGTCCGTAATATAATGGCCACGTGAGTGTACCGTTGTGGCGATAGGGAAATTGCGCATGCCGCCTGCGTCTGCCGGCACAGCGTCAGTAGCTGTGCATTGCAGGAACACCAGGCGACGCCGAAATAATTGTCTGCCATGGATACGCAGGAGACTTGAATTAGAGTTCGCTCTACGTATAGTCGAAATTGGCTAAAAGCAAGGGAAGTCTGGCAGTGTGCGGAATCAAGGTACGCGATAACTGACGAGTCTTTTATAGAACTCGGCATTGATTATGACTAATGTTTAGTTTCACACTGCACACTATCATCATAATCATACTACCACTACTCTGTCCTCTCATTCATTCATTCATTCATTCAATCATTCATTCATTCATTCATTGGCTTCTGATCGTATGCTAGGCACCAAAATAACGCGAGAAAGCATGACAAGACAACGCGATCCTGTATCCCCAACTTAGGCACACGCCCTCGGGCTGTGTGCCGGTAATGCGGCTGGTTCTAAAACACACGCAGTTCTCTCGTCCCACAGTCTACTGCGGGTAACTCATTAACCGGCAGTCAAAATCTATATGCCTTTGTGCTCGCTCCACGCGGCGAGAATGCGAAAGGCTGGTCCGAAGCGCGTGTCATCCCGATACGCCGCGGCCGTGTTCGCTGTCGAGTGAAGAGAACTCTAGCTCCCCTCAAAAAAACGGGACACGGCTGGGGCCGTGACGCAGTGTCACGGCTCAGTGACCACGCTTTGCCCCTTCAGTTGTCGTCCACTTGTAGCCCCGACCAGCTATTTCTATATTTCTCTCTCTCTCTCAAACACACACACACATGGTGGCAGCGGTGGGATCCGAACCCACACCACCAAAGAGACTATATATACATACATACATACATACATACATACATACATGTGTGTGTGGGGGGGAGGGATTTCCTCTTCGCCTCACGCCTCTGCATTCGTGTGCGTTCGAGCGGGCCTCTCCCTTTCCCTTTCCTCCCCCGCATAGCCTAGGTTAGTCTCCAAGCACGCGCTGCGCGTCTCTCTCTCTGTCCCCAGGGGAGCATCCACTGCTCCGGGGCAATTCCCGGTCTTTACCAAACCCCGCTGCGTTATTCGGGCTTCCTCCGCGGGTTTCGCGTACGGCAAGCAGTCGCGTTAACCGAAGGGCTCCCCCTCCACCGTGCTCGGGAACAAAAAAAACCCTGTCAGTTAGCCCCCTCCCCTCCCCCCCCCCCGCTAGCGGCACCCCCTCACCCCTCCAATTCACCTACCTCAACTCAGTCCCCGCTGTACTCCACCCCAACTTTTTCTTCTTTTTTTTTCAGTCATGCACGTAGAACCGTTTCTCTCGCGTCCCCTGTTAGGTGTATCCCGGTGACGCGAGCTTTAAGTGGTTTGTCGTTGCTTGCTCGGAGCACCACAAACGCGTGATGAAGATGTCTGCATATGTGCGTGGCATTTGTGTTGCATCTGCTGCAGCATCTCTTGCATGATTAAACACAGTCCGCACCGAATGGGACAAAGGAATCTTGAGTTCTGCTGCCCCTCGTTGGCTCTACATTTGTGAACTCGGCACGCAAACTCCTTTTCAGTTACAGGCACTAGATCGACTGTTTCACGTGCATTGTTCGTACTTAGAAATAACCAATCAGTTGGGAAGTGAAGTCGATGTAAATGCTCCTGTCAGGAAACAGCAAGAGAAGAGAAATCGCTTCATAGCCACACACAGCGGCGCTACCAGAAAGATCTGTGCGTCTACTTTCGAAGCTTATCTTTCTTTCTTTTCCTTTTTTGACACACCTCGCGCCACATCAATAATTTTGCGCCATGCGGGTTCGAAACAAAACACACACAAAAGAAAGAAAAATTAGTAAATCAATGTCGTTAGTAAATCGACATTGAAACAGTGACATTTTTATTTTATTTATTTATCAGTACTGTAAGCCTTGAAAGGCTCATACAGGAGTGGACATCGTGAATCTAATACTGTTACTTTCAATCTTTCAACAAGCTGGGAAAGTAATTTTTAACTTTCAAATTTGGTTTTTTTTTTGTCAACGGGTGTATCGTATTATACTGTTTTGTACAGTTTCTTTGTGTTGAATGTTAATTTGTATTCCAACTGTTTATTAAACTGCAGCCGCTATATCACGCCCAGCGCTGTTTGTTCTGTGTAGACACGGGGAAGCCAGCATTCCTCAATGTGATAAGCTGTTCTTTCCCTGGACATTTTCGCAACATTTTTTTTTGTAAATCAGTGTTAACATTCGTCATATTGTTGCCACTTCGTCGTCTTCACCGTCGTCGACATTGTCCTCTTTTCCCACTTTTCCCGATATTGATAAAAGATAACAAAACAATAATGGAAGATACACCATGTCTCTGCTGCCCAGTGGGGCTTTTCTTATCTCTGTTTTCCATTCGCCTATATTAAGGCAAACAGATGATTTAGTACAATGTATGGATGACACTCAGTTCATCCGAAATCCGCAAGATGGCGGAAGATCCATGACAGCAACAATTGTCCTCCACCCGATACTATACGCCGTGCTACAAAGGAAAACCGTAAGCGTTTCTCGGAAAGTTTCGCACTTGGGAAAAAAAGAATCCTCTTTGTCTAGAAATCGAACCAGGGACTGACGCCTCTCCAGGATCTGCTCGCTCTATCCGAGCTAACCAGTACGCGAGCAGTTCGCAAGGTGAGGCCGAATAATTCGACATCTAGATGCGCAGGAACATACGTTGACATAAAAATCGGGAACCAGCAGGAACCTAAAATAACAATCTTTGGAGTTCCGTGATATCAAAGCACAACTTGTGTTTTATATGTTTACTGTTCATCTGAACTCGTTGCACATATGATGTCTGATTAGCGATGAGACGACTCATTCACAGACATAACATCTCGAGCGTATAGTTCGCGAGAATTTGAGTTCTCGGCGGAATGGAGTCCGCTCCTTCCGAAGCGCAGTTGGCCTCTCCTCACGTTTCCGGCCCCTAACAAAAACGGTCGGGTGAGCTTTGGAGAGGGCTTGTTTTAGATGCTGCCACGTTCAGCCCCGTGAGTTGCATGACGTCATGCGCTTGAGCAGAAGCATACGTTCGATGACTTGTTCGCTTCGCTGCAGAGAAAATAGAGCTCTGTAATCATCACCACCATCGTCTTCTGCAGCAGCAGGACCACCGCCGCCTTTTAGCATCGCATGTTTACGTTGAGAACAAAGGTAAACTTGCAAAGACGTGTGTATGTCTCCAATGCCTTGATCCACGTCAACGAAACAGCCTTCGTACTCTTATGAAATATCCAACATGCCATTCATGAATGCGCTGAGATCGATACTTCACAATCCTGATGATTTCAGCGCAGGGAACCTAACGCATTGCCTATAATTGCGTTTTTTTTATATACGCTGGAGGGACTTTTCAGTTGTAGACAGTTCAGTAAACCAATTAACGTGTAATCACTTTCCATACCAGATAAGTTATAATTAAATACTGTTCAGTGATTTTTGTACAAATGTGTATGCTCTTCCTTGTCAGTTCTGATTTCACTCTATTGGGACTGGTGTTCGGGCAACGCGCATATGCACATATACATGTGCATATCTCTGGGTGCCGACTTCGAATCGATAATGTTTCCACAGTCACGTGCCGCACGATTACTCCTTTATACATATATATATATATATATATATATATATATATATATATATATATATATACACACACACACACGCTTTAAGGCATGCACCCCCGTAGATGCCGCGTACACGAACATTGTACGGTACTCGGCCAGTGCCCAAATGAGCGCGAGCTTCGGTGGTTGAGTAAGCATCCCTCCCCCTGGGGCATACCGTGGGTACCTCCAAAAATAGGAGGGAGTCACGCTCAATTTGCCGCCTCATCCGCGGCGGGGGAGCTGTCGAAGCGAGGGACAAGGAGCGTGACGGTTCCACCGCAAGTGGCGCGCGCTCGACTTCGCGCCCCGCATCGTCGAAGGGTCAGATGTCGCGTGCGCGTGCGATTTGTCTTGCGCCTTTCCCGGTCTCGCGCAAGTTACGTTCGCGTTTGATGTATGCCTGGTCTGCGTAGCAGCGTGCGCTCACACCGGTACGCGTGCGTTACGTGTAAACCACGGCTCGATGTGTTACGTCCAACGACGAGCATTTGCCGGCAAGTGGTCGCGTGGGGGTTTGACAGATGTTTGGTGGCTAGAATCTCCTGCTCTCCGTCTTTTCTTTTTCTTTTCTTATTTTTACAGCGAAAGCTGTACATGACTAACCTTCCGTAGTGTTTTTTTCGGCGTCCGGAAACAAACGGACGTAGCGATTTCTAACAAACCCGTACGAGTGCAGTGCGGCGGCGCAGATGTCGAAATACGGAACAGGTTAGAACGCTCGCCCTGTACAACAGCTTGACGTCAAGGTTATCGCAGTATATAATCAGGAGAGGTATATCGGCGCTAAAAACAGCTGCGTTATCGATGAGGCGGACACATGTGGTTCGTACACCCGAAGAACAACATGCGTACCAGGAGCGCCAGAGGCAACAGCAATGAGAATGTAAACGGCGCCGGCGCGAAACGGCCACCGACGAAGAACGTTCCCGCGACGGTGAACGAAAACGACAATCGCGAGCCCGGGCACCTCTGAACGAGCAACGACGCCAGACTCGCAACGCAAAAAAACATGACAACCATTCCACTCTGTGATGATGGAATGGCAACGAAAGCACTTTGCTTTTCGTTTGAGAGCTTTGGCTGTCGTCAGCTTTCGCTGCCATTGCATCTTCACAGAGTGGAATAAAAAAAAAATCTTCACAGAGTGGAATGGTTGTCATTTTTTGTCTAGGTATATATCGTGTTTACTTGTGTGAATGTCCATACCAATTTTTTTTTACAAGGAGTGGATCTTACGTGAGTCGAGCTTACTACGGCTGAATGCATGCGAGTTAGCCTTACTGAAAGAATGTTTTCTCAATTTCTGACTGTATGCCTGCGAAGTAAATGAGGTAAGTAGCATGTATACAAGCGCTCAGCTTGCAACTTAACTGTATTTCACGCATGCGTACAATCTGTAGTCGGAATAGAGAGGCGTTTTGTAAGTGGAGATGTATGAGGTGAGAGGGTTGGAAACTCGTCCTTCCTGTCGTCCCGTATCAGCATGGGCTAAGGCGGTACGAGTGATCAAATATATTTTAAATAAAAGTTTTAAGAAATCCACTACTGGCAATGAAAAAAGATATATAGAAGGACTCAATGTAGCGCCTTAACGCGAGGTCAAAAAATAACTTGTAACGTGTTCTTCCATTGAATAGGGCGCTTTTATCTCCTTTTCCGCATCTCAGTCAGTTTCTTCATGTGCTGTCACCGGCCTCATTAAATCAGAAACTACTTGTCACTAATAAAGTCCAGAACCGATTTCGGCACGTTCAGTGAAGTTTTTTTCGTCCGTATCTTTGTGGAAGTCTTTGCCTGCAGGTTTCGTGAACTCGTTCAGAATGAACGAGTTCACGTTCATATTGTTCATACGTTCATATTGGTCGGTTAAGTCACTTTTCAATTTATATTATTTATGCTACCGGCAGTTTTGTGTTACGTACTGTAATGGTGTATTTATTTTATTCATTGTAGTCGTTGTGTGTTGTGCTTGAGTCTTTCTCTGAATTGCCTGGTGCTGTTCATTATATAGTTATTTTTATCGATGCACTTATCAATACAGTAGGTCTTGCGCTTAACATTTTAACTATGACACCTTCTTCTACATTTACAACTTCTGTAAGCTGTATTATTCGGAGTTACGAGCATCAAAACTGAAATTGAAAAAAAAAGAAAGAAATCACACACGTTGTCGGTGCTTAGAGGCAAAGTAGCTCGCAAACAAAAAGAAATTTCGCACGAGTAACGTCATGCCATCCTACTAACGTCTGCACAAAGCCACGGTCTGACTGGAGTCCCTAAAGAAAGCATACCATTCCCCATTTCTCTAAGCTTGGGGCACAGTTCCCGCATACCTCACAGGCATAAAGCTGACGACTTAAGAACGTGTGATACATGTCGTCATATGGCTCGCGAAATGACAGGCGGACAGACACACAGACACAGACAGACACACAGACACAGACAGACACACAGACAGACACACAGACAGACACACAGACAGACACACAGACAGACACACAGACAGACACACAGACAGACACACAGGCAGACACACAGACAGACACACAGACAGACACACAGATACAGACAGACACACAGACACAGACAGACACACAGGCAGACACACAGACACAGACAGACACACAGGCGGACACACAGACACAGACAGACACACAGACGGACAGACACACAGACGGACAGACACACAGACGGACAGACAGATAGATATATAGATAAAAACAATAAGAAAACCAGAGATACTGATAGAAAGAACATTCGAAAGAAGACCACAAAGAACAAAACATTCAGAACGACATAAAAAAAGGATTGAACAAAAGCACACGTGAAAGATAGAATAAAACGAAGAAAAGACTACATTTGCGTAGGCACGGTTCGTATATACGCATTCGAAAATCGCCGACATTACACGCTTCTCGGCAACGCAGTGAAAACATTGAGCAACCCGCAACGCTCACACGCGGCGGCCAGGGGGGAAAAAAAGAAAGAAAAAGAATGTTTCTCCTCGTTTTTTTAATAAGCGCGAACCGCGCCGTCGACCGAACGTGCGCGGAGGCGAGCGACTCATAAAAGCATCGCGTCCGCCCCGTTGAACAGCGATCCAATATAACTCCTTTGCCTCCACCTCGCGCACCCCAATTCGTTCGCCCGGCGGTGGTGCTTTCCCGCATGGCCAGAGCAGAGATCCGCGAGGAGTAGTAGTGCTTCGGCGCAATACACGCGTCTCCTCCCGAACATTTCATGGGCCAGCTGCACGCCGGAGCAAATTCCAGCGAGCGCAGCGGTGCGCGGCAAACTTGTGCACACGTGAATGAGTTTATTACATATTCTTTCCGCCCCCCCCCCCAACCTCGCCCCCCAACCCTCCGCTTCGGCGTCACCCCCCGCTTGTAATGTCGTTAGTGTGCTTGTTTATGCCGTGCCTAACGTTGCATCTTATTGGCCCACGCTCTTCGCGCTCGCTTGCTGTGCGCTACTATAACCCTCGACGTTATTTCTCGAGGCAGACTCGATCCAGCGTGCTCTGCGCAGCTTCTGAGGGAAGCGCAAGATCGAGGAGTTGAGGATTGACTGAAGAAAGATTTCGAGAGGGGATGGCCCCCTTTGCCTAATACGAGAAACGAAAGAAAAGGAAGAAAGTGTCTTTGGAAGGGAATGCCGCACTACGGAGAGCGGGATCGGTACAAGCGGTTTAGAGAGGGAGAGCGAGTTCTTTATTTAGCAGCAGGGATGTTTGCTGGCGTGAAAAGTGTTCGCTTTCCTGTTAGACTTGATGGGAGACGATGAGAAAGGCCCTAGAAGGAAGTTGGCAGAAAAAGAGACAGGGAGAGAAAGAAAGAAAGAAAAAGAAAGAAAGGTAGCAGCATGACATGACATCTTGATTTCACTTCTGGCATCATAACTTTTCTCAGGTGAACGGCGTTCGAGACCAACCTGCCGTCTCGATTTCTCTGCTAGTATTCTAACTGATGTGCATATACATGGAAGCTACAGTTCTGAAAGGTAGCCAATTGATTCAACATAAGGGAACAAGAAACCGAGGGCTTGACCATGCTTTGATAGAAAATGTCAGGCTCCTAATTAGCGCTAAAGTATTAAAATACACGTTTTTCAATTGTATTGCATATGACCCTTAAATTTCTTCGCCGCACGCTCTAAGCTTCTGAAATATAGAAGCACGTGCTGAACCGATTCCACAGAGCAACAGTCGTCGCTGCAGAGACTTTTAGTTTGACCGATTTAAGAGTCGAGATCTCCTGACAAAAGCCACTGGAGACTTCAGGACTTTGGGCAGAATGCTGCGCTTGTATTTGGAACTTGGACATTTGGGACATTGTCGAGGCTTATGGGGAATAAAGAACAGCACCTTACGAGAAGAAGGCGCAGAATTCACGGAAAGACGTCACTTAGAAAAAAGGACAGCTAAGCAAGATAACGATTATTGTTCTTCGGGCACGCTCATCAAATATCTTCTTGACGCGTTTTTTTTTTTTTTCGACTTCAGACTTCTTCGGTTAGCAAACATTCGCCTCCTTCCAAAATTCACTCCGTCTATTGTTAATTTTTTTTTTCAGTAGTGATAGCTTTCTTTGGCTATTCGCCACTTTGCGGTTTGTTTGTTTCTGGCTGTTTATATGGGACTGTTGGAATCGCACCGCTGGCCCGAGTTGTTGGGGTCTCGGTGCTGACGCCCGTTATTGCCAATGGGTCGCAAGCCCCAAGGGTAGCGTTGGCCTGGCGGCCTGGGGCACTGGAAGCATCCGAAGGTCCCGGCAAAGCATGAGAAGACTGGTAACAGAACAACTGGTTTATTCTAACATAGCAAAAGAGCGGCCGGTCAGGTCGACCGGAGTGGGGAGACGGGAGAGCACGTAACTCAACAGTACAAATCGGAGCCTCTCCCCTGGCGTCCGGGGGCAGCTGCTCTTATACTCTCGGCGTCGCGGTCCAAAAGGGAAGGAGGGAAGGTCACGGGATGAAGGTCACGGGACGGCGCAGCAGGGGCCCACGACGGCGCGAGCGGTTGAGCCGAGAGACCTCCAGGCCCCTCATTCGGGGAACTCCGCTCCCCGGCTGCCGCGCTTTGACAAGCGAGGGCACACACACACACACGCACACACGAAGACACGTGGCACTGAAACACGCCTGGACACGCTTGGCGGGTAGGCGTTGCGGCGGCGTCGAACAGTCCAAAATGTCCGCCGTTTTGAACAAAGCCCCGGCGTCCGTTGCATCCGCGCCGGCATTACCGCGCGTTGTAGGCGAAACGTAACAGACCGCCCCGCCGGGGGAAGGAGATCCCGAAGGTCAGGGGACTGCATCCGCTGTCCGGAGGGATGTCGCTCGATGATGCCCATAACCGAAGTCGGGCGTCCTTTGGCGTTTCTTGAGCGCAGCGCACAGAGAAGGCCTCGTTCTCACGTTCAGGTGCACACAGGACACTGCAAAGTGACTTCGGGAGAGTTGACATTTTTGTTCTCGTTTCCGGC
This sequence comes from Dermacentor andersoni, assembly GCF_023375885.2. Lineage (NCBI taxonomy): Eukaryota > Metazoa > Arthropoda > Arachnida > Ixodida > Ixodidae > Dermacentor > Dermacentor andersoni. Next base: position 22,924,917 of record NC_092822.1, read on the forward strand.
AAGCGTTAGAACCACGCCTGAAAGTCAACCGCTCAGTCAGCAAGCACGGCACAACCCTCACTAAGCCCTGCCAGGCTCTTTCCCCTTTTATACTGCTGCCTAGTTCCTTACAGTAGTTTAGCAGCACTCAGAACGCGTCCACAAATCGGAAAATTGCACTAGAAAGCACATCATCACTTTGAAACACTATACAAAAGCAATAAGTTAAAAATCCTGCCTCAGGAAGAAAAACATCAGTAACAAGCAATTTTGAGGCTGATTCTCACGTTAGGGGCTTCGACTTAAGCCATCGGCGTTACCGTTGAGACTCCCCTTTTTGTAACGCACCTCAAAGGAATATTGTTGCAAAGCGAGGCTCCAGCGCAGGAGGCGGCCATTTTTGGGAGAGATGGTCTGCAGCCATTGGAGAGGGCAGTGATCCGTTTCAATGATAAACCTCGAGCCAGCTAGGTAACATGACAATTTCTGAACGGCCCACACGATACACGCACACTCTTTCTCGGTGGCGCTATACGCCTGCTCACGACTCGTCAGCTTACGACTAGCATACAGGACGGGGTGTTCTACTTCTCCATTTTCCCGTTGGCACAGTACAACGCCCATGCCTCGCTCACTAGCATCACACTGAACAACGAACCCTTTTGTGTAGTCGGGCGATCGTAGCACAGGCTGGCTTGTTAGGGCGCTCTTTAGGGCGCTAAAAGCTCTTTCCTTCGTCTCATCCCAGACGACTGTTTGCGGCTCTGTCTTTCTTAGAGCATCCGTCAAGGGATCCGCGATATCAGAGTACCTGGGGATGTACCTCTGATAGTAGCCGGCGACACCTAAGAACGACCGAATATCGGTCTTCGTACGCGGTTGCGGGAAGTCTCGCACAGCGGCCACCTTTATTTCAGAGGGGCGGCGTCGACCCCGACCAATCACGTGTCCGAGGTAGACAACCTCGGCCTGTGCTAACTGGCACTTGGGAGCCTTGACTGTCAAGCCCGCATCGCGCAGGCGGGTTAGCACTGCCCGCAAGTGCGCCATATGTTCTGGCCAGGATGCGGAGAATATCGCTACGTCGTCTAGATACGGTAAAGCGAATTCTTGCTGTCCCCGCAACACTTTATCCATGAGGCTTGAAAAGCAGTATGGCGCGTTCTTCAAACCAAAACTCAAAACTTTAGGACGGAAAGTCCCCATTGGTGAAATGAACGCCGCATACCTACTAGCCTCTTCTGTAAGTGGAACCTGCCAATAACCCCTGACAAGATCTAGGGTGGAAATAAACTGAGCGCTACTCACTCTCTCAAGGCGCTCCTCGATGTTAGGGATCGGATAAATTTGATCCTTAGTGATGGAATTAAGCCTGCGGTAGTCGACGCAAGGACGAGGTTCCTTGCCCGGTACCTCAACTAAAATCAAAGGGGAGGTATAATCACTCTCACCCGCTTCAATAACACCGAGCTGTAGCATTTTCTTTACCTCAGCCTCCATAATATCGCTCTGGCGGGGTGACACCCGGTACGCCTTGGATCGTACTGGCTCTGGGGAGGTAAGTTCTATGTCATGAGTAAGGACAGAAGTCCTACCAGGCCTCTCAGAGAACAGACCTTGAAACTCTTGTAAGAGCTGGTGTAGTTCGGTTTTCTGCTCAGGCGACAGCGATGCTTTACTTATTAAGTCACTAATGACTTGATCGGTGTCTTTCCTGTTCGTCACTGAGCCTAGTCCCGGAAGCTCTTCTAACTTTCCCGCATCGGGAATTTCCTCTCCAGTATCTGGTGCCTTTAACGCTACAGGCTCAATTTTATCCCGTTCGGGCGTGCTCTGAATACTAGCTTGCTGCGCCTCTGACCCTTTCTCATCGTTCAACAACGTCGGCCCCGCAACTACCGCCTTTGCAGCGAGCTCCCGAACCTTCGATCTGGTTAAGGCCTGAACGCTAGCCTCACCAAACAAAAGCCCCTTCTCGCGCAGGAGGTGATCGGACCTGTTCGAAAATAGGTACGGGTACTGGGGGGGCAGCATAGATGACACTGCGGCCTCCGTCTCAAGTGCTCCGAAAGGTCCTTCAATAAGCACTTTTGCTACCGGCAGACACACGCTATGAGCTTCCACTGCTTGCTTGATCCATGCGCACTCGCCCGTGAACATATCGGGTTCTACGTAAGAGGGGTGAACTACATCCATTGTAGCTGCGGTATCGCGAAGCACTCGGCACTCTTTCCCGTTCACGAGGAGGTCTCGCATGTAAGGCTCGAGAAGCTTCATGTTCTCGTCAGTGCTGCATATGGACAAAAACACGACTTGTGTTTTTGTTTCTGGACACTGCGCCGAAAAGTGACCCGGCTTCTGGCACGTATAACAAACGCGCGCTTGCCTCATCTCGAACCGCTTTCTGCGTTCGGCTTCGGTTGCCGCCGTCTCCTTACGTTCGGTCGGACTGCTTTCACTCGCATCCGAACTACGTGTGTCCCCCTTTGCTCTCATGGGCGTGAACTTTGGCCTCTCAAACTTGGAGCCAAATTCACCCTTTTGACCGTCCTTAGCTCCACGAGCCCGACGCGTCACAAACTCCTCGGCTAACTCAGCGGCTCTAGCCACCGTACTAACGTCTGGCCTATCCAAGACCCAGTACCGCACGTTCTCAGGTAACCGACTATAAAACTGTTCTAGCCCGAAACACTGCAGAACTTTCTCGTGGTCACCAAACGCTTTCTCTTCTTTGAGCCACTCCTGCATGTTTGACATAAGCCTGTACGCAAACTCTGTATATGACTCACTTCTGCCTTTCTCATTTTCCCGAAACTTCCGACGGAACGCCTCCGCTGACAGCCGGTACTTTTTTAGCAGACTCGATTTCACTTTGTCGAAATCCTCTGCCTCCTCTCTCTCCAAGCGAGCGACTACGTCGGCCGCCTCGCCGGGTAGCAAAGTGAGCAAGCGCTGTGGCCACGTTTCCCGAGAGAACCCCTGCTTCTCGCACGTTCGCTCAAAGTTAACCAGGAACAAACCAATGTCCTCTCCAAGCTTAAACGGCCGCATCAGGTCAGTCATTTTGAACAATACTCGTTCTCCTGCACCGTGTGCCTGACTTCCATTACGAGCGCGTTCCATCTCTACCTCGAGACGCTTCATTTCCAAAGCGTGTTCGCGCTCTTCTTTTTCTTTCTGTTCTTTTCGTTCACGCTCATCTTTCTCTTTCTGTTCTTTAAGTTCATGCTCATCTTTCTCTTTCTGTTCTTTAAGTTCACGCTCCCTCTCCTCAATGGTCTCAAGGCATTCCGACAGCTCGTCATCCTCAGCTTCTAACTCAAGAATAGCCCTTAGCAGTTCTGGTTTTCTGAGTTTGTCTGAGACATCCAGACCCAACTCTCTTGCAAGCTCCAGCAATATCGGTTTGCGCAACGACTTCAAATCCATGGCTGCTCTGAATGCTGCTTTCTCTACTGTCTACTATTGTCTTGCCGCAAACTAACCCGGCAGCAACGACAACCCCAATTACCAGCTCTGTTTCTAACACTAACAAAAGCCTGGCAAAACTCAGAAGAAGAAAGTCCCGCACTCACCAAACCTCGCAGCCAAGACTTCAGCGCAGTCGTTCCGCTGCAGGCAACCAGTCATCACACAGGGCTCGTTGCGCTGCTCCCGGATGGTCGTTGTGCTGCTCAGCATACAGTCAACCGCATCTCTTCGCTGCTGGCCTCCGTTGTCGCGATCTCACCGCTGGCAACCAGATGTTGGGAATCGCACCGCTGGCCCGAGTTGTTGGGGTCTCGGTGCTGACGCCCGTTATTGCCAATGGGTCGCAAGCCCCAAGGGTAGCGTTGGCCTGGCGGCCTGGGGCACTGGAAGCATCCGAAGGTCCCGGCAAAGCATGAGAAGACTGGTAACAGAACAACTGGTTTATTCTAACATAGCAAAAGAGCGGCCGGTCAGGTCGACCGGAGTGGGGAGACGGGAGAGCACGTAACTCAACAGTACAAATCGGAGCCTCTCCCCTGGCGTCCGGGGGCAGCTGCTCTTATACTCTCGGCGTCGCGGTCCAAAAAGGAAGGAGGGAAGGTCACGGGATGAAGGTCACGGGACGGCGCAGCAGGGGCCCACGACGGCGCGAGCGGTTGAGCCGAGAGACCTCCAGGCCCCTCATTCGGGGAACTCCGCTCCCCGGCTGCCGCGCTTTGACAAGCGAGGGCACACACACACACACGCACACACGAAGACACGTGGCACTGAAACACGCCTGGACACGCTTGGCGGGTAGGCGTTGCGGCGGCGTCGAACAGTCCAAAATGTCCGCCGTTTTGAACAAAGCCCCGGCGTCCGTTGCATCCGCGCCGGCATTACCGCGCGTTGTAGGCGAAACGTAACAGGACCTTAAGGGGGCGAGGGGGGGGGGGGGGGTGTGACCTCGACGTGTCCGTATGCATCGGGTGTTTTTGCGAAGACCATAAGCTATCTTTAAAAATCGTCTGTAGCAGGCAGCAAAATTCTAGTCCTTGTGCTAGTCTACTTGCAGAGGCGGATCGACACCACTTGCACGAGAAATATAAATGCATTATCGCCTAAAAAAGATCACTAATTAGGTTTTAGCTAACTGCCTTACGGCACGTATTTCGACGTACAAGTTCTAGCCGGAGAGTTCGCAAGGCGAATGCACTTGGAACGAATTCTCAGGAGGACGCCAGTTCCGTGACATCAATTCGCGATCTTTGCCAAGAAGTACATTGGAGGTCCAGTTACTTTAGTGCTTCAATGCATATAAGACGGCGTTTTTCTTAAAAGTAAGCGGAACGGCAGTGCAACATTACCGCAAGATTGATGGTGAATATATCGAAAACCTTGTCATCCACTGGACTACATAGTTTCACGTCGATATGCCTTGCAGTCTCACCGACTATAATTTGTAAATCGCAGTATATGTGCCACAATTGAATTAGCTTAAAACTCAATAGATGATTTTTTGTTAATTAGTCGATTATGCATTTTGATTTCTCGAGCAAGAAATGACCACGTCTTCGAGTAAACCAGCTCAATGGCTACAGTATTGTGCTATTTTGGCACAGGCAACTAAAAAGAATTTAATGTAGATTGCTTACAATACATATATATATATATATATATATATATATATATATGTATGTATATATATGTATATATGTATGTATATATATGTATATATGTATGTATATATGTATATATGTATGTATGTATATATGTATATATGTATGTATGTATATATGTATGTATGTATATATGTATATATGTATGTATGTATATATGTATGTATATATATATATATGTATGTATATATATATATATATGATCTGTGTGGTGTAAGAAAACATTTTTACGAGTCCAGCCGTTTGAGACGCTTGGAATGTTAGGCGTGTCGAATAGCAACAATTTTCTTACATAAAGTGATCGCGCACATCATCGAGAAGAGTAATACGCGAGGCATTTGTGGCCCGAAATTCACTGCACGTCTCCCATGGGGCTGCGGCGTCTCTACAAGGTCGAGGACGTCGCGTGCCTCGTGATTGAACGCGTTTTAATCGCGGATGACGAACCGCAGCCAATCGACGATGAGCCAAATACTCGCGAATGTCCCGGCCACCGACTGCCGAATGCTGCGCCATCCCGGCAGCACGTCACATACGTATATTTGGGGGTAGTCTACAGGTCTATACAATTGAGTGTCTACGAGCTGTACAAGTCGGCGCAGCCACGATCAAGGATTATATGCGAAAGCTGGATACCACCTATTCCCCCTTTCCCTCACCGCCAGTGTAGGGTAGCTAACCGGACGCTCGTCTAGTTGACCTCCCTGCCTTTCCCATCTTTGCTCTCTCTCTCTCTCTCTCTCTCTCTCTCTCTCTCTCTCTCTCTCTCACACCAGTGGCTCACAACCGGCGTCCCGTGCTCGATCTCTGTCGTCTTCTATGCGTTCTCCACAGCGGTCTCGTGCGCAGACTGTAACCACGTGACCGCGTCCAAGTTTATTTCCTTACCCTTAACGCGTTCTCTAAAACACGGTAAAAAAGTCATATCCCTATCGCAATGAAGGTATATCAATTTCTTTCTCTATGGTATATATCCAACAAAGCAATGCTTCATAAATGTACCGCTTTCTCTGCACGTTTCGGTGCTATAGATATAAAGTTGCGGTTTCTCTGCAAGGTATACTCCACGATGGCTGAGGGAGGTGTTCGTCACTGAAATATACAGCATGTCTCCAGGCGATAACACTGCCCAAACCGCGGTGTTTGTACGTCACACTGCCAAACACTGGATGTCGATCGTATTGACCATATAGGCAACCTGTTGTCGAACACAGCCGCAGGAACTACTCCAGGAAGCTTTGCAAATTTTTGACAAATACTTCTTCAATGCCTGGCCATCAAAAAACTTTAAAAGAACTGTTTTAAATGTGTTTGCAAGCAGAAAAAGTATGTCTGCAGAATACCCTGAAAAAGGGTGACAATGCAATATATTGGGACAAATATTACAATAGCGCGTTGGTTGTTGCATGCAGTGTGTAGTTCACCTCTCTATACATTTAGCGCCCGGGCCCAGAGCTGTAACTTTCCGCCATGAGGTCGTCATCGTCATCGTCATCGTCGTCATCGTCGTCATCATCATCATCATCATCATCATCATCATCATCATCATCACGGACTCCCATCCTAGAAAAATAAAATAATTTTGCAAATTTTGGCCAAGCCGGCGCATTGAGACCCTTGGCGCGTTAGGTGCGCTGCAAAACAACAATTTCTTTTCAGTACATCCATCATGGACCTGCTCTGCGTACGCTCATGCGCCCATGCAGCCATGAACATGAACTTCATTATAACCTTTAAACGGATGTATGTTACAATAAAACAAATTCGCAGTGACAACGTGACGTTGCTCACTGACTTGCGGCTGCTAAAGCGGCATCGTCGTATATACTGTAGCGGCGTGTTTCCACAAGGTTATAAGCACGTCGCGTGCCACGTTTCGACACGGTTTAATTATGCTGAGTAACACTTCCGCTTTCTCTGCAAGGCACACTTTCGTCACCGGAACGCCGGAACTACCGGAACGCGTTCGTCACCGAGGTCTGCCGAGTGTCGCTTATTGAAATGCGCAAGCTTACGAAGACATCAATCCTGCTTTAAACATTCTCAGATCATGAACAGCAGGTTGCCATTATCCCTCAAAAGAAAAGTGTATAACAGCTGTGTCTTACCAGTACTCACCTACGGGGCAGAAACCTGGATGCTTACGAAAAGGGTTCTACTTAAATTGAGGACGACGCAACGAGCTATGGAAAGAAGAATGATAGGTGTAATGTTAAGGGATAAGAAGAGAGCAGATAGGGTGAGAGAGAGCGTAAACATTTATTTTCAAATCAGCAAGATTTGAGTCCGGCGTCATTTTAATGGGTCTGGGCACCCGCCGCGGACGCGGTTCCGAGACCTTGTCTCGAAGCGGCTTCCTCGGCTCGCTGGACGCCCCAAAGTTGTGCTGTCAGGTAACAAACGCGAGTTAATGACATCTTAGTTGAAATCAAGAAAAAGAAACGTGCATCGGCAGGACATGTAGTGAGGCGGGAGAAAACCGATGGTCATTCAAGGTAACATAATTTACACCCTAAAAAGTTAAAAAGGGTGTAAATGTGTCCATAACTCCCAACCTTTGAGTGTCCATTATATAGATAACACCCTAAGGGTGTGAGTTATAGACACATTTACAACCTTTTTCACTATTTAGGGTGTAATTATTAAATTATTTTAGTGTTAAGTGTTACGGACTGGATTCCAAGAGAAGGGAAGCGTAGCAGGGGGCGGCAGAAAGTTAGGTGGGCGGATAAGATTAAGGAGTTTCCAGGCACAATATGGCCACAATTACGTGACCGGGGTAGTTGGAGAACTATGGGAGAGGCCTTTGCCCTGCAGTGGGCGTAGCCATGCCGATGATGAAGGAAATTCCATATACTTTTACGTGCCAAAACCACGATACGATTATGAGGCACGCCGTAGTGGAGAAGAGTCCAGATTAATTTCGCGACCACCTGGGCTTAACGTGCGCCCAATACGCGGTGTATGCGCGGGCGCCTTTCGCGTTTCGCCCCGATCCAAATGCGGCCGGGATTCGATCCCGCGCCTTCGCTTGCTTAGCAGCGCAACGCGATATGTAGCCATATACGTGGGTAATTCAAGCTTGGTTATGCCTGAAAGTTTTAATACGATTAGCGCGCGTAGCAATTTTAGGGTGGCGCCACGCACGTACTTCCCGGCGTCTACCTGTGTGCTTCCAACCGCGTTCCCGGCTTTCTCTGTCTGGTGTAAAACATATACTCGTGTGCTGAGCGCCAAATTTGTGCGAGTAAGCGCACCACTGTTCCGCGTAATAATAATTTTTAAAAATTCCCACATGAAACCTCGCATGTCGGCTAATGGGCATACGTAAAGCACACTGCATGACCTCTTAATCGTAATATATTCAGCGGCTCCCTTGATTTGCTTAATTTCCTATGATTTAGCCATTCGGCATGTGACATTGCATGAGATTACACGTTGCATAGGATGCAAGTAAAAACAAGTGTATACATATCCGTTAGTTGTACGGCATGTATACATTGGTCGCTTCATTGAAGCTTCGCTTCGCACAGACTTCAGTGTGTGCGCGTTGGATCTGCATAACTTTCCTATCGCGTCTTACGTCACACAAGCAGTCCAGACTGAAGCTGTGTCAGTCAATCAATCAATCAAGCCTACTTTCGTTATGAATTTAGAACAATAATTGTGCTCACAACGCCGCAACTGAAGTTTTCTTCTTTTCTTTCCCTCTGCGGATGTCCTCGTCCATCTACACCCCCCCCCGCCCGCCCTTTCCTTCTTTTTTCTTTTTCTTTTAAAGCATTTGCTCGATGCCAGCAATCACCGATTTCAACCGGTACATGATTTCAAGAAAACAACTAATCCGTCTTAACAAAGCTTTAAAGGTACGCATGATAAGCCAACAATGCCATATTGAAAACTGTCCGAACAAGCGATATGTGTATAGCCAGCGCAGAGCATTGCGACCTTGCCGCTTCCTCTGGATTTACTAGCGTATTTTACCCGGGTGTGGGTTGGTCACGTGAGTTCTCCGCTTAGTTTCCCTGAGATGAGCTCACTTGCGTTGAAAAAAAAAAGAGAAAAATAAGAACACTCCGAATGTGTTTTTTCTACTATTTCGCCTTTCTTTTTTCTGGCACGCGCTTGTCCTCCGTAACTTGCTCGGAACAAACCATGCCTCGGGGCGGGTCTCTATAACTTGGGCTGTAGGGCCTCTTCCTGTCCAGACCAAATCGAGTTACACGAAATTAGGGGATATATGCTATGCAGCGCTCGTTATCCTGACCGAGTTCTTCTCCTCAGCTCGGTCTTTGCTCTCAAGAACAACCTTTGCTCTCCGCACTTCTTGCACGTGGCCCTTTCTGTATCATTTTACCTCTACTGCGCGGTTCTTCGAGGCAGTAATGTCAAACCCAAGTCACGCAGCGGCCGAAGTCTACAAGCTCAATGTTGGGTCGTTATTCTTTGGTTTTTACTTGCTCTCGCCACCGCTTTGTTTCCCTTAGAGAACGAGAGGGAGAAAGAGAGAGAGGGGAGGCACGCTTTATTATTGAAACTCAAAATAGCTTGCGCTTGAGGCAAGTTGTTTGCACATTGCGAGGCCGTTTTAGAGCAAATAAAACGAACAAAGAGAACGGAGCAGAAGACAACAGGGCGCTGCACTTATATCTGATTTATTACCGTCATCGAGAGGATGATGATGATGATGATGGTAGTAATGATGATGATATCGGTGACCGTACAGAATAACACGTATGTGGACAGGCTATTCATGGCCAAGCAGAAGAACTTAAAAATCTGAAACTCGCCTTGATATAGACAGACAGTTTTGTGCTTGACACAATCCGAGACACTTCTTTCTTTCTGATATAAAGGGCCTCCAGAAGTTCACGTGCAGTAGTTTCTTCGCTTCTGCCCATAATCTTAACCTCGTGAAACTGAGGTTCACAGTTGTAAACTATGCAACCTTGCAAACCATCAGGCAGATGGGCGATGAACTTGACTCCTCATTGAAAGTTCGTGCTTCCTGTACTACTGGTTCAGTGAGACAAGACAGTCAAGACCGTCAGTTTGTTCCAGGGCAAATTACTGTTCATGAAAACGTCACGGACATCGAGACGGGCTTTGTGCCTCAACTTTCTTGCCGTATAATTTAAAAGGTTGTTTTGCGCGAGTCGCTGTTGTATCTGCTGATGTTAAGTAAGCTTGCGACGTAATTCGAGAACATTCATATTTTTCAAGGTTAGGTTAGGTTAGTCTAGATAGGATAGGCACCTTCACTGCAGCGTCAATGTGTACTATACGTAATGAAGTGCTGCCACTTATAGGCACCAATCTCTTTTTATGTACAGTTAATAAAGAAAAAAGGAGTTAAAAAGAAAAAAGGTTAATAACAAGAAAGAAGGGAGGGGGGGAGGGCGAATGGTCGAAGTAAGGCGCAGTGCTTCGCCTGGAGATTACTAGTTGGACGCGTCAAACGAATAGCGAAGTGTAGGCGGGTCGGCGCTCCTGTATGTCGTCAACCGTGGTCGAATGATGCCCGTTGGCTAGACGTGCACCGTGTCATCTTGTACAATCGCGGTCCCGACTGAACTCCTCGTTTTTTTTTTTTTCTTGTGGGGGGGGGGGGGGGGGCGGTTCTCCTGTTTTGTGCGACTAGCATAGCGGGTAATATTCCAGTCAGACTTGCAAGTTTATTGCACCTTTGAGCGGGCGCACTTGGCCGTCAGTGTCATTCCCAGGCTGTCGTCGCATGCTGCACAGAAATGGTGGTCGACACTCGGTAGTCTCGCAAGAACGCACATATGTGCCAACAAGTTGGTTCCTCTAACTAGATTCACCGCGTCGAAGTGAAGTAACCTGGATAGCAGTGCTTTGAAAGTAAAGATTACTCAGTGTAGGGTCGCCACTTATTGTGAAACTACAATTTTTTTGTGTGTGATTCCATTGGAAACCACCATGCTCCCTCCCCTCGTATGCGAGGCTGTCTCACTGTGGCCTGCGGCGATCCATGACGTTTTTTCGTTTGTGAACTTATTTACACTATGAGAGAGAGGGAGAGAGAGAGAGGAAAGGATAAATGAAAGGCGGGGAGGTTAACCAGGACTCAGCCCGGTTGGCTACCCTACGCTGGTGGAAGGGAAAAGGGGAGGGAAAGATTAAGAGAAGAAAAGAAAGTCCATTGTGGGTATTCGCCGAGGTGGTAACAGTTTTCTGCTCTACATCACTGACGGTCACTCAATTCGGCAGCTTTCAAAAATCGCAGCAACGATTTCGTGACCTTATGTAGATGCCATATGCGAGGTCATGGTCCCAAGATCTTGTTCAATATGAAACGGTTTCCTGTCCAACTGATTTAGAGCTGTGCAGAGGTCGTGTCTTTAATTTTCAAAAGATGACCAGTAGCACAGTGGGTGTTGTATACGTAGTCTCCTCGACACCGCAGACATTGCACTCGACGCTATCAGCCATTCCAATCAAACACTTAAATGTATTGGTGAATGCAACGCCGAAGTGCGAGCGGCACAGTATTATTTAAACTAAAATCTATGCCAAATACCGTACCTAATCATGACGCAGCGTTATATTGCAAACGTCACCTATTAACTTCCTTACTCACTTACCCCTGAAAATTGTCATCAGTTTCAAACGACGCTTTCCCTCCCCATAAAGCAGCGCGCCGCGAAAGCGCCATGTGCTGTTGCAAAGTGCATTTAGTGAAAGTGTCACTAAAATGTGCTCTTCCGAAGGCCGAGGTACAGAAGTCGAAAAGAACGCGGGATTCCGAGGGTCACGTCCGGTCAACGTCCGCTCTCCACCGCCGCATCGTCATCTTCAACCTCCCGGATCCCCGCCGTCAAAGCGCTTCGACGCGCGGCACTTACTCCGACGGCCACCAGATGGCGACATGTGTCGCGACAGGTCGCGAACAAAGCGCCGCGGGAGTGGGCGCGACAGCGCGGCGTACGCCGGGTTCCCCGCGCGGAAAGAAAAATGGACGCCCGAGGCCTGCCTCCAGCGGGCGCCCGAACAAACGCAAAAAAGCAAGAATGCCGAGGCCCCGAGGGCCAGTGGCGCCTCATCGATTGGCTTCCGCGCGCGTGACGTCACCGGCGTCCTATTATGCGCGACAAGCGCGGGCCAATGGGGCCGCGCGACGGCCGTTTTAAATGTGGAGAGGAGATTTGCGAAAGGAGGCGGAGCAGCGCTGCCGCGGTAACGGTTTCTTTTCTTCTGGCGCGCGTCCCCCTTTTATGCCATCGTCTCTGCGCCGTGTCTCCTTTCTCTCGAGACTCTTGATCGCGACGATGAGCGAGACTGGAAATAAAAATGTAGGAAATGACGACGGTGGAAGGGACGGTTTTGCTCTCGAAAACAAACGCCTGTTCTGCGCACCGGTCTGCTCGTGGAATACATACGCTTTTCTTTTTTCTCTTCTGTACGTCTGCTCGTACGAGAGGTGACGCACCAGCCGACGAAAACGAAAACAATAAATAAACAATAACTGCAGCGTCCGCGATGCAGCAGCGTCCCGAGGAATCGTCGCTGAGTCGAAGAGATCGTGGATGCTTTGTGTGGGTGTGTGTGTGTGTGCGTGCTGCTTTATTTGGGAATTCAATTGGTCGCGCGGGCGGAATTTCTCCGCGGCCGCTTTCTCGTCGACTGCTGCTGGCCCGCTTCAGGGTCGTCTGTCTGTGCCATGCCGCGTCGCGTCGCCTGTCCGGTCCGCAGGCGTATGTAGTTTCGGTTGTCAGCGCTGATGTATGTCGATTCTGTGTAGACGTCTCGTCGGGCGCTTCCCTTTCCTGCGAGCCCCCTTTCTTTACCCTCTTTTTAAGTTTTACCTTCTTCCTCCTATTCCGTTTTTCTTTCTCGAATGGCAAGAAGGCGTTGCGGTCCGGTCTTTGATCGTGACAATTCGCCTTTGAGCGTTGTTGTCCGCCCTTCTTTTTCATCTTTATTTCTTCATCTTCTTCTTTGAACGTAGAGCAGTGGCGTCCTGTTGTCATGACGTGCGTGGAGCTGTTCTTATGATTGTTGACAGGCGCTTTCCCGCCCGAGTCGCAGATTGTGTCGCATTGATAAGGGGTTGTATCCAGCGGCTCCCACTTTCTGAGGTCCTGCGCTTGGCCGGAAATAACGAGCATGAGTGATGGTGGCATTGGCTTAGCTCTCGTTTTTTATTCGCTTCTCTCTTTCTCTCTCTCCATCTCTCTCTTCCTGACATATTTCTCATTTGATGGAAGACCACGCACACGACAACGGTTACAATTGGTATCGAACGCTGCCTTTTATTTTTATTTCTCTTTTATCGAGAGTGTACCTTAGAGTCGATCGGTTCTTGCGATCTATATATCCTCATTCTTTGTTACGGTTGCTTATCTTTCTGACGTTTTCTTTTTTTTTTTTTCCTGGTGAGGGTACGCCCTTAGGTGCGAGATTGGAAATCGCACAGGAAATGTGCGCGCAAAAGTGCCAATTCGGGGCGATCGCGTGGGGAAAGCGTATATCGTTTCCATTTCTTGTTCTGACCGGTCCTTGCTCATGCAAGTCGTCTGCCTCTATTGAATCTACATCTCTCCTTATTGTAATTTACTTTATTGGACTTGTCTTGCAAAATGCAAGACCGCTTGTGAAAACGTTGGCTACCGCTTTTACCTTGTTCTCGTTTTGCTCGTCGTCTCGAATTTTCATCTCCCGCCTTCCCCGTGTTTTCCCCTCTCTTTATTGTCTCTTAACTTATGCCTTCTGTATACGGTTTGTTTTATTTGCGTAGCCATTGTCTCGTAACACATAGCGCAGTAATTCCTCGTTATATCAAAATCGCTTCATTCGGATTATCGCTTTGTGCGAAGATTTTTCGTGGTCCTGCATTCGTTTTAGAGTGAAGTTTTTAAAAGTGCCGTTGCACCCGCTCACGCCTAATTAGTGGAAGTTAGAAGCGGGAACCCCACACGGAACCGCTCAGTTCACCATATATATATATATATATATATATATATGTATATATGTATATATATATATACACACGATGCAAGTCGATATACGATGACTGTTTTAACCCAGATAGTTAACGAACGCAGCGAAGACCACTTCGCCACCTAGCGGCAGATCCTTGAGACTAACTGTATCGAGTGGTGATAACAGACAGATATTAGCAGGCGGCTGCTCAGAGGTGTCCGGAGAATTTCACCGCTGACATGTCGCCACTGGCAAAAGAACGAGAATTCGTGCCTGTGTCAGTATTTAAAATCTGTGCAAGATCACACCGTTTGTCTAAGCCTATCTGCAGGGGACCCTGATCATAAGACGCAAATTTACCGAAGTCTAAAAATGGGTTGGATTGCGTATACGGAGGCAATGCCAAGTCATATGACCGGCAGCTTGCGGCTATCTTTAAAAAGAAAAGTGCTCAATCACTGCATTAATTCTACCTATACCAAAGTTCAGAAATCTCGAAGTTAACAAAGGAACTTGAGAAGGAGTTAAGGGACACGGAGCGTTTGACGATAAACAAAATAGGCGTAACGTTACAAGACAGGGAGACAACGCTGTGGAATAGAAATCAAAGATAGCTGATATTTGGTGTTAAGCGAAAGAATGGAGTTGGGCTAGCCGTGTAATGCGTAGGGCAGATAACAAGTGGTCTCTAAGAGTTGCAGAATGGCTAGCGTCGACGAGGACGGCAGAGAACTAGGTGGTGTGATGAAATTACGGAAATATTCAGACGTACTTAAGATGGGATAAGCTGGCGAAAGGCCGGGATGATTGCAGATCGCTGGGCTAGGCTTTCGTCCTGAAGTGGTCATACATCTAGGCTGATGATCAGATGATAATGATCAAAACCAGTAGGGTGTCCGGCTTTGTTTTAAAATATGTTTTACGAGATCCCGCACTGTTGGAGTGCACATCCTATACGGTTCTTTTTAGGACTCGTCGAGTTTCAACTAAATGCCGCCTATAATGAAGTTCGTTTCCTGTCCCGGTGCAATGACATCGTTATAACGAAGGTTTGCTATATATACAACCTGGCTGCGCACGCACGCAAAGAGTGGCAAGGGGAGCTTGCCATATTTGCGCCTTCCTGGCGCGAAAAGGAAATAAGGACTGACAGGTCATCACCCTATATAGACCTGAGCGACTGCAATGAGATAGCATTATGGCGTCTTATCATTTGATGATTACCCATCGACCTTCCAATAACTTACTCCCCCTCCCATGGTCATCAGTGCAATATTACGACCTAATGGTCTGCTGACACTGCTTAACTAGTCATCATGTTTGTATGTATGATCTGGTTCTGTCTGCTTGTAAATATGACGCATTATTTATATATATATATATATATATATATATATATATATATATATCGCTATGAGTGAGGAAAAGGGAAATAGATGGGATTTTTGTTAATCACGACCTTATGAAGCCGGAGGCAATGAAGCCATGGAAAGCATCGGGGAAATTAGCTGTTCTTGAAATTGACGTGTACAGTAAATAATGAAGAAGAGGGTACGTGAGTGTGGACGCGATAACTTGCCGCGGGTGGGTGCCGAACCCACAACCTCCGCTATTACGCGTGCGTTGCGCCACCACTTCTGCTGCGACGACTGTCGGCTTTATATGGTCATGATTAAGGAAAATTGGGCCCCTCCGCTTCCGTTATTTCTTACATCTTCACAATCATGTATAAAGCGTACAGCTGCAGGATAAGTTGAGAATTTCGGATTTGAGCTTCGACAAGGTTAGAGAACGTGAACTCCATGGCAAAATTCACTGCGTGAACGTCAGATATGAGAACATCAACGATTTCATAGCAGGCTTGAAAAGCACCTATCCATACACTTGAAGATTATGTCTGGTCAAGCACACTGTGAGAAACAACACAGGAAGCAAACCCGCTGTATACAACGATATACTCACACTGAGCAAAGATGCCCAACCATCTGCCTTCCCGCTC
Source organism: Dermacentor andersoni (assembly GCF_023375885.2). Taxonomy (NCBI): domain Eukaryota; kingdom Metazoa; phylum Arthropoda; class Arachnida; order Ixodida; family Ixodidae; genus Dermacentor; species Dermacentor andersoni. Next base: position 22,940,967 of record NC_092822.1, read on the forward strand.
GTTAAAACGTTGTGCACAAGCTATACAAATATGCATGACAATTGCAGTCCAAAGTGCTTCGATATGTACTCTATACGTTATAAATTTCATCAGTGCCTTTGTGCTGCTGGTGCACAATCTTGGTATACACAGTTGTGTGCACAGCACCTTAATAGCATATATATATATATAAATTATAACAACTTGATCACCTTTATTTCTGGTCATGGTGAGTATACAAGCGAGCAAAAGGACAACGAAATCTTATCCCTGGTAAAAATTAATTACTGAGTGCTATAATGAGTAATTATTCGGTAATTGGCTTACTGAGATGAAACTGCGCTGCAGTTTTTCAGAACCAGTACTATGTGTTTTGCGCCAAGTTTCGAGCGCTTAATTCAAGATTTATAGGTGCGTAACTACGCGTATCAATTATGTACACCTCGGGCATACTGAAGTTAAGCACCACACATTTTTTTTTAGTCCTGTTGTCTCTGTAGCTTGGGGAAAAAAAGAAGAAAAATCTCGCGAGGAAACACGCTGTCCACTGGCATCAGGTTCGTTCATTCAACTCCTTTGTTCGCAACGCATATACGGTATCGATCCTTTTCTTGACCCTCATTACATAACTTCTATCTTCAATTTCTGTTTCGATCTCCCCTTTCCCTACCATCTTAATTTCATAGTGCGGACCAAGCGTGAGTTGGGGCCAACTTTTGCACGCTTCTTTTACGCGTTACTTTTCGTCGCGCTATTCTATATGCGTCTGTTTTCGTCTATCAGGTATATCATGCATCCAAAGAATATCAGGCTTCCATAGCGTGAGTAACGTTTCGATGCCCCGCTTGCGAAGCGTAACGTTAATTCCGGGCTCCCCATCTTGTATACGTCATGCGAGTTGATTTGTTTACCTTAATATATACTTCGACCACAACGGGGGAACTCTTTCGGGGAAGCATACTTCGACCACGACGTACCCACATACAGTATTTCTCTGCGTTGCCGTTGCTTCTGTATCTAAACAACAGACTCATTTAAAACAGAGCCTATTACAGGCCAGTGGTGTACCATTGACGAGCCCATGGTGTGTAAAGTGTCTGTGGAGGCTTTTGGGGCATTTTTTGGGGGGACATGTCGATCCCCAGCGTGCTTGTTCTCTTGCTTCCCTATATCTGCCTACTCCATGCATATTTTCAAACAGAATAATGGATAATAACAGTGCTTCCGCCGACAGTTTTGCGTTGATATTGCGAAGAAATGCCTGTGACTGTCCTGCAAAATGTTATATATTTAAAACTGTAAGAAAAGAAAATCGTTTAAGTTCCTCGTGAGTTCTTTTGTGTCTCAGTGGCTCCTTCCATCTGGCGGGCAGGTTAGGGAACAGCGGGAGATTCGAGCTTTTTCACTATGGCTAGAGTCAATAATGTACAAAAAGTTTGTGCAATAAGTAAAGAAAAGAAACAGATAGGGCCTGCATTCACTTAAAGAAAAGAAACGTTCTTACGGTAGAACTATTCGTATAAGAGCAGGTACCATGGTCAATCATGATCTGTAACATATTATAAGCCTATGCGGATGTCTAGTGCCGAACGGCTCTTGCAAAGAACGGAGAGCGTTTGATAATTTAACGTCTTGAGATTACGATATATGCTGTTTTACGATAAAGATACGGAGGCATTTTCCGGCTTCGCAGTTTTTCTCATAACTATAAATGTCCTTTGTTTGTGCGTGAGATGCAAGAATTTTTTTTCTTCCAATGGTGCCGAAAGGCCCACTTTTTGAAAAAATATGGTATACAAACAGTGCTAATGTTTATTGATGAGTGATGAGGTCTTTTTTTTTTTCTTCTTCTTTTTCATCAGACACTGTTGAGCCTATCGTCAAGTGGCCTGTCAGACCACTCCAGCAGCGTAACAAAGGTGACGTAGGGATGTATAACCATCTATCCCGAGATTATATGTATATATATTTACATACATTGCCTGATTATCACTATTATAGAACATGTCCTCAAGCGTAGCCCTCACGTGTCGTACGTGTTCTGATGCAACCTATACTGTCATACGTGCAAAGTCAGCTTTGGAAACAGACAGCCCACATAAATAATGACTGGTCTGTACGATATATACGGTGTCCCAGCTAACGTTAACCAAGCTGTTCAAAGAAAAAAAAAGATGGTTTGAAAAAGATTGTGCGTGATACGCTTTTAAGCTTTACGGTGTTCGGTCGTCAGACCTCTGAAGACTGTACACCGCGAATCTTATAGTCGTATCTGGCACTATGTGTGTGTTTCTTTTTTTCTTTTATTTGAATAGCTTGCCTAAAGTTAGCTGAGACGCACAGCATAATAGCCTGTTGCACGTCCCCGCAATCACTCGCCAAACGGTGCTTAAATTTCTGCAGTTCAAACGGTCTATACAACGCGACTTCTCCACGGATAGCGTGTTGCTTCAGTTTCAATTCTTTCGAGTTCTATCGCGTGTACAGATGTGCTTTCGTTTACCATGCGTTGCTTTCTTTCTTTTTTTTTTCATCACGCCTAAATCGGCCTGTGTTGTGAAGAACCTGTTGAAAAGCACGGCACGCAACAGGCCTCAAACGCGCGTTGCGCGCCCTTCAAAAGCCTAATTAGGACGTTGAGAATGGGGAGGCCGAAGCGGGCTAGCTATAGCCCGGGCGTTTTACTGCAAGAATCGCGCTGCAACACAAGAGCGCGGGCGTTTTTTCGCAGTTCTAATTGGCTTTTCTTTCCGAGCGGGGCCGCCACCCTCCAGGCTCGGCACGCGATCTGGGTGTCCGTGACGCCTCCTAGCGGTCGGGGCATTTACACACTGCAGGCGCCGCTTGCTCCCTGCCGAACTGACGAAAATCTAAAAAAAAAAAAAAAAGCAACGGCGAAGCCTCGAGCAACCAACACTATATAATACATAGACTTAACGGGACGACTCGATCGTTCTGTCAGTGAGCCCACGCATTCTCTCTGAATAGCATCTGTGTATGTACGTATATAATGCGTATACACGTACACACGCACACACACATATATATAACAGAGACACGCGGCGCGCCCACACCGATCCCGCGGGGTCTCGCGAGATCTCGTTTCCGGTTTGCGTGACCGGGAATCGAATTAACGCTTAGCGCCCGAGTACCCGCACCGGCCGCTAGGGCGGCGTTGACTGCCCCACCGAGGAACAGTTTTTTTATTCCCCCCACGCGACCGGATCGTTGAAGGGCCGCCGCCCGCCGCGCCCTATTTGCATTGCCAATGATCCGGAGAAGCACTTTCGATGCATCTATACACCACGCTCCTGCTGCTGCTGCTACGGGGTCCCCAGTGAGCGCTGCAGCTTCTGTGAAGGCGTCGGGGAGCCAAGCCAAGCCGAGCCGCTCCGAGCGTGCTCGGAGGGTCGTATTTCTTTTTCTTTTTTCCCTTTCTTTGTCAATTTCTGGAGTTTTACTCTTTTATACTCGTTGGTCTGAGGGATCAAGTTAGGGTTTACGGCTGCGTCAGTTGATCATAAATAATAATGGCGCGATCCTCGTTTCATTTACCGACCCTGCCGGTCCCCTAGACGATGGCGACAAGTGCATTGCGTAGCTTATATAAATTAGGCGGCAAGTAATTCTATCACTTTGTGCGCGCCTGCGGAAGAGGGCTCGTAGAAATGATCGTTTTCGCACGTGAGCCACATGGGTCCACGGGAGAAATTGGGACCTCTGCGTCTAGACCAGAAATTTTTTGGCCCGTCATAAAATGAAAGTGTATAGGGGTGTCTCTGATGCGCATAAATTTGTCATAGAGTTGTATTAATAATAAAGTATAGATGTGTTAAGGTTGATTCGCTTTTATTTGGGCTATATGATTATAGCGCTATTCATTAAAACATTTTTTGTTTTATAAATTTATTTTACTGCCCCATTACTGTACCTATGGTGTTTATCTTTGTTACCGTTCATTCCAGGTAGCATTGCAGGGCCCGGTAATACTCTCGGCCTGCACATTTCCAATGCATAACCAATTTACTGCAATCCTTTAAATGTAAGGTGCAAGCAGCAGCACCGAAGTCCAAGGTTGGCATTGCAGGATCCCAAAAATCAGAAGATGATATCTGTATACAAAAATCTACACTTTGAAGTTGTGATCAAACTATTTGCGATCCATGTGCAGTCTTTCAATCGCTCTTGTGTTTATACTATACGTAAACCTTCACATTGTCAGCTCCTTATTGGAAGCTTACCATTATCATTGAAAAGGAAGGTGTACAAACAGTGCATTTTACCGGTGCTGACATATGGGGCAGAGCCTTGGAGACTAACAAAGAGGCTCGAGAACAAGTTAAGGACCGCGAAAAAAGCGATGGAACGAAGAATGCTAGGCATAATGTTGACAGAAAGAGAGCGGTGTGGATCAGAGAGCAAACGGGGTTATATAGCCGATATTCTAATCTCCATTAAGATAAAAAAATGGAGCCGCGCATCATGTAATGCGCAGGTTAGATAACCGGTGGACCATTAGGGTTTCAGAACGTGTGCCAAGAGAAGGGAAGCGCAGTCGAGGACGGCAGGAAACAAAGTGGGCTGATGAAATTAGGAAATTCGCGGGCGCTATATAGTTAGGATTGGTTGGCGCAGGACAAGGGTAATTGGAGATCGCAGAGGCTTCGTCCTGCAGTGGACACAATATAGGCTGGTGATGATGATGATGAAACCGGGGCAATTGCTTTCTTTTTTTTTTAATGTCATGGCATTATACGCGGACTTCTCCCGCATTCTATAGGTATAATTTTCTGGCCTAACAACGTCGGCCGATCCCTTATCGGCAATGCAGCCCAGCAGGGCGTCTGAAAGTGCTCGCTGCCACGAGAGAAGAATGCGAGGAGCTGGCACGTGTCGAACGCGCCAGGCGTTTCAAAGAGTGAACTTTGGCACGAGAGAAGCATACGTACGTGCGATATTGCGGGGCCATACAAGTATCGTGGCTAGAGCATTGGGCTGCTATCTGCGCTGGAAGACAGAGATTCGATCCCCCTATATCGGTCGAGCATTTGTCTATCGCATTTTCGTGGTGCTTCACCCACTTTGGAGGTGCAGGATAGAAAACTCGGGGTTACGCGTTGAGCGGTACACAAACGTCACTACGATAAATGAGCGTGCAAGGTCGCCGTGACGCGCGCGTGCGCAGCGTTCGAAACGTCACCATCGTCACGAGACATGTGTCGTCAAAAAGACGTCACAAGGTGGGCTCTATCACTCTTTAGGGAGTTAGCGGCGCGAAGTTCTTGGCCTATAGCTTTTTTTTTTTTGCTTCTGTTCTTGTTTACGAATAACGTAATTGCGTAAGTTGTAAATGCTACCCCAATGCGTGGGATGAGAAATTTCTCGTAAGATAAACTGAACTATATTTTCACTAAATCAACTATAGTTTAAATTTAGTTAAACTATAGTTAGTGCTATAGCGGTATAAACTGATGTAGTGTCTCTTTAAGGTTCTCCTAAATTTTAGTATACTAGTTCTTTTTTTTTGCATTCCGACCCCAATCGTCATGCGGTTGACGCCGTGGGCGGGATTCCATCCCGCGACCTCTGCAACAGAACGCCTTAAGCCACTGAGCTATACATAGCACGGCGTGTGCAGACGGGGCATTTCACAGCTCATCTTCGAAACGATCGCCTGGTTTTGTTATTTCGGCTTCGACCGAGGGTTTGCTCTATTAGAAGCGTACACGGAGCTCGCGTCAACACGGACGTGCGGATTGACTTCGGAAATGATGGAGTGGGTTTAGGCAAATGAGATTGCGGCGGTGGTGCCAATTGCGCAAGCACGTGAAGAGAGAAAGAGCAAAAAAAGAGAGATTTGAGGGCAGACACAGCCGCATTCTGCGCCTGGCTGCGGTAATTGCTGGCATATCTAATTTTCGCCGTCGCCACCCAAACGAAAGAGGTCAAACGTTAATGAGAAATCTGCCCGTCGAATTGCGTTCCTGTGTACGCAGCGGAGGTAGAATTGTAGATGTGAAAGCCCTTGCCATGACTAGCTTTTTTTCTTTCTTTCTTTTTCTTTTTGAACAGGCGGCGACGTGTCGGAAACGTATACAGGACTAAAACAAATAAAAAAAAAAAGGAGACCTGCGTCGTCTCTTTGCATTTCATTTGCAGTGACCTGCTTAGTGGTGAAGACTTCTCTCTTCCATATGATAAAGAAGGTCGTGTGTTCTCGCATGTGTCTGCAGTTATACTTGCGTACTATACTAAACGCAGGTAAACTATACTGCACTTCGAGCGTTCCTGGTGAAACCCAGTGCACACGGCAGCCACACTGAAAAAAAAAAAAAAACAATCTTGCAGTTCTCGCGCGCCGTGGTAATCGGTGCAAGCTATAACAAGCTTCGGCAAACCGGCGCGGGCTAACTCTGCCCATCTTGATAAGAGGCGGGACACGCCGTGGCGGCATGCAGATGTACAGGGGATATCGCGGTGCGCTGCTAAGCTCGGAGGGCGCGGGTTCGAATCCCAGCCCCGTTGGCGCCGCATTTCGGTGGATGCGAAAAATGCAGAAACGCGTGTGCGTATACCGTGTATTGGGGGCACATTAAGGAGCCCAAGGAGGTTAAAGAAAAACTGCTGGAGTGGAAACGATGTCCCAAAGGTGAAGTAGCACAAGAGGGGTATGATAAAACTATAGATAAACGATAAAAAATGGTGAAGCGCTTTTCGCACATTCCCCGCAAGTTAACCTCCTTGGTTAATCATGACTTATTTTACCAGAGAGATACTTATCTACGTGTATCTCTGTATTACTGGTTTTAGTGGGAAATCTGAATATCCTGGCATATTGTATTGGGAAGAGCATCATCAGTATTCAGAAGAAATTATTATTTTCATTGGGAACAAACAGCTTTTATTTTCTAATTAACCTAGCATTACAGTGACAGAGCCACATCACTTAATCTGTAAGCGGAAATCACCAGACAAGGTTCTGTTTCAGGTGAAGGAGGGGCAAGCATTGACTTCACCTTTCTCGGTAAGAATCTATGGGAGCTTCCGCTCCAGCAGTTTTTCTTTAACCTCCTTGAAAGAGCCCCAGGTCGTCGAAACTACTCCGCAGTCCCACACTACAGCCTGCTTCACACTGAGTTCGTGCTTAGATTTGGCACGTATAACGCTAGAAATTATATATATATATATATATATATATATATATGAGCTCCGCCGACGAACGCGCCCTGCAGCCGTTAACCAAAGGCGGCGATGACACGTGACACACCGGCAGCTACTTAGCGTTGGCACGCGAGAAGAGTGCGTGCGGTTGTGGCCTAACCATTGGAGAATCGTGCCGGGACGCCGAAGTTCGATTCCGCCGTTGGACAAGCGTTTATCTTATTTCCTGCGTGCGAGCTATTCGGCGAGACCGCAGCAGCAGCAGCCACGCTCGGCGAAATCCGGAAGGGTCCGCTGAGAAAAAAAAAGCTATGCTGTAAAATAAACCAAGTGTAAGAGCCATAGCGCACAGCCTTGAGAACTCGAACTCGGAACTTGAGCAACCTGCACGTAAGTCTTGCGCCTGCAATTTCGGGCCTCCGAAATATTGGGCAGGCTGTTCACACCTCGGTGCGACTTTTTTCCAGCTCAGTCTTGAGTTCCTTGGATGCCCTTTTTTTTTATTGATCCGTAATCACTTTCGCCAACTACCTGCAGTGCAACGAACATCGGGGGCTTGTGTCAGCCCATTAGCAGTGACAACCGCCCGCGTGTTCCAATGAAGTAATCGGTGACAAATTGATTGATTGATTGATTGATTGATTGATTGATTGATTGATTGATTGATTGATTGATTGATTGATTGATTGATTGATTGATTGATTGATTGATTGATTGATTGATTGATATAGTGGTATTGAGAATGTTGGAAACTTTCGTCGCCAGCTTTATCGCAACTTTAACTGCCAAGTGACTAGACATAGACGTCATTAAGAAATTTGTAAATGGAGCACATGTATGCAGCCACACGCAGTAACGAGCATTGAGCGTCGACGCTTCAGTGTTTTCATTGCACTGGCATCGAGCAAACGGTGGGAGTTGCCGCACAGGCCTTGTCAATGGCGACAGACAACGTACGACTTGGTCGAGAACTTGCCTTCGGCTGGCATTCCGGCACACCGTTGCGGCAAGCTCGCCTTCCAATGCGAACGCTTCGAAACGAAAGGAGCCGACTGCTATGCGGGTGCCCCCGACGGGAGACCGCGTGGGAAATTTGCGGGCGCAGGCCGCAACTGTCTAGTGCACTTACGTTAGTTTATGGCGTGCGCCTTCGTGGATCTCCATGAGATATATGAAATGGGGCCCGATTTCAAGTAAGTCTGTGTAGATAGTTTGCACAGACGTCACCGCGGCCGACATGTTTAGTTACTAGCAGGTCGAGAAGGAGTGTAATGAAGAAACGTGACAACATGAAACCACGACACGCCCACCTTTTGTCGAACGGCAAGGCGATAGCAGTGATAAATCGGTGAAAAACAGTCACCGTCAATGAGCAAAACAATGTGTGCGTCATGATACAGTGAACTGACATCACCGTGGCCGCCATGTTCGGGTACTAGCGCAGTGAGAGGCGCGTCTGTGACGTCACTTGAAAACTATCTATACGTAGAAACTTGAGAAGAATGCTAGGGAGGAGGATGAGGAGGATGGAAAGGAAAAAAGGAAAGGTAGGGAGGTCAACCAGACGCACGTGCGGTTTGCTACCCTATACAGGGGAAGGGGTTTGAGGGAAGTAAATAAAGGAGAGGGGGAAGAAGGCGCTATCGGTGTGAGTACGTACGGATGTCCATAACTTCACACCTACAATCGGTCACTGAGGCCAGTCGCTTTCATGAAATGTAGTAGAGCGCGCGCCGCTTTGTAAGCCTGCGACGCGTGGGGCCACGGTCCGAGAATCTTTGTCTCTGAAAATGGTCTGTTATCTTATCGGTTGAACACCCTCTGACTAACGTCGCGTTCGTTGTCATTGTTGTTCCAAAGTACGCATACTAAGATAGGAATGCTAGGGACTGCGCAAATATCGATGAAACTAAATATAACAGGGGTTTAAGACAGAGGACGGCTTGGACGGCTTGGATTACAGAGCAAACGATATATAGCCAACGTTTTCGTTCGGATTAAGACGAAAAAAAAAAAGGAAGTTGGGCAGACCATGCAATGCCTAGAGTAGATAACTGGTGCTGTAGTAGAGTAACGAACAGATGCCAAGGGAAAGGGAATGCAGTGAGAGATTAGGTGATCTGTTGAGATCAGAAAATGTGCAGGCATGGACTCAACTGGCGCTGTAGACAAAAGTAGTTGAAGACCGCTGCGAGAAGATCGATTGATTGATTGATTGAAAACTTTATTGTTCCACCGAGCCGGGGTGCCCGCCTCTTAACCTACACGTAGGTAGGGGGGGAGGACGAAGCGGTCCCCGCGCGTTGAGGACGGTGAGTCTTCACGGCCTCAACGGCCAGGCGGATTGCTCGACGCTGGTCGCCTTCAGCCTCGCTCTGGAGCAAGGCCTCCCAGGCTTCTCTACCGTCAATGTTTTCCTTGGCCCCTGGGGAGCCAGCACACTCCCATATTATATGGTCTAGCGTACCTTTTTGCTTACAAATTTTGCAGAGGGCGTCGTTATAGTCCCTCGTCTGTGTTAAGTAGATCCAATGTGGCGATGTATAATTGTTGTCCTTCGTCCTGCAGTTGACGTAAGCAAGCTGATGGTGGTGGTGGTGATGATGATGTATTATGCAAGGCCAAGTTAACCTATCTCGCCTACTCATTTCTCCTGCGTACTTGCTTCTTTCTTGTTTCATTATTATTACCTGTCATGACGCAGAAAAAGAAATATTTGCGAGCGCGCTCTTCCTTAGTTCTTTATATCTCGCCGGCGTTATTTCTTGTAGTTTCCTTTTTGTTTTTATTTGGACATCTAGCGTGGACCGTGGAAGCTGGCGTGCCGGTGATATCGCTTGACATTCTGTTCTCGAATATGGTCGCCAAGCACTCGCACTGACAAGCACTGATATATCTGGCATGAAGTCATTACCGGTTAGGACTTGTGCACCGCGACCACCTTATACCTTCTTCTACATCGGGCCTATGCACGGCGCGTAATCCGCAAAAGAAAAAAAGAAAAGACTGCGGAAGGCAGGGAACCCAGTCCGGCGGGTGTTTGCGCGGGAAAGAACGACGCAGTCGTTTGTCAAACGCGGAATGCCGCCGTAGCGCCGTTCAGCGACATTGTACGCCTAATCGAACGTGCGCCTTGTTAACGACGACAGAAGCAGCAGCGGCAGCCGCCAGGGGGACACGCGATAACTTCGCTAGTTAGCCTCCCGCTGGGCGCGCACGTGCCGGAGCGGTTTGCCCGAGCGCTGCGATGTCCATGCCGATTCCGCGTCGATGACGATCTGGTTGCTCGTGTTCGAAATCCTCGCCAACGACTCCCCCATCGCGCAGCTGTAGGGTCCTGTTCCTCCTGGAAGGCTGAATAAAAGAAAGATAGGAAAGCGACAGACACACGGAGTGAGGGAGATAGAGAGAGAGAGAGAGGTAAAAAGAAATGACAAACTTCCCGAATCAAACCAGCCGTGAGACTAAACACGAAAACAGGGATGTCGGCACGCCTGTCATATCCCCTCCCGCCCGGCTTCTCGTTTCTCTTTCCCCCATTTCTCGTTATTTTTTTAATGTTCGTGTTTCTCTATCACTATCCGTCTATCCGTGTTCCGCTATCCCTCTATCGGTTTGTATCTGTCTCTCGCCTCGTTTCGCGCTATTCCGTGCCCTTTCGGCTGTACACGTCGCCGACCTGTCCCTCTCGGTATTATATATATATATGTGCGCTCTACACGGCGGAGGACATCTCCTCCTCCAGCTTCTTTGTTTTTTCTTCGTTTGTTTGGATTTACGCGCTGCGCCAGGCGTATATAAACTCGGTTTTATTTGTTGTCGTAGCTTTCCGACTTGGCCGCGCCTACCTTCTTCGATGCTCTTCGATCGGCGAGCGCGTTTCTCGGTTCGTGCTGGAAGGATGCCCAGCCGGTGGCGGTGGCGGCGGCGGTGGCGGCGGCTGTGCCGCGGTGGGGGCCGATCGAGCGAGCTCGCGCGTGCGTGATCGCGCGTTGTGTACGACCGTGCGTCTCCCGAAGCTTCTCGCGCCGCACACGCGGCGTGGCGGCTGTGTGCTTACGCGGCGGCAGGCCTCGCGCCCTTTGCATAATTATTTGCTGGCGGCGTGCTAATTGGCATTCTTTCGCTGGCCCCCGTCGTGCGTGCGCTTCTGTTGCCTTTCTTGTTTTTTGCTTTATCTCGTGTTTCAGCGCTGCGATTGGAACCCCTATGCGAAAATAAAGGGTGGATGAAACTTGGGAGGGGACGAGGGATGGTTGGGCGGAGGAGGGGGGGGGAGGTTGTGCCGTATTTGCGCGCGCATAATTACGCTCTATAACGTACAGTCGGACTTTATCCTCCCACGATTTGTGAGGGGCATCGGACGTGAAGGTGTAGAGTCAGTATAGCTTGACGGGGCCGTCCTTGGTTGCTTGGAATGCGTGACATGAAAGGTTAACGCCGCGTTCCCAGTCGACCACAGTGGTGAGTCTTGAGCAGTATAGGAATTCAAGGAAGTTTCGCGTCTTCTCATTAGATTTTTAGAGACTCGTTTGGTGGACATGTGATGAGTTACCGCAGTGATATTCTATGAGATAAAGCTTTATTATAGAGTCCTTGATGAGGTCCGGGTGTGTGTGTGAAACGGCGGTTTTCTTTCTAATATAGATGCACAGCCGGTTAGCTAAAAAAGTTCGCAATGCCTGTTCTATCTTGTCATTCCATGCATGCGGCCATATCCTTACAGTTATAGCTCTCACCCGTTCGTGAATGGTTCGTCTTGCCTCATGCAAGCGCGCCAGGCAGTAGAATCATTCTGCCGCTTGTGCGTATATTAACAGCTTAGGAGGTGCTTTCGAGCACGGTAACGTCAGTGGTTTGGAACAAGCAAAGAAACAAACAAACAAACAAGCGAGTAATGAAGCGATGAAAGAAGGAAGCAAACAAATAACAAGTTATTTAAACTTCAGCGACTCCGAACTCGGGGACTTCAGAACTCATTCACTGTGACAGCGACAGGCCTCTCACACCGGATGCACATCATCGGCTCGGTCTCGTGCAGCTTCTTTCATTGAGATGCGTGCAGCATCGGGCCTATGCCACAGGCTAAGCATGCGCGCTTCTGCCCGCCCCACTCGAACCTTCGCCTTATAATTTTCCCTAATTTTCTCGATGCGGGAGCTAAGTGCGAGGATCTACGGTATATATATAGGAGCGCGGACGAGCGCATACATTTGCCAGTGTTCGCAACCTCCGAACGACGCGTACAGCAGCGATCGGCAAGGATACAATTAAACCGCCCGCGATTCCGCCGCTATATAACGCTGCGGCGCGAACTTCGTTATAAGCGAATAGAAAACGCCAAACAAAATACAATAAAGAACAACAAAAAGAGAAAGATAAGGGGGAATCACAGCCAGGTAGCCTCGAACCAGGAAGAGGAGAGAAATATTCCTATCGCTGCTGGGCGAACCACGCTCTCAGAGCAGCTGCGCCGCAGCAACCTCGGCGGTCGGTCTCTTGTCATTTTTGCGCCGTCCCGCGGGCCAATTACGGCCGCAGCGCGGGTGCATTTTTCGGTTAACCAGGCGCGCATTAATCGGCCTGACACGGACGCCATTTTCGTCCCCCTTCGCCTTTCCCCTGTTTTTTGTTATTTTTTGCATTCGTCCTTTTCCTATACACACATCGTCGACGGGAGGCAAATGTGTATGCGCACAGTCGAAGCGCATCGTCGCGCATGAAACCAAGATGAAAAGAGCGAAAAACAATATATCTATATATATCAGACACGTGTAGATAAAGGGGAAGGGCGACATACGCGCATGCTCTGCGATCATGAAATGCCGTATGTATATGTGTGTATGCTGTGACTGCAGCCCGCGTTGCGTCCTATTCAGAACGCGGCCCGTTCTTCGTTCACACACGCGCACACACACACGTGCGCATGCGCAACGTGAGCAAGATGTGCCTATGCGCCTGCGGGGAGCTCGAAGCGTCGCCTGCACAAAACTGTGGGAAGTCACGTAGGCCCGCGTTCTCTGCGCGATCCAAACAACGGGGGCGACCCATCCAGAGCGACTTCGTCGTCCTGATACGCGCACTCACACGAGACGATGATCGGCGCCGACCGAGAAGTGCGCGGAGCGGCGAGGAGGTGGAGGAGGAGGAGGCCCCGAATACTTCGTGTGTCGAGCGGTCAAAACGCGAGTCGCTGGCTGCGACCTTTAACAAGCGCGCGCGAACGCTCCCGTGCTTCGAGCGATTATAAAGAGAGAGCGCGCCAGCACACAGGCACACACACACACACGTGCGCGCACTTGGCTCGGCGACCGCCGCGTATAGAGCTAATACTGTCGTGAACTCCGCCGTACCCTCCCTCCCTCCCTCCCTCCCTCTCTCTCTCTTTCTCGAAGCGTCGCCGTTTCGCGAGGCTTTTCTTCCTCATTTAAGCGAACGCGCGGAGCAGAAGTTGCGAGCTGTCCGTTCCCGGAAAACCGTGCATTGTTGCGTAAAGCGTGGGAAGCGCGCGTGGATCGAGGTTGCATTATAATATACGACGTCTCAGCGAAGAGCTGCCCCCCCCCCCCCCCCCCCACACACACAGCTAGTAGCTATGTGTGTGTGTGGAGGGGGGGGGGGAGGTGTCATACCGACCTGCCAAATTGGCAAATCGCCTTTAGGTACGATTTTGGCACACTGCGCTTTTCCGTAGCCAAATCCGTGGTGACACGACAACGTGCCAAATGCCGCCACATATTAAATCTCGCCGTTTTGTCAGCTCAGATAGGACACTTTCGCCTCGTCTCTGATCGACTTAAAAAAAAAAAAAAAAACGCGAACGTGGCGGAATATGGCAGCGTTGAAGCGGACAGCCGCAGTTTCGTCCTCATATCGTCACGCCATGGCACGAGGAAGCGGAGGTGCCATCGACACTTTCAATGCGATCAAGAAGAGAAAAATTCGAGCCAATCTAATGGCGCCAACTTTGCCTCCGATGACGTGGTGGCCGAATTCTGAATAATGCCGTTATTTTTTTTTTCATTTTGGAAAACATTATAGTTCAAAGCAGAAAACAACGAAGAAATGTATAGCGCAGTGCCAAGGCAGTGGTCTGGTCATGTTTCCTGTTGATTGGTTTAGAAGCGTGGATCGAGCTGCCATACCCAGCGTGACGTCGCGAAGATGCGGTGACGCTGCCGTCGCATTCACTGCAGGCAAAAGAAATGTCGAAGAGTTTTAAATCTGAGTTCGAGTTCTTTTGACAGCTAAGCGTGCGGTGCCAATTTTCAGTTCTGACTAATCCAGCGAGGAAGGTAGTTTCCGCACAGACAGCATCGAAGTAAACAATCGATGCAGGATGTGTGTGTATGTGTGTGTGTGTGTGTGTATGCATATATATATATATATATATATATATATATATATATATACCCATTACCCGCCGTGGTTGCTCAGTGGCTATGGTGTTGGGCTGCTGAGCACGAGGTCGCGGGATCGAATCCCGGCCACGGCGGCCGCATTTCGATGGGGGCGAAATGCGAATACACCCGTGTACTTAGATTTAGGTGCACGTTAAAGAACCCCAGGTGGTCAAAATTTCCGGAGTCCTCCACTACGGCGTGCCTCATAATCAGAAAGTGGTTTTGGCACGTAAAACCCCATAATTTAATATATACGCACGCACGCACGCACGCACGCACACACATTGTTGTCCAAACAAGATGGCGGCGGCTGGGTGGAATGCATGGAAATTTCTCGATAGGAAGACCGCCTGTGCACAAGAAAGCCTAGTTACGTTTTTTTTAAGCGTTTAATGTAAGCTACGTTGCGTTCTTTATAAGTTGGCACCTGAAGAAAGTTTTAAAGAATAGCGATAATATGTGCTTTTGTTCGATAGATTTTTATTGTCTACCCCCTGTGGCATCAGATCGCAGAGATGTCTTCCAGATGCGTTCATTTACGCGACCTCAAAGCAGATCTTCTTAGCTGTGAACCTAGACTGTCTCCAGTGCTGACCAGATTTGGAAGACACTTTTAGACTAGTAGACGCAAGAGGATTGGCGTTCTATGTGGTGTTACGGAAGCCGCCTGCGTTATAGCAAAGCTGCGGACGTTGGGTTCTTGCGTACGCAGGTTGCTTGCCTTTTCTAATCTAAAACGCACTCTACTAACAGGAATGTTTTCGGCAGGCGTGATTAATGCACGTGACCATATATTCAGAAGGTGCTTTGCAGAGATTGCTCTCCGAAGCAGAAAAGGGCGAGTGGAAGTGTCAATTGATATAGTTCTCTGCCATAGTTTTCTTTTGCCTGGTACGCCTGTTTGTAAACATGCATATTGCACGAACTCTTTAACTTAGCACTAGTTATCGATGTTACTCCTTGAATTCTCTTTAGCTCTCCGCCCATGAGCAGAAGGTGCCTTGCAGGGACGGAAATGATAGAAGTTTACTAGTTTGCCGACTACATTGTGAGGGCAACGTTCAAGCACACTAAACAAAACGGACGTGTGGCGACCGGCGACACTGACACGAGCAGTACACATTCCAAGCACAGCCGGAGTTCCACCATCGGCGACCTGGAGTAGCCGAGTCGGAGCAATATATATGGCTCAAGGTTCCACGGACCAGTCACTTATACGAGCAGTTTAAGAAACTGGCTGGTCGTATGACCTCATCGTATTTTACGACTAGATCGTGCAATGCAACAGGGGGAAAACGCCCTCAGATCTGCTATTAGCGTTCTACTAACACCTTAGCCTGTCGTCACCACGGACGTCATAAAAACCTCTCTAACAGGCACGACGGGCCACGTTCTTGAACCGTACCAAACAGTATTATAGCTACATACTTATCCACCTTGCGTGCGCCAAATTGGTTTCAACGCGTCTTACGGGAACCTTGAGCAGACGAGCTCCTCATTGCGAGCTTGTACAACGCTGTTCGAACAGCAGACGACACGACTCTGTGGGTTGTGCATATGTATGCTGCGTCGCAGATTGGAAGCTTTGGCTTCCATACGCGAATTTTACGCGACGGAGTATACCGAGCTCTTTGTGGCGGCTTTCTTCGAGGTTCTTATCTCTCTCTCTCTCTCCTTTCGTCTCTTTGGATCCCTTAGATGGGCGAAAGCGTTTGTTAGGCTGCGCAGCTACGTGGCAGAGGAGTGTGTGTGTGTTTCGCAACGTGTTGAAGAAGCAGAGAGAGAATAAAAAACGAAATAAAGAAACCGAAGGACGGGGACTTCCTCATCGACAGCCTTCGAATCTTGAGCCGGCGATCGCGGAGATGCCGTGAGTTTTAATGGCGCTGGACCCTCCCACCCCCCTCTTGCGTGTTGTCGGACCCACACGACTGTAGCGGTTGCCCGCCGATCTGCAGCTGCCGGTATAGCTGACCGGCCTTATTTTTTTTGGCACCCTTTCTTTATTGCCACGGGAAGCCGTCGAAACAACATGGGCTGCACGTTAATCTTCGGAGCCCATTTCGTTCAATTCGACGACGAATTGTGTGAGCCGTGCCATGGGATCCTGCATTCTACGACGTGCCTGGGTAGACATGCGCGTACACGTGCAACCGTTATAAAACTTCGAGAGTGGAGCTTCCGGCGGTAGCTCACTCATTAGATTGTTCTCGCTTGTCCGTAAACGTATTACCGTTTATGGTAAACCGACATATCGCCGCCGTGGAAGGCTGTATAGGAACGTCGGTGGCGACATCTTGTAACGTTTTGTCCAAACGAAACGCGTTAAAAGTTCTTCTTACGAAGATGTGCTCCTCGAAGAGAGAGAGAGAAAAAAAAAGAAAGAAAACGGACGGTATGTTAACGATGCTGTCACCACCGACTTTCTAAACCAGCAGCTAAGTAGATTATGATTGGGCACCGCAACAATAACTCTTTGTCCTCTACGGTTAAGCTCTGCGCCAAAAGATGACGCCGCTCACGCAAACGTCTCTGGTAACCAGATATTCCGCGAGGGGGTAATACGTTTACGCACAAGCTCAAACACCTGTTAGCGAGTTTCATGTTAACCGTAGCGGAGCACCTGGCAACCGATGACGTGGATGCCAGTAGGATAGAGCCCCTTAAACTGCGTAAAGCAGCGCAACGCTTTGAAGAATTCCACCTCCTCCTCGCGCGCTCTGGCCAAGGCCGACGCCGCGTCGCTATTGGCCTAATAGCATCACGTGGGCCTTCTCGCCGTGCTTCAACGCCATTTTCGCTCGAGAAGTGTCTGCGGAGTGGCGAGGAGCACATGTTGGCGCCGTTGCTATGCGCGAGCGTTGTAGGCGGCGCCACGGTCGAGGAGGGAGCGTGAGAGAGGAGAAACGGGGAGGAGGGAAGGCAGAGGAGGAGAGGTGTCGCTACTTTACGAAGTTTAAGGGGCTTTACAGTAGGAAAGCTGGTACGGCCATCTTCTGGCGAAACGTTTAACCAGAGTAGACGCGGAGCTATCATTGTAGTGACCTTCCATACTCTGCTAAGGTGCTGCTGTGAAGTGTCGGCGGCAGTATAATTGTTAACACGCAAGATTTTCTTAGTTATTACTTCGACAAGAATATCTACTAAGCACACACACACATATTTGTAACACGTTGGGGCTGAGCGAAGCTTTACCAGATGTCGCTACCAGCGTTGCTACTGCCGTAGGGTAATGCGTCATGCGAGCTAGCCAAAACTACATATCGCTCCTGCTGGAGCGCCGCGAAGCGGGTCGTTTCACTATAAAACCTTTAGTCTGTCCAAAAACGCATTGCAGTTTACGGAATAGCGGCATACCGGTGAGGTAGACATGCGCAGGCGCACTTCTGGTGCCATCGTGTGACACTGACGCGAACTATAGCACACTGAACTATACGGTATAATTGCAACGACCACGTTCTACCCATCCGTCGGCGCAAAGGCGCTAACAGCAACATTTGTAAACGCACGCTTATGATATTACTAGTGTTTTTCCCCCTTCTTCGAGAACATTGACGTAATACAAGACTGCTTTCAGTAGCGTCGTGGTTAAAGAAAGTGTCACAAGATTGCGCTATCGGCGACGCTGCGCGCAGCCGTCGTCGTAGATATCTCCGGTGTTCCGGCATTTCGTAAAATACAGTACGCTAAGGAACAGACTTAGAACTCTCTATTCCCCACGACCCGCATCGTACACCATGTACAAAACCTTCCCTGCAAGTCCCTGCTGCTCTCTCCGCTAGGAGTATCAATACAGATCGTTAGCTTGTGGGCTTGCTCCCACATTCAACATTCACTACAGGAAATGTTTTCTGCCTTCCCAATCCAGCCCCCTCCTGGAGCGAATATATTGATATACCCCAGAAAGCTTACGACGAACATTGCGGAGCCTTCTGGTGCAGCACATAAGACTATTGATCTGGACGACTCCATCAATATGTAGACAGTGGACCCTGCAGCAAAATAAGTGTTTGTCGCTTTTTCGTTACGGCCTATATGTGAGCTGGCCTTCTGCGTTTAGCGACGCTTATGTCTTACTCTAAGCATCCGTTGTGGATGGTGTTTTGACTGAAGGGCACACGCTTAGCAAAAGACTATTAAACATAGTATGTAATGATCGCGGAAGAATTGTTATTGACGCTAAAAGAGGCACTAAACAAGAATGGTCAGTGGAACTACACTAGTAAATCGCACGTCTGCAATAGCAAGACGGTCACCCTTAGCATGACAGGAGGCTCGGAAAACTTTGAAAACCGCGTAGTCGTAGCACGTGTGGCGATGCCGCAGCCCTGACGTTCCTGGAGCAGGGTGGCTGTTCTGCCGAGCGCGGACGTTCGGCCTTGTTGGTACGTCATACTTAGGAAGGGTTAGGCAACATAAACGAATGACGAGGACGTGAAGAAAACGCGCACAAGCGCTTGTGTGTGCCTTCTTTTCACGTCCTCGTCGGCTACTGTCTTAGCGCTTCCTAAGTCGCTTACATTCCGTACATTAATTCCGTCATCTTATCGACTTCCACCATCTTGGCAGTTTGAGCCAATCAGGAAGGGCGTGGCTGTACCGTGAGCTAATCAGAACTGACAAGATGGCGAAGTTGACAGTATGGCGGAACTTGGCAATGGCAGCATATATCATTTGAGCTCGCGCTGTCTTCGTAGACGCCTCCTTTTAATTTGTCCCGCGATACAAATTGAATGTAATATAGCGCTAGGACAATCCAATGGGAATTAGAAACAATGGTAGTCTGGAAGAATATGCGAAGCAAACGTGCCCTGCAAACCGTAAAAAAATATGAAAAGAAAGTGAGCTAGGCGAGATGCGAAGGCGTCGAAACAGTTTTTGCAGTTTTCTCACAAATATCACCGATGGTTCATAAAGCCATCACAGTTGTAAGCTTCTTTATTCCTTAAACACGTTGCGAACATTGTACGCGTAGAAAGAACACTGCAGCCTGTAGCAAGAATATTTGAGTCATTGTCAGGCCAGCCACCATAACTGCAACTACTAATCCTTGAGCTCTTGATGCGTTATATTGCGAAATCAACTGAAATATATGTTAGCAGAAGACAAGCTCCTTATTATGCAGCTTATGTGGTCTTCTAATGCAAGAATGAACAGTAATTAAAGGCAGCGATACAGAGCAACACGTCAAACTTCTCGTCGAAGCTGGTAGTCTATAGACCTCCCAAAACGCCATTATTTCACATTACCCTCCGTAATAAACGAGAAGACAGGGAACCGAGGGGTCCTATTTTTATTGATCATATCATGAAAAACCAACAAACAATGACGCCAAGGACAACACAGGGGAAATTGTACTTACTAATTGAATTGAAGAAATGATAAATGAATGGAAATTAAAATGAATGAAAAAACAACTTGCCGCAGGCGGGGGACGATCACGCGTCTTTGCTTTACACGTACGATGCTCTTAGCAATTGAGTTACCGCGGCGCCGTCTTTCCATCCACTTTTGGGGGCATTTATGTTTTTACTACTAGAACTAACCATGGGAGTGTTCGCCAGCGCCACCACTCGCAGACTTTGTCCTTGGCCAAGGTCTTTCTGTGAGTGGTGGCGCTGGCCGTAGCTTAAAGAAGCTCAGCTATGGTGACGGTGTACAGAACTAACGGTGGAGATTGAGTTCGGCGTCCATATTTTTTTTTTCTTAAATACCTCCCGAAGCGAGTACCGGTAGTACTGAGGGTGCATTCGTTGGAACCTTATTTTTATCCTCTTTTTCCCTCAACCTCTTGCTTAAGTGTGACATCACGTCTTCCACCATTTCGTCCTTTAATTTTTTTCCTTGTTAATCGACATTCTTATGAGTAATTTTCGGCACTAATAGCGCCTTAGCCCCATATATATAAGTGAAATAGAGCTGCAGGAAGCGTGGGCTTCCAATCTCTCCGCCCGATTCCCTAGATAAATCTATCTCTCTATGATATGGTGCTCTGCTATATATAGCCTCTCCCATAGGCCAGCCCCGGCTTCCTAGCTCTTATTTTTGTCATCATTTACGGGCTCTGGACTCACTTGGAACCCGAAAGGCCAGTTGACACGAGACAAATTATCAAATCAAGCCGAGGTGACGTTTCATTTTATTACAGCCGCCGTATGTGCGTAGCCGCTTCTTTACTGCCTCGGTGAATATTGTCGTGACCGGCGATTTTCTCGGCAACCCGCTTCCTTGCTCGCGCGTATTAATTTGCCCTATAATGGGAACTATATATACGCCGTCTCGGCTATTGGGAGAGAGAGGGGGGGGGGGGGGAGAGAGAACGGCCGGAACAGCGCTGCGGGCGTTGTTTCGCGGACGTTTGACCCCGAGCTACGACCTCGTTTGGCGGTGAGCCATTGTGGCGGTTCCGCCTATACAGGCCTGTGGCAGCTCTTATATAAACGCCGGGGCCCCCTGATAGCGAGCGACCGTGGGAGCTCGGCGCCATAAATTTCTCGACGCGAGCCGGTCAGTTTGAGAAAAATGCACGTTTTAACTCGACGATGTGCGCGCCGGAAGGGGGCGCCACTGTCCTTATAATCTGGCCCGTAGCGCGCGCGCTCGGCGCTAAAGTGTGCTGGCGTTTATATATGTATATATATATAAAAACGAGGCGATGCCACCATGCGTACGCAGTGCGTGTATACGCCGAGAGTCGCCATCGATTGCCGCCCTGATTGCAGGCTCGTTGAACGACTTGGGAGGAGGCAATAATAGTGCGTCATGGGACGGCTTTCTTGTTTCTCTCGGTTCGGAGGACGAACGATGACGACGACGACGACGAACGTACCCCCTCCTTCTGGAGCTTCTTCTATAATAAATACTTCTGGTCACGTCGCCTAAACTAAACACGGGGGCCCACCAGCAGTAATGGAAAATACCTCGCCCCTTTGATGCTTTAAAGGTTCCCTCGCGGCAGAAGCAGCGCACGGTAAAGAAGAATCGCGAAAAAAAAACGAAAATTTCAAACTTCGTGAAGTCATTTTACGAAGGCACGCTGCATCGTTAACTTCCTGGACGATGTATGCAGTGCATCTTTCTATCCCTCAGTCGCTTCACTTTTGAGGTTTTGGCTGAAAGCTCCCGTATATCTTAATATTTGTCAAATGCCGTGACGTCGAGGGGGGAAAGAAAAGAAGGAAGCCTGAGAGTTTGAAGCAAAACTGCTTTGTTGTATTCTTACATTACTTCCTTTCTTTTTCTTTTTTTTCGGGACGCTCGCCCTGAGCCATAAAGTTTGTTTAAATAATATCATGGAGGACATCTTAATTTGAGAAATTGCAAGTCGTGGTTAAGCGAACCGCCTTGTTATGCCCTTGCCATGTTCAGTAGTCAAATGTTAGTGCATGACAGCTTGGTTTAGCAGTCACATCCGGTCGAGTACAATAGCACACAGGCTATCGGCTTAGCACCACGCCTGGTGGAATTATGCTAAACGGACCACCGCAAAAGCGAGTGAAAGGGGAAGGGTCCGTAGTTCAAAATAAATCTTCGCCTCATCGTTGGGTGTTCTGGAGGCATAATGGCGCATAAAGAAATAGAAGTAGGTCTGCCAACATCTGCACCTGACACGGACAGTGTCCAAAAACATAATTCTGGCGTCGGAATGTGAGATGAAAGTACATGTACGCTTAATGCACTCGTCAGTAAACCTTTAAGCAATCCGGCATGGGGGGCGGGACAAAGACAGGGAGAGAAGCAGAAGAAAGGGGAAATCCGGTTTGCTACCCCTGCACTGGGAGGAGGGAGGGGGCAACCTTTACGTGTGGCTTGGCTCGCGGCTCAGCACGACAGCACGATCAGACCACGGCAAGGAACGTTGTCCTTTGTACACAAGGAATTTTAATTTTTGATCCATAGACACCGCTATGTTCGACTGTTACATGAACAATTTCTCGATTTCGTGTGCAGCGACGTCAACTTATTTGCTCATCAGCCCTGTAATGCCCAACGTATGCTACACTCCTCTGATACCTCGAACTTCCAATTTAAGCAAACTGAACGCCTATAGCCTGACGTTGTTGACACGCTGGATAGAGCTATCAGTTTTGGAGAATTCAGGAAACCGACCAATATTCAATTATTTTTTATGCTAATTAGGTTACAACTCAACTAACATTTCAGTGTTCTTTTATTGTACAAGTACGCTTTCCATGGCCAGAAATAAAGGTCACAAAGTTGCTGTAACTTTTTCTCAGGTGAAATTGTGTGTATATAGGCCTTACACCGTTCAATACCGATCGCATCTGTGCAATTATCCCAAGAAATGCGAATCGACCGCACAACCGACCATTCTTCGTTACACTTACAAAGAAGCCCTTGCCTAGCAGACCTTGATGTATAATTGCCACTGCAATGCTTCCGCAAAAGAGCACACACGCACAGGCGGTCCTTCGACGCTAGCAATGTCACGCATGTGACGGCGCACTTTCCTGCATTCCGAACACGCGTACGCGTTCATGAATTCCCCAAAACGCGCCCGCTGCCACGATACCCGCATGGACGGGTGCAATCATGTATGCTCGGAAATATGCACGCGTATGCAGTGCGGGCCCGCCAGCTTGCCCGGGGAGTCGATTACGGTAGCGACAAAATGACCGTAATGACCAGTGGGGGTCTTTTCGGGCTGGCCCACAGGCAGACGGCATGCAGCAGCAGCAGTAGCTGTAGCTTTACCTTCTCGTCTTCGGAGGCGGAAAGTGCGGGGTCACACCGCGCTCGCCATTTTCATGCGGCGTCACGCAGACAGCGAGAGCGTGCGAGAAATGCTAGGAACCCGGCGAGCGGGGGTTTGCGGATGCCGCAAGCCGAGGACAGCGAAGGAGTTCGAGAAGAAAAAATTCACGTTGGTAGAATTAATCCGTCGACGACCGTCAATATCGGTGCGAGAGCATTTAAACGAAAAGTGGCCTCGAGTGGGACTCGTTATTGTCATCGCCACCATCGACACAGACGCCCCCGCGCGGAGGTTCTGTGGCTGCGGCGCCCTGCTTGGGAGAACGAGTTCGTGGGTGCGATCTCCGGCCGTCGAAGCCGCCTTTCGATAACGACGAAATTCGAAAGCGCTCTCTAATTACCTTTAGGGGCACGGTAAGGAACCACAGGTGGTCAAGATTATTCTCCACAGCACTCCACTGGGGCGTGCCTCACAACAGTCCGTGTGTCGATTTGGCTCCTTAAACGTAATCAATCAATCAGTCAATCAATAAAAAAAAAACAAATCACGGGCACCATTATCGTCGAGGGCACCGTCAATATGACCATCACCACCGTTGTCTTGATCATTATCATGAGCATCCCAACAGAGCGTCATTAGGGAGTTTTAGCGTGTCCGACGTTTCGTTGAACACAAACGTACTCGGCGTTTTATCCGATGAGCGGTGGTGAAAAAGTGAATGGCCTCAAGCCCCTTTAGAACGACCTGCACTGTGCAGCCACCTGGTGCCGCAGTACTCAACCAGACAAACAGAGAACTAATATTGCTATATCCAAGCTATTCTCCGTACTTCGCTGCTGCTGTAAAGTCTGGACAGCGGGGTATCGCTGCCGAAAATTTACGCCACCAGTAAACTACAATACACTTGGTTACTACAATATTAGCTGTGTTTGTCTTGTTGAGTTCTGCTCCACCAGGTGGCGGAACTGTGCGGGCCGCCGCTCACGATTGCGCATCCGCTCATCCGGTAGAACGCCCAGTCCGCTTGCGTTTGACGGAATACCAGACACGCCAAAACTCTCTATTGAGCGATGTCGTTGGTATACCGCATGCGTGTTGTGGCCCCATTTATGGGGCCCACCGTCGCGTAGAAAGCTAGAAATCAGAAACCCAGATTCCGCAAAGTAAGTTAGGGGTAGGCAGAGAAATCGGCAAGCCGTACTTTTGTACAGATTCTTCTCAAACTCCCAGAAATAAAGTGATCAACAGGGGCAAACAAGGGAAAGGAAGAAGCATGGAACGCCCAAAGAACATGTCGCTTTAAGGGCAAAGAAAACAATTTTCCCCAGCTTTTCAATCTCCAGGCCGCTTAAACAATCTAAGGAAAATTTGTAAAACCGTGCTCACAAAATTACGTTCCCTCCAGTGGACCGCAACGAAATAGATCAAGAAAAAGAATAGCGCGCATTTTTTGAGAAAGCAAACAAAGTGAGAATTGACGTACACTCTGCGGCACAGAGTTAGTAAAAACCCACTAAGGAGGGACAGCGCGCATCGATCGATAAGAACTAATGAACTAAGGCGAGTAACAAGAACCAAGACGGTGGAGAGAAAAAAAAATCGACGTAAACGCGCACGAGTTGCGCAAGATGTTATCGTGAACGTCCGCACGCGTTGCGACCTGCTTCCGACCAAGGAAAAAGTGCCGCCAATAAGGAAGAATAAGCGGACATAATATTGTGGCAGACGACAGCGAAACAACAGACGAAAAAAACAAAAAGCAGACGACGTTACGACCAGATGGCGCGTTCTGACACCAATAACACGGCGTATAGGCTATCAATTCTCACAAAACCGGCAACGAAATGAATAAAACGAAAAGGCGCGACAACGACCATGTGGAATTAGTCAGCCCTTCCTGTATCTCGATATAGGAAGCGATATGAACCAGGAATCGGAGAAACGCGTGACGCTGGAGACAAACATCGGTGAGCTAACATGCCCGGATCTAGGCGGAAGGTGGATGAAAAAAAAAAAAAAAAATCAAGGCAGCTTGAAAAAGAAAGAACTGTCAGGAATAAAGAGAGCGACGATAAAAAACAAAATGAAAATTTCATTCTCACGTTTGCTAAAAGAAAAAAAAAAACATATAACCTGTACAATGTGGCGCACAATAGTTGCAAGAGATATTCCAAGGGGCAGGGTGCGCATTTGTAATATTTATTGACCTACAAAGAATAAAACGCTTGATGAAAAAAAAAAAGAAATGACCAGAGAGGCAATAAAAAAGACCGTATGTGCATTCTACAGGAATTAAAATAGAAAGAAGCCATACCCAGATTGTAGAAGACGGCCTTCGGGACACGTGTTGTTTCAAATGGCTTGGGACTCAAACGCGAAACCGCAACTACGTATCGGAAGCGTCGACCCGACAACAGCGACACCACCGCCACTATATGCTCCTGCCTGTTCAATACAACGCAGAGTTTGGTAACGCCGTTTCGAGGCGAAAATAATGGATGCATCCGCAGATAGACGCCGCTCGCTCCGCGAATCAAATCACCGGTCGAGGAGGTTGGGGCGAAATGCCTGCCTCGCAAGCGGGACCGCAACAAAACGAAAAGGCAGAGAGACGGCGACAAATAAAGAAACCGAACGGACGAAACAGATTAGGCCTAACGCGGTATCGCGCTTCCTGCCGCAGACTAACGCCGCGAGCAGCGGAAAGGAGAGCAGGTCCATCTCTCTCTCACTGGACGAAAGAAAAGGATCGGATAGGAAAGAAAAACAAGCCAAAGCCATAGCCTGTACAAATCGCGCTGTCGGTGTCATACGTCTGTTTTGCTTGAGCACGAGCTCGTGATCTATACGTTCGAGTGGGAGCAACCACACGGAGTCCTGGTTGCCAAAAAAAAAAAAAAAAAAACGAGTGGTGTCTAGAAAAAGAAAGAATGAAGGGAAGAAAGCAGAGATACAAAGAAATGCAGGGGGAGGGCAGAGAAAGCTTACGAGCAGACGGAGCGAAGCGCAGCCGATACAATTGTATATCGTCTGCTGCAGCCCTTATTTCCGATACCGAACCATTCTTCCGTTTCGGAGCGTGGCAGCTCGCGCTCTTTTTTTGCGTGGAAAAAGCGAACATTCGCCGCGAAATGCGTTTGCCGGTAGCTCCGTGCCTGCGGAAGTGGAGGTTCTTGCTGTCGTGGAGAGAAGCAGAGAGCGAGAGAGAGAGATTGGGCTCGCTTCTTTCTGCGACACTTTCGGGGCTCGCGTTTACATGCTTTATTATTTCTTGTCCTCCTCCGTTCCTGTTTGGACGTGTGCCTGTACATACACCCCCGTCGACGCGTCGCTTTCCTCCCGAGAGAAAGAAATATGTATACACACCGCGGCGCGAAATAAAGCGGGCCGGTGAAACCATTAATAATGTTTATCAGCACCGTCCCTCTAACTACCTGTCCAGCGGAGTGGGGGCGCCTGGAGCGTATTTGCGATCGCGCGCGCGCGCGTGCTTCCATTTCGATTCTGTCGCGCTGTTCCAGCTCCTTTTTCATTGGAGGTTATTGTGTCCTCTGGCTATACGGTAAAGACTTTGGTAGCGCAGCGAGGTGTGGCGTCACGCTGATTGGCTTCGGCCCTTTGCTTTGCAGACTCGCGCATGGACACCGCACCGCTGTATAGTTGAGCGGATAAACCTTCTGCCGTTAAAATTAGATGACCAGTGTTCGATTCCCGGGCCTATAAGACCGCATTCCAATAGGGGAAAAAAAAAAAAAAAAGAAAGAACACGTTTGTGGGTACAGTGTTAGATTGCACGTTTAGAGTCCCGCATGGTCAAAAGTAATTCGTGCCCTCCTCCACCGAGATTGCCCGCATCTGCTGCTGTATAGGACGTCAAGGCCAATCAATCATTCAGTACTATATATACACCGCAGAGCACAGTACATAGAGCAGGATTGTGCGTGCGCACTGTGGGTATACTTGATGCCGTTATGCGCGAATGCATTTGTCTTTAAATGCAACTTTCTTGCGTCAGTTTGATCCGTCGAGTCCATCTCGCGAGTCGTCTGCAAGGCGACGCTGTCGTCTGTCAAGACGCATCATGCTCCGGCCCATGGTTAGTCCTAGAAAAGCTTGTTCACGAGACTATGGGTTCACAGGGACGTGCAGACTTGAAGTGGTCAACTGTGTCCGAGCTAGGTCACTCTCAGCATGAAGTCAGCGTTTCGGCAAATAGACATAATGCCTTCGTCCGCCGATCACACGCGTAAAAGTGACAACTACGCCACTTGTCCACGTAGAAAAATCTGCATGTGCTACGAGACGAACGACACCGCCAGAAAGGGCAGGCCGGCAGCTCTGGATAGCCCTTGCGCGCCCTAACGGACACCGTCCACAGGTTGTCCCCGAGCGTTGTCCCCGAAGAAAGGGTTGCTGACCGCACATGCCTAAACGAGCTGAGATCTGCCAGTGTGCCGAAGCATTTACACACAAGCACGAGCAAACATGTCTCGCATTCCCGACGGATATACGAACTAGCGCCCCCCTTCTGGTTCCCGAGGGAATCGCCATCCGCTCCGCGACCGTGGAAATCCGATCGACCGGCGGGACAACCCTTTTGCCTGTGCAGAGGTTGCCTTCCACTAATACTGGCCGTGTCTTCGGGTACACCCGCCTTTCGATGCGAGAGCCGCGCGAGCGAGCCGGTGGCGGCTAAACGGCTTGCCTATTACGTCGAAAGTGGCCGCACCGGGTAACGAGAGGCTTCGGGAATGGGCGTCCGGGGGTTCGGCGGAGGAGTTGAAATCAGTGTGTGTTGTGGGGAGGGGTTGAGGTAGAGGAGAGGGGGCATGGGAAGTGACTGAGAACGTGGGCACGGATAAGGGCGAGGCAGCAACGAAGACCTGCGAAGAAGACGAGGTTCATCTAATCACTCGCACCCCCCCCCCCTCCCTCTGTTCCGTCTCTGTTCAGCTGTGCATACCCGCAATTATCGTGCCAGCTTGCAGCGCCGGCGCATTGCTAATACGACCCTGCGACGAGATCACCTAGCTATAGCTCCCCGCCGGGAAACCGTGGAAGACAATAGAATAGGTCCCAGGCTTTCATATATTGTTGCCCCTCACCCCCCTCCCACTGCCCTCGCCCCTATAGCTTGTCCACAGTTGCGACGTCGTTCGAAGGTTACGAATCGCACTGCCCGCGAATCGCTGAGAGCGGCGAAGAATCGGCGTTGTATATACCCCGTTGTGGCGTAGGCATGACGCGCCCCCTTTTTGGGTGATGTGTGTGTATTCGGTGCGCGGGATCACAGGCATCGAGCGCCGGACAATCGCGTAGCTGTTCACGCCAACGTGCACGAACGGCCGTGACGGCCGCTCTCGATCAGATGATTGCTGACCGTTTCGCGCTTGATTCGTTCGTTCGTCCGTCTATGCGCAACGGTTGTGTCGGCAGGACGATCGGGGGCTCCAGTGCTGTCGGCGCAAAATGACGCGTTGTGCTGGGCCGGTATACCTACGCCTTGCTTGGTGATCGTTCTATAGCCACCGGCATTCAGACTCGCTAAGAGCCTTCTTATAGGTGCGCCACACAATTCACTGCCGCCGGCTTCCGTGCAACTGTACGCAAGCTTTAAGAGAGGGAGAGGGAGATAAGCACTTCATTTAGTGTGAGAAGCAGATCGGAGAGGCCATCAGTGCAGATCATCGCTGGTATGATTCTTCAGCGCCGAGCTGCTGAACGCCACGAAGTGCTGCTGTACTGGTAAAGTGGCGCGGCTTTAGGGGACGGAATGTCGATCAATCAGTCCAATTAAAGAATCAACCGCTCAATTTTCCTTTATCGCGATGAAGACTTGGATGATGCCATATTGTCTGGTGTGTATTACGTAATGTCTGTAAGACGTGTTGTGTATGAATTCAAGCCTGTTTTGCTGTATCAGTTGACTTGTGCCTAGCATACATAGCATAGTCTCGGCACTATAGCGAAGGCCAGTCTGCAGTGGACATTCCACTTTGAAGCCTGAACAAGTTCGTGCTAAGTAGTACGCATCTGCTTCCGTCACTGGAAGGGGACAGATTGGTCTAGTAGCACTCAGCGAAAAGTGGCAGAATGAATCCAATGAATGAATGAAAGCTTCGGTACACAGCAGTCATTCGACTGTCGTATATAGAACGGTGCTTCTGTGCTCAGAGAAATAGCTTCCTCGTAAGCATCAATAACGTTGAAGTTCATTACAACTATTTTTTATTTCACTATACGAAAAATCAACGCTAGTTTTTGTATCTTTGGTGGCGAAGTCAATCCAAACAAGCAAGAAGCTTTGCTAGAGCTGGGGCAAGAGAACTGATCTTGTCAGCTCGCACTGAAGTGGTTGGGAATTGGTTAGCGGTGTCAAGATCAGAAAACTAATTGTTTTTTTTTTTCGAGACAAACAGCTATATGGGGTTAAAGTGACTATACAGATTGTGAGAGGTAACACAATTAATCACAAAATGGCGCAATAAGGCCTTTGTTTTTTTTAAGGTTGTGGCCGGTAGAAGAGTTGTGTAATGCATCTTCTCTTTAACGTTAATGTCCACTGATTTGATTACGTGTGCACGAGGCTTTCTTTATTTGATTGGTTGGTTGTGTGATTAGGCAGCTTGATGAGCTTTATTGATAAGGCATATTGATTCAGCAGCTTCGCGCT
Organism: Dermacentor andersoni; assembly: GCF_023375885.2. Classification (NCBI taxonomy): domain Eukaryota; kingdom Metazoa; phylum Arthropoda; class Arachnida; order Ixodida; family Ixodidae; genus Dermacentor; species Dermacentor andersoni. Next base: position 22,970,899 of record NC_092822.1, read on the forward strand.
CACACTCCGAGAGAAGGTGTTGAATGCTAAAGATATTTTTTTTTTTGCTAGAATCACCGTAAACTTAATTACGTCCGCTGCAGAGAACAAATGTATATCTAGCCCTTGTGATAGTTTAGTTTAGTTCATCACTCACTTCAGTTTCGGGAAAGAAAGTCTGCGTCCGTCTGCTCCGAACAATCCGAGCCACCAAGTCCGTGCTGTTACACCCACGGCATCTCAGGCCTTGCAGACATTATTTCATAATTTTCTGACATTTGGCTGATCATACTTGTTTGACTTGCTGATTTATTTATCCTTAGTTTGTTTTCTTTTTCTTAATTCTTTCTTTTTTATGTTGCCTTCTCCGCCTCTTTTGTTCTTTTCCTCTTCGTAAGTTACCTCAAACACCTCCTCTGAAGTAGCAAGCCCTGCATATATAGAAAGGCTCACGTACATCTTCAGTTTTTTATTACTCTCTCTCTCTCTCTCTCTTTCGATCTGTTGTATACCTGCATATTTTCCATCCTTCTCTCTCTCTCTCTTTCGATCTGTTGTATACCTGCATATTTTCCATCCTCACCGCACCACTTAGCTGTCTGCGGCCCTTTACCGTCCTTCAGTATCCTCGGAGCTCTATTATGTAATTCTGATAGTCCACCGGTTATCTGCGGTGCGCATTACACGACCTGCTTAAACTACGCTTGTTCCTTCTATATACTCTCCACTAGAATATCAACGTCTCGCTCGAATGAATGCCCTTTGTTCGAGGCATCGATCAGTATAACGAAACAAGTATAAAATGCCGACATGCAATTCTTAACCGCCTTGCATAGCCAAGTGTTGGACGTGGGAGGAACGCCGTGGGCCATATACTGTGGACATACCACGTGACAGCGGCGCCGGGAAAGGGAACACTGTTCAAGCGACAGCGCCGTCACGGGACATGCAATCAATCAATCAATCAATCAATCAATCAATCAATCAATCAATCAATCAATCAATCAATCAATCAATCAATCAATTGATTATAAATTTATCGATCAATTGATTATAAATTTATCGATCAATCGATTATAAATTTATCGATCAATCGATTATAAATTTATCGATCAATCGATTATAAATTTATCGATCAATCGATTATAAATTTATCGATCAATCGATTATAAATTTATCGATCGATAAATCAATTATAAATTTATCGATCGATAAATCAATTATAAATTTATCGATCAATAAATCAATTATAAATTTATCGATCAATAAATCAATTATAAATTTATCGATCAATAAATCAATTATAAATTTATCGATCAATCAATCAATTATAAATTTGTCGATCAATCAATCAATTATAAATTTGTCGATCAATCAATCAATTATAAATTTGTCGATCAATCAATCAATTATAAATTTGTCGATCAATCAATCAATTATAAATTTGTCGATCAATTAATCAATCAATCACTCATAAATTTATTGATCAATTAATCAATCAATCACTCATAAATTTATTGATCAATTAATCTGTTTATTTTCCTCTTATACACCACATGACGAAAATAGGTGACAAGAAAGAAAGCTGCTTTATCACAGCTTTGACCAAGCTCCTGCCATCCGTACAGCAACAAAACATACAGAAAAGTATTTTTGTTTTGCTTTGTTTACAGCTTCAAACTCAAGGTAAACCGTCTCACTTCTAGATATATGAGTGACATTGATGTGAGATGTTTAGAGTCTTAGAGGCAATGATAGACAAATGATAAACAATCTACTTATTAAAAACAAATAAAAGCAACCCAGAAACGCCTAATCAATAGCACCATAAACATAATCAACATGTGGATAATCAACATGTTGATCAATAATCTTGAGACACGTATAATTCACGTCTATTTCGCGCGTCGTTGAAAAAGCCCCCACCGTATATTATGCTGGTCAATTTTTCCGCAAAAGAAAGAAAGAAAAGAAAGAAACAGCAGTCTTGTGTAACCTTGCGGAATCACGGCCCTGTTTACAGCGAAGTTGTTTCTTTCGAACTGTCGCCTTACAAATTTCGGTTGCTTGTAAAAAAAAACCACCACACACTTTAAATTTTTGCCCACACATGACTCACGCGTTGGCACAGTTCATCGCAGACGCTTTCGAGCACTCAATTGCTATTTGTTTCTTCTTTCTTGTGTCTTTATAGAACTGTCTCATACAATGTTAGCACACCAACTCTACCAGCTCTTCTTACTTTTGCTTACGGACCTTTCAAAACCAAGGCTGTACTTCACCCACGCGCATTGGTATGCATTTCCACCATAATGTTCCGCCATCCACCGAAATTGAAATCGGTGCCTTATAGTTCTCCCAGGATGGTGGGCAAAATTCTGCGCTCTAATTGAGCACACTTTGAAGTTTGCCTACACATCGCCCATACTCCCACCCCCATCCACCGAATATAACCGGGCGATTCCTTTATTCACAGAGGACGCCGCAGGCGTCTGCATAGCGCATGAAAATAGGGAGAAAATGACGGTTCCATAGTTATTTGCAAAGCTGGGTATTAATAATTTAGAAACGTTAATTTTTCGTCACTCATTGCACGTGACAGGGATGACACGCCGCCAATTTGCACCAAATGTAAACAGGTTCTGACGTAGAGCCCTTTCGGGAAATTTTGATTTTGATTGATTGAAAACTTTATTATCGGGAAATTTTGAAACACCGCGGATAGCATCCGTGCGATGCAGTCGAGTACTTGACGAAGGAATGAATACCTCGGAACGCAGAACCTTGGAGATGCGCTTCTTGGCATGTTCTCTCTCATCTTTGTTCTTCGCCTGCATATTACGATAACATTTCCGTAATTTTAGCAGAGTATAAACAAAGTAGCTCAATTCACGGAAGTCATCGAGGAAACCGACTATACGGTCCTATAGCATTAGCCCCGAAGTCCAACGTAGTCAAGGCGCCCGTAAACTTGTACTATGGCAAACTGGGAACTAATTTGCCCCTTTAAAAGTCAATAAGGGTGTAAATAATTTTACAATGTATACATTACCAATGTCGTTGGCATCCGTAATCTCACATATAGCAACAAGTTGCTTATAAAAGCGACACCTTTTTTCCCATGCTACATCGAGCCTTCGCTATGGGTCCAGGTCGCCGAAGTACAGTAAACGAGTAATCATGCTGTCGCCGTCGTACTCTGGTTGACGCCTTATGCACTACAGTCCTCACACACACGTACGCTCGGGTCGTGTGCGCACGACTATTCGTCTCAAACAAACACGTTGGCATACATCCGGCGAAGCTCTGCAGAATTCAAAACGGTTCTGGATGGCCATGGCTCTATAGCTGCAAAAAAAAAAACGCTTCGCATAACATCTATTCTCACAGTGCGCGAGATCTGCATAATAATTTTTCTATAGTGTCCCGTTTCCTGCCGAGTGCGAGGCGAAAAGAAACAAACAGAAGTGCGCGAGTAAGAAGACAGAAAATAAAACGAAACGGGCTAAATCAACACAAGAGAGTGCGCAGCAGCTTTGAACTTGAACCACCTTTATAGACTGTCCTCTCGGCTGAGATATGTACCTGTCCTCCCTGATCCCAAACCGACGCGGAAGCTAAGAAATCAGAAATAGATGAAAGCAAGATGAAAGACAGAAAAGGGGAAGGGGAGGGGAAGAAAGACTCTCCAGATACTTAGACGACTGCGTTATGGACCTTTAAGTAGCTTACGAGCCAGGGCTGTCCCATCGGCGCAGAAAGTATCAAGGTGGAAGCCAAATTTAATGTCCCGCAGAAGTTAAAGAAAAAGCCAACAGCTGCAAAACATCTACGTGGGGAGATGAGAGGATAAAAAAAATAACGAGAGAGAGAGAGAGAGAGAGATAAAGGAAACAAGGAGAGGGTGTCCCGTGCGCGAGCGGTGTACAAAGTTTTGTAACGCGATGTGCGGCGAGCCTTCTTTTTTCCCCCCAACTTCCTGAACCGTATCGGCCATATATCACCGGCGCGCTCGGCCGCTCGGGTCGCTCCGGTGCGGAGTGGATTCACCGGGATAACGGCTAGTTCCGTGCAGCGTTAGCGAAGCGTGGGAGGACCCGTGTTCCCGTGGGCTTTCCTGCACCGCATGCAGAGGTATAAGTAGCCGCGAAGAAACAGGAGCACGGTGCGAGTACGGAATCGTGAGCCGACCCTGACGTGCTCTGGAAACCACGCGTTTCAACTCTTCTGCGTTGTGCAGGGGTTTGTTTCCTGCGAAATTTACTGGAGGGAACTTCGCCGCTGCGTGCTGTGTCATCGCTCGGCTAGCCGTGGGAATGATGACTAGTAGTCTACGGATTTGTCTCGTCTTCGTGCTCGTGGCTGCTTTGTGGGGTTTCTCGACGTACTTAATCTTTCTAAATTAATTTTATTGAAATTGAATTTTTTTCAAAGCGCGCGAAGGCGAGACGCCTCCGCCTACATGTGTGGTTATTTCGAACTGATGAATTTGTGACGCAGCTTTTTTGTTTGAAAAACAAAAGAGTAAAAGGTGTTTTTGCAAAGCCACAATGTTGTTTGGTCGTTGAAGCCAAAAGAACGAAGTTTAGCAAACATTGCTAAGAAATAGAATTTACAACTACAAGAACATCAACTACTACTACTACTTTACTACTAGTAGTAGTAGTAGGCAAATACGCGTCTACTTTACCCATCGCAGACACCAACGCCAAAGTTCCCTCTTACAATATTTCTAGAAAACTCAGTGTTTGGTCCCATCTCCCGTGCCTATAAATGCTAGTATTGCATACATGCAAGCCACACCGCAGTATAGCTGAGTGATGCACTACAGCCGAGAGTGCGCGGCGGCGATACGCGACGAGACCGCGCCGCAGCTTTCCCAATACTGCACGCAACTGGTCAGATGCGGTGCACGTTCGCTCCGCAGACTGCGTGGCGCAAAGGCACGGGCACGCAAAGAATGTGTCGCGAAGGCATACCCCGTCCGCGCACCTAAATAGATGCATCTGTAGATACATACATCCAGTGATACCGCTTTGAAGAGAAGAGAATTTCTCTTTGTAGCTATATATCCTGCAACTTCGTCGCATTTTTGACGATTACGTTTTTTTTTTCTTTTCGTTTACCTCAACTGCAGTAGCACATCAGCATACCTTCTTGTTCATATTTTTTAAAAGATTCGTTTGTGTGAAACAGCCTCAGTCAGATGAAGTGAAGCTACACCACCTACACTCGCGGACAACTTTCTGTGGCAACGAAGGGAAAGCTACGCAGGCAAAGCGCGCACCAGTAAGAGCGCTTCTGAAAAGAGTCCCGTGTTTTCATCCATGTTAGTTTAAGCTGGGGAAGAGAAAAACGTAAACACCTTATTAGAAACAGTTAAATGAGATGAAACACACCGCTGAATGTAAAAGTTTACTTATGTTGCGGTTTTTTCCCTTCCGCGTCTGGGCAAACGCGAAACCATCGCACGTGGAAGCTGCGTCGATTCAGCGTCTGTTCCGAGCAACCAAAAGCAGCGTCAAACGCTGGCGGACTACTTGACGCCGTAACGCATGTGCAGCAGCCATGCGCCCGTAGCTTTCCCTTCGTTCCCTTCATTTTGAAAAAAAAAACATAAAATCGTTAAAGTTCGAGATTTGTACACTTACGCTCTACTGTGTTGCTATAAGGAAGCAGTTCAGGGCAGATTAGATGCTTTTCTCGATATTGCGCAACGTGAACACACCCCGACAGCATATCCTTTGTGGTATCAACCAACATGGCACGTTCGTTTTTCGCGCATACAGTACGGCCGACAGAGAATTCGGCATAAATTGCCAACGACATTAAATCACTATTACACACTAAATATTGACATCACAACGTTAGCGAAGAAAGGCATGAGTAGTGCAGAGGAAAAAGGAGCAGGTAAAAGGCAAAAAAAGAACAGATATTTGTCCAGTGAAGCACAATAAGAACAACAGTTTTACTGACTTCGTATGGGTGTGGTTTATAAAATTCCCTTTGGCTGTGGCCAGTTCTACGTAGGGCAGACGGGGCGGTGTATCAATCAGAGGCTAATGGAACATAAAAGATCGTTAACCGGTGGAACGCCTTCTAATCTTTCCCTACATTGCCAAGATTGTAACTGCACGCCAGAGTTAGATGAATGCGCGATGTTGTACAGGCATAAGAATGAAGATACGCGTCTTGTGGCAAAAGCATGGCATATCTATAATGGTGGAACTGCGTGCGTGAGTCAGCCTACAGTTACTTTACATAAGGAAGAGATTAAGTGCCTTAACAGTTATCTCTCACGTAGACCGGAACATGTACCCGACTGACACGTGGTGATACCATTCCAAAGCTTGCGCCGATGAGGTTGTGTCTTTTTTTCTTTTTTCACCTCAGTGCTCCTTTCAGTTGACAGTAGGCGTTCGTGTTGTCCACTTCTCTACTCTTGTGTCATGTCTGCACGCATCACTTTCTTTTTTGCATAATAAGTACTGTATTCACGCAATTAAAACAATTTTTTTGTTGGGTCTAGCCATTGTATTATGTATGTATATTATGAGTACTTAGCCTTTCTATTTCATTCTTACTTCCTAGATGTCCTTGGAGAGGCGTGCTTGATGGTAATGTAATCTTGGTTTCATTGTATGTCTGGTACAGTGCTTTTTATGAAGGTTTAGTAAGGCTAAATGTGTTTTCGTCTCCATTGCTGATGGGTGGCTGGAGCCCAGTCAAGCTGCAGTGTAGCAGCTTTTCTTTCGGCCACCTTTTTTCGCCTTGTAAAGTTGCGAGATCAAGTTGCCTTGATTGATTTGATTGATTGCCACAGAAAGTTGTCCGTGAGCATAGGAGGCTGTATCAGTTAGTACTCGTTATACGCTGGTATTTGGTACTGTTAGGGACGTTGGTATTATTTGACCTGACAATGCAATTACTCACGCCACGCAACTCCCTGCATGCATGCAACGCTGTTCCTACACATCGCGTATCGTAAGGAGTCAACAAAGTGTGCACAGTGCATATACGCGTTGTGCGATCTAACATCGGGCGTATAAACCGTGCTTTACACTACGCGATTATAAACTGGATCTTACGTATAAGTTATTTGTCGGCTATCTCGCAACAAAGTACTCATGTGTTCATGCGCAACAAGTTGCAAGGCATGTGTAGTAACAACATCAAAACATAGGATATAAATACGGGTTTTCTCTCTGTTTCTGTCTCACTTCGCGTGATATATGTATATCACAGAGTGGGACTTCGTTGCGAAAGGAAAATTGTAATTAGGTACCGTAGTGGGAGAAACAGGACACTGCACCTTCCACCGTACAGTGACAGATGGCGCCACCATTCAGTTGCAGCAACATCGTCAGTTCTCATTTGGCGTCGCAGCACATTGAGCACACTTTGGCTTCACTGTGAGCGAAACGTGCGAGTAATGCTCGCCAAAACCTGGCATCAAGCTAAACCCACTGGGAAAACTGTACCGCTGCGCGAAATTTGAACGCACATCGCCGCGCGGTCCAGCTGGACGAGTCACGTAGAGCTGGCGCTGATATTTATGCAACACTCGATGTGTGTGTGTGTGTGTGTGTGTGTGTGTGTGTGTGTGTGTGTGTGTGTGAGAGAGAGAGAGAGAGAATATCCCCTGCCTCTAAGCTCGGTCGTACCGTACCGTTTTGCATCCTAATGTGTCGCGCTCAAACAGCGTGGGCCGGAGGGCTTCATCGACTATATATATATATCATCGTCTTATGGAGCTGTCGCTATGACGACGACGCTTATTACATTGTTCGCGCCGGAGCCATTAGAAGAGGCAGGCGTGTGTCAGCTCACCGTGCATGTGTGCGCGCGCGCGCGTGCGTGTGTGTACAAAGTTTCCTGTTGGGTAGCAGCAGCAACATCAAGCAGCAAGGCGGGAACGACGCCCACGGAGCTCGCCGAGAATGCGCGCGACGCGCATATATATATCTCTACGCGCGGGGCGACTTGTGAAGAGATCGGGTTCGGCTTTATCGCCGGGCGGCATCTCTGCGTAAGACCCCGGCTGCTGCTGCTGTGGCTGCTGCCACCGTCTCCTTCCTCCCCCCCCCCCCCCGCCTTCTCGGACCGGCGAGAGAAATTGCCTCCGATCGCGAACATATACGCGCGGTGGTTGCCGGGCTGGCTGGTGGTCGCTGCCGCTTGTATGTATGCGCTCGTGTGTAGGTATACGTATACACGGTGGTGGCTTGTACACCGAAAGAAAGCAGAAAAAAACTCGCTGCTCCGGGAAAGAATCACTCCCCCTCTGGGTGCAATCCGGCTTGCACAAGAAACCCGCCCGAGAATATAAAAGGTTCACCACGGTAGGGGGCGCAGCGGTTGCCGGTTGTCCGTGTACCTAGGCGCCCTCTAGCGCAGAAGCACGAAAGTGTTTTCTTGCAGAGAGTTTTTTACTGCCGAGTGGTCTCTTGCGAACCCTGAAAGAAAGAAAACCATTGTTTCGTCAAATCTCGTGCTAATCAGGTAGTTGATGCTCAGCCGCGACAATTTCCGCTCAGGAACGCTATATAGGCTAACGCCGCCTGTTATACCACCACCTGTACACCACTAATCTTTTTTTAGCACGAACTCCATATTTTCCTAGACGCAAATCGATAACTTCTCGTTGTATTGTATTGTATTATATATTTTTTAAAGATTTTGATATATTCTTGTACACCTGTCTTCATTTATAACGTTGTTAATAGGTTGCAAATGATCCCTTGTGTGCATGTTTTCGTAGCGTTTTTTTTTTTTTTTTTTACAGTTTCCGTTTTTGTGTGCTCGAAAGCTGGTGTTTCTGTGCACTTTTATAATGTTGCTTCGCTGGTTGGTATCGTAAACATGTGAAATGCGTTTACGTATACGAGGTCTCCTCGGTACTCATCAGCTGTGGGACCTCCTTCTGTATACATTTATAAGTAACCCCCTCAACGCGAGATGGTGCTTTCATAAAGTAAAATTAGTGCTGGTAAATATGCACAGCATACGTAGCAGGCCCCGTGTAATGCCGCGTGGAAATGTAACAGGCTTCCGACCATTTATCAAACTACGATTTGGCGTATCCCTTAATTGAACAATTACCATTAATTGTTTTTGTCGTCGTACGCCAGAAGAACATTCTCAGGCGGAAGAAAGCCGCGGCATCTTTGCAAGCAATTTAAAAATCTGAGGTCACTTCTTGAAGGGTGTTCCCTGATGATGATGATGATGATTTATTGGCATCCCCTTTAAAACAGGACGGTGACAAATAGTCACCTGGCCTCATGAATTAATCACATATTCTATACATGCTTTTCATGCATTTTTCTATACATCTCCGTAATATTTATTTCTCTGCCAAAAAACTTCTCTGTCTACCTTGTACCGCTACCTATGCCTGTAACCGATCCAGTCGTATCAATCTCTTCCCTTCTTCTTTTTTCTCCGATGCTCTAAACATCTCTTGCTTATCTCGACTGCAGACTGGTTGATGCTTCTGTCCACTTTAAATCCAAGCGCTCCTGGAAGGTGTACGTTACCTACGGGTTTCGCTGGGTGAATCCATTCGCATTCCATTATGATGTCTCTGGAATTGTGCTACAGCATACGCATGCCTCTTCTTGTGGCGAGTATTTCCTCCGGTATGTTTTTGCCCTTAAGCAACGAGCTCGAGCCCCAAAAGTGTTGTCGTGGAGACTTTCCCTTACAATTTCTTTCTTCCCATTCTTGGAAACCTCCACGTTTTTTTGTGTGTTTTTTCCAGTCTTTGCATCCAATTCGCTGTCTCTGCTTCTCTCAGTTGCTTTCTTAGGACTTCTGATTATCTGTTTACGCTTTCAACTACCCTGTACTTGGTTGCCAATTTTCTTGACCTCTTACTGCATTCATTGTTCATGTTTTTCAGGTACATATACTTGTGCACTTTAGGCGCCCATTTATTTGGATCCATGTTCCTTAGTCTACTTTAGCTCACGACCGCCTCTCCTGTTCGCATGAGCCGGTGGATCACGTGAAAAGACACAGTACCGCTTGCACGCCGCCTTCTGTTGGGGTGTTGGGTCACGTGCACGTCTATAAATGGCCTCAGAGATATATCGCGACACCCGCTCTCGGAGGCCAAGCTCTGTGTTCCAGAATGATCTCACAGAGACTGGTCGTCCAACTGGTTCAGCACAAAGGAGAGTGAGCGCCCATATACACACAACACTGCGGGCAGTGACATGTAGGGTATGATGGATGGTTTCCTCGTCCCTGCGGCGGTTGCAGGCTGCGGTGTCAGCCATCTTAATGCGGAACGCGCAGGCATCGGGTGAAAGCCACGTCAGACATAGTCAATACCAAAGAGGGTCACGTGTTTTCGGGCCAGTCTTGTTGGAAAACCGAACGCTTAGGACACGATAGGGGAAATGTACGGTTCGGGAAAGGTTAAAGTGTGGTACGTACTTCGACCTAAAATAACAAAACGACAATAAAAAAACAACATCAACAAAAGTTAAAAAGAAAGCTTTTCGCAGGCTGAATGTGCCGTTTAAAATCATAGCTGCGCAACACGGTGTTCTTAGGTAAAAACACAGATTGCGTGACAAGAACAAGATTTTCGTATTCTTTTAAAAACGAAAGCCCAGAGCGAAACTGAGAACAATAAAGCAAAGGTGGGGATGACCAAGCGCTTCACAGCAGTGGTCAGAAAGCAGTGAGGTTCATTCCCATAATATAGGCAAGCTCATTGTAAGCGTCCTATCCATGATGATATCCCGGTTGACCGATCGTCTAAATTTCCTTTTAGCCGACTCGTGCTTAAGTTATATCATGTCCACCGCCGAACTGGTTGAAAGTGATAAGTTATGAAATTCGTCAACTGCATAGCTCAGTGAGTGAAATATTTAGTGCGGCAGTCAATAACATTTGCCGTTGGCTGATATGCAGGCCACCCTAAATGAACGAATGAGCGAAGTAGAACGGTGACCAAGCACTGGAAGCTATAGGGCACTGAGATAATAGCTTGCAGGCTAAACCTATGTTTGTATCTACCCGTGTTGATGTTCCTGTTACACTTGGTTACACGAAGAAACGGGGTTTAAGCTAGCCGCAGGGATACTGCAGCAACAAGCTGTCGTTGAATGTTTTACATGCGAAGTACACACGAAGTATAATTGAGAGTTTGGCAAGCAAGCAGTTCAGGTGACTTGTACAACACCCGAGGATACCAGCGTAAGATGTATACCCAATGCAGTAAACGTGCAACCAACCAGTCAACTCCTCCATCACCTCCAATTTTGCCACATCTTGTGCCACTTTCTCCCGCGCACCAACACAATAATTGCGCAACTTTACGCATAGACGAGCTGTCCAGTAACCTTCAGCTGAGTCGGGCGGGAACACGTAAGCCCTTTCGAACGTACTGTCAGAAGCCAATGTGTAAATACTGCAATACGGAAACATGTTCAAATGTGTAGCACCACTCGGAAGAACGATTTCTCTTATTTTACGGTAGTCCAACTGACTGTCCCAGCGTGAACAACGCCATCTGTCGTCTGAATCATTGCAATATAAATGCCTCACATTGAAAACGATCAATGTGCATATAGAATCACACATCCTTTTCTTTGTCGCCTTTCTTTCTTTCTTTCTTTCTTTCTTTCTTTCTTTCTTTCTTTCTTTCTTTCAGTGCCCTAAAGGTTCAGGGGGAATTACGTTGAATCCTTTCATGTTATCCCATTATCGCATCGCGCATGACATGCTCGTAGTTCTGTTAACGTTGTCGCCAGTTCGATGGGGGGGTGGGATACCGGCGTGACTGTAACAACAGTAAGCAGATTGCACATGCAACTTGAATACTGTAGAATCTCAAGTCTACCCGAGTGCCTGCGACTGCTGTGGAATGTGCGGTGAAGCGTTTCTACGCAGCAGACCTACTTGACCAGTGGGTAAATGCCTCACAATGAAAAACGATCAATGTGCATATAGAATCACACATCGTTTTCTTTGTCGCCTTTCTTTCTTTCTTTCTTTCTTTCTTTCTTTCAGTGCCCTAAAGGTTCAGGGGGAATTACGTTGAATCCTTTCATGTTATCCCATTATCGCATCGCGCATGACATGCTCGTAGTTCTGTTAACGTTGTCGCCAGTTCGATGGGGGGGTGGGATACCGGCGTGACTGTAACAACAGTAAGCAGATTGCACATGCAACTTGAATACTGTAGAATCTCAAGTCTACCCGAGTGCCTGCGACTGCTGTGGAATGTGCGGTGAAGCGTTTCTACGCAGCAGACCTACTTGACCAGTGGGTTTAGTAATTTTTTACCTCCATGAGCGTGCCTGCTGCTATCGTTGACACTTGAGTGTTTCTTGCCTTGCTTGGCATAATTAAGTTTGCCCCAATAAAGAAGTTCGACACTTCTGGTAGCACTACTGCTTCTCCGTATTCATTACTCTGTGACACAGTTTGATCCTTGGAGCATGCGTAAGAATGCGTCACACTATTGCCACGCTTACCCAACCGAGCGCTCTCTCTCTCTCTGAACAAGCTCAACCAAGAAGAAGTAATAGGTGCGCGTTTCGAACACAGCGTTGATTTTTTTTCCCATTATGTTCAGCCTCTTTTTACACAGTAGAAGCACAATGTTCTGGTCACTTGCCAGAAAGGAAACCACGAGCACCGCGCGAGGACAAGACGCCTGCAGCGTCTCCGCTTTGGGTTGGGTGTTCCGTACAGCTGCAAAGTTGGCCCGCCCTTCAATGTACACCCGGCGATGACCGTCGCCGCGTGTTACCCTTCGCGGAGGGGACATAATAAATCGTCGTTTTTCCCAGTTCACTGGTCGCCCGCGCCGCAATTGGGTCAGAGGATTCCCGCGCATTGACAAATTAATCACCGCCCCAATGGGGGGCACACCGCTATACGGACCGAGTTCACCGCCGCTCGACTTCCAAAGGCACATTGCGATGGCACGTACGTATAAACCTTTCTGCACCTGCGTCCCACCCACCCTTGGCAGTTGGTTTCCTCCTCACCCACTGCTTGCGCAACTGTCTCAGAGAGAGAGAACGTTAAGAGGTTCGTCTTGGTTAACCAGGCGTGGTTCCGGTTAATTTCCTAAGAACTCGTAGAGAGGAGCAGGAAGGATTTAAAGCGTGCGCCACGAACTACAGGTGATACGTCATGCAGCGCTAACGGAGCACTGTATGGAGGAGACACTGTCGACACTTCGTGCCAAGAGTACTTTCGTGCGTCCGGTTCATTTATTCGTGTCTATATTGTTCATCGCTTTATCGCGAAGTTATGCAGTACCATATCGCCTGCAGTGACCCATGCTCAGCTATCAATGACTTTTGCACAGGCTTACCTGGATACACTGGAGAACGTAAAGAATGCGGTCGATCGCTTTCCATTACCTTGTGCTATGATATTGGACACTTTTCAATGTGAGATGAAAGACCAAAAAAGAAGCTAAGTTATAGCAAGCATTCTACGTTGCAAAACGCGAAAGATGGTTTCCAGAACAAATAAGTGCAGAAAAGGCGAACGCTACAGAAAGCAGCACTGAAAAACACAAATTTAAAGCATATGTTAGTGGCCAAAGAGGTTAATGGTACGGAAAAGTGGATGCTCATATACGCAGAAGACTTTTGACAGACGGCAATGAGAAGAAAAGAGACTAGGTGCAGAAGAGTGGACAACAAAAAAACACAAAATGCTATAGCCAGACTAACAGGGGGCAAAAGAGGCGAATGATGCAGGTATATAGAGTGGTCACTCAGAAACACTAATTACTTTAGGCAGACAACAGTGTCCACGAAAAAGCGAATGTTGCAGTGCAGTGAACACTGAAAAACTGAATTTAGGTAGACGAAAGTGCACAAAAGAGGTGATTGATACAGAAGAGCTGACTCTGAATACGCAGGAGATTTTTGGCAGACGACCACCTGTAGACGAGGGGAAAGGTATACTGGTCGCTGAGAAACACAGACGACTTTAGGCAGACGGCATTCTCCAGAAAAACCTAATGCAAGAGTGAACATTGGAAAACGCAGAATTCAAGCAGACAACATCGTGCCGAAGAGCACATACTGAAAAACAAAGATTTTAGGCCGGCGAAGGTGCACAAAAGCGGTCAATGATGCAGAAGAGTGAACACTGAAGACGTAGATGACTTGAGGCAGACATTCGTGCGCAGACGTAAGCAAATGATGCAGGAAGAGTGGTCGCTGAAAAGCACAGAAGACATTAAGCAGACGACATTGTCCCGAAAAGCGAATGCTACAGAAACGTGAACACTGAAAGAGCAGAATTTAGGCAGACGAAAATGCACGAAAGAGATGAATGACATAGAAGAGTGGACATTGAAGAATGGAAACACTTCAGGCAGACGACCACTTGCAGGCGAGGCGGATGATGCAGGAAGATAGGCTGACGACAGTGTCTAGAAAAAACAAGAGCTACAGGGCAGTTCACACTGAAAAACGCAGAACACACCAAGACAACAGCGTGCCGAAGCGCGGATACTAAAAAAACAAAGAAGATTTTAGGCAGAAGATCATGATCGGAAGAGGCGAATGATACAAGAAGAGAGGACACTGAAAAAACGTAGGATTAGGCAGACGGCGGTGTGCAGAAGGGCAGACACTGAGAAACACACGGAACTGTAGGCAGAGGACAGTGTGTAGAAAAGGCGAATAACTATAGGAAAATGAACACGGAGAAACGTAGGATTCAGACATACAAATGTGTTCAAAAGAGATGAATGATTCATAAGAGTGGTCACTGAAAAACGCAAGAGACTTTAGGCAGACCACAGTGCAAAAAAGACGAATAAAACAGGAAGAGTGGTCTGTGAAAAATGCATACGGCTATGGTCTTCTGGCAGATGACCACGTGCAGAAGAGGCGAATGAGACAGGGAGCGTGGTCACCAAGAAAAGCAGAAAACTTTATGCCTTCACAGTGTGCCGAAGAGGCGGATTATTCATTAGAGTGGACACTGAAAAACGCTGATGACCTCAAGCAGACCACAGTGTACAGATCAGCCGAATGATATACAAGAATGGTCGCCGGCAAGCGCACTTTACTGTAGGCTGACGACGAGCGTGCGGGAGAGGTGAATTCGAAGACGTCACTGCAGCATGGACGAGGCCGCGAGCAGGAGCGCAAACAGGCGCGCAAAAAGGCAACGGGGCAGCCGGTAAATTGCTCGCGAGCTGCTCGAATTAGGAGCGAAACTGCGGAGGAACGAGCAACGAGTCGCGGGTGCGAGGGGACCGAGCTCCCGAGAGGGTGGTCGTGCCAGCGCACATGCATCGTGGAAAGAGAAGCCCATCGACACACACACACACGCACAAGAAGAAGGTGGTCCGTCGTCCGAGACGGCCAGCTACATACTCCTCTCTCGAAACGTTCCCGCTGGCCCGGCGAGGGCGTCCCTTTGCGCCGCTGGGCTGCTACTGCCTACAGACCGTTTGGACCGCTTACGGCGGAATGTCTCGCTAGCCGAGAGGAGAGCACCACAGCCGGACGCCGCACGCGGCCGCACGAACGACGACTGCCTGCTGCTCCGAGCGCGTTGCTCGGCTGCTTCACGCGGCGAGATTCACGCTGCACGCGCCTCGCGCACCGCACACGTCTTATTTTCGCGGGCGCATCGAACGGAAGACTGGCTGCCCCAGAGTTACGCATCCAGAGGAGTGGCGCTTGAGTGATTTCTCGCACACCGGCGGTTCCTGTGGGGGCGTCTGCATCGGCAAGACCGACGTGTGAACAGAAGTGCGCCGCACGCCCACTTCTGGAAGGAGTGTCTGCTTGCCAGAGTCGTCGTCTGTTTGCCAGTGTCTTCTACTTGACGGAGTCTTCTGCCTGCCACAGCCTTTGGCTGCCGGCCTCTTCTGGCGGGCTCTTCTGCAGGATAAATTCTGCCCGTCGGCTCCCTGTGCGTGCAGTCCGGGGCTTGTGCATATCCCAACCATCTCCACTTTCACTTCCCTGGCAGAAGCCTGGTTACGAAGAAAGCAGGAAGTCAAACCTTTCATGGCTAAACCCCCTTCTCAAGGTACTGTGGCGGCAGAACGCCGGTGCGTGTGATCTAGAATTTTGATTTCTTGTGGAACAACAGAAACAACAGCGTGACCTGTGGCTGACCTGTTCCGGAAGTAGTACTTGCGCGTGTGTCAATAGGGCTAAGCTCGTCGGTGACCAGTGCACAGTGAATTTCGTGTGTCGTCATTTGACTGGATTCCGGAGCCATTCACTCACCATCTAAGCTTGAAAAAGAAAGTATTCGCACGTCAATTAAAAGAAAATCTAAAAAGAAGACATATTGAACCTGCTCGTTTCACCCTCCTCAGCCCATATTGAGAGTCACCTCCTCGGCCCTGAACAAAACACCACTGTTTTTTATTTATAACGCATTTTTTCCTGTTATGCGCCGGAAGTGCCTCAAGAAGTTCCGTTTTAGTGTGTAAGTGAAGTGAAGCAACCCGTCGTCCATCGGTGCCTAAAGTACATCACGCAGCACATCCTTCAACACACCGTGTTTTGATTTACAAATTGTTCGACTTGACAAAACTTGTCGTGCACCGATTCGTGCGCGATTCGTAGCACATGCTTGACGTTTCTTGCAAAGGTGACTTAGCGGAAAACACTTCCTTGGTGCCAGGAACTCTACTTCCGTCGTTAAAGACGCACACCAGAGTTCGGGTTCACCCCTTGCTTCGGTCGTCATTAACAACCGGTGCAAGGAAACTGTGCTGAGCTATGGAGAGCTCGCAGTAATTTCGCACTGAAACCCCACGTATTCTAATTACCGCGGTAGTTTAATATATATTGCGCAGTGCATTCACATACCAGGCGCCTCATAGATATCGCTATTATCACGTTGCACTGAAGTAAAAAGGAATTAGCACTTTTGTTGATAGTATTATAGCTTTTGCTATCTGGTAAACTGACTACCATGGGGCAGTGAAGTTTATTGAACACTTTCACTAAGATCTAAGAGCTTCGCTTTTATTGGCCTTTGGCACTGGGCTAATCCCCTGAGGAGACTTTGCCGGCAGCTTTTACAATTTGCATACGCTACTATTAAACGTTAAGGCAGGGCTGTGGTTAGCGTAGACGGACAGCACGATTACCACCTTTGCAAGCTGATCACCCTCGCTGAAGATAGTAAGTTTGCGACGTTGTAACACAGTATTACAGTTGATCACAGTTGAAAGCTTACGAAGCTCAGATAAGGAGGCGTTTTTAATCCCCTAGCAGAATCTGCCCCGAACACCCGCTTACACCCGGATGCATCAAACACGCGCGCACTAGATAGGGAACTTCTCGCCAAATGCTGCTGCGGTCACGGAGAAAACAAAACACCGCACGTGACGAACCTGACAGTGAGATTCAGATACGGGACACACTCGAGCCTTCTTGGGAAAGCTTGTTGACTCTGAGGATGCCACGAATCCGTCAACGGTGCAGTGAAAGCTTCCGTTCGCAGGCTGCAGTTCTTCCGTGATCGCCTTATTCAACATCGGCATCGGCAGAGTCAACAAGACCGCAACAGGGGTTGAGGAGAAAGCCGTGCTGTGTGGAAAGAGAGAGAGAGAGAGAGATCCCTCAAAGCTGCGTCAGGACGAGTGCCAATAATCAGCCGGCGGCGGAGAAGACACTCCCCCAGTTCCTCCAAGGTCGCCGCTGAAAAAAAAAAGAAAAAAGACGCTGCGCTTTTTTTTTTTTCTTCTTCTAAACGGCTTCGTGGGTGCGTTGAGGAGTTCCCCCATTGTGGTGCTGGTGTACCTGTACCGCTAGCTAGCCAGCACCCTCTGCCATGGCGGCGAACGACTTGCCGTCCGACGACGCCTCCCGACTCGTCGCAGAGCTCGTCGGACGTGTCGGTGCTTCCGCGCCTCAGGATACGACCTCCGGCCGCAACGACCAAGCACCGTCGTCGATCCTCTAGCGCAACCCGCACCAGCCAGACCCTGTGACGTCGACTCGCACCGGTCCCGTTCCCCGGAGGAGTATTATATGCTTGTGCTACAAATCGACGACGACGAAATGGTGAGACTCGCACTTTTCTTTTTTTTTTCTAACTCGCTCCTATTTCTCTTTTTTTGTGTATGTGTGGGGTCTTGGGTTTTTTTTTATTCTTTTTTTTTTTTTTTTTTTGCGAGCGAATTCATTGCCTTCGCGTTAGGGACTCTGACGGACTGCCGGCGAACGTGTGCAGGTTTCCTAATTTTATTCCGAATCGCTGCAGAATCCATTGAAAGAAAGCAATGGTTGTGTAAGATGCCCATCTGCGCACATGTTGGCGAGTCCTGGCATTTCGAGGATAATTACGTCATAGCAAGCAGTTTGCACTTCGAAAAGGGAATACGGTTACAAATTTCTATGCGCGTGACATCTCGTGAAGGTTTGCGAAGAAGCTGTCGTCTTCTTGCTGCCCGCATCTTTCGCAGGCTGTGCAATATACTGACCCACACTCGCTTGGCCGCACCAATGTTTCTATTTTAAAACTATTTCAGCGAAGTCATAGTCATCAATAAGGCTCTGCGCGATCACCGTGTACACCGTATGTGTGTTTTAAATTTGTTCTTCGTTCTTGTAACTTTGTTATTACTTTTGCTTTCTTTTTTGTTACAAGTCAGCTTCGCCATCGGGGCGCGTCCCCATTGGAAGTATACCACCCCGTCCCGGTAGCAGTGCGTGTGTCACACCCGCGGTACAGATCAAGGTTCTGCACTTTATATGCGAGCCAAAGCGAACACGGCGGCTTCCCCGAAGTCGTTCTAAAATTCTCACTGCACATTATCGGATAGCGTTCGTCATGCTGCGCATTCGTCATAGCACGTAGCTTTCCAGTCCTTCGTTCGCAAGCTTATAACCGAGATGAATGACTCTTTCGGCAAGAACGTTTGCTGGAAAAAAAAAAAAAAAAAAAAAAAAAAAAAAAAAAAACGCACGAGCGTTTCTTTCTTTCTATTTTCTCGCGTTGTATCAGGGTGACTGGCATCGTGCAAGAATGCAACAGGTTTCATTCGTGAAAAGCTGCACCTCGAGCAGCTTTCTGCCCCGGACGTTTGTCCCTGTCAGAAATTAACAGTGCTTTAATACATGAAATGAATGTGTTTAGCCGAACTTTAAAGATATGCACATTGCTTTCCATGCAAGCTTATAGATGGGTAACGTACTTCAGGAAAACGACAGGTGAAGAAAACCGACCAAAAATAGCGCGTGTCACTTTTCAGCACTTTAGTTTAGCAGTGCTGTTTTGGTAGTGCCCAAGATTGAGCCGCACTATTGAGTGAAGCGTAATACATTTACGGAATCTTTACTGAATGGAAAAAGAAAAAAGAAAGGAAAGAAGGAAACGAAAATAAAACGGGACAGAACCTTTGTGTCGCCTTCCTTAATCACAGTGTGAGTAATGGCGTTTTGGCAGTTTTATCACTATGCCTATGTGCAGTACGGAAACGCAACCGTCATTACGGTGATACGGTAGTCTGCTACCATACAGCTGCTATGTTCTACCGAACATTCACTGTACAGTCATATAGCATGGCCAAAATTCTTTACAATGTTGAACACGCCTGAAGCCACCAGATTACTCTATTCCAAACTTTGCGAATTGAATGTCTGAATTGTATGTGTTAGAAAAACCGAAGGTTGGCGTGACAAAACTAGAGCGTACATGCTTTAAGAAGAAGCAATGTTTCTCCGGTAAAAGTTTAGTTTATCATAATAAATCACTTATCAAGCGAATCAAATTGTTGAGACGTCCCCTTCGCAATGTATTGAACTGTGATTCCAGATAAGCTACTGTGTATCAGCTAACGGACACCTTCACGTGCTTATTCTTGCTTATCTTGTTGCTCACCAGTGATTACGAAATGGAAACGTACAAATGAAACTCGTGTTACGAATTCTTGCTACTGTGACTTTCACATAGGCTGTCACTAAGTGTGTAATGAATCAAAGCATGATAACTTAAAATATAAAATATAACTGTCGGGAATACTGCTCATTTATCGTATAGGTGTCACATGGACCCACAAGCAACACTACTTTGTCGTCTAACATAAGTGACAAGGAGGCGCGGCGGGTGCGAAAAATAATAATAAAGGAAATCTGGTATTGTGGGGTCATAAAACGTTGTTATTTTTAAATAAATTATCCCTAAAGTAGACACGCTTATTGAATGAAAGCCAAGCTCGTAATGGGCAAATATTCCTTTCGTTTTCAATTTCTTTTTTTATGTTTTGTCTGTGTTAATTCAATTCCCTGCATGCTTAATCGCCATCAAATCTAGCTCGACGCCTTATTTGTTCAATTTGAGTCGTTGCTTTCATGATTTTGCCTACAAATTATATTCCCCCAAAAAAGTTTTACTTCTACCCCACGTCTTTCATTACTGTAAACAGATAAAAAGCAACGCGGAAGATAGCGTTTGATAAAGACCTTCTTGGGCCACGCCACTTGGACGTTTAATTGAGGATACCACCGAATTTAGACTTAAGTGTGCAGCAGCATACATTTCAAGTATTCGCGTTCTTCCGACTCTGCGTATAAATTGCCCTAATGCACAGAAAGGTAGCAATCACGTTAGTGTTCATTATGCTTTTAGCGAATATGTACGTATACACCTCTGCTGGTGCATACAGGCCTGGTGGTGTTTCCACGGATTGGCCTATCGCTCATCACTGATGGACATACTTTATCGTTTAAGCGATTGCTTATCGGGCACAAAGAGAACACTGAGACTATCTCATCCCGTGATGACAGTCTCGGATCTCATCCGATCACATGGCAGTCTTGGACAAGAACATTGTGTTTCGCTCTCCGTACACTGGCGCCAACGGCAAAAAGGTCAAACGAGGTTAAGTCGCCTAAGGTGAGGCGTCAGCGTTCCCCGTACTTCCCTCACTGTCGTTCGACGCCCCCTTCCGTCTTCCTTTTTTTTTTTTTTTTACCTACCGAAAGTGCCTCGCTTTCGGTGACAACTCTGTTCCTTTTTTTGTTGTTGTTGTCGTTGTTGTTATAACACTTCGGGCTTTCCTACCTGCGATGCCCCTTCGTATCCATCGCCTCTTGGAGCACCAACGCACTGTCCAAAGTCACGGCACGCTTCTTTTTTTCTTGGCGTAGATGAGTGGGGAGCGTTGCATTCATCAAGCAGCGCGTGTTTACCGGGCTGCGGCCCTGGTGAGCAGCGCCGGCAACGCCTGTCGGCACGCTCTTTGAAGGCGGCGGAGAATGAGTCGCTTCCTCCCTTTTTTTTTATCCCGCCCTCCGTTTATCTTATCTTCCCTTCTTCCCCAGAGCCGGCGTGCTGGGTGTTCTTGTCGGTTTAGGAAAAGGAAAACGCCTTTCCAATCCCTCGCCCCATTCTCTTCCCTTCTCGCTCAATGACCTTTGCCTTCCCGCACGAGTTACTCGAATGCCTTTTAGCCTGAATTACACACCAAGGGGGGAAAAAAAGGAGAGAGGCGGGGAGAGAAAGAGCATACGCGTGTCAAACTCCGACGCGCTTCTGAAAAAAAAAAAAAAAGAAGAAAGAACAAGGAATTGGAAGAGTGTCATTCTGCCGTTGAAGTCACACAGCGCGTGCTTGCTATAGGTATAGCCCGATCGCGAACTTTCTCTGCGCAGTCACTTCAGAAAAGATTTGGTGATTGTGCAAATTCTTATGTCTGTAGTACTATGATTGGAAGAACACTGGCACCAATCACGACATCTCTGATTTTCTGCTACGCGGACCGCGCCCAAGCTTTCCACACTGGCAGCAGCGCCGGACCACATATATAAAGCCTATAGCCAGCGGTGGAACCATATATCTTGCAGTGTACAGACCAGCCGAGAGGTAAAACTTTGTCATAACGCCTGTTAGTCCCGAGTCGTCGCTGCTGGAATCCGTCCGAGTCCCTGGTCTTGGTGGCGACGGCAAGTCTACATGTCTGAATCGAATAATGCGTTTTACGTGGGCTACCACCAGTGGCCGTAGTGTATGCACGTGAGCAGCAGCTCTTGAGGTGGTGTGGTTTAGCTATACAAGATCTATGAGGAATGGAGGGATGGACGTTCGAGCGAATTGAAAAGTGCTCGGAAGAGACTGCTCCTGGGAGGGGGGGGGGGGGGGGGGGCATTACCAGTAAGTATGAAGTGCGTCGGTGGTATTTGTCACACTTAGTTGGCATACTGGTGTGCCACATATGTCTGCAACGTGATGCCGGATGTATCACCTTGCTGGAGACGGTATGCGTTCGCGGTATACCCCTCTAGCCGTCGCTTATCTCGAGAGAAGAGTTTCCACGTTCTGCAAGGATCCTACAACCACGCTGACCGTGCAGGACCATAGGACATGAAGGCGAATGCTCGTGAGTTATGCGTCCTAACGCTGCCGCTGGTTGGGCAAGGTTTCCTTATCAAGTTGAAGCAGGCCACTAATCGGCCCGCTCTTCTGTTATACTGTTCAGACTGTCGTCTCATCTTTCTGTCCTTGTCCCAAGCGGCCGGAATCGGTGCATTTGTAGGAAGTAGAAGCAGCCTTACATCCTCCCTATAGGCTAGAGGGATGCTCCACACAAACACCAATTGTTTCGTGGACGCATAACAAAAGCGGCTGAACGACGAGCAAGAAGATGGCGCGCTTCCTACCAACAGCAGACCTGTGCTAATGACTTGAGAAGCCGTTTCAAGCCTAAATATAACCTAAGCGTCACATATCTATATTTTGTTTTTTTTTTCTATTCCGGGCCTTTGTTGTGCTTGCCCGGGAGATAGGGTACATTCTCTCTTTCTCTCTTTCTTTACTTTGGATCGTCCCCTTCTCCTCCTTCCCTAGTGCAGGGTAGCAGACCGGATACTTTTGCTTCTGCATGGTGAATCATTTCCGTTTTCCCCCTTTATGTCTCTGAAACAGCGCGTTGATATGCTGGCTATGCCATAGTGCTGATAAGAAGGCAAGGTCACTGGTTCGCTTCCTAGCCACAGCATCCACGTCCATATACTAGAGAGATTTAGGTGACGGTGCAAATCGCCAGGAGTACAAAAGAACGCCAACGGGCTACTGCAGTTCGCGTCCCCCAACGCTTGGGTAGCCGAATCTTAGGGCGAAGG
Organism: Dermacentor andersoni; assembly: GCF_023375885.2. Classification (NCBI taxonomy): domain Eukaryota; kingdom Metazoa; phylum Arthropoda; class Arachnida; order Ixodida; family Ixodidae; genus Dermacentor; species Dermacentor andersoni. The sequence goes on from NC_092822.1 coordinate 22,993,974, forward strand.
GGAGCGGGTTCTTCGTCTCCCTGTGACAAGTTATCTTTGTTTCCACTTTCATTTTACTTTATTATTTATACGCAAAGGTAAAGGAAAGAATCTGCGTTTAGCTAAACAGACTATCGATGTTTGTAGTGTTTAGCTTAGCAAACCGGTTGTCATATACACTTCCTATACCTACAGTAGTGGTGTGCGAATGAACCGAACAGTGACCTATTCGAATCGAATAGTCGCTATTCGTAAATGCGAACATGTTTCGAATACATTTCAAATGTTTCAAAGCGTCAATTGCGCCCGATTAGACAAAAATTTGAACGAAAGTACGGTAAATTTTTCACCCCCCTTCCCCCGGGGGGGGGGGGGGGCGGCATAGTATGGACTTTTGTAGTGGAGCAGGCTACGTCACTTAGGTAACCATACTTTGCAGCCTGTGCAGCGATCATTCGAACTCTCTGAAGATTTGTGTGCATGCGAAGGAACTAGTTGTTTGCTCCTATTGCTCCATTTGTGCTTATAAGAAACAACCCTTCACAACGGACTATGTAATGGCAGAAACTTCATAACTTTAAGAATACCAGGATGTGAACGTCGTTTTATATCATTTGTGATAACGACTGTTCATTATTCGAAAACTAGTCAAAACCTATTCGATTGGATTCGTTGTTTGCGCTATTCGATTCGGTCTCAAATATCTCTGTTCGCAAACCCCTAACGTACAGTGCTGCCTAAAAAGAAAAAGAAAGAAAAAAAAGATGAGACGAAAGAATGCCTGACAACCGCTTGCCGAGCTACAGGCGGGCAACTATAGGGGGCGCTTTTGTAGTCACCCTTTCCCGGCGGCGGCACGCTTTTAGCGTTTGTGAGTGGCTACACCGCCCGCTTCTTTTGTCCTTCTGAACGGGTACTCATAGGAAGCGATGTCGCGCGCCCACGTGGTCGCCGACACTCCTATACCTTTGTGTAATTCGTTTCCTTTTTTTTTCCCTTTCACTTTCCCATCATTTGTTACCGCACAGCAGTATCAGCTAGACTGACAATGCGGTGTGCAGGTAGCGGGAGAGGAAGAAAAGACTGAAGTGTTGCGGCACCTTTTTTAACCTGGATAAAACGGTATGCCTGGTGTCGCGGTGAGTGGTCCTCCCGTCTTTTGTGAAGCGTCTTGCGGTGAAGTTCGAGGGTGCGTCGACCTCTTCGATGCAGTGCGAAAGGGCCCACTAAAGAGCAACGCTAAATCGAGTCGTAACTTGTCAGGTACTCTTAAAAAAAATAAACTGCGTTTTTATGACAAAGAAGTACTCGTTTACCGCTAAACAGACGAAATCCCCAGCGTAGACCAAGAAACAAGATGTTATAAATTTATTTTAATTCGTCTGGCGGAACAAGAAACGTATAACCCTATTGGAAAAGGTGAGGGCCGAACTTCGCTTTTTATTTCTGCTACCACACCCGAAACGTCATTGCCGACACGTCAGGATGTATTCAGTTACTTGGAAGTATACCTTCTCCTACCTGGGCAGTTTGGCCGCAGGAATTTCCTCCAAACTAGCTAGGTTGATCATAAATTTGACAGCGCGACTTGCAAGGAGCGACAACAAAGACCGAAGAGCATGACAAAGAGACAAGCGCTAGCTCTCAATGGCAGCACTTGTCAATTTAGGGGATCTTGTTGTATCGCTATATTCTAAGTCCCTGTGTTTTTTACATCTTGGATCATGCACAACCACTAGCGCAACCTTTGACATTATTAACTATAGGGTATTTTGGTTCTTCCGAGATGCAGCGTGCAATCTTTCCTTTAACCGATTGAGCAGTTAACTAGACCTCTCCAGACGCTGTCAAAGTTCATTACGTCACAGCGAGCTGCTGCGGCACTTCGGGGTGACGTAGGCACCCGTGCAACGTTCTTGCGTCTTCCTTTCTTGCTATACCAAAGCTCCCTCTCAAGGCAAGGGTAACCGCTTTGCTGTTAGAAATAAGCGTTGCCCATTAATACGGCTTAACCTAATAAGCCTCCTTTAGCGTCCTTTTAATGGCCGCGTTAAAAGCGAAGATCTGGAGCCGTCGGCGCGGCGTTGAGCCCGATTCCCGGGGGTCGCTCCGTTGTTGACCTGTGCGTCTGGCAGACGGGGAGGGGGGGAGGGGGGGGGAGGCCCTCATCTCGCTATGCGCGCGCATAGCACCGGGAATTACCACTATACCACCCGCAGCCCTCGGGCTTGGGAGTCGGCCATGTTCGCCGAGTTATCGGGAACGCGGCGTTCTCGATAACTTCGCGTTAACGCTTGTAAGTTGGCCGCATGTTGTGCTTATTGAACTACTCCAGTTTCTCTGCGCTCGCGTTCGATGGCTCCTGCAACTCCACTCCCCCGTATTTAATAACTCTCCTGCGTTTTAACGCGGTCACGTGGGGGTGGGTGGTGGGGAGGGGCTGTGAATGTGGCTCCTCGTTGTAACGAACGTTCCTACGGCTGTATTGTTCGTGAGGACAGATGCGAGCCATTCACGGTGCGGAAGATATCTTCAGCAAGGGCGGCCGTACAATGACAAATAACTCTTACGACTGAAACGCCTTGGAAATAACGCAAGTCAGTTTTCCAAAAGCCCGCCAGGTGGAGGAAGGTTCGTGAACAGGAAAATCATCGTACACCTTATATTGTAGCACGACCTATTAGCCGACTGTAGCGTGGAGCTGTTTTTGACAACTTTCCATTTCATGAAAAGAAAAAAAAAAGCTTTGTGAACCAGTTGTCTAGATAACAAGCGTCAGACACTGGTTCTCTAACCTAACCTGGTTAGCCTCCCTGCTTTTACTTCTTTCTCGCTCTCTCTCCAACAGATCGCCTCTTCGTCTACATGTCGCTCAAAGACCTAGGAACACTAGTCGACACAATAGTAATTCCCTCAGATGCACACGACGATGGTTGGAGAGCTATATGGCATTTGAACACAAAGTGGAAGTGTCGATTACATACAGTGCCTAGAATTACCTATAGCGCTATGCCCGAAACCCCAGTACTCTTACATTTCAATGTAGGTAAAAGCTGAAGGTTTAAAGCGAGTGAATAAAGAAACACACGTTGGCGCTGTTCTTCCATACTTCGCGTGTTTGTTCACGGAGCTGAAACACCGCTGTAATCACGGACGCGTAGTGAATGACCACCTTTAACATATTTACTGGTTGCCCAAGAGGGGACATCGTCGACCTAATTACCCCTCCAAGCGCAACCAGCTCATACAGGCTATAGGGCATCACTATCGACAACAACGCCGCCAGCGTATAACTGCCTCAAGCGTGCCCGAGAGATTGCTGTCGTCTGGTACAGCGCCGCGCGACATCTGCATGCCTTCAACTTGCACGCTAATCCATGCCTCTGCGCAGACAATACAAAAGCAAATTGCCGCGTGACGTATGTGTCACGTCATATAGTGCTATAGAAAAAATCAGAGGCCTGCAGCAATAGTTTGCTGCCTCCGCACTTCGTGTTGCAGAACACCAGCGATGTTAACGGCGTAATTTTCGTTGACCGTGCCGCGGCGCCATCTTCTGACGGTCTTTTTCTCTGCCTGTGCGTTAAGCCTGACGCCCCCACTTTATCTTTGGACAGCTCCATCGTCGTCTGTACACCAAGCAGAGGAACATGTGACCCGAGCGGTAATTAAATTGGCCCCCAGCCGTATAGGTCGTAAATAAGAGAGTCAAATAATTGATTCGCGCCGCCATCTTGCTTCTCCTAGGATGCTCTAGCGTCCATCTTCTGTCCACAGCGATGACTTCTCCAAAAGACCAGTGAGACCGCGTAACACGGGAGGAACGCCAGGCCACTTTGCCCCTGGAGCAAGATTTCATTGTGAGTTATTTCGGCGCCGCAGTGGCCGGAGAACAGGGAAGGGTAATAAGAAAACAAGAACAAAATCGGCGGGGCCATCGAAAACGATAGGTGCAGGCTGTCTGTGCCCTGCCCATAAAAACTGTACAGCGCTGAGCAAGCTGTGAGGCGTGCCGATGTGGTTAGTGCGGGAAGTAGACAGTGCTTTGACGTCGGTTATACCGCATATAGTATATATGTCGCCATTCAACCGTCAGCTTGTCAGAGCATACGAAACAGTCCACTGTATCTTGCTGCAGCTTTTGCGTTGTCGTCTGCCCGCTGTTATTCAAAGCAGACGACGACTTTTGTTCTGAAGAACGGACGACGAACAGAAGTCAGATGGAGGTATACGCTATTCCTCTCTCGATTGGCTGATGCGAGCTCTAGCGTTTCCGAACAGTGCATGGTTTTAGCGGAACGGCTAGCCTTCTGTGTTGCTATATAGCTTCGTGTTCACCGGGTGTATTAACGCTGCCCGTAAACGCTACGAAAAAAGAACAGGAAAGAAGTATGAACAAGAAAGGCGGCCGAAGCTTCCCGTTCGTGAGAGAATGCCGCAGTGGGCCGATCTCGATAGCCGAGGCCTCTTGGCGCGTCGGCTCGAAATTACGATCGAAACTGTTTAGCCCCCCTCTCTTCCCTTCTCTGCTCGCTGGTGTTCCTGTTGATTCAGAGGCGTTTATATCGTTTGTTACTTTTTGGCGGGGGGAACCCCATTCCTGGCTCATTTATACACGGCGCATTTCCTCGCGTCGTGTCCTCCTCCTTTATATACTGTTTCAACCCCCAACATATTGCTTCCCTTTCTTTCTTTCTTTCTTTCTTTCTTTCTTTCTTTCTTTCTTTCGGCCTTAGCTCAGTAGGTGTTTTCTTCTTACAAGCCTTGCTTCCGTTCGGCAACACTTGCAGCAGCAGCGAGCTTTTAGACCTGTGTCCCACGCCGTTTTTGTTTTCGCAGCCTCATTAATTAAACCGCGTGCGCGAAACAAAATGGCCGAACGCCATCGGCCTCTCGCCTCGCCCACCTCCTCCCCTTCTTTCTCCCCCTCTTCCTCCCGCCTTCGCCATATTTTTTTTTCCCCTTCTCTACTTCAGCTCGCAGCTCCCTCTGTGCTGTCGCTTCTTCTTAGCTCACGGTGAACCGCTCCTTCATTCATTTGTAAACGTGAACCTCTTCTGCTTTGTTTTGTTTGCTTGCTCGCTTGCCTTCTCGTACACACAGACGCCGCAACCGAGCGTCTCCTAGTCGTAGACCTTCGAGGGGTTAATGTTTCGCGGCCACTCCAAAGAGGAGAAGCCGCGGCCACTTTAGCGCCGCCGTGGTGGAGCTCGTTTTATCTGCGGCGTAAATCAGTCGCCGATTTTGCAGTGTCGTCGTCGTCTGCTCGCCGCCTGCCCCTGCAGCAGACGACATCGCGTCCCCGACGACGCAGCAGCAGACGACGGCGATGACTTCGTTCCTGCAACAGCCGCTATACTTCCTGTATGGGTGCGGCGCTTGCCCAGTTCGCAGCCTGATTGCTTATTTAAATGCTCTTTAGAATTATGCGTATTGGTGTTATTATTATCAACGTCATTATTATATTTCGTGCAAGGAAACGCGATACGAAATGATCGCGAGCTCATTCTTCGTTACTTGCTGTCCCCGCGCCTTAAGCTCACTTCGGGGTCGAGTTTACGAGGGTGTTTTGGATGCGATGTGCACGAAACCGGTTGCTCGCACTTTCGGGCGCTGTATGTATCTCGGCGAGCAGTACTTTTGAGAACGCGTTTTCGCGGGGCGAATTCAAATGCCGTTTGACAAGAGGGGAACGGCGCTCGGCTATTGTCGAACAATTGGGCAGTGAAGCCCCACCCGCCCTATAGCTTATAATTCTCTACAGCCCTCCCTGCATATTGGCCGAGTTTGTTAATGCGTTTCGAAAGCGACGGTTGCGAGCATGCGCAAGAGTTCAAAGCGTTCGGAGTTTATCCTTAGTTTCTGAGCTGGGGCGCTCCAGCATGTTTGTACCGCTCCGGAGGAATTCGATCGTGAAATTGGGTCTGGCAAGTCGCTGTTGACTTCTGGACTGTATTGTCGCGCCTTGTTGTTTCTTCGAGCGCACACTGGCAGTGTTTGTAGCTCTTTAAAACAAGCTCGTCCGGCTTAAGGCTTTGTCGAAGATTAGGCATCGCGGTGGCTCGTGTTGTTTGGCCACTCGGGAATCTGAGACACTTTCATCCGGTCCGCGACGAATTCAGTGAGACACGTCCTTAGTGGCTCAATGATTGGCTATTCTGTCTCTCGCGAGGATGCAGAGTCCTCATTTGTGTCCCGCAATCTGCGTGCTTAGCTGAGAGAAACAAACAACAATAGAATGAAGTTTCGGGTCCGTGAGTTACTCTCGTTTAAAAACAAATGACGGAGGCTGTTACGCAGTCAGGACGGGTTGTCAGAGGGATACTCTTCTTGAACCTTGAAATAGGTCGTGATAGACGGGTGTATCGACGTTTCTGCGTCATGGAAGCGACGCTGAAAGAAGTGTTCAAGGTTCCACGGTGCATAACATTGGGGGCTAATTAGCGCATATTCTAAAATTTCCTCCCCTGGACCCTATACGCATCGCCTTAAGGAAGCGCATACGAAATCGCAAAGGTTATCGATCCTAAGTAATCTTCTCCATTGTCCAATCACCTTACTTAATGAACAATTGGCTTAAATTTGTTCGTACGAATAGTTTTAGCGTAAAGCTTCTCTTGTGTGTTAGCCGTGGATAACAGCGCTACTCCTGGGTTGAAGTGGTCAATTGTACTTCAGTGAAACTCCGCTGTGATCCCAGCCCGAAAATCTTTTGCGATCAGGCACTGGTGACGTCTGCTCGAATGCGCCGTGGTGAGAAGGCGTGTTTTTCAAGCAACTCCTCGCCGTATAGGAAAGATCCAGAAATCTTGCTGTAGCTCATGTGTCTTCTTCATGGAAATTCTTAGACAAAACAGGACTAGCATCAAGATTTTAAATATGCTGGCGTGTTGACGATGACGGTCATCGCAGCTATGTTCTCATCATAATCATCATCCTGTGTGCCTCTTTCGTTCCCCTTTTCTGCTTCTCCACATGCAAAGTAGCAGGTTAGAGCACACGAGTTCGCACATACCTACCTCTCTGTCTCTCCACAGATAAATCTACTACAATGAATGATATGCAAAATTCTGTAAACAGGCTTTCCCTCACATCTATAACTTGCCCTAACCATGATCGCCGCGTTCCTGGTGTAACAACACTCTTTAAAGCCGAGGCACGGGTTTCGAAAGCTTGGGCGTTCTGGCTAACGGAGGGGGTCGGCAGGAATGACGTCACCAGCCCGCATGTAGACGTCATACTGACGATTCTATAGCCATCTTGGTGAAGTCGAATGAAGTGTCGGAGAAGCACACTTGCTGGTTGCGCATATGTTCTTCTTTTTTTAGAAACACTGCGTTGTACATTACTTGATAAACGAACATGTCCGAATTCCAGGGCGACATATGTATACTTCCAGGGCACTCCTTCCAACGTTAGGGACAGTGCACCTGCCTGCGTAGAGCTCCTCGTTCGTGTGGCGATCGCCACCGCGAAGCGCTGGTTTTTCCCGGCAGCATGTATAGGCGCGCGCGCAATTCGGCTTAAAAGAGTTGCGAAACCGAACATGGCCGAGCCCGCCGTTTCGTATTGTAGCGCTGCTCGTAACGCACTCGAAGAGAAAAAGGCGATCGCGCGTGCGACGACGCGGAGCGAAGCGGGCCTGATTTACGTAACAAGCCTGCTTTTTTATTATTGTTGTTATTTTTATTTCTTTATACCAGCATGGTGGGTCTGGGCATAAGCAAGTCAACCGGCAAGCCAGCACCACCAACGCCACTCAATTTTCCTAGCCTTTCTTCTTTCGTTTTTTTTTTTTTTCTAGTTTCGCTTTCTCGCTTTTCCTGATCGAAGAGACGGGGTCCCTTTCTTTCTATCTCATTTCTTTGGTTTCGTCGTTTGTTCGCGGCTTCTCTTCTTTTCTTTTTTTCTCCGCGCTGGCCTCTGTCTTGTGGCGACTCGCACACGAGCGCACTTTTGTTTTGTCGCTCTGACAAGGCTGAAAGAAGTAAGACGAAGCGGGCCCCTAATTCCCCCGTTTCTCTCCTCGGGTGTGGTCTAACGACGACGCTCGGACGAAGGCGACGTCGATTGCGGGGGGAGGGGGGGAGGGGGGTGAGTCTAGAGAGTGCGAGTAAGGAGAAAGAAAAGGAAAAGGGGCTCGCGCGACCGTGCCTGCCTGCCTTGTCGCTGCGTAATAACACTTAGCTCCATTTTGGCTCGTACCGTGTAATTCTCGAAGAAAAGTTCGACCGAGCTTACTACAGGCGGACCCTTCGGCGCGGTTATACGGCGGGGCCCCCCTCTCCTTCCTAACTTACCGCGCGCGTCGCACCACGTGCTTTCTTCTCCGACGTTTTTCCTCATTCCGAGAGACAAGCAAAAGCCCGCCTATATGAATGTGGAAGGCGCACGAACGTACCGATACACGCACACACGCACGCACGCACGGACGGAGAGGCCCTGTTAGAGCGAAGATATATCCAGCGCGTGCAGAAAGTTTTGCGGAGGCGCGCGCGATCGCTATCGCACCCCCCCCCCCCCCCCCCCCCCCCCCCTCCTCCGATATGCGTTGCGGCGAGGACCGGGCTACCGGGCCGAGACGAACCGCGATCGACGCGAGCCGCTTCCTCCTCTCCAAGTGGGCGATTTTGTCGATTGTCGGCGACCGATGACGATGGCGGTAACGATTGGTCGCGCCGTTTCGAAGGCGCCGATTGGCGTTCGGAGGCGAACGTCGAGAAACGAGACGGAAAAGAAGAGAAAACGACGAGGACTGAGGCCGAAGGAATGAGCCGTCCAACCCCTCTAGAGGAAATGACGAAACCCCCTCCCGTCCGCGCGTACGCGGCGATGTTCCCTGCACATGCAAATTTTCTTTATCGTCGCCGGGAGCTCCGCGCGTGCCCCACTGTATACTTTCTGCTCTTTCACGACGCGACGACGGCGGAGCAAAAGGAAAGAGAACCGCAGCACACTTAAAATGTCGTCCAGCCGCAGGCTACACACACGCGCTGCAGCTCAAATCGACTGGCTGCGAACAATGCGTAGGCGTTAATTTGGAGAAGTTGCAACTGGAAGCTCTTTTTTATCTCGGTCTGATTGGGTTAAACGGGGATGATAGCGATTTCAATTTATATACCCGACAATTAAAGCGCAAGAGATCCCCCCCCCCTCCGTCCCCTCCCTTAGTTATCCGATTCCCTTCGTCGAGACTCGTTTCCGCCTGACCAACGACTCTCCCAACCGGCCTCTGTTGGTTTTTGTGACATTACTTTCCTATACAAGATAACGCTCTCAGGAATAGACGACATCATGCGCTCCAATCTGGACAGGGCGGGAATAATGACCGAATAAAAGAATCCCTCAGCCTTGAGCCAACATTTCGACTAGTGTACTTGTCTTCATCAGGTCCTCAGCTTGAATACGTTTCGACAAGTGTGCTTGTCTTCCTCAGGTCTTCAGCTTGGAGCCGACGTTTCGAGAAGGGTTCTTGTATTCGTCAGGTCCTCAGCTTGAAGCCATTTTGACGAGTGTACTTGCCTTCATCAGGTCTTCATCTTGAAGACGACGTATCGACAAGTGTATTGTCTTCCTAAAGTCTTCATCTTGGAGCCGACGTTTGGAGAAGGGGTCTTGTCTTCGTCAAGACGAGATCTAAAGGAGACATATATGTCTTCACCGGAAGACGGAGACTTGAAAGGATCTACAGTCACCAAACAACAAAATCATCGGCCGAAGTACTGTAACGATCCTATTTCAATGACATTTTTTTTTGTGTGTGTGTGTGGCATTATGTAAGTGGTTCGAGTGGGGTTTCGCCCACATTATCACCGACATTGGCTGACCGTGAACGATGGACGATAAGGAATATAATCGAATGAAAGGAATCCTTGCGTTATGCCGGCCCTTCAGCCCAGAGCCAACGTTCCTACAAGGGGACTAGTCTTTGTCATTGACCCTTTCTTCACCAGCACTGTCGGAGCCCTTCTTCGTCACCCTGAGGAAGAAAAAGTGCCCTCGTGGGAAAGTTGGCTCCAGAATGAGGGATTCTGTAGTTCGGCCACTTTTACTCCACGCTGCCAGCTCTGCAGGCGCGAGGGCATAGTCCACAACGGAGTCTATGCAGGACCCTGGCTCGAGTGCCCATAATAAGAGATCCCCGGGAGTGTTAATAAAATACCCGTACGTACAGTGAGCGTCACAATTTTACGAACCGCGGGATCTGACAGAAATCTAAGCAGTCCCGCTTGTCGCGTACCTTGGTATTTGCATTTCCAGACTGTGGTTGGGATATCCGAATGGCATAATGTTCTATACGGTTTTACTGGACACGGTCACAAACACCTATAAAAAAGTCATATGCCCCACGACTCCCGCATCCAATATTTCCATATCGCATATGTAAAGAGAGCCGTTTTTATATAGGATTGCATATATCTGACGTGGGATTATTGGATATGGGGGTCATAATGCATGTGCCTTTTTTCTTTTTCTTTTTTTCGAATTGGCCGCTGCTCGGAAATTCAACGCTTCTTCACATGCTCCGGTTCCCTAAACTTCTGACGCCGACTGTACACGCCTCATTTCCCGATGCAACAATTAGCGCCGCAGTGCTGTTCAGTGCAGCAGCCCGTTCACGCACCCTCTGTCTCTTCGCCGTCGCGATAGCAGCGGAGAGAACTACGTTGTCGGAAGAGCGTAACCGTAAACTTAACGCCGCTCTCCGCGCGCGCCTTATTCCGACCGAGCTTTTCTTTTCGTTTTGCTCCGCGGGGCCACAATAACAAACGAGAGGGAGAGAGTTTTCGTCCGAGCTTTGGGTTCCCGGTGGCTGTGCGACGTATACACTCTACGTAACCTCGTTTCCAACGCGTCGTATATATATACGCATATGTATACATATGCGCGCGCCACTCGGTCGGTCGCCGACTCCGCGTTCCCTCCTGGTTTGTTCGGCGGCGACCTTATTCGTTAATTGTTTTATTTCTATGTCACGCGTCGCTCTAGCGCGACTCGAACGCGGCTCTAATTGCGGTGACACACTCTTCCGCGTGCATGCTGCAGCCACATTGCATGCGCCGATGTTTTTCTGCTGCCTCGCCGCTTGAATATATGGGCGTGCGTGCGTTCTGTCCCAACGATTTGGTTCGGCACTTCTGTTGGACCTCTTTCCTTTTCGCTTTGTGCTTGTTTTTTCCGCGCGTCGCACCCTTCGAGATTTTGTTACGCTTGCTTGCCTGGTCGTGAAGGCGGAGGACTCTTGCGGGCAAGTGAATCCCCATTCCAGATATATGGGAGGGCCCCCTTGTGTTTTGGGACACTGTTGAACGACTTCGCGAGCGAAATGACCCTGTAGACCGGGCATGAGGATGATGAGGATGACGATGATCTTAAGCAATGGCTTATTCACAAAGCTAGTCTGGGTAAGAAATTAACGGTGGAAGAAAAAAAGAAAGAGGGGTTGTAGCCAGTATAAAATAGGAAAGTTATAAACAAAGTTTACGTTAATAATTGACCATTATTGGAGGAATATGAAACATGCGTATTTCAGCTGTCTACACCATGGGCCTTGCATTTGCACTTGACCGAAACCTAACCTCGAATTTTCGATTTGGAAACGGATGCTCAACTGATTGAGCCACCATGGGCGTATAGGACAGCCTAGGTGTATAGGTATCCATCAATGACGGGACAGCGCTGCGACTGTTCAGTTTATCACAGCACGCACTGTCGCCGACACCAGCTGCAGCTGGGGCCGCGATAAAAGTGAAATACACCAAAGGCAGACAGACGCGCCCATGCATGCTTCATCATTCATCTGAGTGGTCCGCGCCTATCTTTGCCGAGCCCGAGATCTAAGCTTGGAGTTCGTTCTGCCGTGTTCAAGCGCGACCACGCGTCATCGTCGAAGCGCGACCAGCGTTAACGTTTGCCGATCTCGGAGTGCCGTTTCGGACATTGTCGAATACAGCCACATTGTCTAATTCGCCATCTCGTCAGCTCTGATAGGCCCATGCGGAACATAAGGGCTTCTCTGATTGGCTCAGAATGCCCGCCATTACAGAATTTGTTAGCGCGGCGGATTTTCCCGATGTTTCAGAGTAGCACTTTCGAGCGCTCTCGCCCAGTGATAGGCGATCGGAAGTATAATCGTAAATATGAATAACGTCCGGCTATTTTGCTTCCTCCTCTCGCCTGCCTGTGTGCTGCGGCGCTACTCTCAACTGTGGAACGCTTGAGCGCAGGGGGTGTTTATTGCCCTCTCGTGTGGTTATGTTTGTAGCGTCTCGTACGCTAAGCCAGCGCAGTGTGCTTTAGGTATCGTAAGGTTTAGCTCCAACTCTTTTTCTTCAGGTACACAAGCGCTCTACACAGGAAACGCGCAACACGCAGGCTTCCGCGTAACTATGCGCGATGGCGTCGTCAAGTGCTTGGTGGTTAGTTCACGTGCCGCTAAGCGTGGCCTCCAACATCGCCGGTGCGTTCTCGGAGGCCATGCGCCAGGGCTAATCGTGCCAGCGGCTACGAAAAGGTGCGATTCACGTTAATTCACGCCCAGATTCCACGTCACTTACGTTATAGGAGCTATCGACACACGGGTTGGTGTTCATCATATGAGGGAAAAAAAAAAAAAAAAAACCCAGGTTTTTCGCAACCTCCGCGCGTTCCGAAAGCTTCGCCGAGCAGCTCCACTTCGCGAAGAAACATGCACAGCTTTCATGCGCGCATGACATCGCGCGCATGCGCGGGATCGATGGGAATGGATCGCGAGCTGTCGTTTCTTGTGAAGCAGGTCACCTCGAGTTGGTTGGTCCCTGCGTTATTGCGCAATCGCGAGGCCCCTCTGCGAGCAATGCGCGCGCCTTACACATGCCGGCCGGAGTGTATATACAGATAAACAAATGATAGCGGCCCGTTCACAAGGAAGACCAGAATAAAAAGCTCGGGCGTCGGCTGCGGCCGGGCGGCGCGCAATTGGTACAAATTGGCCTCGTCACGCGATCCGATCGGGGCTCTGCGCATGCGACATGGCGCAACTGGCGATCATTCACTATATATGTGTCCTTGGCGAAACGCAGACCATCGAACGCTTGGCGACGTCTCTGCGGAATCCTGCGCGCTCGAGAAAACGGGCGCTTGTGTGTGCGGCGCACATATGTGTGTGTGCATGGATGCATATATGCATTTTGTAATATATGTGTATAGATATGCATGTACGCCCGTGAGGAAAAGTGTGCAGACCGCACGCAGGCTTGCCGAAAAAGAACATACATGTTTCGTGTGTATGCGTGTGCACGTGAGTACGCGGACGCTTCAAACACTGTGTCACTGCGAAACATTCAATACCTCCTCTCTCTCTCTCTCTTTTTTTGTCCCGTTCATGTACCGCGCCATTTCTTGATGAACAACTGACCGTCTGCCGAGCCTCAAGAAGCCAATGAGGGATCGGTCATAAATCACTACGACATCGATCGGAACTGTACAGTAGGCCGCAAAAGCCTTGTGCGGGATTCACGAAAAAAAGCCTAATTGTCGCCAAGCATCTGGCCACATCGCGTCAGATTCAAATATTCCGTGCGTAGTTATAGCCTCAGCAAAATACACAGTGATGCATCAAATGTGAAGCGCCGTGCCTTTACAGAGCTGAAATTAACATTTGGCGCGGAAACCGTACGTGTTCCATAAACATTTGCGGCCGAGTGTAACGTTTCTTATATACGTGTTTATATTGAACCGAGACGCGGCGCTCCGCGACGAACTTCAGTTCGCGCGTACAGATGTGCTGGCGCGTTTGCGCACTCGCAAGATGGGGGACTTTATTTCTGGCTAGGCTTAGCGACCCAGACGCCTCCCTGCGTCATCGCCAGAGCCCTTCCATGCACGGAAGGACTCTGGTGATACTTGGGCGGCATCCGAGGCGGACGCTTTGCAAAACACCTCATAGGGGCACCTGATTCTTAAGTGCGTTTCTTCTAATCCCTAAGTTCAGCGTCCAGATCCTGCTAGAGTAGTTGAGGCGATCTACTATAGAAAAATTTAATAGGGAATCTAATTATCGAAGCAGATTGTACACCCGATACAGTAGTTCCTGAACGCTGGCAGCGGGAAGTTATGATGGAACGCGTCTTAGCATAGCGATGGCGCCCTCCCCCCCCCCCAAAGGAGGAAACCTTTCTTACGAAATTAAACGCGGCTCGATTCGGGCCCAGCAACCTGGAATTCACCGCAACGGCACCCGTAGAAACCCGGAACAAAAGCGTGAAGGATCAAAACTGGTTGCAGGCGCTCACCGCCAGATTGGTTGTGCGAAAGCTGTGAATACGGATTACGTTCTGCGTGATTCTAGACATTGATATCGACAATCGGAACTCGACATCTCTGTCTGAGGCGACGCGACGATAAATGCGTAGAAGCCTATCTGTGGTCACTCAGGGCAGGCAGAAGTAAACAGCAATGTGGAACGTGTCAGAGAAGAAGGTATAGGAAAGAAAGGGCGGCGTGGCAGCGCAAAATTAATCGCTAAGGCTGTGTAAGAACAAGAGCAACAAAAATTAGAAGCCACAATATTTTGTCCAAGTAAATGCGATAAAGCATTGGCGACGTCAGAAGTCGGGGCCAGGGGCTCATCTATCAAGCAGAAGAAGGAAGGAAAGAAAGGAAACAAGATCAGAAATATCCTACTGCCGTGATGCCCATTTACTTGCGGCCCTGCGAAGACGTGTTGAAATCCACAAACGTCTTTATCTTTCTGTTAACCAGTCATTTACAGACGCCGTTCAAACAGAACACGTTGTCGATCGCACACGCAACCAGTCGGCTCACGCACAGACGCACGCAAAAAAAAAAAAGCACGCGTAATCCAATCTGGACGCATTTCACGCCAGGGTCTGGCGCCGAATGGGCCCGAAAAAGAGGGCCGGCCAGAACCTGCAGGCGGGATCGCAGTGCTATAGCTTCCGCACACGCGCGAGCGTGCTCGACCGAGCAAAAGATAAAGAAAAGCCCGCGAACACCTATTGACAGGGGCTCACACAAAGCATCGCCCGTCTTCACGCGGCTTCGCACGAGCAGGTACAGAGGTGAGCCCCCTGTATTCGGTCGGCGTAGCCCCCACGATCCGAGCGAGCAACACGCACACAGACAGATGCATGCGGGCGCATATGCACTGAAAGCCGGCCGGGCTCGCTTCCAAAATGCCAATGTCCGCACGACTTGATGGATGACGACGCGGTCGGAAAAGGAATCGTCCGAACTCGGTGCCGGGCTCCCCGGCCGACACCACTCGCAGTTCCAAAAAAAGAAAGCGAAGTGGGGGGCGCGACGTTTCGGTTCCGCGGTGCAAGCGAACGCCGCGCCGCGTAGCGGCCGCTTTGCGGCGCTGCGTTCGCAACCTCACGACTCCATCGACTCACTCGTTCGAGCTGCCGCCGCAATGCGCGCGATCTCCATTGCTTGCATCGGCGAGGAAGGGACGAGCATTATTATTTCGGAATTAAACCATCAGCGGGGGATGCCCTCGTCCATCCATCACCCCACCGCGCAGCGAGCCCTGTCTCTCGGTCGTCGCGTCCCTGATCCCTCAGTGCCACGGATACCGCGCCGGCGAGCGAGCTTGAGGTTGCAGCGGCTCGAAGTTTGCGTGATTCGGTGCCGGCTCTCCGGGCAGGCCGAATCGTGCGCTGGCTCGAAGTGGAGATGATGACGGGGCCGTCGAGCCCTTTCGAGAGGAAGGCGCGACCCCGGCGACCATGCGTCGGAGCGGGATTTGTTGTTTGGCGGCGGCGGCGGGAAGAGACGGGAGTCGCTCTGGCGGCGCGAACGTGTGAGCACACAGTGCGGTGACATGTGTCTCGTTCGAGTCAAAGAAACTTTCTGTGCCCCGCGTTGTTGGGTGTGTAACTGTCAGACGAGACAGACGGCGGCATTTAGCGGCGGGATGAGGCGAGTAAGGCCGGGATTTCCATCTTGGCTGCGGTCTGTTCGCTTGATGGCGTGGAGTCTGTTCAGCCATATACTATATGTACTATTCACTTATGTTCTTTTACGTTGTCTCACTATAACGAATGTTCGCCTTAACAGGCTAGCGTTATTCGGACCGTTCACTGAGACAGCCTTGCGGATCCAGGCGTGGTCGTCGGTACATCACAAAAGCTGTCGTTATGTAAGGTAGGGTCCAACTAACGACGGTTACTGCACTTCACTAAAAAGTGACCCGCTTATGTTTTGTTCCGTGTTGAAGAGTGGGTATATTGCAGTACAGCGTGGGTGTGCCAGCCATACTAGTGACATCTGGCGGTAAGACAAGAAAAAATTATTCTACCACTGCGCAGCACCACCAACGCTTTACGCAGGACCGGCGCTGAGGCTGCATGCAAGCCTTTACTCTGTCTATTTCGTGCAGACAGGCAAGACTTCTGTGCGTCGTTACTTCGCTCATGCGAACTTTGCTTGATAAAGCCGTCCATCTAACCTGATGGGACAGACAGGCAGAACGGATGGACGGACGGGCTATACCGATGCCCCTCTATGTTTCGGAAAGTACACTGGCTAGCTTTAAACGGTCTCGCGAAGAGCCCAAGCCGATAACGGACGGGCGCAGAGATTAGAAACAAGGCGATATAGTAAAAACGCTGCTTAATTATCAAAACGAAACTTCCATCCCTCACGACTCCTGTTGTCATAGGTGGAAAGGCTAAAAGAGAGGTTAGAGCAAAAATAGTTTTGAAACTGCTCCGTCTTTTCACAACCAAAGGGTTGATTATTGCAGAAACCGAAATAAGTGCCTCAGGTATCAACTACTCGTGTACAAAAGGCTGTTGGCGAAATGCAATGGCCTCCGCAGGCAACAGTGTCCGTTGCCGGAGGCCTGTGGCAAAGCGTTCGTGCAAACGCAATACCTTTGTAAAACCGGCCCTGGAAGTATTGTTCGGCAGCCGCACCCACGTAACGCTATACAGAACACGGTTCTCAGTGTAAAAGTATTCATTAGAAAAAGAACAAAGGCAAGAATACGAGAATTTGGGCCAACAGAAACCGTTTGCATCGACAGCTTGGCGCTCGATCATGAACAACAACAGCTCAAATGAAGCGAATCGCCCGCCGCTACGCTTATTCGGCCTTGCGTCGCCACCATACATCAAATTTCGTACTGCGGAAAAAAAAATATGAGAGAAAGATGGCAGAATGCCCGCTTCCAGGTGTAACGAGCCTATTAAGATAACAAATGAGAGCTTATTGCGCACTGCACCGTCCCGTCCCGTCCCGTTTTACCTTGCGGCTGTTTTTCACGCAACGAAGCCGCACTGTCTGGCGTGACACGCGTTGTGACGTGAAGCGAGGGGGGAAACTTAAGGGTAAGGTCAGGAGGTTTTGCGTCGGTACACCGCCTGTTCTTTAATGTGAAACGCGGATGATGTTGTCAGGCAGACATCATTACATTCATTTCAAGAGCATTTGAATTGATTGTTGTTAATTGACCTTGTCGCTGTATTCTCTTGTTGAATTTCTATGTGCAATTTTGTTTTCTTTGTGTCTGTAATTCTGTATCTTAACACAATGTTTCCCACCTGCTATGTTCTTGTGTACAAGATCGCAGTATTCATAAATTCAAATTCAATTCATGTTTTGCCTCATACAAGACACTTGGAGCAATAGGTAGACGGGTACTTGTCTCGACTCAGTAATTAAAAAAAAAGGAAAGACGTGTCCGATAATAGCTTTGAATCTGGGTCGCTCAGTAAAAAAAAAAAGAAAAAATAAAGCAATGGCATACCCGTCGCAGCAGATATGCATGCGCTTGACGATGAGTGTGTCTCCTCCTCTAGTCCTGCAGTGGCGGCGCATGGCTTTCTGCGCCGCTCAGCGCATGCGCAGCCGATGCGCCTTACCTTTGCGGCGGGTGCAAAGTTGAAGAGCGAGCCGAGATGGCTGGTGGCCTTGACGCGCGCTGTGTTCCCGCGCCAATATTGGGGGCGAGCTCCACCGCTGGAAGAGCTTGCGCCGCCGTCGGCGTGACGTAATATGAGGGATCACGTGAACACAGCGGCCGCGCCGGCTGCTTCGGATGCGAGGAAGCGAGCTGAAAACGAAAGTTTAAAAGTCCCACCTGCGGCTGCGCGGTTCTGATTAAGTGGGGAGGTTTTCCCGCTTCGGGTGTGTTGTGCTTGACAGCGACTGAAAACACTGTAATTGGTACTGGCTGCCTTCGAAGGCGTGCAACGTGGTAGGCTACTGCTCGGTGCCGCAGTGCCGGACGTACGCAGCGGAGCCCGGCGTCAGCCCTCCACACGTACCGGCAGGATAAGAAGCTGCGGGAAGCTCGGATCGCGAAGCTTGGAACCGGCAAGCAGCCATCGGCTACAACTCGGGTGTGCAGCAAGCACTTCTGCGAGGAAGGTTTCTCATGCAGCGTTGGGGCTGCGACGTTCATTAAGTAGCAGAAAGGGCGCACTGAGACGTTCGCCCGCGCGCGCAGCCCGGCTAATGTCATGAAGCTTTGGTCTATGAACTTGTTCATGCTAGGCACTGTCAATTTCACTGGAATGGAAAGGGAATGGTAGAAGGCACGTAAGAAAGAAAAAAAAAAGGCACGGCATATGCTCATACTTTTGTAGCACCAAACAATGAATAATGTACTGGATTAAGAAAAGCAAGCAGCAGATAAGCACCCGCTGCACCCGCTGAGAAGACCGATAAACATACAGTGTGACGCAGGTTGATGAATACTGATATTGAAACGTCCACGACTTTAGATAAAGAAAAAGAAAGATTGAATCGTCGCGACGGCATATCACAAGTCTAGTTATAACGATATTATATTTGAACAGCTTTGGTAGCGTCGATGCAACAATCATTGCTTGCGTACTCTCAAATACTGATATGCCGCGGCCTAAAGCTCTCGGCACGGTGCGAAGGCGCGCTCGCAGCAAAAGCAAACTATTGTGCGCGGACATGCATGCAGACGCGCAGTCGGTCACCGCGAGCCCGTGCGATCGCTGCATTGAGATTTCATTCTGCTGTGCTCCATTTAGTTATACAGACAGCCCACGAGAAGAACGCATTTCACATAGCTCGCGTTCAGCGAGTGCCGACTTTTCACACAAGAAGCCGGTTCGGGGGACTCCATCACGGCGACGGCGCGTAGTGGACGTTTACTGTACGCATTCGGTAAAGATGGTGTCGGTAAACCATTCTGGTGCTCTCTGTTTGCCCAAGATTATTAGAGAATTTTTGTGCGTCCGGTATTCCGGCAAGCGCGGGCGGTTTGCCGGATGAGCGGGTACATGAGCAGCCAGATTGGTGGCGCCAGCTGGTGGTGCAAATCTGAACAGCAGTAACATATAGAGCTAATTACTTTAGTCTGCTTAGCTGCTGGTGCAAATTTTCGACAGCGGCATAATCGTGCTCACAATTATGCCGCTGTCGTAAATTTCCACCAGCAGAGAAGCAGAATATAGTAGGTCACTACAATTTCAGCACTGGGTTTGTCTGGTTGAACTCTGCGCCTCCAGGCGGCTGCACCACTTCGGCCGCTCACGCTTACGCCCCCGCCCATCCGGCAATCCGCCCAAACCATACCCGTTTGCTGGAATAGCGGGCAAGCTAAAAGTACTTTTTATTTTGACAGTTAAAGAACCTCTTTCGTTTCGACAGTACCTACAGAAAGTCCAGGAAGGCTGCCGCGTGGTGTTTTGATCTAACGCCTACAGCCAAATCTGTGAGGAGCGCGCCGCGTTATGCCTCATACTACGCAAGCGAGGCGTCTCCAACAGATGGCGACTCCGTAAGCCCTCGACCCCAGTAGTCATGGTTGTGCCAAACTCTGTGCCCATGCCATCTTAAGTTTGCGAGAGAGGGTGAAGCGAGAGGCGCCAACGAAGCGTTCGATCCCCGTTGCCGGCGCTCTTCCTATCTCGCCAGTGTTGTGGTAGCGAGTGTTTGTGGTCATCGAGTAAAATCTGCCCATGTGTGCCTGTTCGGGGAGCGTGATACCGTGGTTATTAATTTAATTAGTAAGCGAATGTTTAGCGCAATTTGTATGACCGATACAACCACGAAATTTACTTTGTAATTGTGTTACACTTTGCTATCGCAGTGAGTGCTTCACATTTCGGGCGAATCTGGGACGTTTCTTTTTCTTTTGGCTGCAACAGATTTTTTTTTAATCATTTCGCATATCTCCTATTTTGGAAGCTTACGGCGACACAGTCATTGTATGGCCTGGAGCCACCACTCCGGGCTGACTGGCACAGTCTCTTGTTGCTTTGTTGTACCACGTGACCCACGTGCCCCCCTTCTTTTTTTTCCTCGTCCAAAGCCGCGCTGTTCCTTACTCGCGTTCTGAAGAGGCCGCAAAAATGTCGCCGTAATTAGTTCTTTGCGCTGTTCTTGAATAACTTCGACTCTGTGCCCCAATTATGGAGTCGACAGCTACCCAAAAAGAAAGCAATGATAGAAAAAAGCACGAGGTTCTTTGTCAGCATTCCTTTAAAAAAGAAGGGGGGGGGGGGGGACATGGCGAACGTACAAAGAACACGCCAATTCAGAGCCAACAGAGTCTATAGTTCCACAAAGATTCCTTTGCTTAGATTGACCTAAGAAATCTGCAGGTACCATAATGAAGAAACATTCTCGATCGATTAACTAAATGCCAAGGCATTGTGAAGCAATATTAATGAACAAGAAAAATCAGCGTGGCTCGTTGCCTTCGAAACTGGTGCCTCTAAAAGGAATGTCCCAGTATTTCCGGTACAGAGGCGGCCTTCCCGTTATTTTCCAACTTTATTTCTTTTTCACCCAATTCTGCATCCAAGCTTTCTCGTGCTGCAACAGTCGAGCGTTTTCGATATCGGGATCTTCGAATCGAATGGAATGCACCCGACTCGAATACCAACGGTCATTCGGTCCGTGTAACACAACCCAGCACATTCCCGGTTGTGTACAGCGTATATAGTACCGAGAAAAAAGAACGCTCATCGCAACGGCACCGTCAATTCGCAGAATGTCCACAAGACAAGTGGAATGCGCTTGCGGCCCGCGATGCGAACCGACCGAGGGACACCCAGCGTCGCGTACATGCTGTCCTTCTTTCTTTCTTTTGTTTCCTCGTCCCCGGCATTCTTTCGCCCGCGCCCTTCGCCGCGATGTGCAACCCCGCGTGCGCGACCTTGAGGAGATCTTCGCCGAAGAATCGAACCGTACCCGCCGCAAACGGCCACGCCGAAGCCACCGGCCACGCCGCGATGCAGCACGGCGGGGCAGTCAGTCGCACGCGAACGCCGCACCGGTCCCTCCTCCACCGCCACCACCGCGACCCAATCTTCCCGGAAATCCGCGCCCGCGCGGCGTTTCACATATTCCTCGCGAATCTGCGTAACTCCCCCCCGCGCGTGCGCCTCGAGGAGCGTTGGTATGCGCACCGCGTGGACACCGGCTCGGGCCTTATCGCTCCCGAACCATCTCCTATCTCGTTCGCCCTTTTAGATTGCTTCATTCTTTCGGCAAAGTATCCGAGACCCCCCCCCCCCCCCCCCCCCCCCCCCCCGAACTCCGCCACCATCTTAACGGGTTTCTTCCATGTTTCGCCTCTTTCGCCGCTGTACTTGAAATCTTCTCTGTTTTTAATTCCTCTCGCGTCGCGTAGTAGTGCGCACACGAATAACAAACACACACGCACGCATGACCAGCATTCTTCGCGCTAAGAAGCCCAGGAGTTCGATCTTCGCTCTTTCATCTCGCGGCTGTGCACCGAGAGTTGGGAAAGGCTATTAAAACACGCGGCCGCGTATGTGCCGTACCAAACGTCGTCGTCCGCTGAGGTCAGCGAGAGAGGAAGCGATGAAGAGAGAGAGCGGGAGGGGGAGGGAGGGGACGCACGGACCGAGGAGTGCGTAAACAAGTGCGGCGTGCTGTTCACGCGACCCCCATAGTAAAGAACTATTGAGACGTGCCTACGGTTTGGGTGCAGGAGTAGGAGTACGTACTAGACCTCTGTAGCCGCGAGGCTTAGCATTGTTTTGTATAGGGAATGAAAACGTGAAGAAACGCTGCGAGAAAGCGCAGCGTTACCACCTAAAAACTCTGCGATAATGCGCACTGGTAGATGTTGTTTGTCAACTTTCATCTTCTCCCC
Source organism: Dermacentor andersoni (assembly GCF_023375885.2). NCBI lineage: Eukaryota > Metazoa > Arthropoda > Arachnida > Ixodida > Ixodidae > Dermacentor > Dermacentor andersoni. The sequence goes on from NC_092822.1 coordinate 23,016,067, forward strand.
GTTTATTCCTTTGTTTGCTTTTAGCAGAGGCCCTCACTACGCTTTTAGTTACGTTTCAGACCAGGTTTCTTTTTACTCCGTACGCGCCGCTGTTTTGTTTGGACGTTCGCATTGTGAAATAAAAGCTAGACTCAACCTTGCTGCAAACGTCACTGAAAGAAAGAAACGCATCGGACGTGCTACGTACAAATGCTGATTTCTTTAAGCGGCAACTAATGTGTTAATCTCTGTGTTAGGTTACCGCGAACAGGGAACGTCCCTGTGTTTCTTTACCTTCGCTTGGCCAGTGAGCGGAACTATTTCATCGTAATCTACTGATTCCTGAATTCACCGGTAAAGAGCATAGCAATTGCAGAACGACGTAACAGGAATTGCGAAGAGCTGGAATAGCAGGAGGCAATTAATCTAGCGAGCGAAGTACGAAGTTAACAATCACTATGCAATAGTTCAAAGAGCGCTTTTTTGTTTGTTTACAAACGAAATAATGCGAAAAGTTTGAAAGCGAAGGTCACTTCGGCGCTATGCCACTTCGGCATGGCACGCAAGCGAACGACCTATGCACGGAAGGCACTGGTTCACGTGACCCAAGCGTACAACAGACCAGCATCACGAAGAAGGCAAAGTTCGAGTAGGCACGATAAGTCGGTTCTTCGACATTGTAATCCAGAGCGACAGAATGGAAGCATCGCAGCCACGAAGTTTTGCGAAAGCTCCGTGCACTGTTACAAGATAAGCAACCAATCAAACGAATAGAAATGTTTCGCTTCTATGTATCCTCATCTGGACCTCTATTCACAAAAAGAAAAAAAAAAACGTGCTCACACTAGAATTGTTCGGAAGATCGAGTTCCAACCGATTCTGGAGCTGGAAACCTTATTAGCGAAAGTGGCTTGCCCATGACACGTGCACACACACACGCGCACACACACACATTCTCTCTCTCTCTCTCTCTCTCTCTCTCTCTCTCGTGCTCGCGCCCGCGGCAATGCTGATGGATTCAAGCGCGGTGACGTTGTGTACTCTCGATGTGCTCATTGGCTCACTCTTTTATCTCACTTCTGTATATTATTAGACAATGAACTGTCGTTTAAAGTATGGCGATAATATTTACCGACGTTTCGAGTGTAATCCAACGAATCACATGGAATGGCAACGTGAGCAGCACAGAGGTGGCAAAATGGTTAATTTGACAATACGGCGGGATTTGGCAATGTCCAGAACACAACCCCAGCTGCAGCCTGTGGCACGGTAGAGTACTGTATCTAACACGGCACGGTATGTAACAGTGTGTGGCAGTTTTAATACAATTTTTAAGTTATCACATAAAATACAATGAAAACACGTAAACCAAATCTATGGACGGACATTGGAAACCATTATTTGCGCGCACAGAAAAAGAAGTTGACACATCTGTGTCGCGTAACCTCTAAGCCCCGAACAAGACAAGTCCCCTGTGTCGAAACGTTGGCCCCAACGACATTCCTTGCTGTACCGCTGCTAATCATAACGTCGGGTTGCAATTTTCGGGCAATTTTCTTGCGATTCTCGAGGCTTGTGTAGCTTCTGTCGTCTCCGTCAGAGGTAATACGTGTGGACAACCACGACAAAACGTTAAGGCTGCCCCTCCCCCCCTCCTTAAGAAATGGCGTACGCTTAAAGGAGCACAACGGCAAGAAGCCGTGTCTGCTATCTCACACTCTCGAGAAAGGCATAGGAATAAGGCAAACAAGAAAGAGGCGTTGGCAGGCGCAAGCCTCATTAGCTGTTCTTCGGGGGCTCATTACATCATGGCACGTCATGTCATCACCGCGAGCGCAAGAAAACGGTCATGCCAAACAGCCGCCTTCGGCTCCTCCCCAGCCACCCTATAGCAAGAGCAAGAAAAGAAAAAAAGAAATGTCACTTTCCAATGCGCTAGCACAGCCTCGGAGCCACCACCACTTATACATGCTGGCAGGCGGACGAACCACGGTCTTCCTCTGTCAGAGACAATGGAATCCCTGTCGCTCCGCCCACAGCCGCAACAAGCTCGGCCTGCGTTTTTATTACACGTTAGCATCGACGAGGACTCGGCGCGGGACAAAACCGCACCCCCCCCCCCCTTAACCCCCCCTCCCCGACCACTTCCACTCATCCTCCCAACTTCGCCTTCTTAGCGCGCTCATTACAGGTGGCGCTAGTTTGAATATTTCTTTCCTGCTTTCTTTTTTTCTTTCTTTCGTTTCCCTCATTGCTAGCGCTCCGTAATGGTTTCCCGACTGCCCCCCCCCCTCCCCCTCCGTCTGTCGTGGTCTGTCCTTTACTATAGCGACGACACTGGCTATCCTCCTGCATTTTCTTTATTTTTCCTAATTACATTTCTTTTTTCTCTTTCGTTGTTTTGTTTCTTTTCTGATCGTACGTTTTAATTTTCTACGCTGTCCCCTTCCTACTACTACCCGGGCCACGCCTTTCAGCGACGTCTCAGCTAGTTTTTTTTTTTTCTTTTTGTATTCCCTTTATTCAGTTTTCTTTCTTTGTTTCTTATCCACCGTTCTCGTCTTCGTCGTACTCTCGGCTGAGTGCGCTCATAACCAATCGTCGAGCTCAGTTCGAACAGTTCTTAGAGTGGGGGCCTTTAATTACGCCTAATGGCTCTGGTCCTTTCCTTCCTTCTGTTTTTTCTTCCATCTTTGTCTGGTCTCACTTTCTTTTCTTGTTCCTTCTTCCTTGTTTTTTTCACCCTTGTGTATATATTTTCCCGGCATGTCGCATCCTTCGCCAGAGCAAGGACCCCCCCCCCCATATTGTAGTGTACACCCAGTGCGGCGATGTCTCCAGATCGTTTCGCGTTCCTCCCCTTTTGCCGCGCTCTGTCTCATTTTGCGTCGCTCGAGTTGTCAAGCTTCTTCTTTCTTCTTTTTTTTTTTTTCGTCGTTCCATGGTCGCTCGGCCGGTACGAAGGTTGTGATTAGCCGCGACCGAGTCCGCGAACGTCTCGTTCCCGCCAATTCCTCTCCCACACTCGCTGTATACACATGCACAAGTCATGGCACCTCTGTCATTTCCAAGACCGAGCGACCCCTACTACGACCGCTAGGTGTCATAAAAATCGGGAGGACGGAGGGGTACGCGCGCATTCGATTACGTTTATCCTGTCTGTGCCATCATTTGTCTGTTTCTGTGTCTAATCCTGCTGTCCTACGCCGAGGTTTGATCTTTTATTCCATGTCTGTCTTGTACTGCAACTTCGGCTTCCGCTGCTGCTCTACGGTTATTATCGCTTCCCACGTTAACGACCCACCAGTGTGGCTCGCTGGTGACTGAACGACGACGACTACTTGCTACAGCGCTGCGAGCGTTCGCCTGTGCGTGACGTCAATTTCGACCGGCAAAACCTTCTGAATGGCTTTCACAACGTCTCTTCTCTCGTCTCTCACTTATTTCCCTGCCTTTTCTTTTCGGTTACAGGGCTCGTTTCTTTGCATTTCTTTTAATTACCCTTTGTTTGTTCGGTTGGTTGGTTGTTTCTTTGTTCATTTGTTTTCCGTAGCTCGACGTGCCGCCTCCTCCTCCATATCCTCCTCCGCTTCCTATTTTTCTTCTCGTTCTCTTTTTCTTCTTGTCGTTCACCATCATCATCGCCATATTCTTCTTTATCATCGTAATCACCATCATCTTCTTCTGCACCGTCGTCTGCTTCTACCTAGGGTGTGTTCCATTTCTGGCCAGCATTAGAGACAGTCTGCGTAGACAGCTAATGAGCCAGCTAGACAGCTTAGAGGCCATGTAATGGAACGCGTTTCGAGCCATCTGTAAGACGCGTGGAAGACGCTTCTGCGACGTTACGCCACCTCGCGCTGACAAGCAAAAGTTGAGAAAAACAAACGCTATTTCTGTATTTGAAGTCCTTGCGCCTGAAAACCTATGAAAAACAAATATGACGTACATTACGGGCATAGGAAGGCCTTACTACGTTTTCTTGTGCGTAGACAACGTTCCTGTCGGCTGTCCAAGCGTCCTGCTCAGACGCCATCTTGTTTGGACAGGAAAGTAGCCTGCATCATTCTTCACTTCGATGCTGTCTTCGCGAAGCTGTCTACTTTGACGTCTTCGTGAGAATCGAAACGAGACTTAGGATGGCTGCTGTCCGCTTAGCCGTCTGCTTTGCCGTCTACGGCGTGTATTGGAATACAGCCGTAGTCGTCGTAGTCGTCACCTTCTTGGTGCTAATTTTTACGTCGTTGTCTTCGTCTCTATGTCTCAAATATCTAAATATAAAGCTGGGTCTACTACACCACTTTCGTTGTTATCCTCTTTGCCTCTTTGTTTTCCCCTTAATCCTTCCCACTGTCCCTTACTTCCCCCTAGCCCATTCTTTTTTTCTCCATTCTTCTCAACATAGCAATTCCTTCCCCCTTTCTTCTCTGTGCTATTCCACCCATTCTTTTTCTTTTTCCTCACTTCACCTTCTCCTGACGCCACGATTCAGCGAGATAGTCGAGGTTGACAATGAGTCGCTGACAACATGGCACTCACGAAACTGATTGGCCAACCGCAGCGAGAAATTAAAGGCTGCCAAAAGAACGCTTTCTCTTTTTTTTTTTTAGAAAACAAGGAAAACGTAATGGAAACAACGTTACCGTGCTATTCCTCTGCCCATGGCCTTTTCATTTTTATCCTCTTCTTCTTTTTGCATATGTCTTTTCTCTTTTTCGAGTATTTGTCCTTCGACGGCCTTCGTGCAATGAGGCGTGGTGTTTTCCCTGTGTTTTTCTTCCTTGCACTGTTCTCACTGTTGGGTCACTCTCGACAGAGCCATCGCTAACCAGGACGATATCTTCTCCCACTTGTCCTCATCGTCCTCCCAGATGCTCTTCTCAATTCTCATGCTCCGCCCGTTCCTGTTCGTGTTCTTTTTTTTTTTTACATGTCTTTGCACACAGCCTCATTCTTGCACCCTCCTTGTCGTATCGGTTGCCCCCCCCCCCCCCCCCCTTTTCCTCGTTTGAGGGTGCCCACTAAGGCGCGAGAAATTGTCATCCGTGTTCGCACTCTTACGGCTGAAATTCGTCTACTTCCCTATCTTATCTTCCTGTGTTTCCGTTGTCCCCGCAATGTCCTCGAATCTTGTCGTACTCCTCCTTGTCGTTCTGATATTTGTCATATCTTTTCCAGCTCTGAAATTGAAGGTAACAGCGCTAAAAAGAGAGAACACAAACACTATAGCGGAGACATACAAAGACGCTCACAAACGTGCCACTGATGTTCCAGCTCATCTTAATCTTCTCGTGCTCCCTCTCGCTCTTGTCTCTTCTTAATGTTGTCACGCGTACATCGTTTTACCTTTTCCTGGTGAAAGATTTTTTTATTTATCGTTTATTTTCACCGACTTATCGCTGTTACCAAGTCGCTCACACAACTTGACTTTTTTTATTCTTCAGCTTCACAGTGCCTTAGCGCAAAGCGCGATGGAACGAAGAATGCTAGGCATAACGTTAAGATACAGAAAGAGAGCGGCTTACATCAGAGAGCGAACGGGCATAGCCGATATTCTAATTGACTTAAGAGAAAAAGAGTAAATAGACCTGGACAGGTCATGTAATGCGCAGGTTATACGACCGTTGGACCATTATCTATAGGGTTACAGAATGGGTTGCAAGAGAAGGGAAACGCAGTCGAGGACGGCAGAAAACTATAGGTGGGGTGATGAAATTAAAAAATTCTCGGGCGCTAGTTGGAATCGGTTGGCGCAGGACAGGGCTAATTGGATATCGCAGGGAGAGGTCTTCGTCTTGCAGTGAACACCAAATAGGCTGATGATGATGATTATGAGGATGATGAGTGCCTCAGTGTGTGGCTGTAGCGGTCTGTTGCCGCGCGTTAGGATGCGTATTCGATTCCCGACGGCGATGGGCAGCATTACTACAAAGGGACCGAAATTCGACTGACGTACTTATTTATTTATTTATTTACTTATTTATTTACTTATTTATTTATTTATCTTATATGTCATGTAACCAGGACTTCCAGACCCAGACTCTCTCTAGTGAATGTAGCTTTTTGTATGGGATCCCTCCCAAATTTCAGTGGCCGGCTGAATGATCCCGTCGAACATCTTTACACCTCCCGTCTCGTCTGAAAAGACCTGAGAAGAAGAGTGAAATACACAAGCCTCAAATTTGAATTTGAGAACCCCCCGCATGTATAAAATTCTCGTCCTACAGTTTCGTGGCCGGTACCTACGCGATCTTAACTCCCGCTGGGCCATATGACTTGAAAATACGTCCCCGCATGTGCACATACGCATGCGCGCGCACTTTCGTGTATACCCGTGTCTACACAACGCGAGTGTTGGCAGCGTCGCTGCGACATCATCATCATCATCATCATCATCATCATCATCATCATCCTATTTAAGCCTCTCCCAGCGATATATAGTTGCACCGGTGTTGCTTCAGCGGACTCCGCACTTATACCTGCCAATTTCCTGATTTCATCACGTGACCTTGTCCACTGTCATCGGAACAACGATATATCATACACTAAGGCATTCTCTATCGTGAGCGGCCCATCGCCAGACACTGAGGGAACTCTTGTTACAAAACAAGTATTGTGGGGAGGGCGGGGCGATCGAGCTCTTCATTAATTGCAAGTGTCTGAATGTTAGCAGTGTGTTCAAAGGGGCTGGTTTAAGTGTGCGTCAGTTGTGAGTCCCTCACGCTCTCAACAAAAGACCTGGATTATCTCCGTGGCTGACGCTTATCCTTCTTATCCTTCTTTTTCTGTTCTTTATGTCACATTCGATGATGTCCTTATATGCTGCTACGGCAAATAAAGCATTTGGTTGCTAGTCAGCGCTTTGTCCTGTGCCCTTTACTCGCTCGTCCTGTGCTTAGCTGTTTCTGTTTGTCTTTTTATTTTCAAGTTTCTGAAGTGTGGGCGTTAGGAACTGACTGTGCCCAGCTGAACAAATATTACAGCGGCACAAGTTCAGTTTTGCGTGTGACGTACTGCGCCAAGAGCCGCTGTTTCACAGTAGAACGATGAGTCAGCAATGGCTGCAGGCCCGGGCTCGCGAAAAGTTTCCACGTCATTACTTCTACGTATGGGAGCAGATGCAAACAAGTCGTGATTGGCTGATTTACTTCGGTAGACAAACATATTTTTCAGTGTTTGCAACTATTCTATCGACGCGGCTTTCAGAAACATTCGTGATCACAGGATGATAACGGGAGGTCACACGGGAAGCGGTTCGGCAATAAAGCACTCTTCGCAAACGTGCTTGAACAGGCCACATGAAAAAAAAAATAGAAAAATAACAGCTTGCTCGGAAGCTTGCGCGATTATACAGAATCATTCAGATCAATCCAATCAAAAGAAAAAGGAATCAAATAATAAAAAAGACAAAACATACGAAGTAATTGATACAAGGGTGGAATATCGCACTCGTTGAATATAGGTTAATAAAGCTTTTAAACCTAATCGCTGTAATGGCGCATTTATCCATGACCAGACCAACCAACTTTCTTTGCTCGCAGAGGATATGCTTTTGGTCGTGTTCATTGGCAAAAGCGGCCGGCCAATACAATGCAGCTGTTAGGAGCGAAAGGCTGCGCGAATACGCAGTCCTAAAAGCATTTCGCCATACTGAAATAAGGGCAGCTCGCCCTTCGCTAAACTCAAACGAAAGCATCTTGGGACATGCTGTACGCTATGTAGATCTCTTCGCGTTGATATGCTTTCGGAAACCGAGCTCGTTTCCCGCGCCTAATAAATTCGTGTCGTTTCCTCGTTGTAGATGCACGACGGGGCGCACAGCCCTGCAGAATGTCGACGCCGAAGGCGCATGATGTCGCTCGTTCGTACAAAGCGTTAATTCAAGGGGGCGGGCTGTGACAATGAACGCGCATGCACGACGACGGCGACGCATCGCGGTCCGGCCGCGAGTCAATGGATAAAAGATTGTTCTCGGTCTACTCCAATTATACCTTCCGCGGCGAGCGTTCTCCGACGAACATCAGGCGACATCTCATGCAGAACCGAAGGAAGCCCGCGGGAAAGAGGCCAGAAACGGCTCCGACGTTCGCTTCGATCGAGCTACACGCACGCGATGCTTAAGCGCTCTGCGATTTGACGGGCGCCCTGCTCCCCAACAAGACAAAAGGGTAGCCTTTATTAGGAGGCACCCCCCCCCCCGTAGGCTGGGTGTTGTCGGTAATGGGAACTCGAGAACGGACGTGGCCCGTATACGAAAGAAAGATCGAGCTTCGATCTTGCTCGCCGCGCGAGCATCGTGGGAAGAATTGGCCAACGCGTCGGGTGATTGATTTTCGCGTCCGCGCGGCCCAAAAGCTATGGGCTGCCCGCGGTTTTCGAGGCGTCACGGTAGGCTGCGGAGAAACTTAATAACGGAAATCAGATAGGGCCGCGCGTCGTGGAACCACATTTCCTCGCGATACGCTCTGTCAACACTCGAGGCGGCAGCGAGAGAGGTCTACTAACGACATAGTATTTAATGAAGAAACCGTCGAGGTCGGTTGTTAGGAATATAAAAAGAGGCCGAGTAGCTTTTGTATACGACGGCAGCAGTTTATGTGGCCTGGGCGCGATATACTCGATTTCAAGCGAGCACGCCCACGTCATATCACGTTGCTGGCGCTGGTCACGTTATGGTATACGTGCGTATGCTTGTCCTAGATGTATTATGTGCAACGCGTGTATAATGTAATGAGTCAGAAGGCTAAGGGGTCCGGTCTTTCTTTGTTGGTCAAGACCACGTGAAGAAAACAATGAAACCGGAGAAAGCCTGTAAGGGAAAATTAACTGCTGCGTTTAATTGAACGGCAGAACTTGAAGTCGAATTATTAAACGCCATGTCGTTGTTTTCTTCCAAAAGTAAGTACAAGAAGGTCTGCTGATTATCTGTTCCCTTTTCGTTGCCTTCAGTTGAAATATTGCTGAGATGCGCAATAGACTATCACGCATTATATTATATCCGGCGTTCCCTTACTGCTGCAGCTATAGTCAAATCAGCGTATTAGTGCACCCATCATGTGCTTAGTTAAATATTAAATTATGGGGTTTTACGTGCCGAAACCACTTTCTGATCATGAGGCACGCCGTAGTGGAGGACTGCGGAAATTTCGACCACCTGGGGTTATTTAAAGTGCACCTAAATCTAAGTACACGGGTGGTTTCGCCCCCATCAGAATGCGGCCGCCGTGGCCGGGATTCGATCTCGCGACCTCGAGCTCAGCAGCCCAACACCATAGCCACTGAGCAACCACGGCGGGTATGTCCTTTTAAGTATACAGCCATAGTATAGCATAGTGTACTATAGTATAGTATAGCATAGTATAGCATAGGAGCAGTGAAGTGCTCCTGCATGGAAAACTACCCGCTAACGCGTGTATGCGTCATGGTTTTGTCTAGGTGGTTGACTGCGTTTACGGTGTGCGCCCGCAGACATCGCGCCGAGGGAAAGAAAATTATATATGCCGTATTCCAAAAGCTCATTGTTCGTAAGCACTATTACTAGTCAGCCCCATTGGCTAATACATTACGGGCGCTCTCTCTCAGTTTGGCTGGCGCCTGTTTATGTAAGCCACTGTAGCTGTATACTAATGTTTCGTCCTTCGAGCGCTGAACACGAAGAAAAGTGCTGTCATTTCCCAGTGATTTCAACTTTGCCGTTGGCTGTCGGTGTGTGTAAAGGGGGGGGGGGGGGGCAAAAGTGTGTGGGGGGAGAAGTGCAGTGACAATGCAGACGTGCTTGTTTGCTTCTGCGAAGCACCTGAACACGTAAAAGTGACTGCATACGTATCCACCTGCATATATACAGCGTCGTCGACTGGAATCATCTCGCGAGTCATGTAGGCGGGAGAAGTATACACTATACTATATATATCGCTCACTTACGGTGTGCGTACGAACGGAATGGCTCTTCATATCCCATCTTTTAAATTTCAGGGAATTTTCTCACGAAGAGGGAAAGTGCGGCTTTGCATGCAGTTTAATAGACAGCGCACGAACTTTGAACTATTCACAATTTATAGACAATACCGTTTTCGCCGCATCACTCCACGACACGGACTAAAACAGCGGAGTTGCATCGGCAGTAACTGTTGTCGTTCGTCCTCCTGTTTGCTCTCTTACCGACCAGGGACTAAACACTTACTCTCCGAAATTTGCGCACGGCACGCACATTCATGCAGTTAGTCCCTTGAGATACGAAAGCGCCCTTTTTAGGGCTAACTGCCGAGTTACTCTCGTTTCCCCCGGGATTTTTACACTCTTACGCAAAATTACACCCTTTTGCCACACAACGATGACCGTCATCTGTCTTGTCCGCATTTCCTTTCTTTAACGCGGCGAGCCCGGTACTTTCCAGTAACGAACGGCATGCGCGTTATCAGCATGACATAGCATTCCCGACAGGAAAGTTGCGGGCGCGGCGTTTTCAAGAAAGGAAACGAAAGCAAGGCCGATGACGATAATCGTTGCGTGGCAGAGATACACCCTAAAGGGTGTAACTTTGCCTAAGAGTGTAGAGTGTAACACGAAGGACCCTGGCCACAGCTTGCGTGAGTCGAGACGAAACGCATGCGGCTGGGCCCATCCTCGCTTGTCGTAAATGTAATTCTCCTTTGTTATCGCTTTTAAAATACCCAGATCAGTACAACGGCACGCCTTCGCTGTACAACCAGCTTTAACTCTGGAGGTGCGAGCGCTCGTCCAGATCAGATAGCCATCGCGCGTATCGAATTGCTCGAAGTGCGTCGACGCATAGAGTGCACATACTGCGTCATAACGCCTCGGCCCTGTAGGGGGCGCACCTAAAAGTGGCGTCGTCGCAGATCGGGTTCCCGGCTGGCTTTTATACAAGCCGCGGCCGTCGCACCTCTTCGACATGCGACACTCCATTGTCAGTGACGGCCAAAAAAAAAAAAAAGGGGGGGGGGGGTTCTTATTTTGTCCTGTCCGGCTTGTCATTTCGTCACCTCCGTTGCCAGGCGGGGGGGGGGGGGGGGGGGGGGGTGTTGGCTTTAAGAAAAAAAGAAAATAAATGAAGGACGAGCTATCCGCCGCGGTGGTCGACTCGATCGTCGCGATGACATCTGTGGGTCACCCTCTTCAGTGGGCTGCTTGCTTGGTTGTATAGGAGCGGTGGCGCGCCGTTAGGGAATAAGGCACTATACGCGCAAAGAAAGGAAGAGATGTGCACGAGATACGAACATTTGTGCGCTATTCGGAGGCCACTTTCGGGGTCGGCGGACAAGAGGCGGAGGTCACATCGGGAGACAGAAAGAAAGAAAGAAAGAGAGAGAAAAATAAATAGAAGGCTCATAGAACTAAAGAGAGGTTGGTAGGAAGGGTAGGCAGGTCAACCGGCTGAACGCCTCGTCTGCTACCCTGCGCTGAGGAAAGGGTAAGGAATATGCGAGAGAGAGGGGTGGGAGCGCAGGGGTCAAAGAGGGAGACAATGAACACTGCTCGCATGCAAGATAACGCCCGAGAAACCGGAGATCTGTAGTCACGGCCTTGCGAATTTCGCAACGCTTTGCTTTTGACAAAGCAGTCCCTGCTGCTATCTTCAGCGTGGCGCTGGGTACCTTTTGAAAGAGACGTTCCAGCGCGTGTGTTCACCATTGCAGACATTGCATGGAAGGCCTTTATGTGTAGTGCGCGAGCTCTCCTTTGTTTTAAATTATTGCTTATTGTTGCTGCTGCTGCTGCTGCACGTGGCCCGGATTTAAAGTGCGGACGGCGTGAAGGCGCTTGAACTTGTCTTTTAATCTCTAATTTCGAAATCACGCTTAATTGCGCGCCGTCTTGCGTCGCACGCGTGTAATAATTTTTTTTGTTAGGTCGCGCTGACTGCCGCGGTTCGTGTTGTGTGTGCCTCGAGGCTACTCCTAATTCAAAATTTTTTGCGTCATAGCAATGCTATGAAAAAAGAAAAAAATATGTCACTCGTGATTAAGCCCCGGCAGAAGATGATGTAATATCGCTTGTAACTGTCCAACATGTCGCGCTGGCTGACTTCGCGCATTCTCTAAAAAAGCAACTCCGTGGACAGCTTTCAGTCTAGAACATGTGTAATCGTCTCGCCATTTCCTCGCCACGACTGAGTGACATCTACACTATAGTGTATCTACTGCTGAGTCACTCTAAGAAGTTTATACATATATTCCTTTTTCTGATGACATCTATATCAAAAGCTTGTGTTCGGCTGTACATGTTACCCCTCGCAATGAAAAACAAAATTTTAAATAATCTAAAGTATTCGGGGTGGAGTGTGGGTTCTCCCGTTTAGGAAAAAAAAAGCGTGATGCAACAACCGTAATTTTCTTTTTTTTTTTTTCAAAACGCATCGGAAATGTCGTGCTCCCTCGCCGCGCGCACATATCGTGTTTTACCCTGTTTTCCGCGCGTGCATAGAACACCAGTGGGTCGCAACGTTTCCATATCTTTCTCAGCATTCTGCGCGAAAATGCGCAGAGCCGCGAAACCGCTATTTTTCAGGAACCTCGGAAAAAGGCGTCGCGCGCACCGCCTGAAGGTTTATTAATATTATTTCTTTAAATCCGGGCGGAAATTAAACGGAGGTGCGCCTTCAGTCACAAGGCTTCCTGTGTCGTTTTAAAAGCAGGGATGCTATGGCTGAGTATTGCACGGTTGGCGTGACGAAGAAGCAGGCACCGAGTTTGGAGAGAACAAGAAATAAAGAAAACATGATGTTCACAATCAAGCTTCGTCCAGTTCTTTTGTGGTCTTCCCTCAAAAGTTCGCGGGCGTAGCGCGTTATCAGTGTGTTCGGTTTTGCGTTCTGTTCTGACGCTTCTGAGTATGAGAGATATTCTTTTGTTTGTTTAGCTCACCGTTTTTAATCTGCGAGACAGGCAAACTGAATTTGTTTTGTTTGATTGACATGAACGTAAAAGGAGATTTACCCGTGTTACTCTGGCCACTGCTGCTCCTTTTCACACACACAAAAATGACTAATATTGTTGGTAATGTAAACTAACAAGAATTGTTGGAAATTGAGAAACCAAGCATAAAGACAGCTCAGTATAGTAAACTACATTCCGACGTAATCCTATCTATACAGAAGCAAATACCGCGTGACATTTTTTCAAGAACACACCTACACTCATAAAAGCAAATAATGGCAAATGACGCAATAATGTCCCATCACCTGGGTGTTTTGAACAGGCAAACAATACTTGCACAACCAATATCACATTGTGACGAGCAAATTGATAAAGACCCTTACGTTTTCATTATCTGTTGAGGGCGCATCATTAGTCGCAGAATGGAATCCGAGCAGACGATTAAGTCGCATCCTTCTTGCAGATATCCTGCGCTTAGCCAAAGTTTCGGGAAGCATATCCTCAAATTTTGCGGCAAAATGCACTGATGTTCGTGTTCGAACTTATCCATGCACACTGCAGAAATAAACGCAGTTGTGATAAGTCAGAATATCAATGTGTTTCACCACATATTTCAGGTATACGTTTTTCCGGTTACTTGTGCTGTAGACGAAGAATTTCATACAGATGTGTTGCGTACCACTGTGGTAGCGAATGGTATATTCAGGCCAAACTACACGGAACAAGTTTCCGATGGATCTTCGGCGTCGGGTGCCGTCGGCCGGCTAATCACGTTTTGCTAGCCACTTCAGGCGTAGGAGCTGGGATCTAGCACGGCCTCTGGATAACCGACCGTGGATGTGGCGCGGCAATACTTCGGCGTCGAACGAGCGTCGAACGAGCGTCGAACGAGCGTCGAACGAGCGTCGAACGAGCGTCGAACGAGCGTCGAACGAGCGTCGAACGAGCGTCGAACGAGCGTCGAACGAGCGTCGAGCGTGCCTCGAGCGAGCGTCAACCCCGGCGTCGTATTGCTGTCGACGCTGGCCGGTGTAGACGCCAAAAATGCACCGGAAACCTCGTCCTCGTTGCTGTGGTCGTGTAGTGCAGCTTTCTTTCCTAAACCCTGGCGGACAATTGCGGACCGTGCCTGCTGCTGTCTTGGCGCGTAGCTCGCGCACCAAAAATACGCGTTGCGCGCCCGATGTGGCAGAATCGAACCTCCGTCTCCTCTAGAACAACAACCCCACGTCCCAACAAAAGGCCAGAATCGCACGCATACGTCTCATGCGCCAAGGCCGGGAAGCTCTTGGAGGTGAGTGGCGCGTGCATAACGTCAAGGAGCACGACCGAAAGAGCACGTGCGCGGAAGAGCACGTGCGAGTGTGTCGGATTCTAATGCGCCGCTGACGCGAGAATCAAACGGGCGAATAATAATGAACTTCAGCACTGTGTTTCGCGTCGTGCATGTGCGTTTCTCTGTCCACAATTCTCGTCACCATTATTCTCCATGAGAAATATCATACCTGGCCTTCGTCGTTGTGACGTCGCTGTGTCGACGTATCACACATATAGATTCGATCTGATGAGCCACTGCTTGCATTACGGTGTAGCGCATAATTGCATGACATTAAAGTTCTGACCTGTGTGGTGCACAAATATAGCATGTAAAAGGCGTTACATAGGTGTCAATCGATACGTTCACTTGTACGCGTCGCATTTAATTTTACAATATCTAGTTAGCCGCCTCAAAAAAGCTTCGCTTCACATATTTACATATAGCTTCAAACGTGTGCGTTGGATCTGCACCCATTTTTTTTTTATTGCTGTGAGGACTAAGTTCAGTTTTCTTCGTCCTTTCATTTCCAAAAACTTAAAGCTGTGGTAGAGAGTGGCGACATAATTTGCCGCGAACGTTTTCATATACGTCACCGCAAATAAATCGATCGAATTAGTCAACCTAAAATCGCCCGTGCGAAAGCCGGCGTGCACGCCTTTAAAATCGGCTATAGTCTTGGGCGCAGTCGACTACTGCCCCTCTAATTGCTTAAGGGAAGTCGCCTTAAATAACACGCGTCCTCAAACTTCGCATTCAAGCTTTGTATACACGGGTGCACATCGGTGGGCGGCATCGTCTTTCAAGAAGAACCCACCTCGCTACCGCGAACGGGCACACACGGACAGACACCGCGGCCCGCTCTCTCGCGCCGCCGATAATCATTAGGCGGAGGAGCGCGCATTTGTCTGTTACTTCCCCGCACCTGTGTCCCAAGTAATTCCATACCCAAAGGCTCTATTTTACGTGACACGGGCCGATCAGAGCTCTTAAATATTGTGTCACCTGCCCCCCTTTTTCTCGGGTTATCATTAATCCCGTCCTCTCCGCAGGTGCGTCTATACTATATGCTTATTTGTAAGTTGCTTTTCGAGCTAAAGCTGCCGTATTTTTTTTTTATTCTCTTCTTCGTTAACAATTTTGTTTTTCTTTTCATTTTGAAGTGCACTGAGTGGGTGATCGGGGGGAACATCCTAGCTGGGAATCCTCAAAAAAAACCGGAACGCTCATTAAGCCTTACCCCTTGTAATCGTTTTTCCCGAGAACTCATTTTTCTTTCGCGGTGGCGCGGCCCGCCACGTTCTCGTTTTATTTTTGAGAGCCCGTCTCTCTGTTCTCGTCGTGGATATACGAGAGTCAACAGCCGCAGTCGTCACAATTTCTTTTCCTTCGTCTGACCTCCCGACGTCCTCTCTCTCTCTCTCTCTCTCTCTCTCTCTCTCTATATATATATATATATATATATATATATATATATATATATATATATATATATAGTGGTGTCGCCGAATCATGATATATAGCGGTGAGCGCGAGCGAGGCGCCCTCTTCCGGACTACCGCCACGACGGCGAGACATAATGCGATCCTTCTTTTTAAAAGAAACGAAATAAATTCCTCGCAGCGCCACCGCGCGGTAATTTAAACGCCGGGATGTTTTACACGCGCTTCGAGATCATTTGTAACCGGCGCGTTTGAGCGTACGCGGCGTTGTCTTCTCTCTCTCTCTCTCTTGGCACTATGAACGAGGTACTCTTTCTTTCTTGTTGGGGTGGGGTTTGGGGGGAGGGTGGCTCTCCGTTCGCTTCACCGTCGGCGGGCCGCTGCAGCGCCGACTTATATAAGGCATTAAACCGAGCCGTTAGTTCTGTGCAGGAGATGACAGGCAGGCGTCGCCTGGCTCGTGCAGGCGAATAACTAAAAGAGATATCCCTTTAATCTTTAGAAGTCTTTAGAAGACGTATTCCCGTTGTTGTTTTTTTCTGTAAACAACGCATACATTCAATACATCCAATACAATACGACAATACGTTCTGTGTGCACAAATTTCCTATACATACCTGCCTATAGCGATACTGTAGCGTTGTAACCTTACACATTTTTAGGTTCTTGTCATAAACTGCCTATGAACGAGTTCTGTATAAGCTGGTCTAGTAAATGTCTACAGACTTTTGTGGCCTTGCACATTTATGGGCACTTTTCAATCGTTTGCCCATAGAGAAATCGCATATCACTGTCTGAACGATCGAATGGCTTAAGATTCTACTGAAAGTCTGTACATTTGTCTATAATTTATGTGCACTAGACAATACAATTATTACAGTCTTGCCTAAATAGTCTCTAGACACGCCATTATACTTTTTATCGAATTGTGTATGATTCGTGCTTAGAATTTTAGATTGTCCCTCACGTGCAATCAAATTCCCTCAAATCGGTTCAGCGGTAGTCTCATAACAGCATGCCTGCATTTAATTCGTACGCATTCGAACAGACAATTTGAGTTTTCCGCGAGGTAAAGCTTCTTAAGAGGAAGAGAAAGTCTGATTCCTCTATTGACTTTCTGTTGAGACGCAGTTGAATATTGTGCACCGTTGTCATTACACGGACACTTGAGTTGCGTTCTCGCCGTCGCCGTGCTGTTGTATTATCGACGGCAAATTCGCAGCCCCTGGACCCAGGGTTATATGGTTTCCAGAGACGGGAGCGACGCGTAGTACATTTGGTTGCAAAGACCGCCTAGCCAAGTGTACGAACCCCTGACGTTCTGCTCAATCGGCTCTGCAGAGTTACGGCCGTGCCAGAAACTCGACCACACTGTTAGCATTCCAACGCAGCCGTGGCACTGAAGAGCCTTCCGCTGCTGGCACAACTGCTTGCACAACTGAGCCCAACTGGACTAACGTTCCTGTTGAGCAGGCGTGTGCATACGACGCACGCCGTGGTTGCGTATATAGCCGCCGTGGTTGCTCAGTGGCTATGGTGTTGGGCTGCTGAGCACGAGGTCGCGGGATCGAATCCCGGCTGCTGCGGCCGCATTTCGATGGAGGCGAAATGCGAAAACACCCGTGTACTTAGATTTAGGAGCACGTTAAAGAACCCCAGGTGGTCAAAATTTCTGGAGTCCTCCACTGCGGCGTGCCTCATAATCGGAAAGGGGTTTTGGCACGTAAAGCCCCATAATTTTTTTTTTTTGGTTGCGTATGCACTGGTGTGAGCGGATCTCTGCACAGTAAACGTCAGGCTACAAACGCCGATGTTTTTTTTTTTTTTTTTTTTTTTTCGATCAGCCTCATCTCGTGCACCACGGCCTCCGAGATCGGGGATGCTCGTTGTAGCGCGTGGCGGCCGCCATCTCGGAGGCGATGCGTGCACTATCGGGGTGCGACCACTGCAGCGTCGCTGGAGGCGCTCCTCGCCACGCCAGCGTTGCTAGACGCTCGGCAGCTGTCCGAGCGCTATTTCGGCTGCCAAGCAGTGCTGTTGCCTCGTGCCTACGGGTCGCTCCGCGTATTGTTAGGACACCGTCCTTGAACGCGAAACCTTGCTCTCGCTTTCAATACTTCACGCTTCTAGCGAAACGGCTATTTCCTTTGCAAGGGCTTACGTCTGAAAGAAGGCATGTTTCCTTTTCCTTCTTTTTTTCTTTCTTTCCTTCTTTCCGTTAGATTTGGTTACATGTCACCCCTAATAAAAAAAAGCTAAACTAAAATTCAATATAACTTCTTCAAAAGAAAACTCATTGAGCAATGCGAAACACAAGTTTCATTGGAGTCTTGTTATGCTGGCTCAACGAGTGCTGAAGTTCCATTGAACTTCACTTGAAGGAATGATAGTTCAGATATGGGCAACGCAAATTTAATACCCATTTTCGTAGGGGTCCATTCAGGGTCCAGTACGATATATTGCAAGGGAATTTGTGGAAGTGTCGAAGCACCTCCGTTCTAAATATGCAGCGTCATGGCGGGAAGAAAGTGCCACCTATGAGCTTGTTCGTAGGATGATTCTACGCTTAAATCCATGTATTTAGCGTTTACGCTCTGTATCCCAGGACAATCTCATGTCAAAGGTATGACCAGAGCTTGTCTCGTCGGGATTAATCGTAAGACGAAGGTAAGCATGGACGATGACCACAAAAAATAACAATAATAATACATTCTTTTCAGAACACTCTAACAAACAATGGTTAATGTCACCAGGAGATTTACAGGGCAGCGACGATGGCGCCGGATAACCAGTCTTCCACTGCCACGTTGTCGCTGAACCTGTGCGGGTGCGATAGGAAAGGGTGGCTTCAGTTCTCGGTAGAGTCGGAATAGGATATTAAAAAACAAACGGGTAGAGCGAACAACTCTCTACATCGAAGACGCGAAAATTCGCCGATACTAATGCATGTAAAATGAGGTCGTATAATGAACCGAGCACTGGTTATATCAGATTCGGGGCGTCCGCTGCGAGTGTCGTAAAACCGCTTCCTATGCCGCGAAACGCAGTCGTCAGCTGAGTTATCTGTCTTTGTTTCATGCACTTTCCAAGGCACGTGTGGGCTGCGCCGTAATTTGGCGACATTGAGGGCGAGCGCGCTGGAACAGGTCTGCGCAATCTCGCGCACCGAGAGCGTCATTCTTAAGCTGACAAACAATCAGTGTGCATGCCCACTAGGCATGGTTTCCTTCCTTCCTTCCTTTCTTTCTTTCTTCCTTTTTTGAATAAACGTATTGCTTTCTTGCTTCTAATATCCGCGGTACATACCAAATCCGTACATTATAACAGATGAATCGAAAAAAAAAAAGTTCGTTTAAGTTCGTTATACGTGAGTTTGGGATACATCGAAGTACCCGATATATCGAACTATTTCGAGCTCACACTTCTGTTCGGTATAATCGCGCGGGTTCGACTTATCCCTCAGCCACGCAAAGTTGGTGCGGCGAAGACCAACCACAACGAACGGAAGTGACCCTAAGACAGCCCACTTCATCACTATTTTTTTGGCGCCCCCAGGAGCCTTCTTCGATGGCCCGAACTCTCGACGCGAACTACAGCGCTCCTCGCTGCATGCAACTGGAAACGTACAACGCGCGTTGCTGAGGAGGAGACAGTGGGGGGGGGGGGGGGGGAGGGGGGAGGGAAGGCGTAAGCCTAATAAGGAACCTCGGCTTCCTGCGTTACGCGGGCGCGCATTCGCCGACGCCATGCTTCCCTCCTCCTCGCCCAATCGCGATAAATCTTTCTCGTCCCTCGACGGCGTCGGCTCACTGCCTGCGCGTCGGACTGCCTCAATTATGCGAGTCGGAAAGCCTAGAGAGAGAGAGAAAAAAAAAGAAAGAACGACAGAGGGAGCCTACGTTGGTGCTCCTGCGAGCACCGTAGGGTCCGGGGCTTCGAGTCTCGGTCGCACACAGACGGAGCGGCGCGCGCGTCCGGATTTAAAGTAAGGGGAAAGGGAGATCGATTCGTGATCGGCGCGGCAGGGTTAGAAAAGAAAAAAGAAACAGGTACGCTCTCTGTAAGAACAAGACCGCGGCGCGCGCGATGGGCACTACGTTGTTATTATTATCGTGCACGTTAGGAAGATTGCGGAACGCCGGTGGCTGGAGATTGGTGTGTGTGCGAGTGGCTAAAACTACATGCGCCGCGGCGCACCCCGCTTTTTCCTTTTTATTCATTTATTATTATTATTTCTTTCTTTCAACGAATGCGCCTGGTTGCTGTTCGGTGAGAACGCGCCTCCCCTGCCGAACGAGTCCTTCAAATTGAAATAAGATGAAGTCGTCGGGTTTTTCGAAGATATATATCCATTACTAAAGTCATTAAAGGAAGTTTGCCCCCTTTCGGTTCAATTCGTCGTTGCGTTCTCTATACGTTCTGTTGAAGCGGGATGCAACGTCGCTCGCGGTATTTGTGCACGCGGTGACAGTGCGCTTCGCCCCAGGAAATGGGAGTGCATGCGAGCAAATGAAACGGTTAATTGTCGCCGATTAACCGGCCACCTTGTCGCGTAGCTTTGTCCCGTCGCCTTATTTACACTGACGCCGAAATAACCTGTTGCAGCCGTTCTACGCGTTTCAGTGTTCGTCTTATAAGCAATTCAAGAAATAAAAAAAAACGCTGCGCTACTGGATAGACGTTAATGGCTAGCAGAACCTTATGATTGTGAATCAATATCGATGACATAAATATATGTTATAGTACACACGCTTGAGAAGGCCGCGGCTGCCGCATGTCGATGGGTATACGAAATGCGAGAACACCCGTGTACTTAGATTTAGGTGCACGTTAAGGAACCCCAGGTAGCCCAAATTTCCGGAGTCCGCCACTACGGCGTGCCTCATAATCAGATCGTAGGTTTGGCACATAAAACGCCGTAATTTAATTTAATTTAATGCACTTGAGAAGATCCACGTGATGCTGAAAAGCATTTTAGGAGCCTGTGTTTCTATTTGTCAATACAGAAGACCGAGATGCCTAACGGCAGTGCGCGATATTCGAGGAGCGGACCCCACGCTGACCAGTTGTGATGAGAAAGGGGCGTTTAATTACGTTGTTCGAAAATTTATGTATCAGCTAAATGCGCGTTTCCCCTGCATTTCTTTAGAGCACACCTTATTAACCTACCTGACCGTGGTTTACCACGACGTGACACATCTCTCGTACCTCGCCTATACGGCTTCGTGTATACAGCATTCTACAAGCCGTCAGTCACTCAGGCGTTGCATGTGGATGTATACGGTGGCCTTGCTTCTTCCTGCAGGTATGGCGTCGGTGTCTCGCCCAGTATATAGGCATAGCCCGAGCTTTCCCAACTGTGCTCTCTCCATCTCCCCCCTCTCTCTTTTATATCTGTACCTCCTTCCCCCAATGCAGGATAGCAAATCGGACGTCCATCTGAATAATCTCCCTGCATTTCCTCTCGTCTATTTCTCTCTCTCTCTTCCCACACAGCTACGGCGCGGCCAAACAATTACATAAGGTGAAAATGAAACATTCTTTGTTGGACGAATCACGTGTCTCTCGCTTTACTTAACTAAGGTTCCGAGGAATGCACGAGATCTGCCGCAATTCTTTCCCTCTCCTTCCCAATAAGCAAAGGGAGAGGGCGAATAACTAACTGTCATGATTTAATGATCTGCTCACTTCTATAGAAGCGCGTATGTCTGGCGAAAATGACATGGCTATATTTGGTGTGAAGCGTTCCCGGTACACCGTTGCCCCTGACAACGTCCCTGAGGTCGATGTGCAAATTAGAAGTTGATATATAAGATACACAAATGACGTTTTTCTTCCTGTGTGTATCTAAAGGTGACTCGTGTCGCCGCATCTTCTAAACAGCGCAGACGAATCTTCTGGTGGGCTCTACGTTTCAACTTAGAACTCCGTAGAAAGCCTGTAGGTAGCCCGAAATGGAGCACAGTTTGGCCCAAAATAAAATGAACTCAATCTTTTCTTTTTCGCGTGAATTCGCATGAGTGCCACTAGAAAATGGCACACACTTCCCGACTCGCGTACGTATGTTGCATCCCAGAGAACTACAAATTTCAAGGTGTCACCAATAGCCGGAACCGCAGGATAAACAAGCTTGGCCACCTTCGGGGCCACAAGATAATAACTCCTGAACAGTGCACAATTGGCGTTCAAGTGAAAGCCTTTCTTGAGCATTGTTTATGGGAACATTCGTTTGGCTGTATTAATGAGGTCATGTGAAGGAGCGCATTGCAGTGGAGCTGTTCAGTGCAGTCGCTATTTCTGAGCTACTACCTCTGTGTCTGTTTCTCGCTAGTTATTGTTAACGTTGCAGATCTTTTACCACCCTCTTTCTTCTTTTTTCACTTACAGTATTGGACGTAGATGATTTTTCCATCGTTTCATGACCAGGAATTGAATTAATCCGGCGCTTGATTGGCTGCCGCCAGCTCCAGCTGACCGATAGGTCAAGCGTTTTCAGCGAGACAAGAGTGCAGTTCTGTTTTATGCCGATGGTGTTGACATTGCATCTTACTATTGGTTAATCGGAGACCATTCTGCGTTATCGCCAGGATCGATCAGTCGGCCCTACGTACGTGTACAATTCGCAGTGCTGCCCGAAGGGTGAAGCAAATTGACAGACAGCGATGGCAGTTAAAGTATCAGGATATTACACAAGGTCGCCCTCGCAGATTTATTACCATGGAAAATAATTGCAGTGAAATTTCGCCTATTAACTAATCGTGCATGGTGTCACACGCTCAGTGACACACACGAGCAAACTTCGCTCGATGGCCGCGAGCTCGATGACCAAGCTCACTCGATGGCCACGAGCTCGATGACCACAATGCTCGTGGTCATCGAGCTTGTGGCCATCGAGTGAACTTTGCGCGTGTGTGTCACTGAGCGTGTGACATCGATCACGAGCCATCGTGGTCATCGAGGAAGCGCTGCACACGCTCGGTGAGAAGCGCCGGCAACGGGGGAATGGGGTGGGGCGCCTGCTTGTATCATAGCGTACGTTCCGTGCTGCCGCTCGCTTTACTGAATTCAGTTTTGCCACGCCTGCGAATTTCGGCGCGCGTTACGTGGCCTCCAGCACTGGGCGCGCAGGAAGACGGCGCACGTCAAGGAACCTTCCTTATATAGCTCGAACTCGAACGCTCGACCTGGCACCCGCAGCAGATCACGTGACCACCAACACTCGGCGCATGCGCCTTCGCACTCGGGACAGCACAGCGGACTACGACTGAAGGAAAGCAATCGCTCTATGATGTATCGGCCATTATTTTTGTACAATGTAGAAAACCAAAATAGTTCGCTCGATCAGGCTCGTTAATATTCGTGAAGTGGAAATGACAGTCGCAATTCTATCTCAAGCGTCAACACTAGAGAAGTGCCCTGTTGGGTTTGGTTAGGCTAGGTAGCTGTAGAGATACTGATGTAGACAATACCTTGCCTTCTCCGTTTCTCTGTGTAGTACAGCAAGTGAATAACAACGGGATCAGAAAGATGAGTATTAACAATGATAAGGTTCCCACGACGTATAGCGTATGACCAGCATCTGTTGTCCGCGCCGTCGCACACATGCGGGATACAGTCCTTAAACCTTCTGTGAAAGACTCCTCCTTGTACAAGCATGAAAAGTAAAACAGAGAACTCAGTTCAAGCTCTTCTTTTTTCTACTCCAGCATGGCTCAGCGCTGCCTAAATGCGTGCTATCGGTATAACAGGCGTTGCAAAAGTTGTGAAAGAAGCGCGAAGAACAAGAAAAACAAATATGAGAAGCGAGTAGGGTCACCTAACGCCTTGAGGTATAACACCTCCTATCGCGATCTCTACACGTTTTGCGCAGGTTCAGAGGCGAGCTACAGACCCGGAGGCCAAAATGTAACACGCGCTCATACACACACAAACACACGCGCGCGCACACACACGTACACACACGCATACTCAATGTTTATACTTTTATGAGAGGCGTCGTCGTCGCGTCCTACAGCAAAGCGGCTTCGCCAGAAGCAAGCGTGCGCAAGAACTTAGGGGGATAAGGGGGGGGGGGGGATAGGGGGGAGGTCACAGGCCCATCGCAGGACGCGGCCGCGACGTGTCCATTACCATATCAGAGTCCATACATTACTCCTATGCCTCTCACTGACGCCTCCTGAAGCGCTGCGGACGACCGTTGATGGCAGGCCGATTACAACGCGAACTCAACGGGTCTCTCGCGATGGCTGCATGCGATCGCATCTCCGCTGCATCAAACGAGCAGTGAGAGCCGCTTGGGACAAGCGCGCCGCGAGCGAGACATCGTAACCCAAGAAACGAAACAACATAGTCCAAGCAGGGAAAGAAAAAAGAAAGAAGGACAAAAAAAGAAAGAGAATGGCAGCGAGCTGGGTGCGTTTGGAGAGTTGCGCCCTTTCCCGCTCTGGCTCACGGGCTTTTTTTGCAAGAAGCCGTGCGACTTTCTGTATGTGCGTGCGTGGCCATTGGGTCGTGTTAACTGCGCCAGTGATTAAGCGGCGCCGCAGAGTTTAACCGAGACCCGAAGGAGCGTATTCGGTAGCCGCGCTGGCTCTTCGACAGCTCTTTCCTCACTAAAGGAGACCTTCTTTTTTCTTCGCATCGCCACCCCGTGCTGAATTTCTTTCTTTATTTTTTGTCGACTCCTGTTTTGTGAGGAGCCATTATATTGAGCTCCGTTTTTCTGGGTGCGGCTTCTCCCAATGCGCGAGCTTGTAAGCGACCCTCATGACTCCCTCCGTGCATCCTTCGTTCGTTCGTTTTATATATATATTCTGAACGTATACTATATTACTCCACACCGGCCATAAACGTCTCGATACGGTCATACTGTATATCGCGGCGCTCCTCCTTTTAAATGTGCTGCGCCGACGCGCCCATCGATGACGGTGTAAGGACGGGGTCTATAGCTCTTATAGCAGTCCTTTGCTCCTTTATTCATGCCCCTCTCTCGTCCTCGTCTTCTTCTTCGTTTTGTGCAAGTTTTCTTCTTTTCTTTCCCCCGCGTCCACGAGGAAATCTGCCCACGAAGAACACGCACGCGTGCACAGTGCCGCACCACCGGTGCGCTTCGGCCGAATCACGCGCTGCCACGGTGTCACGTGATCGCGACCTGTCCGCCATTAGTCTACCCCCGTCTTCATTTGGAGCCCGACCCGCTCTTTTTTATTGCATCGAAAAAAAAAAGGGGGGGGGGGGTAGAGGCTACACGAGCGGGGTGTGTCGATCCCGTCTCAAAAGTTTCATATGGCTTTCTGTACAGTATTTCCTTCTTGTTCCTTTCCTTTTTCCTTCTTGTTCTTCGTGAGTAAACCCCTTGAAAAACTTCTGTTACCGCGTGTGCGCAATAAATGCATTAGCATCCTCTGCTCTGAATGCCTCCAACACCCATCTGCCGGCACCGCCAAAGCACACCTCCGTTCGGGCTTCCACCTTATATAGTATACGAACACTGCTCGCTTTAATGGTTTTCGTATCGCACCCACCTCCCTAACAAAAAAATATGCGTGGAGCAAGGCCAAGCCGGTGTGACTTGTGCTAATCGCCTAATCGTTTCATCGCCTTTATCGACGTATCACGTATCCCGTGTGCTATATATACAACAACCGCTCTCACGTGGCTACCTGTGTATAAGATGCAAAAGAGGTGAACTTGACCTTTTCTTCGCGAGGCGAGATGGGGGCTTCTGTTTCTTTTCTTTCATTTTTGTTTTAACCGTTTCTTGCTGGATGACCATTGTCCCATCGATCCATCATGTCGACCGCATCCGCGATTCGTTAAACCGGCTCCGCAAATTAAAAAAAAAGAAAGGAAAGATGGAGGGCGCGTTACGCGACGAGGTAACGTTGTTGGATCGCTTCAACACGCCCCCTTTTTGCGAGTTATGACGTCGAAGCGCGCGCGCGTGAGGATAACCTGCCAGTGCTGCAATAACTGACCCGTGTGACGATGCTAACGAGGTTCTTGCCGTACGACTGCGACACTGCCGGCAGTTTGTGCAGTATGCTTCGCCTTGAAGTTAGCGGATCGTATCAAGGATTTGCACGTGTTCAACCAGAGAACGTCCGCGGCTAAGGTCCATACCGGAATTAATCCGCATGGTGAGTCAGACGGCATTATTGTACGTGGTGAATCAAATGTGTGCGCGGATAGATCTCTGATCCGGTGGTGTGCGACGATTGGTGCGACCGTGTCCAGCTTGTGCAGCAGTGTCTAACGACATCTGCTCCGCTTCTGTAGCAACTTCCCGCGTTTTGCCTCATCCACAATGGTTGGGCACTCATTAGGGGATACGAAGTGGTGAAAGTCAGAAAAGTCTGATTTCAGTACACCATTTCATTTTGAATCATGGTGTGTAACGGGGTTAGATATAGGTGCATGACCGGGCCCTTGAATTCCACTAGATGATTGAAATTGTGTTTGATTTCTTCCCGGGAGTCGGGACGGTTGTCTCCCATGTCCTCTCTCGAAGGATTCGAGCACTAGACTTAGGGCGTGTGCCACTTTCTGTGCCTTTCGAGCGAGTGAGGTTTTCTGCATTATGTAACATGCACTGGGATGTGTCATCCATGAAGAAGCAGTACATTGAAATAACTTGACTAGTTTGTCAGTCTTATATGATTTTATACTGTCAATAATTTTATCTTTATTGGTCAAGCCTAATTCTCAACAGCGAAGCTGACGTCGTTTTGTGACGGTTCTATGGCAAGCTGTTAGCGCGGAAGTGTAGCCGTTCCTCTGCAGAAAGACCCCTGTCAGTTGTGTTCCTTGCAACGTTAAGTCCTTCTCTCTCTGAAATCAAGATCAAGAAAGGGGCTGACAGATGGAATATCACACTGTGGAATAAAGTTTGTAAACAGGGAATAAGGTGCCTCAGAAAGGCTGGCCAACGTTTCGATAGAAGGAACTTTTGACGAAGATAGGTCCTCCTATCGAAACGTTGGCGAGCCTTTCTGAGGCACTCCCTGTTAACAAACGTTATTCCACAGTCTCTCTAAACTGAATGCTGTGGACGCCACGATGGAAAGTGCACACTGCCTTCGATACGTTCGGGTCGCCGCCGTTATTGTTGAGGACGCTCTGTGCCAACGACGCCGGCGCTGCATAGTTTCGGAATTCTCCCTGCAGAATGAAGTCTGCCTAACCGTTTGCTTGAGCAACGCGAACTTCTTGAGCCGTGGACAGACTTTTGAATAGGCATCGTGGCAACACTTATACAGTGCACCCCCCTCCCCCAAACCCTGCAGGGAGAACTGAATTCACAAAGCTTTTGGTTCGTATAAATGCCCTCTGCGATTTGGCCGGCCGTCTTCGCAAATGATATTGTCACGTGGTAGTGACGTTAAAGAACACTAGCAATACTACGAAAGAGAAAACTAAATTTTATTGGGCGAACATGTGCCCACAAGAACAGGCTACACTTTAAGCACAACGATAGCGGCGAACAGAGTCGGCGATCGCCGAAAATCTGATCAGCGGGTCAGGCGCGTCGGCTTTTATGCGTCAGTCGTCGAATGTTCCAGAGTAATCACTCTGGAACATTCTATACTACTCTACACTATTCGCGTCGCGCATACGTGCAATCAGATTACACAAGGTTCGGTGACAGACATCGGATGGAACCATCGATAACATTCCAGAAACTTCCGATACACGCAGGCGCGTCCTGCGCTGTGCTATAACGTTTGTTAGGCGGTGAAACGTGGTCGTCCGGTAAAGATAGACAAGTACGCGTGTCAATATGTCCAGCATCGGGATTGGTTGGAATTTTCTCTTGCGAAGAATTTTAACGCAATAGCTTTTTTGTGAATACGGGCCCAGATTTTCTGCTCTGGTTGACCTTCCTGCCTTCCTCTTCTCGTGCTTGTTGTGCAAAGCCACAAGAAACGCAACTTTCACGAATTGAACGATGAACGCTTTTGTGTGTGCGCGTGCATACACCGTGAATTTATCTCCTCCTTTCTTGTCTATCAGTCCCCTTCTCCTGTTTTCCATGTGTAGGATAATCCCGTCGAGATCAGCCTGGCTAACCTTCCCCCCGTTCCCTTGTCACTTCTATATCTCCCATACTTGCTTCATCGACCTGCACAACCCCATCGACAAAGTCGACAGTGCGGCGGAAAACATCTTTGTTGCTGCGAATTTGTTCACCGGAGACTTTCGCGATTATAGGTGTCCATTTCGCTATCCCATGAACTTTCATAGTTAAGTGGGCTCCGATTAACGTACAATTGTCGACTCAACGGTGAGTATAGGAGGGCAGCTCGTCCAACCGGCAGCTACTTGCTATGTTGGTTTGGGTTTGTGAGTTTTAAAAGCCAGCCTCCCCACGGTGGGTCGTCTGCAGATACACAGAATGTATACACATTAGGATATCGTCGCGCGGTACGTGAGCTGTGATGACCATTCAGAATGGCTTTAGAGCCTCTTGCAGCAGCAGCTTTAGCGACTGCTTAGGACACGGCGTCGCAGGGCGAACCCGACACTTGAAGACAAACGCGACGTTAACGCGAACGGTCCACGCTGTGGTCAATAAGCTATCGAGGCCGCTGCAATATCCATTTATTTTTTTAATATTGGACCGACAACGCCTTCGTGACCGACAAGCGCAAGTGGTTCCACTGTGTGCTGGATTTCACGCGACACGACGCCTACAAAAACTGTATGCAAAGCGTCGTCGCCGCGCCAGTCGCCGGGATATGTGTGACGCTAAGCGATGTGAAGTCTTCCCCTTCAGTTGGCAATATGTTCGTGGGCTTTGAACAACTTTTTTGACAAGTTCGCTTTCATTTTTTTTTTTTTTAGCAAGATGTGTTGTTCACTGCAAGTTATTAGCCCAAGAGATACGTAGCACATCCTTTCACTTAGAGGCTGCTGCGGCGACAGCATTTTGTAAAGCACGTACCTCCCGTGGCCCTTGCGTTCAAGGTCTCACCGGTGAGGTGCGAGTCCTACTTTCACTCCCACGTTCGCTACATCACACCTTTTGTGATATAACGTTTATAAAAATGGCATACGTCTTTAGTCATTGTTATTATTCTAATACTTATACATTTTACGAGCTTTACCGCGGTTAACTTGTAGGCCTGTTTACAGCCCTATTAATCGGCCTCTAACAATGCACCTTCTTTTTTTTTTACCATCTATCATACATTCCTTACCTTTTTCTTGGCGCTTGCTCTTTGACTATATCTGGCCCTTGCGCCAATGAAATTTTTACATCATGATCATCAAGCGATGTCCTCGCAACAACGAGTGTGTTGCCCGCATGCCAACGCTTGAGTGTACGTTATCTGTGCTCGAAATAAGTTTCAGCAACACGGCGGCACTGATTAGATTATGTTAGACGGCGATACTCCTGTGAGTTTTCAGGAGGCACTGAACGAGAATATAAGACTTGGCACTACTCGCTCGCGACTCGATCGAGCGGAAGTGGACACCAAAGCCAGCGTCTTAACATAGACTAACCGCCTTGTATCGCATAATTATATCGCAGCGATAGCCCACCGCCTGTGCTGCTCGCGATCTTTGCGTAGTTACCCTTCCACTGCGTTTGAGATAATTTCACTGATCAGAATCGTGCGGGCGGCTAGCTTCGTCTACATTGTAAGGCTTACACAGGACTGTATGCGCAAACGTTATCGCGTTCAGTTAGGCGAGAGCACAGATGCAAGTAACTGTTTTCGTTCCCTCTCTTACGTGCAATCAGTGGTAAAGAGTACTTCTGCGGACAGTGAACTGGCAACCGAGGACTGATGTATCATCCAGTGACATGCGCGTGTAGGCACCTAATTAACTATCCGGCAAACTAAGTTCGTTAAGAGAAGTCTCCGTGCAAATCTGCACGCGTCGCATCCTAAAAAAAAATTCTAAGTGACGTCATCCCACCTTATCATCTATTTGTTTTTACATGTCGAGACATAAGTGAAACCAATGTTTTTACATCGCAAAGTTCTCATAGCGAACTGGTTTGCTCCGCAGGAGCCTAATGAACAAATATTTAATTGCGATTTCTCCAACTACTAATGGTGTCACATTACCTGAAGTGTTTGTGTCACATTGCCTGAAGTCCCGAATTCCGTGAAAGGTTTCTTGGAGCCCTGGCCGTTACGATGGGGGTCACTCCTACCCAACAGCTAAAGCTTTCCGCCAAGCCTAACTGCCCTGCAGCGAAACTGTCGCTACAGGCGAACTTTTGTAAACGTTCATTGCACAGTGTCAGCGCTGCAAGTAGAATCTGGGTACCATGACAGTCGACAGCCCTTTCCTGCGAGAGGAAGTTGAAAGAACGAGACTACGTCCATGAGATACCCGTTGGACCCAGTCTTCCCGGCTTAACGGGAAGACGTCTGTCTTCCCGTTACACCCTGAAGTCTTGCTCATCAACCGTTCGTCTTTAGCTTCGCCCTCGTCACGTGAGCAATCAAACGAAAATGTTGCCTACCACCACCACTAGCATTTGAACTTGCGCCCGTAAAGCAAGGCTTATTCGGGATCCAGACGTGCTGCTAACCACGGCGGTGTACTTGTCACGCAGCTCTGAGACGCGGCTTGATTTATGCGCGTGATCACGTAGACTATGACAGTGGTGGCGCCTCCGCATTTGTTTCGAAGGTACACAGCGGGACAGTAATGCAGTGGACAAGGGCAAGATTTTGTGTATCGCAAACAATAAGCTCTTTTTGCGAAGATGGTCGTGTCCGCTGCGAGAACGTGTTGCGTATAACATGTAGGCTGTAACCATATGTAACGTACTGTAAAGCGGTGTCCTTCTTTAACGTTTGGCTGAAAGACTTAATAAGAATAGTCATTTATCACTCTAGCGAGAAAGAAATCAAAGCAGAAAAGTTAAACAAGCGAAGCATAGCCGAATGGGCCAAGTATCAATGCATTTCAGTATTTTTTTTTTTTTTTATGAACAGCTTTGTTTGCATCTTTCTCCTGTTCTCGTGGATGGTCGGTGATCGATGGCTCGACTCCGCAAGGGCAGCGTTCGTTCGTTCGTTCGTTCGTTCGTTCGTCCGTCCGTTCGTTCGTCCGTCCGTCCGTCCGTCCGTCCGTCCGTCCGTCCTATTCGCTTACATTGACAGCCATTGTCGGTGGTTACTGCACAATTCTAATGCACGTAGCTGTCTTTGCCTCTTTCTGCCTGTCTCGCGCTTGGCGGCGGTGGGCGCCCTGTGGACGGAGGCCTGTGGTCGGACTTGCGATATAACGGCGCCCAGGGAAAGGGTAGTGTGCTCTCGCGCAACAAATTTCGGAGAGGGACGGATCTCACAGAACAGTGCATTCCCGATTAACAGTTTACAGCGCCCGACGGAACTGAACAGCATGTCGCGTTCTTCGCAAACGCGCAAATGAGGGTGCGAACGATATTTCCTTGTAAACAGCTCGCCTGTAGCGAGAGCAGTGTATTGCTGCGCCCTCGTTACAGGCTCTTCGAGTGTACATTCTATGAAGTTCTATAGCACCCTGCGCGAGTTCCGCATTTAACGCAAACGAAGCGTGCCGACCATCATGTTTTAAGTACTGCCATAATCTAGTCGCCTTGCCTTTCTTTTTTATTTTTCTGCGAAATGCTCTCCCAAGGGCGGCCTAGATCGACCTCGTTATCAGACGCTTCGACTTGGGCTTTGACCTTGGCCCGTTCCGCTCGTCTCGGCCATATATCTACAGGACCCGTCGCCCAGCTCTCAAGACGGCGGCGTCACACAGGGGAACCAGAACGCGCGCGCGCGGTTGCAGGCGCTTATAATGCAAGGATTTCCAAGATTGACTGCACCGTCTCGGAAGAAGGTTTCGCCGAAGCTTCTGCCGGATCTCGGGTCGGGGCAGCGGCGCAGCAACCAAGGATTTTTGCATCCGCCGTTCGCGGCGCAGCCTTCGCTACGACTGCTGATGGCTGTGGCGATGGTGATTGCCCTCCTCCTCCCGCCGCCGCCGCTCGAGGACGCTCCGAGGTGCGTTTATCGAGCGTTAAAAGCAATTTTTATAGCGCGGCGATTACGAGTTCCTTCCGAAGCTCCGCGAAAGTCTCTTCATCCCCCCCACCCCTCCTGCCCTTCTGTCCCCCCGCACCCCACCGCCTCGAAACCCCTCACGCCGTCCAGTGCGTTGATGGTGGCCGCTCGAGCGAGATTGATGCGCTTAATTATGAGAGATGCGTTGTGCTTCGCTTGTTGACCCTGACGGAGCAGACGGAACGACGGTGCCTTCGCGGCCGTACGCGTGTACGCCTCGGTATTAGGTGTTTGCTCGCAGTGTTTTCGTCTGCGCACGCAGAGCCTCGCTTGTGTGCACAAGAGGTTCCTAAAAGTTAAATGCTTCCTCTCTATAGGTTCTGCTGCGCTTTGTTAGCTCCTTTTTTTTGTTAGTTTTTCGCCCCCCCCCCCCCCCCCCCCCACCTTTTCTTTTTTCGTATTACTGTCCACGTTCTCCTCTTGCCTCGTCGTTCTTTGCCCGGTGGTTCGTATGCTCCTGATGCCTCGTGGGTGGTCACGTTCGTCTCCCGCTTGGCTGCGCACTATATAGTCTTCTTGTGACGAGTGCCCTGCCAGTTGAACATGACCGACCGGGTTTTGTGAGTAGCCTGCCCCGGCGATATCGCTTATAGCCTTAGGAGAGGCGTTCGACCGCGATGCATGATTGCTCTCTCTCTCTCTCTGTATATATATATATATATAATATATATATATATATATATATATATAATGTAGGAGGTAATGTAAATGGCACTCAAGGAAAGCATCAAGCGTACAAGCTCGCATTCGTATGCAATCTGCAAACCGTACGTACCGTTATGAGGCAGCTTTAGCTTAGCGCTCTACCGCTTCCGCTTACCGCTTG
Organism: Dermacentor andersoni; assembly: GCF_023375885.2. Classification (NCBI taxonomy): domain Eukaryota; kingdom Metazoa; phylum Arthropoda; class Arachnida; order Ixodida; family Ixodidae; genus Dermacentor; species Dermacentor andersoni. The sequence continues at coordinate 23,048,583 of NC_092822.1, forward strand.
CGAACATGTGTGCTCAGCGGCGTCTTCGCTCCGAGCATGCGTGGGAGCAGAATTGATTACAGTCATATAGCTAGCGCTGAAGAAATGTTTCCGGCCGAGCTTTATTCGCTGTGCATGCCTCGAGCACTCCTGAAAGAGCTCTGAACAGGAATAATAAGTTCAAGCGTTATTCCTAAACTATATGCTTCCGCAATGACGAAATGGTCATTCTCACCGTTGCTTTAGGATTAATACGTTACAAATAAGCAAACAAAAAGCGAAACGAGGGCGGTGACGCCATACTGACGTTCCCGCCGCATATAGCCGTGACGTCACAGATTTTGGCAACGTCTGCTCGGGTCTGGCTAATTGCTGCTATAAAAGAACTACGTTGCACACTAACCCTGTTACGCCCCATGTAGTATCACCTTTGTAACGCTGAGTTTGATACCTTAAAATGCTTATGTAAGGGTGGGAAGCTTAACGCGAAGCGCATAGTTTCGTTTTTGATATGCTGGAGTGATGTTTCAGCTGTGCATAGTCCTACGAAGCAATTAATAAATAATTATTTCGTAGAGTAATAAATCTGTGCCTCAAATAAAATTTCTTTATTTTTTTACGTGCGTACTTTTCACGGACATAAAATAAAGGTGAGCGAATTGTTGTAATTTTCCTTGATCTGGAACTGGGAACCGGAATTTCAGGGCTAAAGAAACCAAATGAGCAACAAGCTCCGAGAGCTTATTCTGAGCCCAAGCGTCTCAAACATGAGAAAACATCGCAATCCGTGACGTCTCACTAACGTACCGGCCCTGAGGTGTTGGCTCGAAATTCGGAAACTGAAAATGTGGCACTCTTATTTCCCGCCGTATGAATGACAATCAAATTTTGCTACAGCGATCTAACGGTATAAATTCTTTTGGTATCGCTCCCTTTAACGAAAACCGATATGGCGGAAGGCAAGGGCATCGCAGTGTTTAGACGTAAGTGTACCGTAACCACTGGCAACGTCTACAAGGGGAAGTATTCTGCGTAGATCGCTTTCGGCCACAGTGTCACCTCAGCGATAGTATCGACGTCAGGCGCGCACTCATTGGCTGGTTGAGCAAAATCGGATGAGCTGAATTTGCTGGTTGAGAACTACGCCACGCGAAGGCGCGATAGTATCGCCGAAGTGGTCGTCGCAGAATACTTCCCCAGGGCTTGTAGTTCGAATGTTGGTATCTTTCTTCGTGTCGCGAAGCACGCTGTAAGTCTAGGGCTAGTCATCGAGCAACGAAATAACAGTCAGGTCAACCCGTTCACGTTGCCTGAGCTTTCAACCATGCTTAACGAGCACATATGATATCGAGGAGGGGCCCCGAAGGAAAATTGCTGATGTGCTGTTGAAGTTCATAAGGAAACAACAAAGATATTTCCAGTGACCAGTACTCTATATAGAGCATTGCAAGGCGGGCATGTTTTTCAATAGCGTAAATCGAGCAACTCATCTTGTTTTAGTTGAGCTTCGCAGGGAATGACGTGAACTGCAAGTATATATACGCCTTTAGTAGGGGGAGGGAGGGGGTGACATTTTGTTTAAAGAAGTTCTGACAGGACGTTTTCGACTTCCATTCTTTTTTTGCGGATGATGGAGGTCTTGGATCTCGAAGCCCTAGAAGAAGTACTGAGTGCAGCCTCAGAGCGCCTTAAATGATTTACTATAATAGCTCTTCTGCGAGCCAGTTTTGGTTTCGCTTACCAGGAGGTGTGCGGGTCACGACGCAGAAGGTGGTCACGAGTTAGCACAACGTCGTGACCCCCTGGCACACTCGCTCCTGCTCGCTTCGTCGTCTGCTATGCTGCTACGTTGGGTCGTGAAAAGAATATCAGCCCACGTACCAGACGAAACAAGTGTTCCGGCAAAATATTAAGAGCGTGCCAGTGTCTGCCGGTATTTCTTTCTAAGGCGCAGGAAGTTCGGTCTTTCATTTAATGCAAGAAAATGACAAGTTGGCGATGTCATCTCTGTGGTGGTGGTGGCTTGTGAAAACAGGCGGGTTTATCGTGGCGACCGAGCCCGAAATTGCTTCGTCCGAGCTATGACCTTGAGCACATGGCACGTTCCGATAAGGCGGTGCGTGATCGAGATTACACGGGTTTATGATTATTATCATTCTCAAGAAGAGGTGACGAGCTATTCCAGCAAGTTTACCAGAACCGCCGCGGTATGTTTTGCGATGACTATAACTGAAATTGAGTCCCGGCAGAAAGTTCATTAAAGGGCCAAAGCAGTTAATAAAAGCTCAATAGGATTTATCCAGGGACATTTACGAGGACCTGCAGCGCACGCTTTATCGAAGGAACTGAAATTGTAGGAGCGCGCTGTGCACTGCGCTGCCCTGACAAGTTAACCGAAACTTCGAACAATCAGATGAAGTTATCAGTTGGAGGCGTGCTTTAACAATGACGCTATCTCATCTTGTTTTCCTCAAGCCTTATACTTACGTATATTTCGGCGTGGCGTGTGCCACGGTGTTAAAACATTCGGGCCGCTTATATGCCGCGGACTTAACGGTTCCCGCAACTCGCCCACCCGGCCCTATAGACTCCAAGCAAAGGTGAAATATTTGCTTCGCGATTCACTGGCGAATTTGCTCCGGTGTCTATCCATCTCCCGACTACCGCGCTATTCCTTCTTTTTTTGTTCAGTTCTTTCGATATTTTTGTGCCGTTGTATTACGCAAAGCCGCCGCTGAAATCACGGGAAACGATAATTGCGCCCCGTGCGCGCAGTGGCAGCGCCGAAGTGGCGCTGATAATCGTGATGAATCGATGAGAGTTACCAAACATCGCGGCAGCGCGCGCGCATGCGCAGAAAGAAAGAAATAAAACGCCGCCGCCGCTGCCGCCAGCGGTCGGTCGGGCGGCATTTCCTGATCCCGTGCATCATTAATAATCCACCCCTCCGATTCGCCGACGCCGCCAAGTCACCCCCCCTCCCCCCCCCGGCCGGTCCTGGCTCTTAACTTTTAGAAGAGCGAACGCGAGGAGCCGAAACGTCCCGAAAAGAACAACTATCGAAAGCGTGATTGGGAGCCAACCACGCGGGAAATGAAACGGCAGAAAAGAGCAGAAAGAAGAGGGCGCGCAAAATGTTGGCTTGGTCTCTGATCTGCACGTCATGCCCCACACGTGACGTCACGGAAGTACTCGGCCCAGCAACATGCTGAGAAGGTGCGAGCGTAGTAGGGTTTCCCGCTAATATTGTTAGAACTGAACGATCGTTCAGCTATCAAAGTAATGGTACTTAGTGTATGCTAATATTGTTAGAACTGAACGATCGTTCAGCTATCAAAGTAATGGTACTTAGTGTATGAATTAGTCTAATATTCGTGGATGTGGCTTCACACGTTCCTGTCACATTACTTATTACACTTCTCATTTCCGAAATTTAAAACAATCACATTCTTTTCCTTTCTTTTTTTTGAAATGTATATAGACGATAAGAATCTGCTGATGTGTATAATCGTTGCGAATTGTATTTATAACGCAATATATTGTTGAGAAATGACCAATTTGCGAAGCCGTCTAGTCGCTTGTAAACGAAAGGACAAAGTGTAGGCCAGTCCGTGCACTGCAATTCATACCTGTGCACACTGGTACAATCGCTATGGTGCGAGAACGACCGATGTTTCTGGCAGCAGTGTCGTCCATCTGGCAACAACCTCCGGCTGCTTTCCCGCCTTTGCCTAGCCCTCGCCGTCTGCTGTGCTCGGCAAGCTTTGAAAAACTTGCGATAGATGGCGCGACCTGTCGAGCGACTGAGTAATAGGAGAGCTTCAGCAAGCTGAAACGCTTGCTTGCCTGTGAGATTTTCACGCGGGGTGTGCGACCGCTTCCTCCTTTTCGTCTCTGAGAGTAACTTTTCTGGCATTGCAGCAGAACAAGTAGAAAATAAGGGGCTGCGTTTTTCCGAGGGCCCCATTTGAACTGGAATGTACCAACTACGTTGTCACTGGCTATAAACGTGGGTAGCTGGCGCATCCCGAGCGGTGATTGGGTACACTGTTTCTCCTTACGTCGCGAAATGTTAGGCGCCCGTTAGGTGACGGAAAAATAAGGGCTTTGTTCGCCTATTCACCTATCTTTTTGAACAAATGACTGTGCACATGACGTAAATAAATGAATAGAGGGGCTGGAAAGTAAAATACTCTGGTAGCTTGGGCGTAGATGAAACGTCACAACAGCGCATAAATGGCGCAACTTCCCTAACGTTGTACATGGAGCCGAACTTCTACCTCCGAACATGTAGTAATGATGCTCCTTGAAGAGCTGTAACAAACAATCGGTGGGGCACGGAATTCATACGGCGAGCACAAAGACTCCTAGCATAAAGACCAACAACGCTACGAAGCAATGTGTTCAGCAACGGTTCTTCAAGCGGGTTATCAGATATGACCGTCGTACAAGCACCACCGTTGCGATTCATCACTACCCCTACTAGAAAATCCTATTTGTTTTCAAACGGGTTTCATCAAATAGGGTTATGGAACGGGACCCCGTTTGATCCTGTTCAGTCCTGACCTGTTTAAATCCTGTTTATTCCTGTTTAAACCTGACCCGTTTAAATCCTGTTTAAACCTGACCCGTTTAAATCCTGTTTGATCCTGACCCGTTTAAATCCTGTTTAATCCTGACCCGTTTAATCCCGTCCTATCTAACCCAGACCTGTTTGCCCCTGTTCAGACCGATATTTTGCTGCATTCATACCTGGTCCTTTCAGAATGGATTGATGTTGCTTAATATAATTTACTCTTAAACCTATTTTGTACATTTGTGTATTTGCGATCAGCATTAAAGAGAAGTAGATCTGCATTATGTTTGCAACAAGAATGCCACTTTCACATGTAGGTTTGCCTGGTACATTGCTTGATACGAAGATAAACACAATTTTCGGCATAAATTGATTAGCACTACCAACACTGATGTGATACATCATGAACAAGTTTTGTATGACCCACGAGTACGTTCTCTATGTATGACCTACAAGAAAATGCACCCTGAAGAAGACTGTACCTCATTTTCATATTTACTACTAGTATGCAAATGTAATTCTTGCAGATTTAGTATTTGTTCGATTACTTGTACTCGTTTTAATGCAGTGCTTTTTGTTGTAATGGTTTGTTCACAAATCCACAGTAAAGCGTAATTTTGGGGTGAAAAATGTCAGGCAAAGTATTGGCATGTACTTGTAAGTGAAAAAGACAAGTATACTTTACGTAGGTATTTCTGTACACCAACTTGAGCTTTCATTAAGCCCGAAGTCATCCGGCTTAAAAAAAAGCATGTCATAAATGTCCAAAGCACTGTTTATTGGACCTTCTAACGGTATTTCGATGCATCCAGTCTGCCGAGAGAAGACCGCTGGAGTGGGTTGCTTGGGTGAGAGCGAGCAGGGCACCTGAAAAAGTAAAGCCAATAATTTATCTTGACTCATGCAACAGGTTGGCACCTAGGCAAATTCGCCTATGTTCCCACAGATAAGAAAGGTTCAGCATTCCGGTCATAGGAGATAATGAATAAATCTTATTGAAAAATATGTGGTTTCATGCAATGCCTATGTTTCAAGGGAACATGGAGTACTGTGGGAGAATAAGCTGTCATAATTAGCAGGCGATTGAAGCAAGTGTTATAGGAAAAAGATGGACACATCGTTTGATTAGCAATAATTACTAGTATTGAAGCAACAGAATACAAACATGAAATACCTTTAAAAACAACACCGACAGGTTGAGATAATAAATTATTCAGAAACTAAACCCTTCTGCCAGCAAAATACCGTAGTGTACTGGCTTTGACATTGCGCTGCTCAGGCAGAGGGCGTGGGATTGAATCCCGGCCACAATGGCTGCATTTAGATGGCAGGGAAATGCCAAAACCCCTATGTAAGGTCTATTGGGTACACGTTAAAGGAGACTAGGGATCCCGCCAGCTTGAAGTTATAAAAACCGGGGTAAATTTCGAGATAAGCAAACTCACAAAAGTAGAAGGCCCTGGCCATGCGAAGACCATATAAAGCCTTTTAAGGTAGGTGCCAGCAGCCGCAAAATTTCTTGCAAAAGCGAAATATAGCAGAAGCGGTATTTTTCCGTAGATCACTTTTGCAAGGTATTTTACAACTTGACACCCGACATGTTGGGCATCTACGGGCAACAGCAATTCTTGCACAGATCATAGCAAACACTGTTGCACCTAGGTATACATAGACACATAGGTATAGGTACAGTCGCCGACTGATTTTCCGGACTCCGAAAATTCGGACTTGATTACTCGGTCTGCTTCACGGCACCGCCATTCTCCCCATGGACCATAATGTATAACAACTTCCGAAAGTTCGGTCGCCTTGCAACCTCTCGTCTGATTTTTCGGACACTCCTTGAGCCAACTTGATCGAGAGCACCATGCACCGACTCTGACCGTTGCATGGTTCTACTTGCTGAACGACATTTTTGTTTTGAACGGAGCCTCCTTGCTGCCCCACGAAGTGGCGCTACTGCAAATCCCTGCTCATCATCATCGTCTCTGCCTGGTTTGTAGCTACAGCAGTTCCGGTCTCAGCTTAGTATGCCATGTCAAGACAATCCAGCAGCTGATTTGTTTGTTTCTTCGTGCACGACGCTGCGAGTAGGCCAGGTTTTTTGTTTGTGCAACTGATGTCGGCGTGACGATGTTTGATGAAGCAAGATGGGCCAATTCATTCCACTAATATCTAGAATAGCTACCTGTAAGCACCAACTACCTTTCAACAACATTTGCAAAGCAAAAAACCTCATCCTGAAAAGTCTGCACATGACGACATCGGTAGCATCATCAGCGTGGGGCCTCAAGATAATTCGGCAAGCCAAGAAATTACTGACAGCACGAGTGCAAGCATGCCAACAGGAAATCAGTGGCTGAATAATGCACCTTCTACCAATTGGTAGACAGTGCATTTTCGCAAAGCCCTAACTATAGCAGATCATTGTTCAGGAGTTCCCGAATGCACAACTCTATGCCATTTTCACACAGACTCTAGGGAAGCACCTCTGCACAGTTGCAAGAAAAAAAGCTAGATGCCCCAAGAGAAATGAGCCCACTCAAGCCATGGAAGTTGTGTTTACCTTGTCTTCCTACAACTACTCAAAACCTAGGACTGCTGTTTTGCACAAGGGAACAAACGTCAACATTGGTGCCTCGCCCAACACAAGTGGTCTGCGCTGTAGAAGGTGCCATAAGTCAGCCCACAGATGAGGCCCACACCAGTGCTGTCAGTGTGCTGTACAAATTGCAGAAGCACAGCCTACAAGCTTGTCTGCCTTAGTGTGATCGCACCAATGAACGAAAACTAACGAATCAAGTTTGTTTCGTGCCGAGAACAGTTGCCTCATGCTGGCTTGGTTTGTTGTGTAGGCATGTAAATAATGAAAAGGCCTGCATCACTATCTCTGAAAAAAAAAATCATGTAACAAAGCACGTACAGTACACAGGTGCAGTGTCTATCACATACCATTTCGTGCAGTAGAGGCTACATCGGATAAACCGGCCAATGTATAAATGACTGGCAGCGTGACCAAGCAAACTTGATGCATGGGTCAGTTAGCAGTGGTAGTGCACTGCTCTCGGCGCACATGCACCTATGTTTGAAAGCTGCTTGATCGTGACAAAATATAAAGACAAAAGCGCTGGAGAGATATCTGAGGCTTTTCTTATATGTATGACGAGGAACCTAGCGCTAGCTCCCCATGCAGAGAATTACTAGACAGTGAGACTGCTTCTTATCATTGTAAAACAAGTGTCACGCTCACCATGTTTCTGTGCGAACAGCATGTATTCAGATCTATTCTCCCCCTTTCACCTTTTGCACAATATCACTGTGCGAGCAATAATACTGAACTGTTAGTAGCACTCTGTCCTGTTGCCTCCTTTCTTTCCTTGTGAATTGTGTGCTAAATAAGGCTTTTTTTGGTGAAAGAGTGCTAGTTTAACGCATAAACTAGCGCCATGGCACTTTGCAATAAAGGACTGTTAGAATTCTCTAAAAATTTGTCCATGCAGAACAGTGTCAAAAGAACACCTTAAAGAAAGAACATGAGTGTATCTATCATAAAGACCAATCCTTGTCTTTTTTCCTTAACATAATTTTCAATACCGATATTGAAGTACAAGCTCACCATATTATATCGCCTTGTCAATGAAGCAAGGCACAATGGTGCCCAACTGTCGCGGGACCAACTTGGATGTGGAGATCAGCGCAGATCAGCAACATAGCATGGTCTGCTTACACTTCTTCTCCAGGTCCAGCCATACCTACAGCAGCTATAAAACAAGTGAGCTTAGAATCACAAGCGAAACAATATAAAAAGTGACACTGAACAAAGCAACTTTCGTTAAGCATAAATAGGTTCGAAATGCTGACATTATGCCCATAAGTAACTTCACTTTGAGCAACAAAGCATCCAATTTAAGAAAGATTATATGTATCAGCTATCTATGTGAGAAAGATTAATCGAACGCCCTCTATTTGCCATACCCCTCCCCTTATGCATGGATGTCTCCCTGACTGAGTGAGCTGATCCCAGGTATAGTGTAATTAAAGGCTGTCACTTGGTGGGCCAATCCCGATACCATTGCATGACTTGTACAATAATTTTAATGTGTTGTAATGCTGGCCATCCTTCAGGCACTGCAACATTATAGCACCCATAAGGCTAATGGTATTACCTGATAAGGTTAACTAATAGGTGTCCCCAGAAGCATAACTCGGCATGTATACTCGGAGGCCATTATTATAAGAGAAGCAATGGCAGAGGTGAAGCTTTATCCTGTGCCATATGCAAAATGGCCGAGCACGCCCAGCTTCTGGTTACATTCTCACTTGTGACCACTGCAACAGGCTGACTGACATGCGTAACCAGCAGTTTGTAGGACCACATTTTCATACCCTGCAATTTGTTTTACATCTGAAGAGATCAGCCTCAAGCTCCATGATGCGCTGCACTCAAGAAGCATTATAAACTGGCAACATTTAAATGCTATGCTGCATGGTTTGTTGCATGCTTTAGGAATTTACTTATTTATTATACACATAGCTCATAGGCTCCAGTTGGAGTATTGCATGAGGTGGCAAGAAAACAAATTCTGAACAAGGAGAACATTCAACAAAACAAGTCAGACCAAAGAAGAAAAAATAACATACTCTCCTAATGGGACTATGTATCTGGCAGCTAGCTTCTAAAAAAGACAATTAGGAATCTTTTACTACTGGTAGCGCTTTAGGGGATGGAATGTAGAATTCCAAGCTTCATACACTTTTAAGCCACCTTTCGTGGCTTTTTGTTTTGAACTCCTATTCTCTGTACTATTATAGAAATGAATACCCCCTCCAAAATAAAACAAAGAAAAACATGTAATGCACAGTAATGTAACACAATAATGTAATGCACAACAGTGAATACTTAGAAAAATGTAATTAAGAACATGGAGTCTATGTGGGCACAGATGTTAGAAGTCTACATGAAAGCATAATAATAAAGGTGGGCAAAGCATTTATGCTTTTGTCGGGCAAGCTGCAGCAAGACATACAGGTAAAGCATGCCTCACAACACAGTCCCTAAAAATATCTGTCACAATACAGTGAGTAGGTATATCATGCATATCTACAATAGCTCCTAATTATATTTAACTCAGAGGGGGCTACCTATGTAACTTGATCAAACTGAAGGTGGGCCAAATTCTAAATATATGATTCAAGTAGACAGAAAATGGACGTTATGAAAATGCATCTACAGCAAAAGTGTTGTACATTATTGTTGTACATTATGTCATACCTGCCAACCTGTGAACATAATATTTTGTAAAAATGCTGCAGACACTAAATTCTTTGTTGGGGACATAGCACACATTATTTTAAAGCTTGCTCTCAGCACCCCCATTGTTGCATACACACACACATTATTAATAAAGGGAAAATCGCACATCTACCCGCTCGTAGCAATTGCTACAAAAGAAACCCGTACGGATTCCTCGAAAGGAAAGCCTCACAATTGAAAAAAAGAAACCGTCCAGGTCTGGGACTCAAACCCGGGACCACCGCCTTTCCGGGACAGCCGCTTTACCATCTAAGATAACCAGGCGGCTAGCAGATGGCCGGGCCAAGTCGAATTTGTCGACAACATGAAGCAAAGGCAAGGGTCTGACGTAATAGTTCTGCGGAAATGCGCAAGGTGTAGAGAAGTAATTAATAAAGGAGAAAAAAATATTATGTCAAACCCTTGCTTTTGCTTCGCGTTGTCAAGTAATTCGACTTCGCCCTGCCATGTGCTAGCCAGCTGGTTATCTCAGATGGTAGAGTGGCTGCCTCGGAAAGGCGGTAGTCCCGGGTTCGAGTCCCGGACCAGGACGAATTTTTCTTCAACTGTGCGGCTTTCCTTTTGAGGAACACATACAGGTTTCCTTTGTTGCAAATGGTACGAGCGGGTGGATGTCTGATTTTCCCTTTATTAATTACTTCTCTCCACCTCGTGTGTTTGCGCAGAACTATTACGTCACACACACATTATCAACCATTATTTAACTTGTCGTGCAGCACGAAAAGCAGCAGCGAACTTGAAACCAGTAACTGACAACATTTTTTTTTAGATTACAGAGCTTTACGCTGCTTCAGGAATTTATCTGACTAAACTTCCTAACAGCACGTGCCTCTCTGATGTTCTCGTTAGAGATATTGCATCGCTAATAATAAAGCAGTACAAGTACCATTATAATTAATTTTTTACATGCATTTTAACAATGTCATACCGTCAATCTCTCAACAGCTTTAAAACATCTTAACCAACACAACTTCATTGTCTTTCTAAAATGACATTAATAAAATTGTAAAATGAGCCCACATTTGTAAACCCACGAAAAATTCAGGAGTTTCCAAACATGGATGATACCAACAAAATCTGCAGCTCTTGTAAGTGGCAGCAACTGCTTTGCACACACCTTGTCACAGCATGCACATCAGGTACTTTTCCGTGCTGTTGAGGCTGCAGAAGTGCCGCAGGTGCATATGTGGAGGTGCCTCTGGTTCACAAAATCTTGCCATCCCTAAACAATAATAAATACTTATTTATTGTAATCCCTGCTGAAACTGCAAACTTGTGATATAAAAAGATCACGTCATATTTTGAAAAAAGTCTCATACAACCAGTTACATGAAGCTGCAACTGGTTGTGCAAATATCTCATTGCAACATCACAGGCGGTTAAATAACACGTAAATCGAACTGTAGAGAACATGAATCTACTATGAAAAGGTTCACACAAACGTACAGCTGTATAACGTGAAATGTGAATTGTAGTATCAAAAAATTCCTTAGGACATGAAAAGCGTTCCAAAACCTAACTTGTCTATGCGGCGCAACAAAGCACTGCTCTCAAAGGACGATGCGCTTAAAATTACAACAGACCACCTCATTTCTGGAGAGACAATACAGAAAAGAGAAAGATTTTTCGATTAAAAAGAAACATTGCTTATGTAATTTCGGCTTCTCTGCTAGATCGGAATCCTTTACAAGTACACGAAAACACACAGGACACTAATACACGTCATCTGAAGACACACTATAAACAGAAGAATTTCCATACAAGCTAAAAATCTGGCCATGCGTCGACGAAGAAATCGGGTGCTATCTCGCGCAGCTGTTAGCTGTGACGACGACACATCGACGTACTACTTCTAGAAATGACTATACCATTTCTTAATGAAAAATTATGTACACAAACAGTAACTTTCTTTGCTTGAATTTTTGTGCCCATTTAGATCAAAGAACCACCCGCGCTAGCGTGCTTCATAGGTGAAAGTAAATAAACCACAGATAGAGCTGTTGGTAACATGAATACGTTTTAGGGCAATTTCCATGGAACTTTTTGCTAAATGTGCACTGCGACATGAAGAACAACCATTTGAAAAGCACATTTATAATTCTTGCTGCTTTACAAATCCGGATCCGGTTGTTGTACGGATCTTGCGATACGTACAACAACGCACACTTCACGAACCATAGACAGGAAGAATGCGCGCAAGCGCCGGACTTACCTTTCTAGGCGTACTCGGAAAACGCTCCTTTTAGCGTCACAGGTGCCGCGGCATCGACTGCACCAACGGTCCTTCCGGCGCACACACTGTTGAATTGCGGATCAACTACAGGACGTAAGAGCACAACTTTCACCAAATTCTTCCGTACAGCGCGATACGATGCGACAGTGCCAGAGGAGGAGATCCTGTTCATGAGCCCGGAACAAAGGAAGCGCGAAGGGTCATATCTTCGACATCGGCGCACCACACGAAGGATACTGCGGGCTACATTACGCGGTCCCAGGGGTTTTGTGATTCTCAATGCATACAAAATGCACCACAATTTCTCTCGGCACAGCGTACACACGATTAAACAACTACATCGGACGGCGTCAATGCAGCAAGCACTCGCATGTGGCGACAACTGAGGACGACAAAATAATATCACCTGTAACTTTACCGGCGCTACCTGTGCTGCCATCTGTAGGCCGCCACCGAAAGCGACAGTGCTTTCGGTGATCTCATGGATGGTGACGGCGTTGTATTTCGATGCTATGCGAGTCGTACAGCGTCTTGTACGACGTGTTTCAGCAACGTTGCTTTTAATAGAGAGGACAGCAATCTGCGTATACGCCGTATAGACGTCTCACCCACTTGAAAAACACAACAGCAAATTTTCAGTCTGTCGTATTTTGGGACGTTGTGACTGTCGTTCTGTTCTCTGTAGTGTGACGCCCTGTAGTCGAAAATTCTGTAGTTCCTGATCAATATTTGATTAAAAATTGACAGAGGTCATTTTAAGGTTATGTAAAATTATTAATACGAAATAAAATAAAAAAATAAAAGTAGAAAAAAAAATGCCTTTTGCCTAGGATTCGAAATTTGTACCTGACGGTTCCGAGACAAGCATCTAACCACTGCACCACGCCGAACATCACTGCTGGCGTATGTTGAAGCTATGTCAAGAGTGTAAATTGCTGTCTGGGTTGCTGTTTACATTTGCATTTTAAAAGCTACGATGCGCTTTCACTTCTCCGCGTCAACTGCCGCATCTCTAGATGAGCAAAAGTGTTGTTACCATCGACAGGTACATCGTGGAGTGCTAGACCATCGATTTTGCTGTAACGATATCCATATTTCATACGAAATTCAGAAACAGACAACGGTGACCAGGGACACTGAGGGTTGTTACTGCTAATTTCGACAGTTGTCTCTTGCTCTTTACACTTTTGAGCTCGCATATAATTCGTGTGTTCAATACAATATAGCTACATAAACACTCGTGGGTGAGTCTTCATCTCGACAGAATACTGGCTTCTCACGGCAGCGCTGTACCAGATTAATGAGACCCGAGCGAGACAGCTTTTCACGCAACTTTGTGGAACAATCCAAAACTTCTTTCCCGCTTCGCATATGCTTGTGCAATATTTCTGGGAAATTAACTAATGTGTTAGTGTAACCGCACATGTAAGTCCACAGGCCTGTGTGTCCCATCTTACCAAATAAAACAAAGCGGATACGCAGCCATTCCCGCAGATGATATGATTTTGATCAGCGGCCGATTTTGAGGAGGCCGGTAGGGCGTTGCTGGTGCCGCGTCGTCACGGCACAATTATAACAATTGGCAACGTCGACTTTAATGCCGGTGTCGGTGCTATCAGTACTGCCGGCTCCAAAGAAGCACGATTGAATACCGCGCAAGAAAAAAAGTACAGTGTACACCACCGATGCGAAGCTGACATTTTAAAGGGCCGCGACGGAAAGTGCTTCTGTTGCGACTTCAGAACTCTTGGCCGTCGCGACCGAATGTTTCTGTTGCGACGTCAGAATCGCTCTCGTAACGTCAGAAATGTCTGTCGCAACTTCAGAAACGTTAGGAACTTCTGTCGTACAACAGAAATTGCTGTAGTTGCAGCAGGAATTCCTGTGTCTTTTTCAACTGGGCAGGACCGGGAATCGGTTTGAAATTCGCAGCTAGCATATCGCAGTTTGGTCTGTGAATGTTCCGAGGTGGTCACGCAATTTCTGTAGAGCTTGATAATGGCCCCAATTTAGCACTAGGGGCTAAATTGTCAGGATGTCGAACAATAAAAAGTTCCTCCCCAGTTCTATTCAAGCATTAAACTCGTATGCATGATACCATCCAGTATGGTTGCCACAAAGCTCCAGAATAAACCAGCTTTTGTGCCAAACAGGCGACCCTATATGGTGCCACTGTGTCCAGTATAAGCCAGTTTAGTTGCAAACAGGGCCCCTGTTAAGACCCATTTCTGCTTGAACTGGTCGTGCCTATACCTGCTTGCATGCCAAACGGGACCCCGCTCAGCCCTGTTCATGTGTGAACTGGTCCAGTTTATACCTGTTTGCATGCCAAACGGGACCCCGTTCAGACCTGTTCGTGTGTAAACTGGTCCAGTTTATACCTGTTTGCATGCCAAACGGGACCCCGTTCAAACCTGTTCGTGTGTAAACTGGTCCTGTTTATACCTGTTTGTTGCTAAACAGGTCCCTGTTAAAACCAGTTTAAACCTGTATAACCCAGTTTGAATTTAAATAGGATTTTCCAATAGGGACGTTAAAGGGTCCCTCAAACGATTTGGACCAATTTTGTGGCGCTCAGTAAAACAGTAGTGCCACAATTTAAGTGAAGCGCCTCATATTAAGAGAGTTACGGACGGTTATAAGTTACCCTCCTCCCTAGCCATGCTTTTCTTTTCAACTCGTTGGCCGAGCGATCAAGGCTAAGCTCCGCCTCCACTGGCTCCGGGTCATGATGCGGTGTCGTGTCATCTACCACCGGTTGTCTTGGAGCCATCGCGCGAAACGTCTCCAACCTCTCCGCTAGCCGCCTGGCCGTTCATCCCCGTGCAGCGAGAGCTATCCGAGTTGCGTGCGTTCCAAGCGTTCTGTCGCAGCACCGAGCGTGTCCGGTATTCCGGTAACCCGCAGGCGTGCTGGGCGTTTTGACGGATGGGCGAAGGTGCAAACAAAATCCCCCCCATACTGCTTCTACTCTGGGGAAGGGGCTTAGCGTAAATGGTCCTGCACCTTGCAGCCACCTGATGGCTGCACCAAACAAACAGCTAATGTTGCTGTAACAAAGTATAAAACATTTTAAACATATAAAAATACAATGTGTTCACAATTACGCTCCTGACGAAAATTTACACTGGTGGCAAAGTAGAATCCACTTGCTTATACTGCTATTTAAGTTGTGTGTTTGTCTGGTTCAGCTCTGTGACACCAGGTGCTACACCGTGCAGGCCGTTCACGTTTGCGCTTGCGCTCATCCCGTAAAACGCCCGGGCCCTGTCTTCTTGCGCTTCCGTTTACCCGAATACCGGATACGCAAAAACTTTAATTCAATATTGATAGTAACCCTCCGGCGTGAAGTGACGGCCGCAGACGCGTAAGTCCTGGCACCGGTCGAATACCGACAGTCTGATGCGTTGCAGCCGCTCCGCTCGTCTGCTGCATTGCAGAGGGGCACGATGCCGCAGCTTGACACGTTGCCGATCGCTAGATTTGCAGCCCACAATGTAGCAAGCGCAATCCATGGTGCTCGCGAAAAGAAAGCTCGAGATTAGGGCTGACAGCGCAGTCGCGTCAGCACGGTGAACGTTGTAACACAAGCAGACGACACTTGCTGTGGGCCGAAAGTGCACGAGTGTAGCGATAAATTGTCGTTGTGTATTCTCTGTCTGTTACTTTCATTTATAGCATCAAATTAACCAACATTCAAACTATTACGAACGACACTTGTTCACCATTGTCAGTTAGACAGATTGCACTACTGAAGTCAATTACGATAACTACGTCATTTGGAGGGACCGGCTGAAAACAGGGTAGCGGCGCCGCTGCGACTGGTATAGTAAAGCACATCTTCAAAACCTTATAATAAATTACACGCCTTACGCGGAGCGTTTAAGTGCGTCACTTAATGATCAGAGTTGCCTACCCTAACGACTGAGCACGTTTGTACAAAACCGTCCAATTCGTTTCAGGGCCCCTTTAAATCCGGCGTACATTCCGAAGGCCGTTTCTGATTGCTGTTGGTTACACATCTTAAAACTCAACAAGCCAGTGGCTCTAGCTAGGCAGACTCAAGCCCGAACTTTATGAAACGTAAGGAGAACTGATGCCATTGACATTTTATAATTGTCATTCTTTTCTCTTTTTCGTGATATAAGCTCCGATCCCTCTAAACCGATGAAAATATGACTTGAAATATTGGGTTATTTAAATCAATAACGTAAGATAGAACGCAATATTACGTTCAATCTTTCGCGATTTCCAATCACTCAAGAGTTTTCTTAACACAGCAAGACAGTTAGTCACTGCGAACATGCGTAATCGTTGCGAATTGTTGCATCCATAAAGGAATATTTTTGTCTCAAACATGATAAGTTTGCAAAATCGCAATGTCATTTGAAACCATATAAAATGAGTTTAGGCACATCCATGCACTAGCCGTCACGCTCAGTGAACCGACAGGATGGATGGATGGATGGATGTTATGAGCGCCCCCTTTGGAACGGGGTGGTGGATTGCACCACCAAGCTTTGGCCATTATACTGCATAATATCCTACCTAGGTTAAAAACGAGATAGAGGTAAAAACCAATATGAACTCCCACAACCAAATTTTCTGACTATCTATTGCTAACCTTGCTTCTGTACTTCTCGGTTTTCTGTCGTTTGCCTACTTTCCTTCCACCAGTCTTCCAATCGCCTGTTCCTAATCTCTATTGCTGACATGCTTACTTTACCCTGCTCTCACTGAACCCAAGGGCTTCAAGGAGGCCACTGGCGCCTAAATCGACCGCTGGGCAGACGTCTTCACATTCTAATGAAACATGCTCCATCGTTTCCCTAGGTTTACCGCAGCAAGCACATACTTCTTCCTCTTCCTTCTTATATCTCGCTTTGTAGGTGCGTGTTCTAAGGCATCCCGATCTCGCAACCCAGCTCCATGAACACAAGCGCCATCTAGTTCCCGCTAGCAACTTCTTATTTTTTACAGGGAACTCTATTGACTCTATCATATACGCCACGTGAGTTCACGTGGTGCACACCAAGTGAGCAGACTCCACACCAAGTGAGCCAACTTCCCGCCCGCCGATGCTCACGGCGCCCCCTGCTGCGTCCCCGACGCAACACAATCGTGTCCTCCGTGCGCGTGGCGACAGACACGCACGCGGAAACGGCTCCCGTTTCCCCCGCTCCGAGTAGTAGTAGGTCATTGAAACTTAGGCTGGCCATTCGTTTTAGTGATCGATGTTACGTCCGTGTCGCGGCGTAGTAATTGGGGCCCCGTCCCGGCATTCCGTGCGCCCAACTACCTCCAACCCCCCTCCATCTTTCTCCCGGCGTTTGTATCTGTACCTCTCGTGGAAAATCCCCCTTCGGTTTTTTTGTCCTCCGATTCCCACTAGCCTTCGTCGTTTATTTAAAGTCTTCAACGCCGCCTGGGCCGCCCAATTATTAGACGATCTTCGATCAGCTTCAGCACCAACGCCTGCTTGTGGTTCCGCTTCTTGGCGTTCCTGTGTGTGTACAAGCCGTGTCTTCACCATTCGTTACGTTTCCTTTTTTTTTTTCTCTCCCTCTCTCTTCTTGACATGCACGCCGCTCTGTCATTGACTCGGCGTTAGGGTCACTGCGATGGCTCTCGTCGTTAGCTCCGAGCGGCTGCCGTTGGCACCACCGAACTTCGTCATCGCTCTATTGCTTAATTTATCAAGTCGAACAGCAAGCACCACCTAGGGGGCGCTGCGCCGCTCTCCCCCTGCATGTTCCCGCTTGTATGGCCTGTAGTGTCTTATCTTTTCTTCCTTCTACATCAGTCGCGCTTATAATTTTCACATACTTGTCGCGTCCTTCCATTTAAGGTGCCGCCCCTTTTAACGTTTCTGTCAAAGCCACCTAAGAGCGCATTTAAAGTGTCACACGTTGATATAAGTTGACCTCCGAAGTATTTGCCGAAGCAGTGATCGCATCGAACGATCGTCTTACGCAATGCCTAAAAGGATGGATAGCCGGTTCTAAGCTGTGTGCATTCCATTTCCCCATTTGTTTACAGTTATTAGACGGCAACGAAAAGAGCATGCCACGAGTAATCAGGGGCTATGTAGCCAGGACCTGCCGTCGCCTCGCCTATTACTCCGACTACTCATCCGTCACGCTTGTGCATGTCCATCTTTGTCCGCATAATCTATGGCATTACGTCTTTTATGTAAGCACATCGTTTGAGGTTCTTCTGTTCAATGCAGATGTCGTGTCGAAACTGTGCAGCCGATCAATAATTTTCTGTAAGAAATTGATCGTCGCGTTAAGCAGCCTGTCACGCAGATTTGCCCTGATTGCCTTTTTTGTTTGTAAATGAACCCCTTACTAGATGTTCCAGCAGGAACTTGGGACTTTCGTCACCGATTCGAACACCAGTGGTGAACAAAGCTTTGTTTCAAGCGTGTAAGCTTGATAATTATCAATATCCTCCATGCGTATTTCCGACACCCAATGCGTTTACATAGTGATACCGGTAACTATCACGCACCCTTTTACTGGTGTCCTTTAGCAATGCCTTCGATTCAGGTGTGTATATATACATGCATTTTGTCATTATTTATTGCTAAATTACGCAGAACAAGGATGCGCTCAGTGGCGCTACTTCGAGGCTCTAAAGGCCATATAAACCGACCAGCTCGATGTTGAGAACATCTGCACATTTGCTCAGATCTACGCAAATCTGCCAACAAAGCAAAAAAGAAGCAATGTGTTATCGGGTATTTTTTTCTCTCTCTCCCTCTCTTAAGGGGAAGAAGAAGCTGAGTTGTGGTGGTGGTCTAACGACGTACGACATGTCGATGACGGTTTTACCGCCGGCGACGACGCATAGCTGGCTGGAACGGACGGACATGTACAGGAAAACCCGGCTTTGAAGTGCTCTGCATAGTAAAAAAATCTTAGTCAGTTTGAGGTTAGATAGTTGACCTTGCTGTTGTTTTGTGGCCCAGTTTAGGCGGCTACAGCAAAGCGCAGGACGTGTTCACACACTGCTGTACCGGCCAATAACTGGAAACGAAGCACGCAGGGGGGGTTCCGCGAAGAGGCGGGACGCGCGAAACATCCACGCGTGGAGAGATATCGGATTAGTGGCTGTGCCGTAGAAAAGGGACTAGATCGGCACCTTTGCTCGGGACAAAAGGGTAGGCGGCCTGAGCTGAAGGGGAGCGTTCGGGGAGACGCGCGCGAAGATCAAAGGTAGGGGGTGTTTGAGGTCACCGCCAACACTAATAATGCCCATGCGCTTCCCAAATGCCCCGTCGACCGTCTCGGTCACGGAAATTGGGCGACGCGACACTGCCTAGCCGTTGTCATGTTTGGCATCCGCGTGCGCCTTCTGAGAATGACAGTGAAACGGCGGTTGCTTTACCGCCACTTAGCCGGCTACGACCGAGGCATGCTTTTGTGTGCGATCGCCATCGGGTCCCAATCATGGTGTTTGATTTCAAGCGAACCGGCCCACAGCTGCACGGGAGACAGTTTTCTCAGTGCTGGCATGGCAGCTCGCTGTCCGGCAGATATCCAGTCAATAAACCGTGGTTTCATGGAAACATTCACGGGGAGGGGGGGAGGCAGCTTGCATGGCGGTCGCTTGCAAGTGGAAAGGGGAGGCCGATACTCGCAGCCCGACGTAGGCGAGAGGGAGATGACACGTGTCTGTGAGAAATCCTATCCCCTGGCGGGTTGTAAAGAGTGCCACTGTTTCCACCAGTGCCGTGCGCTGCACGAAGGTGGTTGTGCTATTGGTTACAAATGTGAACTCGCATGTGTGAATGGCTGGTTTCCGACTCCTTTGTGCAACTGAGGGCTTAAAAAGTCATGTTTGGTTGTGTGGAGAGCGGAGCTTCGGGCTTGGACTCGGACAGACGCCTCGGCGTTTGAATAAAGCGTCACTTTATCGGACAATGGCTCTTCCTTCGCGCTGCCACCGTTCACTCGAATCACCGAGGGGCGCCGACTTCGGACGTAGGGAAAGGAAATGAGCTATCTGTGTCCGAAATTATGTCGTTCATATCTTATTCAGATAACCCCTATCACTTATCTTCACCGATTTTTCAACTTGATAGTGAAAATGTTTATATAGTAACAAGTTACAATGTCCCCTTTTGGTGGTGACCACGGTGTACGAATATACTCTGTATATTTCTTGCACCGTGGTGGCGACTATCTGCAGGGCAAAGGAGGCGAGAGGGAAAAGAATCTTTGGTTTTATCTCTTCTTCATGGTACGAACCGCATGTTGGAATCTTCCGCTGCCAGTAACGATAAACAATGTCAACATTTTTTTTTTCTTTAGTTCTTTTTTTTACATGTTCCCCTTTCATGGATGCGCATTCGATGGAACTTAAATTATGTCGTTATGCGTGTCAAAACCACAGTATATTTACGAGGCCCGTCGCAGTTGACGGTTCCGGATTAATTTTGACCACCCGAGGTTCTCTAATGTGCACCTAAATCTATATAATAGTTACACGAGCTCTTTAACGTGCACCTAAATCTATATAAAGTAATATACGAGCGTTTCTTCTCTCTTTTTTTTGCATTTCGCCTCTGTCGAAATGCGGCTGGGGGGTCGAACCCGCTACCTATAGCGCTCAGCAGCGCAACGCCATAGCCGCTAGGCGGATCGCGCCTTGCACCTATAGAGCACAAAGTGAGCGCGCAATTTGCGAGTCGACGCGGACGACGAAAGAGATCAGAAATTCACGTCAGGCGCTCTTCCTCCCCCCCCCCCCCCCTCTTTCTTTCTTTTTTCCTTCATCCCAAGATTCGCCGCCCGCTTTATTCTCGATTATATATTTCACGCCGCCTTCTCGGGTCACGTGGCTGTGTATACGCGTATAGCACGAAGCCGCATCTGTACGCAAAGCGTGTGCAAGAAAAGCAGGCACGCATAAAACGCTTTTCTTTTCTTTCTTTCGTTTTCTTTCCTTTCTTTCTTTCTTTCTTTTTCGATGCGAACGTGTATGTTCTGTTCGAAGCTGGTGAACGAGTCGCGAAATGCGGCAGAAGAGAAATCGACTTTTGGAATCGAAGCAGGAAGATGCGTAAGTATCGGAGTCGAGGGGGAGGGAGAGGAGAGGGCATGCGATGCCTTTTCACCTCTAAAGAGTGTCACGGTCGCTATACCCCTCCCTCTCGGCTGCAACCGTGCGCAGTATAGCATAGTTCTCGCCCCCCGTCCCCCTATATACGCACGCATGCGAATCCAGTGTTTCTCTCACCCTCAACGCGCGGAGGGAGATCAGCGTCTCCCGACTCGCAGCTGAACCCTCTCCGCTAATCTGCGTCTCTTCTTCGGGGTTACCCCCCTGTGCTACGCTTCCACTCCTCCCTCCGTATCAGTCGTTCTCCATACTTTCCGCAGTATAGTCCTGCTTTCTCCTCCGCACGAAGAAGTTTGCGGGGGTCGGCAGGACTGAAAGAGAGCGGATCAACAGAGGTCGCAAAACTCAGTCACGAGTCGCCTCACTCTCAGACCTACCCGTGAGTCCGAGTCTGAGTCAGCCCGCGTCTGAGCTGAAATTTGGCGAGCGTGAGTTCGAATGAGTCGGTAACTGGAGCTATATTTTGTGAGTGAGTCGGACTACAGTTCTGTTTATTTTGCCAACCTGTATCGGCCGGCGACGTTGGCACTGCGGGGATTCAAACCGAACATTAATGCAAGGGTTCTGGCTACACGGGATAGGTTGTTCACTGATATGAATGTCGGCGATCCTATGATCTGCTGGCCTGCTGCTAGTGTCCGATTAATTGAACCGAAACCACCTACGCGAAAGCGAGACCAAACTGCCGAAACTAGACAGGGCACTGCAGGCCTCAGAGAAACGGCGTTGGAGCCTCTACAGCAGAATCCTGCTGCGGGATTCTGTAGATATCCCTATGTATACATATACGTATATATCCCGTGGTCTTTTCCCGACCAATGTCAGTAGCACATCGCTCCTCGAAGAGGCAAAACACCTGTCGAGCGAGTTCCTGAACAACACTTTCGAATGTGGTGAACGCGGTTTAACTCATGTATCCGGGAACTCAAAGAGGCGCGACGTAATACTAGCGCATTTTTCTGGCATTTACCGCTAAATCGTCACTGAAGTCTTTCGATACATCATCCACGCCGACGCTGCATTAGTACATGAATTGCCTCCAGTAGGTTATCAAAATTGTCCGTAATATTCATGTGTTTTGTATGCATTTGACGTAACCTTTGCACACGACTTGTGTGTGTGGCGATTCGTTTGTGTGTAACCGCGTTCGCATTCTCTGTTGCTCCGAAGCAGCGATCTAACCTATAGAACCGTGGATGGAATCAAACTTGTACACATGCTTACTTATGCAGATTTGAAGGACATTCGCTTCCGCCTTGACATCTAGTAATACATGAGCGAACGTAACTGGCTGTCGCATCTCGTTAGGATCGGCCCGAGATTCGGCGTCGAAAGCGCGGGCAACGTTCCAGCTCGCCTGCCTTTGTCGAGCTAATTGGCCTCCTCTCCGAAAAAAACGTCACTCCTCTAGGCAGTGTTGGTCACCACTATGGTCCTTGCCACGTCCTGAGCGTACCCGGGCAACAAGGCAAGCCACGAAGGGTAGGAGGCCATTGACTTCGAAAATGGACACGAGAACAAAAGGCTACGTCGAACACTCTGCCCTTGGCACCTCCATGGTTGTAACTGCATTCCCTCCCTGAGGCGACTCGGACAATCCAAGAAACCACGTGAGGTAAACGAACTTCTCATCGGAGGTTTCATGCTTTCCTTTCCGCCGATTGTCTCGGCTAATACGCAGGGTTCAGCTTAGGGCCACCCTGGACCCCGTGTTAACCAGAACCGCTCGGGACTCTGATCGAGTCGCCAACTTGATGCGTTGGCGATGTGAATACATATCTTACATCATCACGGTGGCCGCCTTCGTTGACATCTTCTGGTTCCTGCAGTACATCCCGCTCCAGACAGTATCAATATATGCAAAGCTTTCGTCGGATTGTACAGCGGTGCAGTTGCCACTTCATGCTAAGGCGAATCGCCGTGGTAGCCAAGCTTGAGGTCGCAGGTTCGATCCAGTCAGCGGCGGTCGCATTTCGATGGGGTCGAAAGGCAAGAGTGCTCGTATACCGTGCATTGGATGCACGTTAAAGAATCCCAGGAGGTCAAAATTATCCGGAGTGCCCCCCCCCCCCTCCCCCCACTGCGGCGTGCTTAATATCAGATGGCAGTTTTTCCGCGTAGAGCCTCCGAATTTAATTTATTTTGCACGCTTAGGTTGTCACCCGCACTAACATTTTACCGTCATGGTTGTGTCGTCATCGAAGTGGCTCGCAAAGTAGTCATTTGCTTATAATTTTTTTTTCTAAGCAAGAAAGAGAAAAGGTCCAATGAGAGGAAAGACAGCACCTGAGTGTAAGGCCGGACATGCATCATTGTTAGGCCCAGAATGACTGACAGCAATGACCAGTTGTGTCTCTTCAGGAAGGACGGTCTAACTCAAGTAAATAACCCGGCTCTCGCTCTTCGCAGGTCGACCAAGCAAAAAACTTGTCGCCGGGCGCTGAATCCTTTCTTCCCTTGTGACACCGGGCAGTCGTGGCTGTAACTACGCAGTGGCAGAACGATGAGGCTCCGTACTGCGTACGTCCTAACAGCCTCCTGGGCTCTAACACCCAGCTAGGTGTAGAAGAATGAGGGCGTGCTCTTCGCATTTTCTGTAAATGTAAATAGCTCGCTTGTGAATGCAGCATGTCATACTTGTTCAACGTTTCCTGCCTCCTACTTCACCCCCGCCGAGCCACATCACAGGGACCTGAACCCAACGGGAAAATGAACTTTGAACTTGGTCGGTGGAGTGTGCCTCGGGCATGCTACACCGCACTGAGATGAAGGGGAAAAGCAGGAAACTGAAAACAGGAGTGCTAAAAGGGGGTAGGGGTGGGGGTACGCGTAAAGCCCACCAAACCTATCGTCCTCCAATCCTCACCAAGAAAAAAAAAAAAAAAAACATCGGCAGCGTCACCTAAAGACTGCTTATGTGTGGCAATGTAAAAGGATCTAGACCTCGGAACACCACGAACGCGCTGATGTTACACACTCATGACGTGGCGCCACCTCCTCCCCCATTGGCTGCGCCGTCACGTGTCCAGTGACGCACGCACTAGGTCACACCTTTAATCAGCCAGTTGACCGCGACGTGACGTGTACAATGCTACGGTGACGCTTAGTCAGCCGGAGCCGCCTTGGCGTCGGGGAAGCCTAATCGTCTTGCACACCGGAAGAGGCCCTGCGTCGGTTCTGACCCAGACCGAAATTTTTCGTTTCAAGGCCATAATTTGCTTCGTTTACATGAAACTCCCTGACAAATTTGGCGTCAATCCGAGCATTTTTTTACGTGTTTTTTAGCCTTTCCTCTTTCGACCATTTTTGGTAGGATCTTCCTGTCATGAGGACGGATTTTCGCGTAATGGTGATTATAATGCTTACGCATTTAAAACGCTCGTCGTGAAGGTGCGGATGACGTCGTGATCCCGCCCGACCTCCGCGGGACACCGCGGTCTAGTTGGCCAGCTACTACTTTTCGATATGCACCGGCGGCGTAAACTAGAGCGATGACGAACGCCATCGTTCCCATCCGGAACTGTACGTGCATACAAAAGCACGTATTCGCAATGCACACTGGGTGATCCATGATGGCAGGCACAGAGACTGTCAGGATTGAAGCCCTTCCATTCACGCGCCATCGCCGCTTTTACGTTGTCGGTGAAAACGTGTATTAAAATTAAATTATAGGGTTCTACGTGCCAAAACCACTTTTTGATTATGAGGCACGCCGTAGTGGAGGACTCCGGAAATTTCGACCACCTGGGGTTCTTTAACGTGCACCTAAATCTAAGTACACGGGTGTTTTCGCGTTTCGCCCCCATCGAAATGCGGCCGCCGTGGCCGGGCTTCCATCCCGCGACCTCGTGCTCAGCAGCCCAACACCATAGCCACTGAGCAACCACGGCGGGAAAAACGTGTGTGGAGGGCCTTGTATTAGGATCGCCGACCGTGCATCCGTCTCGTAGCACACCGAGCTGATTCTCTTGGGTGCGAAAAAAGGCGGCGATTGCGCTACCTTTTGCAAAGCAGCTGTCTTTAGCAGACGTAATGGATCGCCTCCAAACGTGCGAAGAAGAGGATTCAACAAAATTTTAAACTCCGCGAAGAAGGTGGGACACGAACAGAAACATAGAGCCGTACACAAAGCGCCGACTTCCATCTGACTTTTTCTTGTGAAAGCAGTAACTTTCTAAAGTTCTACGAAATATATAAGCGAGGAACAAACAACCATGACGAACTTGTGCACGAGGCAGCGACGAAAAATAGCATTGCCACGTGTGCTCTAAGAGCGTGGGGTAGTCTTAATATGCCCATCTAAGAATTCGATTTCCTTCGTTGCTTGTACATGTTTGCTTGTACAGTTTGCTCGTACATGTCGCGCCACCTAGCAGCGGCGGTGAGCACCGGCGGGTATAGGCCCTCACCGTCATTTTACCATTGTCGGTGGCGCGCTCAGGCCCGCCTGCAAGCCTGCTTTTCCAATGGATTCACCGCGGCCTCTTGGCAGCTTCTTCGGGAGAAGTGTGAACAGAAAGAACAAGCGCAGATACTGCTGCGTTGAGGATTGTCGCAACCGCGAAGGGGATGTCGGCATCAAATTGCACCGCTTCCCTTCAACACCAGGGGATCAAGCAACCCGGCGGCTGAAGTGGATCGTCGCGGTATGTGTCGTTCTTGCGAATTTCTGTTAAACGAGCTAAGACGTAAGTGCAATAACAAGAAAAAAAAATAGGAAGCAGCAGCGGCATCCGTAAAAACACGCCTCAACTGCATAAAAACGCGTGAACTGATTCCGGTGCTGTTGTAAATAAGTTTTGATTGTTGTTTAGCTCGTCTTGCTCAAAAAAAAAAAAAGGCGCAGTGGTTGTTAGGTGTCAAATCTAGCTTCGTAAGCGCTCCGTGCTGGAGCTTTGTACGCGCTGTGCTTCTTCCTGCGCCAAGATCAAGACGCGAATGTTGGAACCGGTCTCATTCGTGCCGTGTTTTCTCGCGCCCGACGTGTTTCACTGCAGCACACGTCGAATATTCGAAAATGAGCATTTGCCTCGCGCTCGCAAGCCTTCAGTCTTCACGTTGTTTAGTCTCGGCTGATTGTTCTCTATGATGCTTCAGCGGTAATGTCCTCTCACATTCGATCCCGAACGACAATACCATAATATGCTCGAGGCACTTTGTCAACGGAGAAAAAAAGCACTTACCTGCCAATTCGCCAAAACCTCTACAATTGTGAGGTGCAAAGCACGCTTCAAGTAATGAAGTGCCAAATGACAGTTGAAAGACGTCCACGGCCGTATTTGCTCACTTCAATGGTATAAAATAATGCATTGTTAACTCACTTTGAGTTTGACGTCGTAAGCATGCTTGCTTTGTTGTGACAAAGACTTCGCGACCTACGGTGGTTGCTTAGTGGCTATGGTGTTGGGCTGCTAAGCGCGAGGTCGCGGTAATAAATCCCGGCCACGGCGGCCGAATTTCGATGGAGTCGAAATACCAAATCGCCCGTGTAATTAGACTTATGTCCACGTTAAGGAACCCCAGGTGGTCCAAATTATTCCGGGGTCCCCCACCACGGCGTGCCTCCTGATCAGGTTGTGGTTTTGGCACCTAAAACACCACAATTTAATTTAAGCACCTCGCTGGGATGTCCGTGCTATTTACTTCTTTGACACGATATGCATGGTTGTCGTCGTAAGTTTGACGTCCTTTCTCATGCGTCGGTGGTCAAAAATAGGCCTCGATGTTTTCGACTGCCTTAAAACCGCAATTTAGAACGTCCGACAAGTTTCAAACGAGCCCCGAAAAAGCATGCCTCCGCAGCAGTGACCACCTCGGTGTTTCGCGCAACTGACACGGTGACGCTGACGGTTGAGCCGATCGCTGCGCCGCCTGACCATTGCAGGGAGCCCATGTGGAATGCCTCGGTAACTGTTTTTTGATTTTGCCTTTGGAAGGAATTCAGCGTTTTCCAGATGCGGGAAAACAGCGTTTGCTGTCGCATCTCTTGCAGTGCAAGGGGACATGTTTCTATTCATATCCCGTCTTCCTGGCGCAGTTCAAAATTTTTTTCTGAATCTATGAACCGGCTAGCCCAACGACATGCCTTACTTCCGAAAAAGAGGACCCCGTGCCTAATTGAAGGCGGGGAAGTTCTGAACGCCGGCCATCTAATTTGTCACGGCGTTCGTCAAGGCATGCAGTGCTCAGGCTGTTACTATTCAAGGACAGGTTTCTGCGAACGTCGCAAGTTCGAGGGAAGAAATTTCAGCTGCGCTGTCGACAATATAATTCACTCGTCGTGGAAATATAAATGGTCATCCGTGGTAATCCGGCAAGGCGCGCGATTGTATTGTTGGACGGTTACACGTGCGTTTTCGCATTTTGCCACCGCCGAAATTCGGCCGCCGGCATTTCGACGGAAGGCGAAAATACCCGTGTGGTTACATTTAGGGGCACGTTAAAGAACCCCTAGGGGTCCAAAATTTTCCCGGAGTCCCCCACTACGGCGTGCCTCATAATCAGAAAGCGGTTTTGGCATGTAAAACCCCATAGTTTATTTATTTTTTTTTAATTCGGTCGCCGTAGGCGGGGCCGGCAAAGCTGTAATAATTGTGTTATTTGCTCAAACAAGGAGGGGTATGCATATTCCTTCAAGCACAATGCATTATAACTCTGAAAACCCGTCATAAATCTGGCGAGCTTTTTAAAACTTTAAAACCGAGAAAAATACTTCAAGAACACAGTCCCACGGGCGCACACAACGTCGTATATGCCTTGCACGTTAGCACAACTGGCCGTCTTTTTTTTTTTTTTTTCCAAATATCGCACCGTTAATTTTCAGCTGGTGCTCGAAAACCACACACAGTTTTCTAACAGGTCTACAAACAATCAACTGTTGCGGCAGCCTTCCGACAGCCTTATAACGTCGTTGGGTATAAGTGCGAACTCGTTACCGTGTGTCATATCGTACCGTGTTGAACGTCCGGTTCACATAAACTACAGTGACATCGTCGTAAAAGTTTAAAATGTTTGTGTTTTCCCTTATCAATGTCGACTATTAGCATTTTGCTCACTGACGCCGCTCCACAAGAAGTCTTGGGCGACGAAGTGCGTGCTATTCATTGGCGGTGTCATGGGCTTGCCGATCGAAAGCTTCATCACGCACTTCTTTTTAGAACCGCGTCGGTCGTAAAGGAACGAATAATAGAGAGTTTGACACACGGGTACTCTAAAGTCCTTTAGGTAAGAGGACATCTACCGGAAAGGCGTTCAAGTGCAGTGACACACGACAAAGGAGTATCTCCTTTACGGCAAAGTTCCTTTTCGGGAAAGGAGATCGCGAAACTACTTTTCGAGCGGAGCGGCTTGAGTACGCAAGGACTAAGGGCGATGCTACTACCGTGGCCCCTAGTTCTTGCGTACGCAAGCCGCTTGCGTTCCCTAAACTAAAACTCTCTAATTTCATCCTTCGCCGCTCGATTGGTGCACTAATGCCTGCAGCATATCCTGTCGTCTTTGTTAGATTTATTTATGGCGTAGACACAAGCAGTCCGCGCATCAGGAACGCGCCTACGAGCACGGAGGCGCCATGCAGATAATCCTTGAAGCATTTCTCTCACTGGCCGCTGCGTGGCGCGGCCGTCTGTCTGCATTGCGAATATACATTAACTGTCTACATTCGTTGTAATTTGAAAACGCATAGCTCGTCGCAATCATTGGAGAGCTTTAGGTTAGGGGACGCAAGCGGCTTGTGTACGCAGGAACTAGGGGCGTCGGTACTGCGCATGCGCAGACTCTGACGTAGGTGTCTGCTGCGCACGCGCAGTACCGTGGCCCCTAGTTCTTGCGTACGCAAGTCGCTTGCGTCCCCTAATCTAAATCTCTCTATTGACACAGGAATCACGAAACCGCATTTCGAAACCACAGTGGCTTGTACAGACCGGCTTGACGTAAAAAAAAATAACTTCTGCTACTCGCACAGGTACGAGTAACATTCGCCACGTGTGCGCGATCGCAAAGGTGCAGCGTATCCATCGTGTGAATAACGCTGCGAGCTGCTGCCAGGCCCGATCGCGCTTTCCGTGTTCTTTACTGATTTTTTTTTTTTCCTCGACTCTATTGCCTCCGCCGTGGCGTGCCGACGCTGACCGACGCGGCTTCCGAGAAAAACGGCCGCTCGGAATTGCGGCCCTCTCGCTTCTTCACCGCATCGACGGGTTCTTATTGCGCGCCCACGATGCCACTTACCGCCCTCTACCGAGAAGAAAGAACAAAAAAAGAAAGAAGCCACCGCGAAGAAAGAAAGAGAGAGGGGCTTGCTACAAAGGAGGCGGCCGTCGAAGAGTCCGAGAGCGGGGAGAATGTCGGACAAACTCCGTAAACTATGACGCACTGCATCGCGCGGCAGCAGGTAGGAACGTCGCGCCAACGCCTTCCATGAGGCACTGCCTCCACCCCACATTTCTGTTATGTTGTTGTGATTTCTTCTTGCTCGAGCTTTTTTTTTTTTTCTTTTATTTGTTTGTGCGTGTCTTGGTGCGTTCCCGGAAGACTGCCTTAACGGCTTTCTTTCGTTCGTGTACTGTTGATTCGAGCTTTTTCTTTTCTCCTCGTTTATGTGACCTTTGGAAACCGATTGTGACGTGACGCATACTTACGTGCGACTCCGGATTGTGCAAGGTCTCGAGAGATTGCCTAATTCGGAGATCTTCGAATTTCCACTCACGTGACGGGCGAGGATTGAGTATGCGGTCGTTGTGCCAGAAGAGAGACAGAGAGAGAAAAAAGGCAGAAAGCGGCCAGTAAATAAAATCATAGAATCACAATGGTGTAACCTTTTCGAAGCTGTGGATGTTTCGAGCTCGGTACGTGGTTGTAGAAATTGGCTCCGTGCGCGTTGTTTACCAGTTTTGAGTCGAGCCCGTCAGTATGCGTGATTATGACGATAACGGTGAAATCTAGCTTACTGAAGATTTTTTTTTTATTCTTACGATCACCCTTTTCGACAACGAAGTCAGATGAGCGAAAGGGGTGATGTGGTCCGGTGTTCAGCAAGAGTTGACTCTTAGGCCATCGCATATGAAGGAGTTCGATATAACCGGTGACGCCTGTTGACAAGGTTCGTAACAACGAGATCTGGTTGTAACAGTGAATGACGCGTACAGTTCGCGCTTTGGTGAAGACACATCAACACTCCAGAACGCAGTTGCAAGCACCGTGCTAACAATGAAAAGACAACGAGAAATGAGTGAAAAAAAATGGCCATGCACCTCGCCCAATCAGAGCGATCTCAATGTCAACGCCGACACGGTTTCTTTCAGTCGCCTGAGCACAAACTGCTTTCGTCGAGCGCCGAAGAGTGAGGGAGAAGAAAAAAAGAAAGAAAGCAACGCACGAGTGATGACGTAGTCAAGAGGAGAGCTTAGTTGGCCCCAGGCTAACATTGGTCACGCGCCCGTGTCGAAAACGTACGGCGTCGGGTCTTCGGGATGACCCTTCCTGGTTTTGCGTTGCACCGGGCAACAACATTGTCCTCCTCCGGGCCGCGCGAGACGTGGTGTCGTTGTCGGGGGGAGAGGGGGGGTACAAGCCCACCGGGCGGGGTCGCCACCACCGTAAAAATGGGAAACACTGTCTGCCCGTAGAGGCGAGTGGAGTGTGTATGAGGTTCGGAGAGAAATCAGTTCAGGTTGTTGGCTTTCCGTTTCTTCCTGCTTCTGCTAAGCAAACGTGCTAATAGGGGGAGCGATACACACGCCGTCCTGCAAGGGGCCGGTGGGGCGAGCGGCGTTCCTCATCACGAGATTCCTGACGAAACTTGTGTCTCAACCCCCCCGCCCCCCTCCCTCCTCTCATTTTACGAGAGCACGCGGGGATAGTCTCGTACCTGTCCGGCCATCGGTGGAGAGCGAGGCTGAGAGAGGGGTGTCGAAACCTCGTTTTCTTTCTTTTTATTTTGCTCGATCGTTTATTTCTTTCGCTCGCGAAAGTGGGCAACGTGGTGGAGAGGAGTTGTGCGCCCGCAGCTTTTCCAGCAGGCCGGCCCGAAGGAAGCCGGCAGCGAAGATGAAGGAGAGAGAAAGAGCGAGGGTATACGTTCAGGCGCGTCCAAAACCGCCCATTCCAGTTTGAAGGTCGGGATACCTGCCTCGCTTTTGGTGGTGGTGGCGGCGTCGTCTACGGCATCAGAAGCCCCGCTTACCTGGCCAAGCATCTGCCCTCCCCCACTTCGTAGCAGAGATTAGGAGGGGGAGAGGCGGCTGTAGACTGGCGACATAGGTGTTTTGCTCCTCTCCTATTCGGCTCGCCTGAGACAAAGAGGGGCAAAAGCAAAGCGTGAGGAAGGTGCGTGCGTGTATGTGTGTGTGTGTATCGAAGGGAGGGGTGCCCAAGACGAGGAATCTTTCGGGGCGAACTTGTAGCTTCCTGCTTTGAAACGTCCTTCTCTCGGAGCGCGCGATCGCCGCTTTGCTTGCTTGTTAGGAGGGGCGGAGGGGGCTGGTGGTGGTGAGGCTCGGAGGGAGGGGGGGATAGATTTGCCACTCCTTTGGAGAGGACGAGATTCTGGACATTTTTTTTTTTTTTTTTCGGAGGACCTCTCGTTCTACCTTTAGGCCCGTTGCTTGGTTGCTGCTGCGTGCGCTGGTTGCTTTTGCGTGCCCCCTTGCGAGTTGCGTCGGCTGGCCGCCACCAGCACGAGCAGCCAGCAACCTGCGCCGCTGCCGCGGCAGCGGGCAACGTGATTCCCCCCTCGCTTGCCTAGCCGTGTTCTCCTCCTCTCGCAAAGGTCTCGTTCTCCTCCCCACCTCCTCGCCGCGTACGGGCCCAGTATTCCCTCGCCCTCTCTCATAGCCTGGAGAGATAACCGATTCCCTCCTGCCTTAGGGTGAAAACGCCGGTGGCGCTGGTCGTCGGCAAAGTAGCTCGCGCGACGCTCCCGGCAACACTCCGAGACAGTCTGTCCTGCGCGGGCATCTTCTTCGCGCCGCCGGCACTTTTGGGCGCCCTTCTTTCTTTTCCTCCCCCCCCCCTTTCTTTTACTTCTCGCTTTCTTCTTTCCATACAACCCCCCCTCCCTCCCCCCATTCTAACCCCTCCGCCCACCTGTTGGCGCGCGCCAGACAACGACCGCGTGCCCGGTTTTGACTATACGCGAAAGTGTTTGTTTCTTAACCCGTGACGGCCCCCGCGACACTGTGCCGGTCGGCACTGTTTGTTGACCGACCATCCACGATCAGCTTCGCGCCTTCCAGCAAGTGCCGTTTTCCTCGACGAGTGGACAGCCGTCTCGTCACCTGGAGCCACTCCTGACGTCGTGCTGTTGCTCCCGGGGCGAGAGCGTGGTGGTGGTTGTCCTCGCTACCGTAGTAAGTTCACGTGCCCGCCATAATCACGCCGCCGCGCGTGTGTGCTTTCCTTTGGCCGTACTTGGCGATCGGTTTCTCGCCGCGACAACGTTGGAACAGCGAGGTGTTGGTGTTGTTGGTGGTGGCGGTGCTGCTGCACGACGCAAGATCGAACCGTGGCGACTGTGATATCGAGGAGGCACCGACCATGCGCTGGATTCGGGCAGACAAGCCGGACTGACCAATTCTGCCCTGCCGGTTTCGAATCGCACGGCCGAGACCACGTGCGTAGCGGGGAGTCTCAGTCAGCTAGTCGTCGACCAGAGTGAATAGCAGCGACATGAAAACCACGAAGCACGTGATCGCTACGCGCCTGTTACCTGCGTGCTCTTAGCTGGCTTTGGCACCTGGCATGGAATGCACGTGATCGAAGAAACCCTACGGTCCAGGACTGCCGAGGCAAGCGATCGAAGAGTAGAGAGGCGTTTTTCTTTCCAAGAACGTGCTTGAACGAAAAACGGTGTGAGCAGGTTCGGAACTTAAGTGAGACGCAGTTTTCTATCGACGCGTAGCAGGTTTCAATAGGGCACTCTGGCTGGAGTTCGCGGTTGTAACGTCGCGCACTTGGGTGTCTCGGAAGACGGACCCGCGGGACGAGGCCTCGAAAAGAAGCGGACGTCCGTACTGCGATGGCTCAGCTGAGCCCGTTGACCAGCACAGACAGTCCGCCGCCGTCTCGCGCGGGTAGTAACGGTGCCGCAGGGTCCCGGGACCGCGGCTCTGGGTCGCCGGTGTCCTCTCGAAAGAAGCGTCGCCAGATGCACGACCCGGACTCGAGCGGCGAGGACGACATGAGCCCGACGTCGCTCGCCAAGAGGTTCATGTCCGACGCCGCCGGAACGTCTTCGCCAGCCACGACGCCTTCGACGGACGTCGCCTCTTCCTTCGAGCTCATTGACGTCACTGAGGTACGTTACGCAAAAGACAAAAAAAGCCGAGCCTTGCCTCCCTTCTCTCTCTTTCTCCTGCTTAGTGCAGCCCCGGAAGAAGTCTTCTTTTGTACGCCTCTTCCTTCTCCTCCTCTTTTCTCGGCTGTTCGATGGATCTCCCGCGCTTTCTCTTGGCACGGATACCGGCACATAAAAGCATGAAGGTAGCGATTACATCTTTCCTTGCTACTGCTTCCATATAGCCGATGATGCAACGCCGTCTCTGACTTTCCATTTCGATCATCTTTCCTTTTAATTTTTTTTAACGCTTTTCTCTTGGCGACTTTGTTGCGTTATGCAGCCACGTGATAAAAGAAGCTATGGATTTATTGTTCCGCGTGAATACTACTTAGTTTGCTGGTGTAATGGAAAGTTGTAGGAAATGAATTACTTCAACAAATACAACGCTTCGACGTGATCAAAGTAGCAGTAATAGGATTTTGTAACTTTGAGATATTCATGATTCTTCGAGGAACTGTGCTAATGTGCATGCTGCACGGTTCACATGTTGCGATTTTTCTTACGGCCATGTACCCAGGAAATATCCTAGTATTTCTGGCCTCCTATCCAGAGAGTGACGTAGCAATCAGATGGCTTTCTGACAACAACCTTTTGCGATACTGTTTTATGTTGGTGTTCGTAGTCAAGAGCGTTTTTTGCAGCGATGCCTGATTCTTTCTTTAGGTTCAACACATATCTGAGTACTGCAAGTTGTTATCTGACACCTAACAAACAGGGCTACAAAACAAAGCGTTAGAGTCGGGCTTGTTGGTGCGATTTCGTCGCTGTTGTAAGAATTGCTGTTTGGAAGAGTTGGCTGAAGGTTATGGCGTGATTCCAGCGCCAGGAACCCAAGTGCGAGAAGACAAACGGGACGTTAGCGGAAATGATAAGCACATGGCTCTTCTGATAGAAGACACCACAGCGTGACCAATGATGATGCGGGCAACCCTTTGAAAGGCTACCAAGTTCCCTTTATTTAAAACACATTTTCTGTATCCTAACGCAGTCCTAATACGTTTCTTAATGCGTTTTTCATGTGATTATGAGAAAATAACGCATTATCCGAGATAACATGACAGCCGAAGATTCTTCCGGTAGCAGTACACACTGGGCAAAAAGCTACCTTCACGTAAAGCTGTGCTTGAAGTGAAAGAGAAGGCCTATTTGGAAACGCGCCAAATTGAAACTGTTGAGACCAGCCTTTGAAAAGACATGAATGAACTGCTTTCAGCGCTTACATGCCGCTGTCAGCATAGATACTACCGTCGAGTGATGCCATGTCGATGGGCTGCCGTCGAAGTGTTTGGACGTAACAGGGAATGTAAATGTGACAAACAGGAAGGTAATACACATTACCCTTGGGGAAGTAAACGGGGCCGGCGTTTCAGTGCATACGAGACAGGAATAAGTTAGAAACAGGAAAGTGTAAACGAGGTTCTGCTGCATCATTAAGTACTTCACCCACCTAGCAAACAATATGCACAATAGGAATCTTCGCTTCGTTGCATTGCAAGACTAACTTTGCAACCTTACTTTACTAGTTCTCATTACAAATTCGCTTGCCTTCCCCCCGAGTGTCGTAAAGCTCCCAAGGCCGCTTACAAACTTTCACATTTATAACTGGACGGAGTCTCTGTTACTCCTACCTGAACAGGCTCAATGGTTTCTGCACCATTTAAACACGATATTACTGAATCATTCTCGTGCGAAAGTTTTCTTATTTAGCTTCTCTTTCTGTGGTACCGTGACCTATCTCAGAAAACATAGTCGAAAAAAAAAAATGACCACGAGTAACCTGTCTCTATTTGTCTGTATTCAGAAGTCCGATATACCAACGCACTTCTGAATCCACGCAACATCGACAACCCAGCGCCGTACGTTGCCGCAGTCATTGTTGTACGAACTGAGTTCGTTTCCTTACTCACCTTCTTTGGGTTCTTCCTTATTGTTCATTTCGTAGTTAAGTTTGCTTCTAGCCATAAGGAGCGTAATAGAAGTAAACGTGAGCTTTGTGGCTGGGCGTGAATGATGATTTCCAGAATTCTGAATGGTAGATGGCAGAAGGCGAAGTCCTAGAAGAGCTTGGAATTTTTATACAGGGCTGGACATCATATAGTATAAAACTCTGGTTCCCCCTGTTTCTGCAAATCTCCGACAGGAAGTGAAGCCTGTAAATATGTCATAACGGCTTGGTTCTTACTCAGGCCTGATAGCCTCCGCTATAAACTCTGGTTTGCCCTGTCTCTAAAGCTCCCCTATCGGCAAAAGTCGGAACCTTGAGAGGTTCGATTCTTAAGCAGGGCGCAGGGCGGATATATCGTGTGCTCAGCTCTGGGTACCCCGTTTCCAAAAACCCCCTAATGACAGAAGGCGAAGCCGTGGGCCGGAGTATACGCGGATAGCCACGATCGCTTGCCCGTTAACTGAGCGATGAGGATAATCTTTGATGTTAATTCCTCGGGGGGCTGCCAGGATAGCTTCGATTCGCCGTGCTGGCTGGCCTCTTGTGTGATCGATGACGTCGAGAGCGCCGCCTGCCGTTCTCGTGGTGGTTGCGAGATTACGATACCCACCTTGCGCGATCCCTTGCCTCGAGCAGCAAGCGTGCTGCTGTTCCGCAGTGGCAACACCCTATGGCGTGCCAGAACTGTTCGCGTATGCTGGCTGCTTGTATTTTTTCTGATACGCACTGCATAGGCTGTATGCGGAAACGCAGTCAGGCCAAATATATAGACGAAAAAAAAAATGAAACACAATCTTTGACACTTATCGCTACAAATGAAAGTTTAAAGAAAGAGCGAGGGAAATAAATGCAGGCAGGGAGGTTAAGCAGGCATTGTCCTGTTTGCTACCTACACATGGAGAGGGAGTGGAGTGAGAGAGAGAGTAGGCACGAGTCTAGATCAATCACATGCACAGTACAATGTGTAGCGCATCTACAGCCGGACAATCAAGTCTGTCGCCTTCATGTCTTGAGTAGATTGCATGATCTGCCGTTTGCGGAACCAAAGTCACTGGGAACCTGGCCTCACAGCTAGTCAGACCAGAAAGGCGCACGAACTCTGCTGTGGTACATAAATGAACGTCATCGTCGTATACTTAGCCCTGATGCCCCAGTGCTACACGACGTTAACAAATTTTGGTGGGCGTATCGCGACAACGTCGATGACGCCAGGTCTGGCATATTGTGGGCAAATCTAAGTATAAAGTAGGTAGTGTCCAAATCCGCACCCCAGCGTCGGTCGCCTGTGGGCAACTTGAGCGGACCTCGAAGGCTATGCTTTTGCTGGCTGCGTGCGCTGAAAGTCATTGCGGAGCTGGAAACACGTCATGGCCACCACGTTGTAGACACCATCTATGAAAAATATCTCGCAAGCGCTGCACAAGCTTCATGCTTCCCTAAGTGCGATCCCTCTTGCGCACAACAAGTGTGTCGGAGGGTTTCTACAACTTCAGCTCGCGTATCTCAAAGGGCCTGTGTATCGGTCACAACGTGTCCTCGAGCTGAGGCGGGAATCCAAAGATTGTGCGTCACATTGGCGGAAGCCAGCGTGCTCTTATTCCACATGCACGAGGAACTTGTAATTTTTATTTTTGGCTTTGTAAGGGGTGCGACGAATTACACGTTGCTTTGAGGCTAGGCTGAAACCGCGTTAAATTATATTCTCAGCGCTTCTGCTAACTTTCCTTTACGTCAGGGAGCACTAAGTTTCAGTTCGCGCGCGTTGAAAAAAATTCTGCGCATCCCACACACCATGGGAATAGATGTAAGCGAAGCTTTCAGTGCGGTTTGCTTTGATTGGTGATAGTCAGGGGCTATGTTGATTGCGAATGTTTCATTTATTCAACGTTTATTCCAATACGAGAGTGTTGAATTGATGTTAAACGTTACCTTGCGTGCACCACTGCTGTTTGTCTGCGTAGTCCACGGAACGCACAGAGAGACGTGTTTGCTTGAGGCGTCGTTGCGCGTCATTGTTCATAATCTCCGAGAGAGTTGAGCATTTATCATTGCCTGACATGGCGCATCGCATCGTGGCAGAAATATTAAACTTGAATGGGATTGTGGGCCTGTACGTTCCAAAACCACAACCGGGTTATAAGGCACGCCGTGTGGAGTGGCGGGCTCCGGATCAATTTTGACACCGGGATGTTTTATTCAACGTGTCCCTAAATCTAAGTGCACGAGCGCTTTTATCTTTTTTTTTAATTTTATTTTGCCCCCGTTGAAATGCGGTTGCCCAGGTCTGGATCAAACCCACGACCTCCAGCAATATCATAGCCACAGAACTACCGCGGTGGGCACAGAGGTGTTGATTTGACGTTCGACCACTTTGGCAGTGCAGCCTAGGCCCTACGGTGCGTTTTAATGCGGCTCTGCTTCTTTACGGCCTGCAAAAGTTGTCCGCCCGACAAATTTGTCATGGCGTTTATTTTTTTCAGAAGTAACAGGAACGTACCGTACCGTAAACTTAAAATTACCGAGCTTGCGGCAACCGCTGCCGTTTCTGTAGTAGTAGCGTTTTCTTGCCTTCTCACTTCAACTTCTCCCTAACTCTCCCCCTACCCCCACCTGCGTCGGTTCTACCCATTTGCTGCTCCCTTTCTGTCCGCCATTTTATCTAGCTTGCCTCTCGTCTCCCACGTTACCAGGAAGGCAAGCTCTGCAGTTCCTGCAGTGCTTTTGCGGGCGGTCACGGGTAATTCCAGCAGTCAAGAGGGTATCTTGCACGTGCGACTCGATGGAGAGGTGCAAACGAGTCTCTTTGTCGCGTCACCTTTCCCCTCTGCCGGGCTTCTGTCATGTATACGCACGCTGTGAACGTCTGAATCCCCGCCCTCCTTCTGACGCGGTGGTGGTAGCGGTAGCAGCAGTAGTAGGAATGTCGAAGGAAGAGGCAAAGAAAGCTTCGCTTTAATAAAAAATATCACTGCCTTCGCCGTGCAGGCGAAGGGAGCGGTTCGTCAGGGTAGGGTGCCTCAATGTGCACCTCCTCGCCCCCCGCTCCGTATACGGAGCGCGTGAGAGAAGGTGCACTGAGGCACCCTACCACAATGGGTCCTGCCGGACCCACTAGGCCCTTCCTGCCGGACCGCTCAGCCGCTGCCATGGCGACACTTTAACCCCCTACTCTCCTATCTACATTGCTCCCCTGTTGACGCGGAGCCGTGCTCCCGCAAGGGCTGCGGAAAATAGCGTCAACCTTTCCTTTTCCCTTCAAGAACCACTTCTCTCTCCTGAAGTGTGCTCTCTGGACAAATCATGAGAAGCCAACAAACAAAGACACCAAGGACAACATAGGGGGAAATTACGTGTACTTACTAATTGAATTAAAGAAATGATAAGCGAATGGCCATGAAAGTGGATGAAAAAAACTTGCCACAGCTGGGAAACGATCCCCACGTCTTCGCATTACGCGTGCGATGCTCTAACCGGGGGATCACGACAAAGGGACATGCCACAGCCCGAGTAGTGGGGTCGCGAGGAACGCCTGTCTTTGTCAGGATTTTGAAAATGCGTTGTGCTTTTAAGGCGCACGTGCGTAGTCACGACACCAGTGTAGGCATGTTACAGGCGAGAAAGTTCACATTCTTCAAAGGCATTCCTTATCACAATGTGAGCATGACTCCTGGGCCATGCACAAACATTCTATAAAGACCTACGCAAACGTTTGGCAAAGCCGAAGGGTGGGTCTAAAAATTAATCTGCAGAAAACTAAAGTAATGTTTAACAGTCTTGGAAGGGAACAGCAGTTTACAATAGGTAGTGAGGCACTGGAAGTGGTAAGGGAATACATCTACTTAGGACAGGTAGTGACTGCGGATCCGGATCATGAGACTGAAATAATCAGAAGAATAATAATGGGCTGGGGTGCGTTTGGCATGCATTCTCAGATCATGAACAGCAGGTTGCCATTATCCCTCAAGAGAAAAGTGTATAACAGCTGTGTCTTACCAGTACTTATCTACGAGACAGAAACCTGGAGGCTTACGAAAAGGGTTCTACTTAAATTGAGGACGACGCAACGAGCTATGGAAAGAAAAATGATAGGTGTATCGTTAAGGGATAAGAAAAGATCAGATTGGGTGAGGGAACAAACGCGAGTTAATGATATCTTAGTTGAAATCAAGAAAAAGAAATGGGCATGGGCAGGACACGTAATGAGGAGGGAAGATAACCGATGGTCATTAAGACTTACGGAATGGATTCCAAGGGAAGGAAAGCGTAGCAGAGGGCGGCAGAAAGTTAGGTGGGCGGATGAGATTAAGAAGTTTGCAGGGACAGCATGGCCACAATTGGTACATGACCGGGGTAGTTGGAGAAGTGTGGGAGAGGCCTTTGCCCTGCAGTGGGCATAACCAGGCTGACGATGATGATGATGAAACGTTTTGCGTGCTGAGGTCGGTGATTGAATAGACTGGTTGCAAAACCCGTGAGCACGCTTTCCTGCATTACGAAAAATTCATGCACAAATGGCGGCGCGGCCCATCCTCGTTGCGACTGTTACTTGCAGTGCGGTGTAGCGCCTCGCGCGTCTGGGCTGCGCGCCAGAAGCAGCTGGCGACAAAGAAGTAAACGGAACCAGCCCCCGGTGTACAGGCATCCCCAGAAACCGTACGGGCGCCGGCAGACACCACACTGCACCTAACATTCGCATCGAGAAATGTAAGAAATGTCCGTACAACAAGGCGAACTTATTGCACTAGCTTTTTTGTATTCAAAAGTGGTTGAAAAGGTCAAAATTTAGGTGGTTTAACCACAGTTACACTCACTCTTGTGAAAGCAGAACGATCGGCAGCTTTGACGATTTGCGAAGCGGGTTATCGATATCGCTCTCCCTTTTCAGCGTTGCTGGAGGAGGGACTCTTACTTTTTTTAAGAGGCTGCTCAGATCGAAAAACAATCAGCTTATTGAATATCCACGCGCCTTTGGAAGTAACTGCTGCAGGTTGAAACCTACCGAGGGTGTGATTTGCGTTGCGCCATAAAAAAAAAAACTAGGTCCTTAAAAATCTGTGGTCAATTCCTTTAAGCTTGGCAAAGTTCGGTGTGCATTACTCAGCTGAGCGACATAGACCGTGCGTCATTGTAATCTGGTGCCTCATTTTCTTCGCACCGCTAGCGGCCGGATGTCGGCGACGTTGGGATTATGATGATGATGATGATGATGATTTATTTGCATCCCTTTGAAACGCGGCCGTGTCAAACAGTCGCCTACCCCAAAATGGCATCGTCGTACTGCCCTCTGGCAGGTACAAGCTGCCTAACTTATTTACTGGCATAATGCTCGCACTTACTTTTCGCGGACAGATGATGCGAATTAGAAGGTGGGATAATCATGCGGGGGAAAATTTTTCCGAAATAACGTTCCAGGTACTAAATAGAAAAAAAAAAAGGATACAAATTGAAGTGACCGTAAATTGCGCCAGCTTGTGTGAGCTCGAGCAAAATATTAGTTCCAGACAGCACTTAACATTTGTAGTAAGAGCACAGTTTCTACACAAAAACAGGTATACTGCAGAGCTCCTGTAATTGCAGCCTGTAGCTGAATCTGTTACAGCCGCGTCACCATGCACGTGGTCTCCATTGCCACTGTCGACGGCCTTTGGCTTGAAACTAGCCGCGAATGTATATCACCCCGTAGCGATATAGATTATAGAAAACAACAGAATATATACGTCACTTGTGTTTTGAATTGAATTGCTTTGAGCAGACGGCGCTGGCCTGCCATGGGCTATCATAATCACCAGCCCGAACAAGCAGACGACACTCGCTGTCGCAATGTTTGAGGACGCGATGATTACTCGCAGGGAAAAAGAAAGAAGCTTACAATTTTTTTATCGCCAGTGTGTGTGTGTTTGTGTTTGTGTTTGAAGGGGGGTGTCAGCGTTATGGCATTACCACTTATCTGGTATTGCCACTTGTATGGTATTGCCACACGGTATTGCTACACGGTATTGCCACTTATCTGAAACTCAGCTTTTCCTCACGCTGTCCGAAATCCGAAATTCCGCGTCAGTTTGTCTTTAGCAACGTCGCTTAGCGTTATTTGCTGTTCCAGGTACGCCTGCACGGTCAGAGAAAGACATTCCTGCTCCGCCCTCGAAGGGAACGGCCCGCGACGGGTGAAGAAACAAAACTGAACCGCGCACGCGGCGTCGTCGAAATGGCACGCGCGGCGAGCTTTGACGTCCGTGAACTAATCACTCCAATTAGGCGACGGGTCCGGTCGCCGTCGATACGCTGTCGCGTGACGCCGGCGCATTAAGGAGCGGAAAAAATGTCGCGCTCCGAGACGAAGCGTCAGGTGTGTGTAATCCCGCCGTCATTTGCGGTTGCATTCATTATCTGCGCTTATGTCGTTTTTTTTTTTTTTTCTCGCTTTGTCCCGGTTCCGTCGTGTCATTCTTGTGGATCAAGTGGACTTACAAGTGCACTGACTGCATTTCATTTCTTTTTTTTTTTTTTTGTCTTTGTGCCTCTGCGTTGGATGAGAGTGAGAGAGAGATCTTGTTGTTCAAAGCAGAGAGGTTACCTCGTGTCGCGAGTATTCGCCTACTTGCTACTCGACAACGGAGTGGGGTGATAAACACCGTAAAAGAAGAACGCGAGAAAAAATGAAATGTAAGAGGATTTATAATTTTATATCTTTACGCTACTTCTGAC
Source organism: Dermacentor andersoni (assembly GCF_023375885.2). Lineage (NCBI taxonomy): Eukaryota > Metazoa > Arthropoda > Arachnida > Ixodida > Ixodidae > Dermacentor > Dermacentor andersoni. Next base: position 23,090,801 of record NC_092822.1, read on the forward strand.
ATCTTCAGTGATGATTATTCCAGTTCGAGTTGCCTTCTCGATTTCGCTGCTGGCTTTTTATGTGTCGCACGGTCCCGTTCGATGTGAGCTACAACACTGTGTCAGCGTTCGAAAGGTCTCCAAGACGCTGCGCCGGTGCTGACGTACGAAAAACGATGGGAGAACTAAGCGCCGTCCTAATTACTGGCATTTACTACAGCAATTTTACGTGTAGTCAAGGAGGCCCTTCAACCACAGGCGCCATGTTGGAGCACCTACTGAACGTGACTGTAAGTTAGATCGCGAATGACAGCCAGAGTTTTGATAGGCAGTTAGTTGGTTCAAGGTAAGCGAACGAGGAATCGAGGGCTTGACGTTGCATTGAATGTTTAAGTTTTAGAGGACTCGTAGTAGTAGTAGTAGTAGTAGTAGTGGTAGTAGTAGTAGTAGTAGTAGTAGTTCAGCGCCTCTACAACTAACACCTCTTTAATGAGATGACCTGGATAACGAAGGTATAATTCTGTCCCTGTCCTGTTGCGAGGTGGGTGGTGCGTGACCTTTACAGCGAAGTAACCGTTCTAACGAATGATTTCGTCAGCCCGAAGCACCTCGTTATAAAGGCTTGAAGTTCTACTTGTTGTTTATTTAAATAAATGAATAGCCATATAACGGAAAAAGAACGGGAAGGAAATTACTGCCGCTGCAGTAACTATCTAGAGCAGTCGGCCGACACTTGGAACAGCGAGTGAAAGAGAAAGTCGGAAGGGGCGAGGGAGTAGTGGCGGACAGGGAGAGAGGATAACAGAGATGATACAGTGAAGGAAAGAACTATTTACATAGGTATAACAAATCGACTAGGCAAGTATTATCCATGCAATATAGGATTCGTAAATTCCGTCTTTTGTGGCGTCAGAAAAGTCTTGTCCCGGTGTACGGCGGTAGCCTGGTAATTAAGCGGGAAATGGCCGAAAAGAAACATAATGCCCGGCGGTGACGCCGCGTTCAAGCTCCCGCTCTTGTTCCGTCGTGGGTTTCGAAAGCGTACACTCGAGTTTATTTAACTGTGTCGCGACAAAGGAACGTACTGGCATTCTAAAGGAATCCAAGGACACAACCTATAGCGCTGAACCGTTTTTAAGTACTCAGGACGCGCTTCGCCGAACAAACCGCATTGCGCTTGTTCCCTGCGCCTCCGCACTACAAAACATCTTATTTTATTGTCTTTCTTCGTTAATTAATACTGTCTGCCTAACGACCGTTACAACGAAGGGAGACTTCAGCAAGCGTCAGTGCAATATGACGGACAACTGAAACGAAAGTACGAATAGCATAGCAGAGCGGCGGATTAACGTGCCACTGGGCTTATACCAGATATTATTATTATTATTATTATTATTATTATTATTATTATTATTATTATTATTATTATTAAGTTCCAACACCTTAGAATATTGCATTATGCATATAGCTCGATTGCGCGTGGTCAGGTAGATTACCTTTAGGGAAACCCTGCTTGCTCAATAAACGGATGATGTCTAGGTAGTTTATTTCCATCTGTGGCGTCTGCAGGTTTTGGTCCTATGATCGGTGATGGCGCTGTCTCGCCTAGGTATTGTCCACCTTCCATAAACGTTGGGATTCAAATAACATGGAAGGATAAACTGGTAAACAGTCGAAATGACTGAAAGAGCTAATTAGACTATCGAAAAAAAAAAAAAGCTGGGAAGAGATTGATAAAACCGAAGTCTGTGCAAGCGTCGGTAAAGGTACAGCATAGTACTACCTGATGCAGGTTTTAAATACGAAAGCTAAGATCGAAATCGGATCGGCGAAAGGCTGGATAGCAATAGAAGTAGTACAACCCCGATTAAATCGGGCAGGCCAGGGGACTATTTGTAGCCGCCTCGTTTCAAACGGGATGCCAGTAAACATCATCGTCATCATAATAATAATCATGATCATCATCAACAGTCGTGGCTGAGGAAGGTCACGGCAGCCACTTGTCGCCGAACTCTGCTGCGCGTCCCTTATCGCGGCGAGACGTTTCGATTTGCCGACAGTCTACTCGTTGTGATCGGTGGTTTACCCTGCGACAACTGTCCGTCACCGATAACGCAGTAATCGGGAACCGGCCCGACGAGTTCGTCAAAGCCATCCTCAACTCGGGTGATTAGTAGCCACCAGTGGGGTCCTGCAATGCGAGTTTCTTCGAAGACGGAAGGATGTGCCACGACGAATTCAACCATGAGTAGGTCTGCCAGGAGGGGACATCCTTCATAGCGCCTTTCGTCCGAGGTTCTACGGAGACGGGAGGATCTGCCAAGACGAATTCAACCATGAATAGGCCTGTCAGGAGAGAACACCCATCACATCGCCTGTCCTCCGCCCATACTCCACGCCGGAGAAGGTGTCAGTGTGCTCCCCCCCTCCCACCCCCCCCCCCCCCCCCCGCCTTGCCTATTTGTGTACACTGATGTACGTAGCTCTCTCCAGAGGGAAAGGGCTATATGACGTCGCCCGTCCGCTAACGTCGGATTCGGGGAATGCGACTGGACGACACAGGGGTTGAAAAGAGAGACGGACGCTTGGAGATATCGGCTGCTAAAACTTGATCATGAACTTCTTATTACTTCTTGCAAAACTCTTGTACTTAACGTAATATAAACGTGTGTGTTTAAACGTCTTGGATATCAGGCCCAGCCACGCGTTCCCTTACTCATCCACGCTGAATGGATGCGATAAATCTTTGGATCCCCGGTCTCAACACCGTGTAATCAATGCACACAGAGAGCAATTAACTTTCCCAGAGCTAAGGGTCTGGTGAGATTACGCAGGGATGTTTTTTGTGTGTGGTGCACATTACGGCTTTTTTAACGCATCATCATGATGATCTGTTGGACACGTGACACCTGTAGACACTTTTAAAGTTTACATGTGCGACTGGAACTTCTCTACTGCCTCAGGCACACCGATGCTACAGAGAGGGATAGGCTGCGCATTGTCTGGATCGATCGTCATGCCGTGGTCAGGTGAATTTAGACTCGCTGATATTTATACTAGAAGCGAGACAAGTTCCCCCACTCCTTCCGTACAGACCTGAACGGCCATCTCTTCGTAAAGACGACTTCACGAACTACTACAACATTCGGTTTCGATTGAGTGCATTGTCTTTGTTGTGCGAAAGAATTGCTGTTGGGTGCTGCGCTCCTCGTATTTTGGCAGTTTTGTCAGAAAGAACGAAAATTTCTGGAGCAGCTAGCGCTTCCCGCATGAACTCCAAGAGGCTGTGTCCCGTGCGGTGAAGGTGAATTTACGCACAGAAGGAATGTGCTCGTTATTCAAGAGACACGTTTTCATTCAAATCAAATGGAATCTGCGTGATCATAATTAATTAGAAATAAAGACGTACACACAAAGCGATATTATCCGAACTCCTTTTGGAGGTGTCTGGGGATTTGGTCGATTGTGAGAAAAAAAAATGTTTATATATTAGGAACAACCACGAAAAACAGTTGCACGAATAAAAAAAAATAATTCAGAACAGTGTATTGTAAAAAATACATATCGCATAGAAAAGAGGACAAGGAAACAACAAGAACTAAAGATTGAAATCGGTAGCGAGTTGGTAAACAGTGCTTAGTAGGGAAGAAACTGAAACCATTTTGTTAGTTTCTGACGCATGCTCAATGATCTGCTAAACATCGACATCATCATCGGCCTAATTATCTTTACTGCAGGCCAAAAACCATACCCAGCTATGTCCAATTACCGCTGTGTCGCACCAGCTTACATTATCCTATATCTCATACCTCAGTCATCTGACGCATGATAGGCGTAATAGGTAGTGTCCAAACCCACGCCCGAGCGACGGATCTCTCTCGCTAATAAGAACATATCTCGAAGACCTTGCTTTCCTGATTGCGTGCGCGATTCGGTAACCGGAAGCGTGTCACAGACGCCATTTTTGAGACACCTAGCAGGGAGAGATACTCTTCCTGCGGTGCACATATATCAGGCTGCTGCCCATAAAGTTGGTCATGATGACGATTAAGACGATACACTGACGTGTTACGAATAGTATTACAGTCGAACCCGACTGTAACGGACAATAAAGCGAATTATTATATCCGTCGCAGACGCAAAACTCTCTGACCCAGACTGATTTCAAGATAATTTCTTCATAACAAATTCGACTTTGAATATATCGAAGTTTTCGTCCAATGCAAGGTGTCGCCTGCCTCTTGAGGACGTAGCAGAACGCCGCTTTTATTGACGTTCAGGAACGCTACATTAAAATCACGCGCAAAAATTATTGCCCGCTATGCACGTAGTTCTGTAATTAATAAATTGGCTCCCTCATGGCTTCTTTTCTCCGCTGGAAATAAGAAATCCGTATACAACGGAAACGTGTCAAAAGTTCGTTATATGCGAGTTGGGGCGTGTATCGAATTATATCCGATATGTCAGTCTACATTGACCGCACAAGCCTGTTCGTTGCGACCGGGTGTCGACTCGTAAATGTGCGTAATCAAAATCGGTCGTTCCATGACTTCTCCTTTAGGAGAGGGATTGAATTCCTAAGAGAAGTAGGGCAAACCTCCACATATATATATATATATATATATATATATATATTCCACTATACACAAGGTGCCTGCATTGCACCTTAACTCCTTCAAAGCGCCAGTTATGCGGGTGGCGCCCATCACACAGCCCACTGCAGGAGGACTTTCTTCCTTCATTTCGTCGTATATGTAAAGCCTGGTGCCGGCGATGATGGGCTGTGGCCGCTGCCCGGTGGAGCGCTTCGGCCCCGCTCGCATTCCGTGACCGAACGATTTGTGCGCAAACTGGTTCGCTACCCCTACAGAAAAAAACACAGTTGCTCGTTGAAAGCTAGAAGGAGGAGGTAAGAGAGTGGGGGGGGGGGGGGGGGGTTCGCTTGTTCCGCACGCGTACTGGCGTGCGTCGCAACTGTGTGTGCACGATTTCTTTTTTTCTTTTTGCCCAGAATCGCACGCGCACGCCCCTGTAAATGCCTTTCTGCCTCGAAGAAACTGTTTTCCCTCAATGTTTTAAGAACCGAAAGACACGAAGGTGGGCGACTGAAGCTTATACTGCGTTGTCCGCAACAACGGGACCACCCGTCGAAATAATGCGCGTAGCCCATTTAGATATGAAGATATTTCACCTGGGTCGCCGACAGAATACATAGTAGCTGAGGGCGACGAAGGGACTACTTAGGTTTTTTAAAGAGACGGGCTTGGACAAGCGGCTGTGACAGGGATGTCACGTACCACGCAAGAGCGATGGACTGTAACTGACGATGTGTGTGCTGTGCTATGTGCTCTCTCTTTCTTTCATCCTCCCATCTCGCTCCCATGTGTAGGGTAGCAAACCGGTTGAGCTAAACTGGTTAACCTCCCTGCCTTTCCTTCTCCACTTTTTCCTTCCTTCTTTCCTCACCTGGGTGCCGCTTCGTCTCATCGCCTATCGTGGCATCATCATCATCAGCAGCCTGGTTACGCCCACTGCAGGGCAAAGGCCTCTCTTATACTTCTCCAACTGCCCCGGTCATGTACTAATTGTGGCCATGTTGACCCTCCAAACTTCCTAATCTCATCTGCCCACCTAACTTTTTGTCACCCCCTGTTACGCTTCCCTTCCCTCGGAATCCAGTCCGTAACCCTTAATGACCATCGGTTATCTTCCCTCCTCATTACATGTCCTGCCCATGCCCATTTCTTTTTCTTGATTTCAACTAAGATGTCATTAACGCGCGTTATTTCCCTCACCCAATCTGCTCTTTTCTTATCCCTTAATGTTACACCTATCATTCTTCTTCCCATAGCTCGTTGCGTCGTCCTCAATTTAAGTAGAACCCTTTTCGTAAGCCTCCAGGTTTCTGCCCCGTACGTGAGTACTGGAGTACTACCGCGGCGTCACTGGACAATTTTTGTATTTGGCCCTCGTGGTGCCGGGTGTTTCGGGAGTTTCCGCCCGCTGTATGCGGGAGGGTTTCCCCAAGGTGCGACGAATTCGATTTGTATATAAGCGGGCTTTAATGGAAAGCGAACTAAAATTGGAACCAGCGGTTTAGCTGTAGTGACTATACATATTCACGCATGTTTCGCTTGTTTAACACATCGATGCCGGAGCACAATTGGTCCAGAGCATTGTCTTCATTGACTAGTCAACCCAGACAATTACGAAAGCCCGCCGTGGTTGCTTAGTGGCTATGGTGTTGGGCTGCTGAGCACGAGGTCGCGGGATCGAATCCCGGCCACGGCGGTGGCATTTCGATGGGTGCGAAATGGGAGAACACCCGAGTAGTTTGATTTAGGTGCACGTTAAAGAACCTCAGGTGGTCCAAATTTCCGGAGTCCCCCACCACCGCGTGCCTCATAATCAGAAGGTGGTTTTGGCACGTAAAATCCCATAATTTAATTTTTTTAACAATTATGAAAGAAGTACACGGTCAGAATCATTGGAGTGTCTGAGAAACAGTTCGTGTTGATGGCGGGGAAAGGATTGAACATGGATTCGATGAATGTCTCTCCTCTCAAGAAGCGAGTGACGTCGAAGCTGCTCAGACATAGGTGGTCTGACGGGTACTGGTGTGTATTCGGCATCAAGCATGTCAGTTGGATTAAAAGCTAACACGGGACACTGTGTCGACATTTCTTTGGTTAATAATTAACTGACGATTGGTCCGAGCCCTAAAGTTCTATATGTGAACGCGCCCGTCTGCTTACCAGTCGAAAGTATAGTACAGAGGTACGCTTGATGGCGCGGTATGCACGTGCTTGGCAAGCTGTTGCGGGTGCGACGCGATCGTGCGTGCCGACAGCGTCCCGGCGATGATGACATGATGACTGAATTGTACCTCCCCGACGAACGCTTCCAACCTGTTCCGTTTCGAGCGGTGCCGATCTCGGAAGCAGTGCACAAAGCAAACTTCATGGATCCCGGAGGCGGTGTAATGCCACATAGCGTCTAGGAGCGCTAGCTCCCATAACCGAAGGATGCAGGAAACAGCACCCTTCGCTATGTTGCATTATTGCCATGCGAAGTGACGCCATGTACCAGCCTTCTTAACGCTGTTGCTTGCAAGTCGGAAGCAAGGTTATTATCTCGGGCCGGGCATACCTCCGTGGCCTGATAGGAGCGTCGGGCTCTTGCTCTTGAGGACTCTAGTTCAATACCCACCATCGGACATGCAGTTGCTTTATCATTGAAGTGGTCCCAAAAGAAGGGAGGCAGGTAGGAATTAACTCACCTAGCCCAAAGTGCCTGTTAAGAGGCGAAGTTATGCTTCGCACTAACAGGCTCGTTAGCACGGGTCTGCTTTTCAAGGTCAGCCAAGCGTCCGAGGAAAAGTCAGTATGCACGCAGCCGCAATAAGGACGCACACCAAATGGAAAGTCGCTTTCATGCAAATGAATGCGACTAAAAAAAAGCACAATAGATAGAAAGGAATAAAAGAGAGAGAAACTTATGAGAACCGATTAACCGGGCTCGTCCATTAACCGTCGTCGCTTTTAATTTTTTTTTTTTCTTTCCTCAACTCTTCCGTTTGAGCTAGTGGTCGCGAACGTAGCGAGAACGACTGCCGAAGCTTGGATGAAGAGCGGAGCCTTTTGCAGAGAAAAGAAAACGAAACGCCGCTCGCTCGCTATACCGGGGCGTGCGTTTTGCGAGTAGATGATTTAGCGGCGCCATGCTTGGAAGGGCTCGCGTGACCGAGCGCCCTTGTGTGTGTTTTGATACGGGAAGCGACGACTGCTCCTCTCGCTGGCCGCCGCGGTTGACGCGCGCTTTCTCCGCCGGCTTAACCCGTGCAGTTTCTCTTTCTTTCGTCCTTCCTTTCTCTCTCTCTCTTTCTTTCTTTCTGTTTAATAAATCTATGTAAGACGTTGGTTCCTCGTTGAAGCTTAGGCTACTCTTCTGGTTCGACTTGCGACGAAAAGAGGAACGCATCGAGAATAAGAAATTCATAACCCTGCAAGAAATAGATAAATAAATAAAAGCAAAGCGTGTTCCCGCGAAGAATCGACAACTCGTGACAAACGCTCTAAAGCTGGGAAGCTGTGTAACCTAGAAGCCAGACCAGGTGAAGGGACGGTTACTTTTACAATAAATAAGAAATTTTGTAGAACGATTTAGACTGGAAGGTATCCTGAATTTTAATAAATGTAATGTGGGACAACAGAAGCTCACCCCAACTGTCCATGTCTTTCTCTTTCGTCATGTCGTCATCGTCACCACTAACAGCACCGCGCCGATTTCGATAACATCGTCGAATGCTACCCTAATTTTGCGACGCAAGGTGTATTACACGCGATGGGTGTAACTCGCACTTTTCTCGCGATTCGATTGAAGTGGAGGGGAGTGTTGCATTTGGCTTCCTCGGAGTCCTCAATTACAATACCAATCACTTACAAGCTAATCAGACATTTCGAATTCGTTGGGCGAGCAGCGTCCACTTCTTTAACTGATTCAACTGAGCTGGCCCATTACTGACAGCGGCGGCCGGATTTCGATGGGGAGCAATAGAGCTTTAGGCTAGAGGACACAAGCGTCTTCCGTAGGCAAGAACTAGGGGCGATGGTACTACGCATGCGCAGACCCCTACGTCTGGGTCTGCGCACGCGCAGTACCATTGCCCCTAGTTCTTGCCTACGGAAGACGCTTGCGTCCCCTAATCTAAAGCTCTCCGATGTCACGTGTGTGCGTGCGTGTGTATGTGTGTGACGTGTGAGAAGGCTGTTCAAGCCTGCATTGCTCTAGCCTTAAAAATAATAATAAAAAAAAATAAGCGGCTACTGTACTGCTCTCATTGCGCATCGGCAGCGGTCACGGAATTGTACATGCATTGCGCATGCGCACTGAAGCCCCTCCCCCTCCTTCCCCCGTCATACCACGCGTCGCACCGCGCTAGCCGCTCTTCTCTGTACACAGGGAACGAGCATCGTTTCGTGTCGTTACGCTGGGCGACTGCGCGAAGTAAGCACCCGCCCTCGCAAGCAAACAAACATAAAAAAAATGTTCGGGCACGATGGGCACGACGCACCGTTGACCGCAGCGCCGCCTCGACTCGAGGCGTGAAGGAAACGGTAAATCAGTCGCGCTTCGACGCTGCTGCTACCTACGCGCCAGTCACGCTTTTGAGACGCTGGCCGAGCGCGCCGCCACCTTCGCGCTGCTAATCTGCGAAGCGTCACGCGGCCCGCGCTGCCGAGCTGTTGCTACTCGCGGGCGCATTCTTCATCCGAGGTAAACAAAAACGCCTCGCGCGGAACAACAGCGGCCGTCGTCTCTGTGCCACTTTGTATCGGTTCCCTCCCGGATTTGTGCGCTTCTTCGAAAACCGTGCAGTCTCGCTCTCGGAGCTGCGAGAAGCTGCCCCGGGGCGTCGGTGATTGTACGGCGGAAAATAGCTCCTTGCTTCGTGGGAGACAGAGAGACAGAGCCAGGGTATCTTAGTTCAGTGCAAACGGGGACACCCCAAGAATGCTTTGGCGAGTACACCAGCTCGAGGTGAATTTGCGTAGATGTGCCAGCCAATTGCGTCCGCTCATTTCCGTGACGTCGTAGCAGCCGCGAACTCACCTCAGTATTGCTTTCTCTCTCTCTCTCTCCTCTCGGGAACAATGGCACAAAGGAGAACTGTATGGCGGTATTGCGGGCAGATCTTGCACTGAATTCTTCAGTTGTCTACGAGTGTTTTAAGCTTTATCTATAGTTCGTCGGAGCTATTTCTCTTTGGTTGATCGGCTTTGCTAATGGCACGTTCGTTTTCACAATTGGCTGGTACAAATCCTTCTTGCCACATCATGCATTGCTTTACTTCTTGAGGGTGAACGCTGTTACTGGTCGACTGCAAGAAAATAAAGCACTTTATCATTAGCGAACAAAAAAGAAGTATGGCTTTAGGTTGGTTGCGCGCTGTTAACACCATGGCCACTCGGGTCGATAACTCCGGAAGAAACGGCTCTCTTGTACGGAGACTTTGTCTACCCCCTATAAAGAACCCTGCTTTTTCAATTTTAAGAACCCTCGCGTTTAGCCCATTATTATGAGGCCGACTTTGAAAGAAAAAAAGGATTTCTTCACTTATTAGAGCTGATCAGTTATTGGCCATTCGCTTTCTCTCATCATACGTTTGCTATCGCGACTGGCTTGAACTTGTGCTTTCGAATTCACTGCAACTTGGGAACTGCTTCCTGAACGTCGTCGCCAGTGCGATTGTGAGGGCGGCGCGTCTAATGGGATTGATTGCTCGCGGGACTACATACCTCGAATTTCGCGCGAGCGCCAGTGATCGATATGAAATGTATTTGGCGACGGGGGCTATAAATACCGGTCCGACTTCAACGCTGCGATTAGATTCGACGATCACCAATCGTGCTTGCCGGTAGCGTCGCTTTAGCGCGTTGCGTTGCCTTCTGGCTTCAATTTTGATTCACTGTTCTTTCATTCGAGCATTGTTCCTGCCTATGCACTTGCACTGCCCTTACACAGCCCTTACTACCCTGACCTTTCGAACGATAACGGGCCGCTCGTGCCACAATCCCTCCGTGTGTCTGCATATACTTCACGTGTCCCTGCGTGTACCGCGCATTTCCACATTCGCAAAACGTGTTGTCATTGGGAGCCAAATTGATAAAAAGTGAGGCACGGTTTTTGTATAGACTATTTACACAGGTAGAGAGGTATAGCCAAGTTGGCCGACCACGTGCACCGTTCCGGCGATCATCGCCTTCTTCGATACTCCAAGGAAGCTCTTCGCAACTGTATTCGAGAGGGTTAGGTTAGTGGACGCAAGCCGCTTGCGTACGCATGAACTAGGGGCCACGGTACTGCGCATGCGCAGATTCCTACGTCTCGGTCTGCGCATGCGCAGTACCGTCGCCCCCTAGTTCTTGCGTATACGCAAGCCGCTTGCGTCCCCTGATCTAAAGCTCTCCATTAACTATAGAACACCAATACGTTTTCGCTCACTGCTCTGAAGCAATGCACTTCGCTGGTTGACGACGTGCTGCACGGAATTACAGAGACTGTGCGTAATGGTGAGTGAGGCAGGCGTCCGCTGTGCATTACTTGCTGCTTGCGCTTTGCTAAATAACGTGGCGCGCTTGGCTGCACGGCTTCGGAGGTGTCCGTTCCCGGGCGACTGCACCGCTGCTGCTGCTGCTGTTGTTTTCAAGCTGTTTGTCGCGCATGCTTGTATGCGTGTGCAAATGAGAGGGGTAATGAGCAGGTCCACATGTTGTTAAAGCCATTAGCCTGCAGACCGTGTCTCGGTATGCAGGCTATAACACAGCCGGCGTGCGTGCGCGCGGGACTTAATTGTACGGGGGAGGAGGGCATTTCCAGCGAGTCTCGGAGAAATTTGTCCTCGTGACGGCCAAATTGCTGGCGCATTTGTTTACCGGATTTATTATTATAACACCACTGGTTCTCTCTTGACAACTATATTTACGTTAAGCAGTAATAACTTCATTCGGCTGCCCAGCCGAGGCCATATCGAGAAAACGAATCGTACAGACAAAATCGTATCCCTATGCCCGTATTCGGAGTAGGTTCTTATGGTAGAATTGTTCGTGAGGACATTTTCTGGCCAAATTTGACGCTGGACACATCATTAGCGAAGGTGGATAGCTAACGGCAGATAGTACTTTCGAACGATAAGCTCTGTGAAGAGGGGGTCGTGCGCAGGCGTCACCACGTGACAGTAGTTCTAGCCTGTCCAGGTGCGTATCGCAGTTTACAGAGTGCCGGAACACCGAGTAAATGAACGGCAGCGGCAGCGATGGTAGTGACATCTTGCGGTGGTCTGCTGAGCCACAAAGCTTCGGGCGCGCTCTTTTGTTTCGCGATCTTCTACTCGGAGAAAGACAAATAAAGCCACCATACCCTCATGACTGTAACTCATCCGGCACAATTACGTCACGAGTGTCGTTGCGCATAACCTGAGATTTCAAGAATTTCCGTCGCAGAACTCAACGCCGCAGGACGGCGCCACCAACAGTTCTGTTTCACGTCTACCTCTTTGGTACTCCAAGATAGCGTTAGCTAGTTACCTACAAATGCATTCCGATCCCACGGCTTTCTTTCAACAATATCTAACGAAAACACACACCTACAACACCCGGCACATATGTTACAATAAGGAAAAAATACGTACAAACTACGGCACCCAGAAACTTAGCTACAGAATTTCCAATTTTTTAAACGATCACCATCCTGCTGTAAACATTATCCAAGAAAGTAAATCATTCAAAGCTTTAAAAAATAACGTCACTATGTATCTATTGTCACTGCAGGCATAACCACTCCTTTTGTTTTGTTTTTTCTGTTGTTTCTTACAGCATTTTTCCCAATTGTACATAAATATTCAATATGAAATAACTCTCGTTTCAATGTTACCAACCACTCTGTATTTCCATCTCGTTTAGTGTTTATTTTATGCGCTGAATGTCTTGTGCTCTCGAATGGGAGCAGGGCACAGACTCCTTGTCAGGCAACCACTTGCCTTTTGGCCTCCGCCCTAGGCAACTGTACCACACGTTGTCTGAATAAACTCTTTGACTCTTTGAAGTGGTAATACGCGTATGGACGGGCTGAATCTCCGAATATGCGTCACGCAGGCCGTTTGTCCTGCAGCAGCGGCGTTTGTATATCCCTTGCGGTACGTTCTCTTTCAGTGTGTTTTGTCCCTGACATGGCGCCAGCTCTATTTCTCGACAGCGGATCATCTACATCTTAGCAACCATAATAACTTTGTTTAGCGCCAAACAACGGATGCAAGAAAGACGATAGGACAAGGCGCTTTAGCGGGCTAGTTGGTGCGAATCCATAATTACTTTGTTTAGCGCGAAACAACGGACACAAGCTCCTTGTCCTGTCGTCTTTCTTGTGTCCGTTGTTTTGCGCTAAACAAAGTAATTATGGATTCGCACCAACTAGCCCGCCAACGCATTGTGCTGATCTTAGCAACCGCTTCTCAATTCGCGTACGCAGAACGTGAGCGCTTTTTTAGTTCATCCTACAGGAAACGTCGCATCTGCGGGTCCCGAACGACCGTGCCGCAACTAGACTGTGTAATAACTCTACAGCGTTTACTCGCCTCCTTGTTGTCGGTCCTTTTGTTTCCGCGCACTCGGGTCCCCCCCCCCCGCGTACGAAAGCGCACTATAGCGTTGACCGTGTACGTATAGAGAAGTCATCTCGCAGCCTGCAATGACTCGAGCGTACGTGCCACGCGAAAGCGCAACCACGTGCACACTCTGTACGTGCCTCTCGAGAGCAAGCGGCCCGACGGTGTTTCGACAGTGCACCGCTGGGGGAAGGGGGGGGGGGGGGGGGGCTTGAATGCGTATACGGGCACGGCCGGCACGCTCCTGCCCACCGTGCACGTGTAGCAGCAGCAGCAGGCGGGCGCACACCGTCCCCGAGACACAAAAGGCGAGCACGCGCCCCCAGCGCTCAAAACGTCCACGCCCAACGGGAAGGTCACGGCGCCGGTGCGCGCGCGCCCGCGCGGCGGAGGAGCCATCGACATCGACTTCTCTCGCTCCAGCGGCCCCTATCTGGAACAAAGGTCGCCGCCGGCCTCCCGCCATGCTCGCCACGAACCCGGCCAATTACTCTTCCCGGCTGCGTGCGTTGCCGCACTGCCCGCGTGTGTGTGTGTGTGTGTCTCGTCTCGTTCCACCGGCCCTCTACCTCCTCTCTCGTATATTGTCCTCTTGTCCTCGAAGGGGGTGGGGGCGGGGGAAAGGCAGATAGATACTTCACACCGCGGCGACCGTAACACCGTTGACAGGTCGCATTCGTACGTAGTACTTGCACGTTTATGTGTACTCCGGTACATATGCGCGAAAGGAAACGCATGTAAGTACTCGCCCGCACGGATGTCGTTGCACGAAGAAATCGTCGTTATCACTGCACTAATCATAAGGGACATTTATCGTAGCGTCAGCGTTCTACCGTTAGCCGTTACCGGTATTGTCGAATGCGCATGTGCGGTCGAACTGTACCGCTATGCTAAATTGCCCTCTTATTGCCGTCATACAATGATCATAAATGCCATGATGCATTCGCAATAATTATATAATTTTTTGATACTATATGCTTCTGTTGATGGCAAGCACTGCAAGCGGAATATGATGTGGTTTATGTACTGAAGGCGCCTGGAGATAAGAGGACAAGCACCCGTCTTGTCGAGTGGGGGAAATGAAGTGGCAGGTTGTGTCTGTGTCTGCTCGTGTGCGCACGCGCCGGGGGAAGGACGAGGATTCCTGATATAAAATGCATCACTTTATTACCGAGTGAACGAGCACAACGAACGTACAAAATCAACAGAACTACCTTAATCGAGGTTACAACGCGCAGCAGTTGTACTCAAGATTCAACATTCGTATGGCTTACATTACCGTTTCTAAACGTATAAGCCTTGCAGCTGTTCCGCACTCTAAGTGGCGAGAGAAGAGGCTTCGACTGATGGACGACTTCTTCGCGAGGCGATTAATGTCGGCGTGTGGAGGTGAACCCGCAGGTCTGTGTTCCGGTTCAAGGCCCCACCGCTGCATGTGGGCACAGTCGCCGGTAGGCCTGCGTCCCCCGCGAGAGAGAGCCAGTGGTTGCGAAAAGGAGGTGGTGCTTGGTGCACTGGAGTACGCGTGCGTAGAACAGCAGGGGGGCGATAGCGATATGCTAAAGCTGTTAGAATGCCGGACGCCGCTGTGGGACGACTCAATTTGCAGTCGCCTCACGGGAAGACCTAGAGAGAGGGAGAAAAAGCAAGAACGCTCGTGGGCGCCGAACGTTGAGCAAACATTAGAGAACCTCGGGTAGTCGGAAAGTATTGCGGAAGATGCCGCTACGGCATTTCATGGACTTTGTGTTACTTTGATTAGTTAAAAAAAAATCAATCCTGCCGTCTTTTCAATGTTGTTCTACGGTGCTTTTCCCCCTAAGCTCTGGAAATGTTTCAAGCGCATCCGTTCCATCTAGCACAGCTTTCTGCGTTATGACATCAATCAACCAATCAATAAATATTTTAATAAATCCTTCATGGAACAGAGCGAGGCTTCAGGGCAAGCACATCAAGCGGATAGATGGGTACCTAGGGTGTCACAGAAGCGTTTCTTTGTAAAAGAAAAAAGGTAGGCAGGTGAACCGGAACAACGTCCGGTTTGCGACCCTACATCACGGGAGGGGTGGGGGTGGAGAGAGGGTTTAGCTAAGCAGCACGTACTAAATATAGGTCCCTACTTTGCGCGGCAAGCGTTACACCTCACAATTTCCAGGCGCCACGTTTCGAGTCGTAAAGCGATGAAACGCCGAAACAGAGTAGCGTTCGACGTCGGGAGGCCCTTATCTCCGTTCTTCCAGCAGCGACGACCACAGGTTTCGCCAAAACCAAGCTACATGCCGTACCTCTATCTGGCTGGCCCTTAGCAAACAATAGGGAAAAACGAGGCGTGCAGGAAGCGTGGGCGCAGCAGGCGCCCTTCCGCCTCCCGCCTACGCGCCCGTGCAGCGTTGTCTCTCACATCGAGATACCGCAACTCGCGGTGTGCGAAGCACTGCGGTATTAGCCGGAAGAGATGCAGCGCCACTGCACTCGCCGGCCATTCAGATGCGACCAGCGCCCGCCCCCCTCCACCCGTTTGCAGTGCCCCGAAGTGGTGCGGGAGAACGAATTCCCGGACAGCCCGCTGTGCGCGCACGCTGGCGCACTGTTCCTCTAAAAAGCGTGCAGTGTTGGGAGAGATACGGAGTTGTCTCACAGCCAGCTCGGGATTGTCAAGCTTGCTTCGCGCTGAGGAACTGCGGTATACGGGAATATGGCCGGTGCGGCGCTGTGGCCCGAAGATATGGCTAGCAAATACGTCTGTGCCTCGATACGCGACCCGAACGAACTCGGCTTTCCGCTCTTTTCAATATGGCTAGACTGAATTCTACAGTCAGCAGTTCTGCCCGAGCGTCTTACATGTATTCTAAGCAAAAACCGCGGAGTAATATATTATAGCTCATTACGATGCGCCCGCAACCCCGAAACAGCCGAGCAATATTAGAGAGCTTTAGATTAGGGGACGCAAGCCGCTTGCGTCCCCTAATCTAAAACTCTCTATTACTTCTATACGCAATAGTAAAATTCCGCCACATTGCCATTTCTGAATGGCCATAAAAACCTTATTAATTATCGTCATCACTTCTGATTGGCTCTAAGAATGGTTTCCTTGATTGACTGCAAGATACACATATGGTGAGAATTCGCCGGTGGTCAGTCGTGCGGTAGAAAAAACCCAGCTGCCGCTTTCTTTCGACTTTGTCGTAGTACATGGTCGTTTCCTCTTAAGGGGAAACACCTGTTTATTATTCGTATTATTGAAGCCAGTTGTGACTTCAGAATTTCTTCCTCTTTGTGGGACAAACGTGCGTTGTACGACGCCTAATACGGATATCTATTGAAGAAAGGTTAGTATGCGGGATTATATCATAATTTGAGGTTCGAGGAGTGCTTGAAAACTAATGAGTTGGTTCCGCTGTAAACATGCTCCTCTGCACATTGTTTTTGTCAAATCTGAGCCTTTGGGCCGTGGCTACAAGTCGCTATCGCCTAATAGTTTCTCCCTAATATTACTATAGGTAACTCTGACTTTGCGTTCAGTCGGTTGTCATGGGAATTGTGGACATCCTTGTCTAATCTTTGTGCTTCTTTCCTTAAACGTTCTCGTGGTCTCATTTTTATTGCGCTTTGTCTTTCTAAATTCCCAAGATATCGTATTTTCTTAACCCATAAATACAATAGCTATCTGCGAAAATGCGGTATCGTTGCGAATTATTACAATTATAACGCAATATTGCTGAATGAAATCAATTTTCAGACGCACAATATTGTGTCAAGCCAGGACAATGCTTAAGGATATCCATGCACCTAGTTTTGTACAGTCTTGAAGCGCAAAAGCAAATCAAGCTACGATACTCCAATCACAAGTGGCAGAATTCACAAAGTTTTTCCTTTCGCGAGTGCTTTTAGCATTGGCCGGCCGTCATCGCTGACAATACGTTTACCAACCAGATTGGCTCAAATTTGCACCTCCTAAGAATTCTAGCGCGAGATTCTCTTCGTAAATGCCGGCCAGTGCAAACCACGTGTCATACCCACATCATTCCCACGCTAGCTGAACCGCCGTCCTTACAGCTTCCGTAGACACTAGCGCCGTATATCCCTCTAGCGATTGCTGTAGGAACCCTCTCACGGGCTTTCGATGCGCTGCACTGTTTTTGCGCGGTGAGCATATCAGCAGCGACCAGAGGAAGAGCAGAAGGCAGCCCAGGGAGGCGGCGCGGCGAACATGGCGGCGAGTGAGCGATGTCGATGGCGATCGGCATGCGGGGTGCATCGCCGCGCTGCCCTTCCCTAGGGCGTCGCCCCGAGTGTTTTTCTCGGAGCGGCGGCCATTTATTCCTGCGCGCCGATTTTTAACCTGCTGTGAGCGCGCTTCGCTTCCTCCTCTGCCCGCGCTTCGCAAACGGGCCGCCCCGCTTTCTTCTTCTTCTTCTTCTTCTTCTTCTTCTTCTTCTGCTTCTTGCTGCTGGCCGCGACCAGCGTTCTCGCTCTCCTCAGCTCAGGCGACGCTGCAAAGTGGGGGGGGGGGGGCGCAGAGAAGAAGAATACACAAAGACGCGCGCCTCCTGCGGAACGGCGAAGGCGCGATGTCCACATTTCGAACGGCGAGCTTGCGATCTGAGCGTGTCGTGGCTTTGTGGATGTGCCGTCGTTCACTGTCGGCGATCCTGTTAATTGCTTTCTTTCTTCCTTTCTTTTCCATTTTTTTATTGCTTAGTGCGGTACAACCGTGCGCTTACATGGGGACTCGTCCACCGACAGAGCGGGTGATCTTCGCGCACATCCGTTTACCGCCTACTTGGTAAACAAATCTATTGCTCGTACTGTCTGCTAAACAGAGCTTCCGATCCGTCCCGCGAAGCCTCGGGTATATGACAACGTGGGTAGTTGGAAACTTGTCAGAAACTTGTTTGGCGATTGTTCACGTTCCTGGTATGACTACTCGTAACGGTCTGTCGAATGGTTTACGCCTACGTGTACGTTTCGCGTTTTAATGGGCGGGAAGGAAGAACGAATATGAAGGCTTTGCCTCGAAGCATTCCTCGAAGCACTATACTTGCCGGATGTTGAGAAGGAGGGGAGAGAGAGGTAGATGAAATAAATGAATGTGAACTAGAATAAATGTCCGGTTGGCTAACCTGCAATGAGGGGAAGGGTAACAGCTGCTAGAGGCGCACCTTCGGCCCACTAGTTGGCGTTGGCAGGGCTCGTCCTCGTCGCCCTGTCGTGGTCGCGTGCCCGGTGCGTTCCGTTTTCCCTTGAATCAGCGGTGCGTGCGATGGGAAAAAGACGTCGCCTAGCAAGCAGCGCCGTTTGCACTGTAACTTCCTTCTTTTTTTTTCGCATTTCGTGGTCGACTGCACTGCAATACCTCCTACAGTACGTGGCTGCTTTGCTGTTGCCTCCATTTCTTTCTTTCTTTTTCCTTTCTTTCTTTCTTATTCGCTCGCGTTTTGCAGTGCGCGTAAAAAATAGGGTAGAGCGACAGCTCCTCAAACAGGCAGAGCCGCAAGGAATACACCGAGAGTTGAGTCGTTTCGACTGTGCGGAGCTTTTTTTTTTTTTTCCGTATGATTTCTGTAGTAGCAGGACCCTAACAGAATGGCCCAATTTAGGTTACGGCTACTCAACAATAGACCATATTCACACTATCAATCAGGTGATAGAGAAATGTGCGGAATATAACCAACCCTTATATATAGCCTTCATTGATTACAAAAAAGCATTTGATTCAGTCGAAACCTCAGCAGTCTTGAAGGCACTACGGAATCAGGGTGTAGATGATCCATATGTAAAGATACTGGAAGATATCTATAGCGGTTCCACAGCCACCGTAATCCTCCGCAAAGAAAGCAACAAAATCCCAATAAAGAAGGGCGTCAGACAGGGAGATACGATATCTCCAATGCTATTCACAGCATGTTTACAGGAGGTATTCAGAGACCTGGAGTGGGAGGAATTGGGGATAAAAGTTGATGGAGAATACCTTAGCAACTTGCGATTCGCTGATGATATTGCCTTGCTTAGTAACTCAGGAGACCAATTGCAATGCATGCTCACTGACCTGGAGAGGCAAAGCAGAAGGGTGGGTCTGAAAATTAATCTACAGAAAACTAAAGTAATGTTTAACAGTCTCGGAAGAGAACAGCAGTTTGCGATAGGTAGCGAGGCACTGGAAGTGGTAAGGGAATACATCTACTTAGGGCAGGTAGTGACCACGGATCCGGATCATGAGACTGAAATAACCAGAAGAATAAGAATGGGCTGGGGTGCGTTTGGCAGGCATTCTCAAATCATGAACAGCAGGTTGCCACTATCCCCCAAGAGGAAAGTGTATAACAGCTGTGTCTTACCAGTACTCACCTACGGGGCAGAAACCTGGAGGCTTACGAAAAGGGTTCTGCTGAAATTGAGGACGACGCAACGAGCTATGGAAAGAAAAATGATAGGTGTAACGTTAAGGGATAAGAAAAGAGCAGATTGGGTGAGGGAACAAACGCGGGTAAATGACATCTTAGTTGAAATCAAGAAAAAGAAATGGGCATGGGCCGGACATGTAATGAGGAGGGAAGATAACCGGTGGTCATTAAGGGTTACGGACTGGATTCCAGGGGAAGGGAAGCGTAGTAGGGGGCGGCAGAAAGTTCGGTGGGCGGATGACATTAAGACGCTTGCAGGGACAACATGGCCACAATTAGTACATGACCGGGGTAGTTGGAGAAGTATGGGAGAGGCCTTTGCCCTGCAGTGGGCGTAACTAGGCTGATGATGATGATGATGATGATGACTAGATTTTTTTTTCTCCTTCTTCGTTGTGGCCACAAGGAGGACTTGTTGAGCGCCTGTCGATGTTTTGGTCTTCAAATGTGCATACTATTTGATGCGACAGTTGGCTGCGGATATGGGTTGCTCTATCGATTGTTCAGGTCTTAAATTTGTTTCACGAAAACTTGAGTACAGTACATGTTGCCCTCTCCTTTCCACTGCTATACTTACTTTACACTTGCTTGCACATGGATATAAGATGTCATGGTCATCGTTATCGTCAGTGAACTTCGTCGTCGTCACCACTAATGGCCATAATATTTATGGCCGCTGCAGGCAGAAGGCCTCTCCCAGCGTTTTCGCATTACCCCTGTCTTGCGCAAGCTGACCCCCATCTGTTGCCTGAATTTCCGAATTCGTCACAGCAACCAGCTTCTCTTCCGTCCTCTACTGCGCTTCCTTTCTCATTGCATGCATTGTTCAACTCTGTAATGTAGTGCTTAGGGCAGACAGCCGGTGGTCTACAGACCACCGGCTAGCTGTTTGCTCTACGCATTTCGTAGCCTCATCGCTTCATCGCTTCCTCCTATTGTCGACTGGAATATCCGCAAACTCCGTTCCCTCTCTCATACACACCACAGCGTTCTTGTCTCTTAAAAGTTATGCTTCACGTTTTTCGTCCCATCGCTCTAGTTGCATTTGGTCCTTAACTTGTTCACAAGCTTCTTTGTTAACCTCAAAGTTTCTGCCCCTATGTTAGTGCCAGTGTAATGCAGTGACTGCATACCTTTGCTTTCAAGCATAGCAGTAAGCTGCCAGTCGGTGTCCCGACTGTGGGTAATTGGCCTAGACACACATTCTCTCACGCGTAAATGTCGAAAAGAAAGGACATTCGATACTGCTATGTTAATTTCTTTATAACAAGGAATTAGTAGTGCCTATGCTGTAATACATAGTTCCAAAATTTATGTAAATGAGTGCTATTCATTTAATATCGTATGTTTAATTCACAAATTTCTCTTTATGTTCTCTACCCCCGCTTTTCCTACTACCGTCCAATTCCAAGCTTTCCGTCCAATTCCAATTCCGTGTTCATATGCAAGTTATATTTGCATATATATCTTGCAGGTTATATTTCATTACGCCCCACCTGCACACTGTCTATGACGGACGTTGCGTACCGAAGAAAGCGTTGATATACTTATGCAAGATCCTCCGTTGGTATGGTCAGCCAGCCAATAGCTTTGGAAGGCACCGCCTCGACGGCGTGTGATTGGCATATGGCTAGAACTGCTACTCGGCATGGATACTCATAAACAGATAGATCACTTGAAGCTGTACAGCCGTGTCTAAAAAGCCAGGTAAGAAGCCATCCCCGGGAAGCTCGCCAAAGGAATTTCGGCTGTCCGAAGCCGCGGGCTTCCAGATTTCGTAGCGCTCATTGAAAGCATGTTGAAGACCCCCGAATATGGAAATGTCATTTTCAATGCCGTTTGAAGGCCTTTAGACTTGACTCAGTTCTTAGAGATCCACGAGTATCATTTGGGCATATTGCCACAGTGTAAAGGCAAGGCACAATCCAGGGCAACCCAGTTCGCTTAGCGTATTTTGTGGTATCCAAAAGGCTTGTTTGCGATAGTTATACGTGCTTTGATCGTGTCTTTCTTTGTCCTTTACCCATTTCTTCTTTGTTTGTTTATTGTGACATTTGATTTTGCCCGTTATAGGCAATGATGTGTTTTCAACCTGTGAAACATAATGATGCCTTATAGTCCTCGAAAATGTTTTGTCAGGACTTTGGAACTATCGCTTGGAAACTTCAGTTTCCCCCCCCCCCCCCCCCTTTAAAGTTGCTACGCGATTTGAGTCACCACACTCCCGAAATTGATAAGCAGTAGGACAAAAAAAAAATATCAATAACGAGCCTGTCGATGTAGGGTAACTTAATGAAAAGGATTGCACGGACTGAAGTGTTCCTCTACTGTCTATTACAAAGTGTTGCAATAGCCGTTCGCCGAGACGTATCACACAAGTTTATTCATCCGAAATGTTTTTTTTTTTTATTCTTCTTTTGAAACTATGCTCGCTCAAGTATATTTCTCAAGCAGCAGTAACTGATCGTAAGAGAAGCCCATCACTTCGTGACTGTGTGCCATTCCAGAGCTATTGATCGCCTCAGTTAGTCCAAGCAACCGAACGAAAGTTGCAGGACGAGTTTAACCGGAGCCTTGCAATCGCAGTGACAAGTCTCCTATATGGTCGATTTAGTTCGGATCCGAACACTTGACGTTACTTATGTATAAGTTGCAGCTGCCTTTCCTTTGTTTCATTTCGTAGCGTGAAAAAAGGCACGCCAAATTGACCAGAACAACTGCTGTCTCTAGCTTTTAACAGGTGTAATAGTCGACTTCGATCCTGAAGGCCGACCGTTTGTCTAATCTCGGTCAGTGTGGTTAGGGGCCGCACGCATGTTTGGGGCCAACAACTAATTTGGCTGAAATATGTAAATCATAACCGTTCAAGGACCGCAACGTCCGCGTGGCAACGCAATTGCGCTCGCACTGCACACGTGCATGCGTTGGCCTGCTTTCAATCAAGCGTGCCTTGTAACACGCGGGCCGCCGCTTCGTAAACGTTCCGAGCTCTGAACCCCGACCGACTTTCGTGAAATTCCTTCGTTTCCGTACTTCTTTTCTTTTTTGTCTTCTGCTTGTCTTTCTTTCCGGACCATTGTTTTCCTCGCCGTTTCTCTTTTTTTCTCGCAGCCTCACAAAACGCCAACCAGGAATTAATGTAGCACGCGGTCTGTTTGTTCTACAGCGTTTTTCCCGGTCCCGTAATCAGTGAGCAATGTTTGAACGGCGAAGCTAGGGAGAGAAAGGCAATGTTTCTGGCTTCTCTTGGAGTTGGGGGGGGGGGGGGTTGTTGAAGTGCGCGTGACTGGGTCAGGCGGGCCTGCGGAAACTGGTCGCGGCTTTATTATTTCTCGCATGCACATGGTACACCGTGTGGAACACGGAGCACGTGCAAGCTTTCGGGAGCTTCGCCTGTCATCCCGTCATCCGCGCGTTTCGGTCGTGGCGTTCGGAAGAGAAGAGAAAAAGCGCTGCTTTTGTTCAATCGCCGACCCGTTAGACTGTCGCGCACGCGCGGCCCCTTTAATGTTTCCCCGTGTTCTTGTTTTTCATTAGCTTTTTCTTTTCATCTTTCTTTTTTTCTTAGCTTTTACGCGTTTGCCCTGTAAGCGCGTTTTGCATGGCAGAGCGCACGCACCCAGAGAACGCGAGGACGGGTGAAGAGGTCGTGGGATGTAGCATTTTCTGTTCACAAGCACTTTGCGGTGGAACGTTCTGTTTCTTTCTCTGTCAGCCTGTCCATGCGTGAGAGCGCGCGCGCGCGCGATATTTAAAATCAAAACGTGCCGTTGACTATAGTTTAATTTGTCGCGGCTGCAAACAGAAGCGCAGTGAGACACGACGGGTTAACCTCGTGATCGACTCGCGGCCTCCTTGTTGGCCCCTCGCGTTCTCTGCGCACCGTTTGCGGCTTTAGCAACTACTGTGCTCCTTTTAATCAATGGACAACGTGTGGCTTAATTGGATTTGGAGGAGTGGTGACGCGATATTTTCTATTGTCCGTCGTTATGTGTTAATTCGACGTCCTAGACATCGAAATAGTGGGAGAAACAGTGGCGAGACGCAGAACGCCTCAAAACATGTGGCTGTAACGGCTTTTCTACGAACCGGTGTGTCGGTGTCGCATTCCAGGTTGTGCGCGTGTCGTGACGTAATGACGCGAACAGTGGTCACGTGTTCCATGACAGCGGAACATGGCGACGTCCTGGATCTAGCTCCGTCTCTCTCAGTCGTCTGCTATGCAGTTACATCCTTCCAGAAGGAGCAGACGGCGTTTATCGGCGAAAGAGAACGAAATCGCGTCCGAAAAAAAAATTACAAAATTAGGAGCCATTCTACCCTGTGAAGGTGAACGACCGGTGAAGCTGTAGCACGTCCCACTGGGTTATACGGGATACATGTATTTATTTTCATCATTTGGTAATGGTAGTGACGATAGCTTTGTGATTACCGTGATATACACTGGTTGGTTCGGTTGCAAACTTAGACACAATCTTGGCCAAAGCTAAATCTATACACACCCGTTGTTTAGTAGTTCAAAGACTTGGATTGGTGTGCCACTTCAACCTAAACACTTCTAGCACTAACTGACTGAACCATTTCTTTCTTGTCTGGTTTTGAAATGTCCACATTAAAGTCTCCAACGATGATTACAACAGGGGTAGTGTCATCACAGCTAACACATGCAAAGTGCGTGGTCAGGAACTTCTCGGTTTCACACTTGGGTGGGCCTGGCGATATATACACCGTAGATGCCACAATACCGTCTTGCGTTTGTACGGCACAGACGTCCCCACAGTCGGTGGCGTTGTCCTCTTGCGGTCAAGGCTCTATGGTTGTATGCATACATTTAGACATTTTCGTATATGGCAGCGCCTTCTGCTCGTGAGTCCATGTGCTGTTCACAAACGATTCCAGTACACCCATCGACTTGAAACAATGCATCTCGATTTATTTATTTCATAAATTGTTATTATTATTATTTGGGGCGCAGGGCTTGAAGCGGGCTTCATCTCCGCTGCGGGTCGGCCCGGTATTCCACTATCTCCGGGATCGGCCCACCCTCACCTTTTTTTTATTGTTAACGCACGGACACGAGAACTACATAAACCCTAGCCAAATATATGCCACTTCTCCTCAAAAAAAAAAAAAAAAAGAAACACGCACTAAACAATCAATCCAATCGGTTTTGAAAACTCTTTCGTACGCCTAAATGGTTTCAAAAGCGACAAGCTCAAACGCGACTGTTAAAGCGTGTCGTAATACTGGCGTAAGCGGTCACCGTGGAATAAATATTTGAAAAAAGATGTCATTCGTTCCCCTCCCTTCTAGTTGTCAACCCTTTGCGACCAAATGAACGAAAATAAAGTTACGAAAGAGCAGTCTTCCGGTCTCCACTAATTAAGCGTAGCCCTTTCAGCGCCTGTATGTACTGTGGTTAGGTTAGGTTAGGTTCCGCGGCTTCGCTTGTGACACGTGGTGCACGCCGCCGCGGTACAGCCGCGCGTTCCCATCGAACAAGGCGCGGTTTCTTGCCAGTCCGAGAACGGAAGCTCGTTCGGGGCAGCCACACTCGATCCTCGCTCGGGGGCCGGAAGAGGCTGTCCGCCGGAGCCCTGCCGCGCAAGCGGCTGCGACTGCCGTGCGCGGGGTGGGAGGGGGGCGGCCACAATGGAGAGAGACGGATCGGGCGTTGGTGCGGGGCGTGGATCGACCGCAGGAACGGCGGCCGCCTTCGCGAGTATATCGACCTCCGTTCGCGCGCCGCGAATCGAGACGACGCGCGTCGCGGCCTGCCCCGGCGCAAGCCCCTGCGGCTCCAGACACGACTGGACGGGCAAGGGGTTGGTGCGGTGGCCCCGCTGCTCCCATCGCTGTTTTCGGCAAAAAAAATTACCAGGTGCTAGTACAGATAGGGTAATAGAGAGTGTTTAGCGTGTCTGGTGTTCCCGCTCAACTGGGCGTTTTGCCGGATGGGCAGAGGCGTAAAACCTTGGGCGGCCGGCCGGGACTGGACGGGAGAGAGTTGGCGTGGTGGTTGTGCTGCTCCCATCACAGTTTTCGGCAAGAAAGAAAAATGTTTACCAGAGGGAACTCTGGCGCTATAATACAGTTAACACATAGTTTTAGCGTGCCTGGTGTTCCGGTGAACTGGGCGTTTTGCCGGATGGGCGGAGGCGTA
Organism: Dermacentor andersoni; assembly: GCF_023375885.2. Lineage (NCBI taxonomy): Eukaryota > Metazoa > Arthropoda > Arachnida > Ixodida > Ixodidae > Dermacentor > Dermacentor andersoni. Next base: position 23,116,509 of record NC_092822.1, read on the forward strand.
AAACGTTGAGCGGCCGGCCGGGACTGGACGTTAGAGAGTTGGCGCGGTGGCATGCGCAAATCCCATTACAGTTCTCAGCAAAAAAAAAATAAAGTTTACCAGAGAGCACTCTGGCGCTATGATACAGATAAGGTAACACAGTTTTAGCGTGTCTGGTCTTCCGGTTAACTGGGCGTTTTGCCGGATGGACGGACGCGTAAAACGTGAGCGGCCGCACCGGTGCGTGCCACCTGGCGGCGCATAACTCAACCATACAAACACAGAGAGCTACTACTGCACTAACCAAGCGTATTCTACCTCGCTGCGCAGGTGTATTTTTCGGCAGCATCACAATCACGCCGCAGTCATGCCAAGTCACACCAACAAGTATAACACACTTGTTGACCGCCATAATGGCTCTGTGTTTTTCGGGTTTAGTACTGCGCCACCAGGTGGCGTCGCGACCCCAGCTGCTCACTTTACCCCCCCCCACTCATTTAGCAAACCACCCAAACTGCCCGCGTTTCCTTGAATACTGGGCACTCTAAAACTTTCTAATGTAGCGCGTTGCGCACATGGATACAAAAAAACATGACAAAGCTACGCGCGCTGGCGCTAATGAACGCGAAGATGGACCCGTTTAAAAATGACTCATTTCGTGACCTTCATCGATACCATACATTATTTTGTCCTAACCTAGTGAAAGGCGGCGCTGCGGTGCTGTTGTGTGAATGTGAATGCCATCGTGCTATTCGGGACATTGCCAAATTCCGCCATCTTGTCATTTCGAGCCAATCAGAGATGGTAAGATGGCGGCATTCTTACGATACGGCGAAATTAAATACGGCGACAGGCGTTATCCTAGACACTGTCAAATTCGCCATCTTATCGGTACTGATGGGCCCGTGGAGCTGCTACTTACGGCCTCTCTGGTTGGCTCAAAACTTCAATAGAACGGAAAATAGGGTTTGTTGGTTAGCGCTAAGCATGGTCATAAGTAGCGCTAACTTCACGAAACACAAGAATGAAGTGAGAGACACGCCTATAGCGCTACAACTTTCGATTGAAGTTTATTGGAGGAAAACGAGAAGCTTTAGCGCACGCACACACACGCACGCACACGCGCACACACACGCGCACACGCACACACACGCGCGCACGCACACGCACTCACATACACAAAATACGGAACCATCCAGAAAGCAAACTGTGATATATAGATTACCACGGCGTGTTAATGAAATCCAGCTCTTCAACAATGGTACACCACTGTCCGGCTTACACAAATGTCGGCATTACAAGGTGTGTAATAATTAAGCCTCGGCTATCCCCCACCCTTGCGATCGCGTCGTGATGCTTATGCGACATGGTGGCCATTTCAAAACACGTGATAATGTTACGGTGAGTTTTGGAGAATTGAACCGGTCGACTCGGAGCGGAGGTGCCGAATCCGCCGCAGAGCGACCTAATTTGATCGACCGGCGAAAAATAAACATGCTGCGGCAGGGAGCGCAGCGGTAGTTCGGCTCCCACCATATCCGCCAGCCATATCGCGATTTCGTCATATCGTTTCGTAATGCATGTACAAACTCCCTGTCGTCACAGCTGCTACTTTCCAAGGAACTAGAGCTGCTGTCAGAATCGCTCAAGGCAAGGAGCACTGCCGCACAGTTGAACGAACGCCATTCCGAGAATGTAAACAACTGCACTGGGTTACCAAACGACGCTTCAAAAAAGGGCTGAAAACAGCCGAGCCACCCGACCGATCCGGAAGTGACGCCAACACATCGTCGGAGTTCCGGTGAAATCCGTCTTCTGCTCGACGCATCAACAGAGTGTTTTAGTTGAGCGTCTTTACGGTACGCTCCGCTCCGAGCGGCCCCGCTAAGCCACAGCGGAGCGGCGGGCGATTTTCACGTTTTAGTTGCACGTTTAGCCTAGCGGAGCGGACGGATGGATGGATGGATGTTATGAGCGTCCCCTTTGGAACGGGGCGGTGGCTTGCGCCACCAAGCTCTTGCTACTATGCTGCTTAATATCCTACCTAGGTTAACCAATGAAAAAACAAAAAACCCCACTATGAACTACCACGTCCAAATTTTCTGATACCCTATTGCGAACTGTGCTTTTGTACGCCTCCGTCTTTTGTCGTTTCCCTACTTTTCTTCCACCAATCCTCCAATCGCCTCTTACTGATGTCTATTGCGGACCTGTTTGCTTTACCACTGCTCCCGCTGAACCCAAGGGCGTCAAGGAGGCCAGTGCCTAAATCGACCGCTGGATAGACGTCTTCACATTCTAATAAAATATGCTCCGTCGTTTCCCTAGCTTTACCGCAGCAAGCACATGCTTCTTCTTCCTTCTTATATCTCGCTTTATAGGTGCGTGTTCTAAGGCATCCCGATCTCGCTTCGAAAAGTAATGAGCTTCCCTTTGAGTAGTTGCAGCGCCCTCTGGCTAAATTCAGGGTAATTAAAGAAAATAAAAACACTTTATGATCACTCTTATACCGTAAAACGTATATATGTATATATATAACTTGTTTCTCCATGAAGTATCTAGACGTGCGCTTGTAATGCGTTACCGGTCCATTTTATCAATCTGTCACACAAGCACGCAAAAACTCTTTTACCTAAGCGGTCCTTTACCGAGTTGAAAGACCTCTAATTAAAAGGAGTTGCGCTGCAGACACACGGCGCGGGCGATCTCCTTTTATCGTTTCCTTCCGAACACGCTATGGAAAGCATGGCGCTAGATTCTGAAACAAAACCAGTTAGAAAATAACCAACGTATTTCAATATAGAAATTAGAAACGTACTATAATATGCTTGTTTTAGTGAATTTAGATACAGTTTATTCGAAAAGGTTAAATTAAAGAAGATTTAATAAGGTAGCTTCAAGAGTCTTCGCAGAAGTAGCAAATTTTACATGTTCGTCTAGCAACCTTGGGCCACTGTTTACATCGGAGTCAACATGGAGGTCGAGAATATGGGGGACTGCACGGACACGAAGGAAAAAGTCGAAATAGCATGCATTTTGGCAAGGATTCTTGCTGCAGAGAGCGAAGCAGACGCCGCAAAGGCAGTCAAAGACCGTATTAAGCGGCAGTTGCTACTCAACGGGTGTACATTTTATGCCTTGGCGCTTCCCACGAGAGTCTGCAACCGATCGACGTGGGCTTTCATCCGCCACGAAAAGTGGTTCGAGGAGACTGTGCCTCACCTCGGTGGCCACAACTTCAAGCAGTCGTTTCGAGTGAACCCCTCAACGTTCCGGTTTCTCGTGGAAAGTCTGCGCCATGTGCTCGAAAAACAAGTTACCAACATGCGTGACCCGATCACTGCGGAAAAGCGTGTCGCCATTGGCCTCTACAAATTGTGCTCTTCTGCCGAAGATAGAACTGTGGCAAACCTCTTCGGCGTTGGGCGCTCATCCGTCAACGTCATTTACAGAGAGTTTTGCGCAGCTGTTGTCTCTGTGCTCGAAAGTGACTGGATCAGAATGATTACTGAAGAGGAAATGCCTAGGCACATCCAAGAGTTCGAAGCCGTGTGCGATTTCCCTCAAGCTGTCGGTGCCCTTGATGGCTGCCATTTCCCTATTTCGCCTCCAAAGAAGTACGCCACCGACTACTACAACTACAAGGGTTGGTAAGTGGCCACGATTTAACTTATTTCATGTAAGTGTTCTGTTTGGGCCCATTTTTATAGTAGTAAAAAAAAGTAACTGACTGACCCATATTTTATTGCTAAGTAAAATGTTATTCAATTTTACCAGCAGCTCTTAAGAAAACGCGTAATTTGGTTCGCAGTCTTGCAGTGTTTAGCAGCGACAATTTTAATGCGACGACGAAAAGAGTTCTCCGCAGGACTGCAACTCCTATACGATGTAGAGTACGCTAACAGCGACCGGTTGTGGCATTATGTGAAATAATGTAATCCGAGCTGCACTCACAGCTATTAATAAAAGCAAACTGTAAAATCGCATCACAGTAACTAAAGGCAGTGAACTCAGCAGTGCCATGCTGCACTAACCTTTATTCACTTTGCACTTTGTTTTTTCTTGCAGGCACAGTATTATCCTACTAGCATTGGTCGACCACAAGTATCGATTCAGATACTGCAATGTCGGTGCCCCAGGACGCTGCCACGACGCACATGTGTTTGGTGTTTCACGGCTGTCGAAGATTGTCAACAGTCCCCTTTTCAAAGCACCTGTTGCCGCAGTGGGTACCACAGCAGTCCCACCGATAATATTATGCGATCAAGCATTTCCACTAACCCCAAACCTCATGAAGCCATTTGGACACCGAACTGTCATCAGTGAAGCTGAAAGGAATTTCAACTGTCATTTATCTGGAGCAAGGAGGATAGTTGAAAACGCATTCGGAAGGCTAAAGGCCCGGTTCCGTTTCATTGCGAAAAGAATGGAGTGTTCTGTTGGCAATGCCCGTTTGGCTATACGAGCATGCTGCGTGCTCAATAACATTTGCGAGCACTTCAACGACAGTGTCCACCCACAGTGGTTAAGTGAGGTGCAGCAGTCCAATGCTACATTTCCACAGCCATCACGCAGAACAGAAGCTGAAATTGGAAATGCATCCGCCATCAGGACAGCACTTGTGGAATATTACAAGCGAAGGAACTGAACGCAAGAGTCCCAAGAATCAGCAACAATTGTGGAACACCATGTCAGTTTTTACTAAAAAACTTCAACATTGCATCTACAAGTTTCTCTTGCAACTTGAGCCCCTCTTTACGGAGATCCATTTCCATTTTGTGCGCATCAGCAAACTGCTCTCTCTGCCGTCGCTGCTCCTCAAGCATCCTTTCTTGAAAGTCGCCAGCCGGTTGCCTTCTCTTCCTGCGGGCACATTCGGAACTGCCACTTGCGAGGTTCCTGGATTCAACCTGTTGTACTGGCGACTCGGAAGGTGAACAATCTTCGGCGACGTCTTCACAAGAAGCAGAGCCGGAATCAAGCATGTCGAAGATCAGCTGCGTTTGAAGAAGGGATCCGAAATACATTGACCACATTAGTTGATGTGTGAAGCGGTAAACAATTAGTTCAGGGTTTTTACTTGCAAGAGAGCTGCCTCTCCTTGCGTGTATGTATTCACGTTTTTTTATTTTAGAGTCTGCATTTTTTTTATTCTCCAAACAGCGCACTGCCAAGCTTGCAAAATGAACAGCGCGTGAGCACAAGCAGAAATGAACCACAGTATTAACAAGAGCAGTCCGCTACACTGCAGGGTTGTGCAGATTATGGGCTTGGCAGCACAGCTGATGCTACATTATGTCTTGAAATTTAGTTGACTGTAATAAAGCATATATAGTCTCCACTATGCATTTCTTACTTCTTCGACGGAGGCAGTGCTGCTTGTTGTGCTCTCGCTGCACCCAGCCTCTTCCATTAAAGATGTATCGTGAACAGGCAGGGATCCTAGAAACCTATGGACTTCGGAGAAGAATGGCCAGCTCGGCGGTGATGACCCTGTTGTCATGTGTTTCAGGCAGCTCCTGGATAAGAAAACGAAAGAACTAAAATTTTATATACTCAAAATGTAAAGATATACACAGAGCAAAACGTTTGCCGATAGATACAAACGCGACTTGATGGTACAGAAAGCCTGAGAAGCGAAGGTAACCCTTTTTACTCGAAAAAATTTAAAGTTTCTCATGTTTTCTTGTCTGAGAACAACGCTTGCGCATGGTCCGAGAAAAATGCAAACCGTAGTCACATCTGCAGAAATGAAAACATGCAGACGACTTCCTGCTTCGTATTATATGTTGCCGTGAGAAGGCGTACAATATAATGTGAAATGCGCCTGTCCATAAGTTAAGGTTCCCGTTATCTTGTGACGAACGAAATCATGCTATTGACGACCTGCGCGGGTTGTCATTCTTCGCCGCATGTGAAGGCGAATTTGCGTTTACTCAGACCGACTCGCACTGTAAAGGAATTGCAGAAACAGCCTTTAGCGCGTCGTCGACTTTCGTGTGTGCAGGGCGCAGTTCAGCCCTGCAAAATTCGACGCTAGCTGAAATGAAGGGTCTCTGCCTTAAAACCTTCGTTACTACGGCTCCGTCCGCTAGATTAGGGTTCCGTCGCTGCCTACTACGGAAACAACGTTCGATGCTGAGGTCGCGACACCACAAACGAGAGCTTGCAGCTTGCGACCACAGCCTGAAGCCGCTTCAAGGTAAATTTAGCGCTCACAGCTTACTGCTGTGCTTTGTCTTACCTGTAGGTCTGTCCCAGGTTCTCTATCTTGCTGTGCACTTGCGCCTTTGTGCGAGGTACACCCATGCTCGTCAATGCTTGTGCAATGCCATCGTAAACGCCTCCGTTGTGCTTCTGCGCACGCAGCGAGGGCAGGTTGTCTTCCCATAACTTGATTAACGCCCAGGTGTCTCTCTCCGACCACTGTACCCGCGGTTTTCTTTGGCGTGCCGGAGGCTGTTCGTCGGTACCGCTCGCCGTAGCCATGGTCGCAGAAAATGGCGCGAATTTGCATCGTCTGTTAGCGTCACGTGATATTTTCGAACTGCTTACGAGAGTGCCGTGCAAAAAGTGCAAAACTGCGCCTACTTAAGGTTCAACGAAAGACAAAACCCTTTTTTGTGATGTGTACACTTGAAATAAAAATGCACTTTTGCTTCGTTTCTTTATTGCATGATAATTACTGGTGCCCACTGCGTTGGAGGCTACGCCTTTCCAGCCGTAAAAGAGATCGGTGATCTCCGGTTTCGGAAAAGACCGCTTCTGAAAAAGAGATTAAACTTTGGCGTGTGTCTGCGGATGCAACTCCTTTGTGTGAGATGTCTTTTTCTTCAAATGCCTTTAAAGTGCTCGTGTGATTAAGGTGCGAGCAACTTCAGTGATAGAACGGTGTGTCAGTATAACCTGCATGCATATACCGCATGCCATATAGTAATAATGAATTATGGGGTTTTACGTGCCAAACCCACTTTCTGATTATGAGGCACGCCGTAGTGGAGGACTCCGCATATTTCGACCACCTCGGGTTCTGCACCTAAATCTAAGTACACGGGTGTTTTCGCATTTCGCCCCCATCAAAATGCGGCTGCCGTGGCCGGGATTCGACCCCACGACCTCGTGCTCAGCAGCCCAACGTCTCCAACGCCGTCTTGGGGAACGCCACGTGTTAGCCAGCGCGCTAGCTTTCGGCATCCAATCCAATCCGTTCGGACGCCAACGCTAGCCAAAGTGCTGCGCGGCACGCTCCGCTCAGGCAGCTTCTAAGCGGACCGTGTTCCTCGCTCCGCTATCCCGCTTACGGCTAAGCGGACGGCGCATGCGCATTCGCGCTTCCGCTCCGCTTAACTGCTTAGCGGAGCGTAAATACGCTCAACTAAAACACTCTAACGAGGCGCGCTCCGGTTGATCCCAATCGACCAGGAGAATTCAATTTCTTTTCCACGGAGCAAGAAAACGTCGCCCAGATCGACCAGTGGAATTTACCATTTAAAGTGCCTTCCACGCTTCTCCGGAAAGAGAGAAGAAAGAGGAGCAGACGAAATCCGGATGGCGACAGCAACATCCGGTAGCCATGCTGGAACGTTGCAGCGAAGACGATATATAGATGCATTCGTTACGATGAACAATTGAACTTGCACAAGCATAGCCGGAGCAAAGCGCACGATGGTTCGTAAAGCACCCGAACGAAGTGAGCATTGATTAAAACCTTCCGCTAGCGAAATACACTGGGCCGTGTATACGCCGAGCGTCAGGTCACGTGTTGCGCCGACGGCTTAATGGAGAATTGGCTTGCACAGGATCGCATGCAGTGTGACGTCGTTCTTCCTTTTATTTACTTTTTCTTCTTCTCACTTTACTTCATACTTCCTTGTATTTGGGGGACTTCGCGCTGTGCGCCTTTCTAGGATAACCAAAGCACCTTCAAGACGCGACTGAAGAACAACGTTTCGTCTGTAAAAAATGGTCGATTATTTACTAAAGCAGGGCGCAAAGTGCTATATGTCGTCCTGCATTATTTATAAGAGCAGTATTTCGTGAAAACATGTGCACTTGAGCGGGGGTGTCCAGTTTTATCAAACGGCAACAGTACCCACGGGTTGTTAAATTTGCTAGAAATACGACGCTTGCGCTCGCCGTGCTTTGGTTCCAGTCTTGTATGTTTCAGTTTTCTTCGCTCCTTCCGTGTTGTAGAAAGCTGTTCCCGCACTGGAACAGTTCTTGAAGTGCACCGGCCTCATTGGCCGTTAATAATCATCGTGTGAAGCTGTGCTCACACTCATAATCTTTCAATTCCCCCTTTCCCTCTGTGTAGGGTAACAAATCGGACGCTCGTCTGGTTGACCTCCCCTGCTTTTCTTCATCTTCCTTTATCTATCTCTGTCTTATGTATTACTTCAGAAATGTACCTTTTAAATGCTTGATAAATCATGATGATGATGATGATTTTTAGCGTTGACGTAGGCCAGATGATACATATCGAAGTGTAAACAGCGCGAAGGATGGGACAAGACAGAATACGAACAACGAACCGCTGTCGTTCAGCTAACGTTTATTGCATGCCGCTCGCGGAATACGATTACACGCGAGGGAACGGGGAATCGCGACGTCATCGCAAGGGAATTCATTACAATTGCCACAGCCAAGCCTCGCACGTGGACAACCATACAAGAATGCCGCCTCTTTATCAAACAAATTAATGGACGGTGCGCTTATGCACACGCTGCGCCTACCTTCGCTATCTCGCATGCTTCATAGATTTCACAGTGCTCTTTGGCTTTTTGGCTGTATCGCTCATCTCTCGAGAGCGTCCGCATTCCTTGCAATGCGTAGCGAGGTTACTGCCTTTTCCAATAAAAACAGGAACAGCGCCACACAGGACGAGCGAGTAAAGAGCACAGGACAGGGCGCAGGACAGCGCTGTGTCCTGTGCTCTTTACTCGCTCGTCCTGTGTTGCGCTGTTTCCGTTTTTATTCTAAAGATGAAACAACCAGCCCCATTGAACACACTGCCTGTTCCAGTTTTTTTTAAAGAACTTGCGTGTCCCCACAGCCGGTCGGGGCGAATGATGGTGGTGCTGCTGCTGCTGCTGCTGATGATGATGATGATGATGCACATCTCACTGTTCCAAGTGCTTCAGGTTTAATTCGGAGCGCAAACTAGTAGTTCGCGCTCCGTATTGGTCATCGTTCCATATGGCAACCCGCCCACTTTTTTGCCTTCTGTTTCGTGTTTGTGACCGTCGCGTGCCTCTGTCTCGTCGTCGCAGGACCGGCGCGACCTGGTGAGCGGCCATGCTGCCGCCGCAGCGGCCGCCGCGGCCGCCCTGGGGCCCATCACGAGCCTCAGCTCGCCGAACCCGGGCACGCCGGGGGCCCTGGTCGGGGGCTCCGGCGGCGGCTCCTCGTTCGGCGGCGGACCCCCTCCGCCGCCGCCACCGCGGCTGACGCCCTCGTCGGCCGACTTCCAGCCGCCCTACTTCCCGCCCCCGTACAACCTGCCCACGCCGACGCAGCAGCAGCTCGACTTCCACGACCCGTACGCGTCGCACCACCTCAACAGCCTCGCCGGGCCGCAGCAGTACCACCAGCTGCACCCGGCCGCGGGACACCAGCGTGGGCTCTCCAGGAGACCCGAGGACGATCTCCTACAGGCGGTCAGTGTGCGTGCGTGTGTCTATGTGACAGCGTTCTGCGCAGCGGAGGACTCTCAATTCCATTTCCCCATTCCGTGGGATTGCAGGAGATCCAGTGCGGCGCAATTCCCTTCATGCTTTCAGTTCCGCGGAGTTGAAGGCGTCGCGAGCCGATCCGAAATTTCGTAAGCATAGCACGGCCGAGCAACATCTCATAGAGGCGGCCAGTGCAAGCCAGCATTGCAGAGTAAAAAAAAGGGGGGGGGGGAGGGGGGCGGTATTCTGTAAGAGTCCACCTATTGGACTGTCCATTTCGGCCGCTACTGATTGGATGCAGCTGTACGAAGGAGGAGGAGACAAGCGGCCTCAGCCAATCAGCTGCGGCCGAAATGGACAGTCCAATAGGTGGACTCTTACAGAATACCCGTCAAGCTTTCGATTACATTCCCGTTCCATGGGATGGGTTGCAGTGGAGTAATGCTATGCTTTCATTTCCGCGGAGTCGAAGGTGTCGCGAGCCAACGCGAAATTCCGTATGCACAGGATACTCGAGCAACATGTCGTGCACGCGGCCAATATGTGTCAGCATTACAGAGTAGTGCTTTCAATTCCATTACACGGAATGGGTTATGGTGACGTATAATTCCTTTCCTTTGATTTGCGTGGAGTTTAGAGTCTCGAGCCTGTTGGCGCTTCGTAGAACCGAGAAGGCAGGCGTACAAGATACGGACGCCAGGAGCACGAGAACACACACACGCCTTTTTTTTTCTTCTGGTGTTCATGTTTTCTGTGTGCCCGCCGTTTCTTACCCATGAATCTCCGCCTGCTTGAACAATCTTCGCTCGTTCCAGCATATGGGCGATACGTAAAGTACCGTAAGCAGGCCTTCCCACGCATCATATATACCTTAACCAAGTTGATTAAGTGTTCCGTGAGTATTCGTGTTCCATGAACATTCTTGTCGAAACGACATTTAAGAAAGCAGTGTGCTCACGATTACCTCGCTCTGGAAAATCCACACAGGCATCGAAGTAGAATACGCTTGTGCTTGTCTCGTTGAGCTCTGTGCCACCAGGACTATCATCAGCAATGGCTCATACCCACCTATGCATACCCCCCCCCCCCCCCCCCCCTTTCTGCGGGAACAATAACGAAACACGTGAACGTTTCTAAATTGTTGTGATAGATACATCGTCACAAGGAGGCGCTACCAGCGCTGCCGCCCCCTATACATATCCGGTATTCCGTTAACTGTAATACGTTGACGACCAGGCCTAAACTCTCATATGGTCTGAAATTTGGGCAAAGGAAAGCAGGAACGCAAGGTCAAACGAGTCAAAAGCAACCGTGTCGTCAATCCAGCGTTCACCAAGCGAGACGCCCAAACTTCGGCGTCCGGAATTTCTTTTTCTCTTTCACTTGTACGCGATTGTATAGATATCGAACAGTGGTCCCTAATAACGCGATTGCATATTTCGCATTTCTTGTTTCGTTTATCCACGATTGCACAGACACGCGCACGCAGGCAATATTCTTTCTTTTCTCCGCAATTATGCGTACTCGTGTAGACACACAGTGAACCCTGCTTCCTTATCTACGTAGCTAGAAGATAAGACGAATCTGCACATGTGACGGTGCCGCAGGGAATGACCGCACATCTTGACCATTTCAGTGCGCCTATAGAATATCTAGCTGCACACACGCGTTTAGATAACGGCCAGCCATCGCAGACCTGTAGCGTGACGGCAATGCGTACCGTTCGCGATGCTCTAATGCGGGTGACGCTCCGTGCCTATAGAATGACCCCCCTGTTGCTTCACTGTAGAGGACCACCACGATTCCACTCACGTATATGTACAGCGCAACTGCCACACACACACACAGTGAAGCTCCCGATGCTGTGTTGGTTATGCACACACACTGTGAGAAGCAGCCAGTTTGTTTGGTCTTCTATATTATAGCCCCCCTTTTATATTCACGCCGTCAGAGGAAGCTCGCAAGTCTAACCAGCCGCGCTACTTTTTTTTTTTTTTTTCTATACTATTACGACGTTTGACTCCCGTCCCTCGGACCTGGCTATTCCGTGCGCGCCGGCACGGTCCATCTCGTGCGCGTGTCGTGTTTGGGTTAACTGAAACAAACATTGAGAATTTGCGGGCTCGTCTTGAATACATTCGACTGTGCCTGTGTGTATATATATACGCTCTCGACACAAGGCACGTATTCGATCAGAAGCTGCTCGGAATCCTTAATGCCGCACGCGCCCGCTTATGGGTCGGACGGCGAATGAAGAAACAAATGTAACTCGGGATGTAGTGTATATATATATATACTCGTGTGTTACGCTTGAACTTTTGTACCTTCCGTGTGTCGCCCGGACTTCTGGTGAAAACGATGCCTTTGCGTTTTGAAGCGCCGTAAATCGCCCTCGTCCATCCCTCCCCCGTTTTGTTTATTCGTGTATGTGCCCTCCTACGTAGCACGGGATAGGGTCAATGGCCGCGAACCTCAAGGTCTGACGGAAGCGTGCCTTCACGGGTATAAAACTCGGTGAAACTAAAAGAAAAGAGAAACAGAGAAAGGAAAGAAAACCGGCATACAGAGCAGAGCCCAGCAAATAATTAAAAAAACAAAGTAAGGATGTGATCAGTGCTTCCGAAGGGCAGCCGAAACACTTCGATTTCAAGTTTTAATGCGGCAACGTGACATATGTGATGTGTCACATGCGGTGACAATTGTCACGTGTGACGAAGTTATCCAGGCACGCTTACTGGTGACACCTTCGGGTGATAACACGAGACGCGTTGCGTGTGACGCAGTACTACGTCAGACTCGCCCGGCGGCGTGCCAGACGACGCTGTCACGATACCCCGTTTCCAGCGTTCAATCTGGGTCACACGTGACATGTCGCGTGCGACGACCATCCGTGTGCCACATGTGACACAGCAAGCCGGACTGGCCCGGCGACGCGCTCACGGGGCTGTCACGGTGCTTCATTTCTCCTGTTCACCGTGTTTACACGTGACGTGTTAAACGTGGTGTCACACGCGTCACGTGTTGACGCAACAACCCACGGACTGCGATGACTGAGCACCTTTCTTTCCCTCCGTGCCCCCCGCAGGCGAACATGCACCTTCCGGCGTACGGCGAAGGGCGTAGAACCGAACCGACAGCGTACCCTCGGCGGCCCGACGTGCTGGTGCATCACCCGCACCACCACCTGACTGAGCAGGATCTGCTGGGACTGCACGGAGCCGCCGCGGGTCTACCGCCAGGCATCGTCGAGGATGGACAGACCAGCCCCTGCTCCTCGGACGACGGAAACGACTTCCTCGAGGTAGCGCACGCTTTCTTTTCTTTCGTTCTTTTTTTTTAGCTCGTGGTATACCAAGGCCGGGGTAGTTGGAGAAGTATGGGAGAGACCTTTGCCCTGCAGTGGGCGTAGCCAGGCTGATGATGATGATGATGATGATGATGATGATACCAAGGCAGCGCAATGGTGCGAATACCTAGAAGAAATATTTCGATGAAGGAGGCAGTTGCGAAAGCACTTCGATGCGCGCCATAGTCAGATTCAGTTTTAAGTGGTAGACACGTTAGCGTCGAGACCGTTCGATCGGGTCGGGTGACGTGTCGGAACAACGGGTGTTTGGACTTATGCTGGAACCTATTGGAAGCTTGTCGGAACATGTAGGAAGTGTTCCACACTGCAGGAAGAACAACCAGTATAACACAGGCAACGGGTGCTTGTCAATTAAGTTGTGTCTCTGTGCCTTTCTAATCTTGTTTCGCAGTTAAAATTAGCCTTTGTCACGAGACCTCTTCCTCCATTTGTGAAACTTGGGAAGTTTGGCCACTGAAATGCCACCAAAAGATCTTAGCAAAAAAAAAAAAAAAAATACAGTAATGAAAGAAAAACAACGCTTATGAAATCACAATAACATCGTCGAAAACGGGACCGTAACTAAATAACAAAACACTATCGAAACAAGGTGGTGGCTTGCGGAGAAAAACAGCAAAATACGAAAGGTCGCCAGAACCCATCTGTCCACCGTTCTGGTGAAGAACAGAGCCTCGTGAATTCATCCCATCGGAACTGTCGCAGACACTGTCGCGCAAATTGGCGTACGGTTACATGCTGTTACCTTTGCCGGGTGACACAGCTAGAGAGTGTTCCAGGCTCATGGAAAAAAAAATAAACAGAAAACCGGGGACACACTCATATTCAACAGCACGTGCGTGTTTTGCCTTAGCCACCAGATCGAGGTACGTTCACAGCAGTTCCCTCTATTCCGGGTTTCCACGTACGGGGCTTTGGAAGTGCCTTACGCAGACGCTCTGCAATCACGAAACACAACAAAATGTTGATTAATGTCAAAAATGAGCCAAATAGTCGGAACAAGGCTAAGAGTAAAAATCCGTTGGCAGTCTTATACCCCTGTCCTACGGGAAGATTTAATATTCGATGCATCGAATGCCATTCGGTCTCTTGCGGTGCTACACAGTAAAATATAACGGCATTCGCAAATGATATCTATGAAGATCTGGAACAAAATTAGTGAAATTCAAAGAAATTTTGTGCCCGTTAAACGCGTTTAAGAACTATTGCAAGTACTTTTAAAACGGACGAAACCATTTTGACACCAATTATTCACAACTAAAAGCACTTCGATCATTACAAGCCAAGCCAACTAAAGCCAAGCGCAAAGCCGGTAAGTGTAAGCAAGCAATATTGCCGACCGCCGCGACAGACTCCTGATGCAAAAAGTAATAGCGCTTGAGCACAGCCCGTGATTAAACGATCATCGAGACAAAAATAATTATTCCTTTTTATAAGTCATTTCTTTAGCTTCTGGCTTTGCTGATGCACGCATTATTTTTTCGCATTGCGTGTCTCTGTTGTCTATCTGGGGTCAAGAGTATGCATTCGATTCGAAATCGGATGCGAATGAGTTCTCCTAACTCATTCGATGGCAAATGTCATTCCATTCGAATGACATTAAATTTTCTCGTGTAAATCTCGATTAGTGGGATTATATGCGAGTGCCATCCGATCCGAATGACATTAAATCTTCCCGTGTGACAGGGCTATTAGTGTCTGTCCCGTTCATATCACTAGCCCCGTTATCTGCATTATTCGCAACGTTCAACGTAAGCTAACGGTACAGTAGATTCGTCCGGTCGAAATAGATTCCTCGGAACGCATTTGCCTGGGGACGAATTCACAAAACTTTTTTCGTTCGTTACCTCTTGTTTGCCATCGGTCGGTTGCATTGGCTAATATCTTCATCATCAAGATTGTATGGACCTTTTTTTGTTGTTGTTGTTTCCAGTTCTAGCGTAAAAGCTTTTCTGAATGCGAGCCCTAGTTATTCCAGAACGCCGCGCTCCAGCTCATAGTGCTGGTCCGAGGCGCTCTCGCCTTCGAGCTCGGGACGCGGCAGACATTTGGCGGAGTTCCGGTCACGTGCTTCCCGCAACTTCCGCTGTTGGCGCCGCGGCCGGCGAGCGCCGCTGTGGTGTGCGCCATGTTTGTTCGCCATGTTTGCTTACGACACAACACAGGACCGACGCGTTCCCATACACCTGCAGCTTCCGATTGCTCTGGCGAGCGGCTCTACGTTCGACTTCGATGCACTTTCTCCGACTCCGACCTGTATAGAGCGGGCCCCGAATCGTTTGCTATACGTACTAGATGTCGGGGCGTGGTAGGAACCAGCCGAACGTTCCACGACTGTAGCTAGGCTTACAACTCTCGAGCCTCAACGAAGATTCTCGCCGAAACTATCCAGGCGCGTGTTTCATGTGCGGGGCCTAATTCACAAAGCTTTTTCGTTCGCAAGCGTTCATTGCCACATCTGAGTGAGTGAGAAAACTTTATTTCGAATCAGAACGATTCGCGTCCGGCGAGTTAGTGGGCTGGGGCACCCGCCGAGGTTACGGCCAAGAGTTCTTGCCTCTCGGCGGCTTCCTTGGCCCGCTGGACTGCCCAGAGTTGGCTGGCCGCATTTCCTAATATGTCCAGCATCGGGACTGTCCGGAATGCGCTCGACTTAGCGCAACCGATTTTGCGCGAACACGTTTACTACGTGTGTCTTCTCAGTCAGCGCCGCACACCGCGTCCCCGATCAGCCGCGTACGTCACAACGGCGAGCGAGCCATAGCGGGAAATCTTCCACGCAACCACGTGAAGGTTGTTGCCGTGGCGACCGAGTCCGATAGTTAAAAAAAATAGGAAAAAGTAATAAAAATAAAGGGCTGGAAAGAGCAGCACGCTTTCCGCGCAATTGCAACGCCTCGTTGGTGTGCGCATGGTGGCCGGTCAAGCGAGCACGCCCGCGCGCGCACCTGGCAATCCTTTATTTGTACAATTCAAAAAAAAAAAAAAGAAATAGAAAACTTCGCGCAAGAAAAGAGGGACGTCTCGAAGTTTCTGTACACGTCGCGTATCCGCGTGTGTGTGTGTGTGCGCGAGCTCGCGCCTACCGGCGGCCCGCGTGCCAGTCGAGACACAGATAGCGATGCAGAATCCGGGCTTCGCTCGCGGCCGGCTCGGCCGGGTATCGCCGTCGTCAATCTCATTAGCGATGCCTGGCATTCCATTCGCACTCCCTCGCCCCTCCTCTCTCCCCTGTTCGATGTCTGCCTCGATTTTCTGTCGATTGGGAAAGTGCAATTTGTATTCCGCTCCCCTCTATGCACGCGACGTCGATTGCTGCTCGCCCGTTCCTGCTTCCATCCCCGAGACGCAGCAGATTTTTTTTTTTTTTTTTTTTTTGCGTATCCGTGGTGTGTGTGTGTACGTACGTGCGTGCGTGCGACCGCGCGAAGTGCGGAATAAGTGGCTTTGGTTTCCCAGTTCCCTTTGTTCGGAGCAGTAGGCGCAACGCTTGAGCACTTCGGCGCTGCTGGAATAAATGAGAGAAGGGATTCTTTGCTACGTTTTGTTCGTTGGCGCTGCTGATTTCGTGGGTTCGGACCGGGTTGCATCCCGATGGAGGTGAAACGCAAAGAACACGTCGTGCGCTTACGTTTAGGGGCAGGTTTAAAGAACCCCGGGTGGTCGAAAAATTATTCCACAGTCCTCCCCCCAACTACGGCGTACCTCATAATCACATCGTGTGTTTTTACCTGGAGAACATTGGCCACCTATTGTGCCCCTGACCTCAACTTCAAACACAAAAAGACAATCTTCGTCCAACACATTGAGGAAACTGGATGAGCGTCCTCTGAGTGAACAAATACTATAGAACACTGTCCCCTTTCCCCACCGATCATCGGCTCCGAAGGCAGTGAAGGCATTTTCGTGCTTTCTCAGGACGTCTGGTTTGCACGAGCTGCTTTGACGCAATGACTGTCTGTGCACGCCTCTCTCTCTCTCTCTCTCTCTCTCTCTATATATATATATATATATATATATATATATATATATATATATATATATATATATATATATATATATAATCTGTCTGTCTGTATCTATCTATCTATCTATCTCTCTTTCTGGGCACCTCAAAAACCCAAAAATTTAATTTCGGAGACCCGCGTATCTATAGTGATATGCGATTGTGTTATGAGATTTACGACGCATGCTTTTCTCCCACTCTCACTCTTGGGCAGTACGGATAATTTTAATCGAATTCGCACGTAAAACGTGATGCTTCACAGCACCGTGGCAGGTGGAGTGACCCGCGGACACTCGATGCAGTCACACGTGACATTGGTCGTGGATTAAACGCTGACGCAGCAGCAGGTGGTACAAGCGAATCGAACTGTAATACATGTCGAACGCCCGTGAATTGATCTCCTTTACATGTAAAATAGAGAGAGGGGGGAATTGGAATGGAGGAATTGCACAGAATCTCGAAGAAGAAAAAAAAGCATTAGAGGCAGAGAAGTAGCGCAAACAATTGCCTCGCGCGTTTTATATTTTAGAAGCAAAATATCTTGACAAAATTGCCTGACCGGTCGGGATAATTAAAGTTCAAAGGGTTGCAATGTGGGCTTGTTGGCACTGCATCCCCAAGGGGTGTACGGTAGCGCGATTAAAAGGCGGGACAAAATAAGACACACAGGGACACACATAGCGGTGTGTGTGTCCCTGTGTGTCTTCTTGTGTCCCGTCTTTTAATCGCGCTACCGTACACCCCTTGGGGATAATTAAATGTGAAGTAAATGGCGACTCCAACCAAGGGGTTGCTCGGAGACGTTATTAACCTCGTAATATATTTATCACTCGTACATAGTGTATGCGGCGAGCTGCTTTCTTTCTTGGCACT
The DNA here is from genome assembly GCF_023375885.2 of Dermacentor andersoni. NCBI lineage: Eukaryota > Metazoa > Arthropoda > Arachnida > Ixodida > Ixodidae > Dermacentor > Dermacentor andersoni. The sequence goes on from NC_092822.1 coordinate 23,134,402, forward strand.
GTTTTCTGGCCAAACAAATGCTGGCAGACTTTACCTCATTTGGCATGACTGCCAGTTACGTTGGTTTGACTTGGTTTGACGCCGTAAAATCAGGTCGTCGGCAAAGAGCTATGTAATCCGCGCGTTACAGTATTTAATGCAGCACGTTCTGGGGGGCTTCCGGCCATTCAGATTTGGACGAGCGGCAGTGGTTACAACCGTACTGCTCGTCCAATCAGATGAGCCAGTAGAGAGTTTTAGAATAGAGGCCCCAATAGTTTGAGGCGCCAAAGAGCTTTGCGGGTGTTAGCGTTGGGACACGTAGGAGTGAAGAGCTTTAGAATAGGGCTTTGCGTTTGCGGGTAGTGTCCTGCGCTGACAGCGCCACTACGGCGTCAAGGAAAAGCTATTATAATTAATTAAATAAAGTATACTATAGTAAAGTATACCATAAGAATAGCAATTTCGACTTTCGTGTATTCGCGTTTAATTACAATTTAGAGGTGATTCTGGCAGCAGCAAGCAATTAGTTGCGCTTATTTTTGAGTAACCAACTTTACGTGCCTTCACCAACAAAGCTAAGCCGTGTTACGCCTACGAGCCGTAAAATGCACAATCGAATTCGGAATCAGCGGCGTCTAATGAATCAATCTTCATAACACACACTAGTTGAGGGAAAGCGATAACCGCAGTCATTTCTCCTTGCTTGCGAACTTCACGCGTTACCACGAATCGAACCCAGTTTGGTGCTAGCGTCGATGGGTGCCGCCATGTTTGTTTGCGCAAATCTTTTGGGGCAACTTTTGGGGCCCCCGCTAAATCAGTGAAATAGCGTGCCCGACGCAAAACCCGAACGCAGTTTGCGTCTCGCGCATGCGCAGTGGCTTTGACATTATTTCTTTGGGGGGCCCCAAGACGTTTGGGGCCCCTATTCTAAAACTCTCCGCCAATGAGAGGCCGCGAAAGCCGCCGGAAGCGCCCCCCGTATTTGAAACCGCGCGCGCGCGCGCTTTGTCCAATCGGGGGCCGTTCTTCCGCAGAGCTCGCCCTGGCGCTGCACGGAACTAACAAAGAACGAAAACCGTACGGACGGAATGTCGTCGAAGAAGCGTCGGCATATAGCAGGAAGTGGTCAGCCGAATCGCGCTGCGCCTCCTCGCGTGCCAACGCGCAAAACACTTTCTCGGCGACCGTCGGAGGATTAGACGCGGTGGCGATGCTGGCTTGGCATCGCGCCAAAGGTTATTCCTTTCGCGAAAGTGGCGGCGGACGGCGAAAGAAAGTTGCCGCAAGCCTGTACGCGCGGTGTCTCTTTCTGTTCACTTTTTCTTTTATTTTCTTTGTTTTCCGGTCTTTTTCTTCTTGTTCTCTTCCTCTTTTCTTCGTTGTTCTTCTCGTACATTCGTTCTCTAGCGCTCCCAAGCTCTGTTCCATCTGGCCTCCGGTCCCTGGCGTCTTTATTAGTTCGAGACGAGCGAGGCAGCCTCGCCATTCACATGATCGAGACGGATGTTCGGCGGCTTCGCCACTGGACGGCGCTTGTAGTGCGTAATCGGTCGTTTGTTGTCTGAACGTAAGAAGGAAAAAAAAAAAAGCGGAGACGCACGTGGCCTGTTATACGCGCCAACTGCTCCTTTCTCTGCTTCAGGTGAACGACGTTTTATCCCTGTCACCGAATGCACGTGCAGCTCACTGTTCTTGAGAAGCCGCAGCAAGTTTATTATTACTATTATTATTAATTATCATTATCATTAGTTTTCGTTTTTGTCGGCTGCACGTAGCCCTTTCATTTCATTTTATATCCTCGTTATTGGTGGCTGAGCCGATAAAGACTGTCCGATATGCTGAGCGGAAGGTCACAGTTGCGATAACTTACTGACGCATAAGGTTCAATAAGTGATTAGACACCCATTAAAAGGGGACTGAAAGTTAACGTTAAGCTGTTTTAGTAGACGAAAATCCTCTGCAATAGCACAACGAAAACGCTTATACTCCGAGATGAGGCTCGATAGAAGCAGAAGAGACGCGAAAGAAACGATTAGACCTGAGCGGCGACGGATGCAGTTGACCTTTAGCAACGGCTCGCCCTCTGACGTCATTGATTTCGGCAGCGCGGTTGTGGTTCGCCGTTTGGAAGTTTGGCAGTTGCATTCAAAAGGAAGCGAAGACTCCACTTAGCGAGTTTAGAGCACTTTGCTTCACCAAGATGGCCGTCATTCAGAAATGTATATTTAAATCCACGACCTCGTACGGTCGTAGGAACCCCGTGCTGTTACGGCGCCATATTAGGGGGAGAAAAAGGAGTGGTAGGTGGGCCTTCATTTTCATGCCGCCGATAACGTCCGTGCGTTCCATGCTTTGTGTGCGTCACGGGAAAGAGAGAGAAATACTCGTTACGTTCAAAATCGCTGCCGAGTTATCTGATTTTGTGTTTATTCAAGCCCCTAGTTGGGGGTCGTTGTTTTAAACGTCGAATGCCACCGATAAAAATAAAATTAAGAAATAACGCCGGAAGGCCGCACCCATGCAAAAAAAAAAATGGTTCAGCGTGTTTAGTTTGTCTCTACTATATTTTTTTTACGTAAAGTCTACTGACCAGTTGTCTGGCATTTTCCGCCTACTAATGTGCGCCAACTTTACGAGGGCACCTTATGGACAAGTCTACACATTATAGACGAAATTAATATTTTGCATACTTAGTTTATGACACTAGGTAGACTTTATATAGGTAAAAGAATTGAAATATGCTTAATAAAAGAAAGTGTTGTACATATACACCCTATATGTGCTGTATCTGTCTGCAGCTATAAAACAAAGAAGTCAACAGTACATACAAATGAAATTCAAAACAACACAGCCTACAAAGCAGCGCCACTACAAAGTGACGGTAGATGTAAAACCCTCACCTGGACGAAGCTTTCTTAGAATATCTTATTTCACTTTTAGAAGAGGTTTTCCCCCTCGCCTCTTTGGCGATGGAGACGCATCGAGAAGCTTGGAAAAGAAAACAAGCGCCGAATACGTTCGCAACAACCACGTAGACTCAGAGACACCCGCTGCTAGGCAACCCCACGGTGCAAATTTATTGCAGTGCATTCCGGTGCGATGAACCAATATGGGGCTTGAGCGCCCCCCCCCCCCCCCCCCCCCCCGTAGTACTTTAAATTCTTGGTGCGACGTCTGTGGCAGCTGACGCGAACGCGCGAAACGATGTGCGCTGCGTGTCTAGAGGAAAAAAAATAGAGGAGTACAGGACGGAGGAAATTGTAGATGCGTCAACTTTGTTTCTACAAACACTGCGAACAGGAACAAGCCGCGACACCGACATCCTCCTCTTACCGTACCGCTTCCCGCTGAGCGAAGTTCGGCATTCATATAACGCTTCTGGCATGGGCCCTACAATAGCCCTACTGCAGTAAGTGTTGAGGTGAGGGAGGGAGGGACCAAATGTCACGCTTGTTCGTCGTAACTCGGCGTCGTTGTACTGTGAGGCTTGGCTTGTGCACTTAATCTAAGGGACTCCTGGAAGCAAGCTCAAAAGAGCGAAGCAACCTCACCCCCTCCCCATTCCTTCCCACATACCAGCTTCGTTATTTCTCTCTCTCTCTCTCTCTCTCTCTCTCTCTCTCTCTCTCTCTCTTTCTTTTATTTTTGCCTCTGTTCAAGGAGTTCGCGGTATGCATAACCTCAAAAGACACAGTTATTGCAAAGCCTTACACATTATAGACGGCCGATTGGTGACGCAGGCGGAAACAAAAGCGCACGCACACCAGCCGCGGCGGCTTAGTGTCTATGGCATCCTGATGCTTAAAGGGAAGCTGAAGAGTCTGTCGAATTCAATAAAACGCTCATATACGGATGCGGGAACCTTATAAACCATGAAGGTAAAATTTTGGGGGGGATTTTTCACTTAGCAGCGACGCAATCGTCGGTTAAAATTGCGCTGTAGCTCCGCCCCCCGTCGAGCGCCGCGCGCTGCTGCTGACGCTGACGATGCGAGCGGAGACCGGAAACCGCGGCGTAGTGACGTCAACACTGGTGTTCCGCTCCTTCGCAGTCTCCGCGACCGTGCCTGACCGGGCTTATTTCTACGTGCGTGCCGTCCTAACCTGCTTCGCTCGACCCTACATTCCTTTGTTTGTGTCTATATAGGAGTGGTAGCTGACGTGCGCAGCATCAATTGAACTTGTAGGCCGATCATGCCGGCGTTCTGTGCAGCCTACGCTTGCACGAACACCAGCGGCCGCGACGATGTTTCGATGTTCCATTAGTTCCTGCAAGACAAGAAGCTTTCAGCTAAGTGGGAGGCTGCTGTGAAGCGAAACAACTTCAAGCGCTCAAGAACAACAGTGTTGTGCTCTAACCACTTCCGTGACGATTACTACCGGAGTTTATCAATAATGCGTGCTTTGGTTTCTCCTAAAAAAAAAAATTGGCACGCTGAACGGAAGGTGCATGTTTATCTCCCACCCTTGACGCAGGTTTCATCGCCAAGCGCCGCGAATTTTCTATTCGCACGTGCGTTGTGAAACAGCCTGCATGCAGCTACCATAACGCAGTGCAAGCGTAAAATTTGCATGTGTTGGAAAGCCTGCTCACGACAGGACGCTGCGCTCCCCCTTCTCTCGCACACATAGAGAAACCGACCATCTCACGTAGCTGACGGAATTCGCCGGTTACGAGTAGCGTGCGGATAGCGCGCTGATGATGGTTCTATACTACACGTGCTACAACAGCCGGTAAACTTTTCCCGCGTTTAAACCGTCTGTGTAGACTGCCGACAGCTTTGGGGCAGCGCACAAATGCCGAAGATCGCATCGCCGCTTACGTTCTACGAGGAGGCATGCAGGAACATAACACTACAGTTGTTTGCCTGGAAACGTACTCACTGGAACGCTGAATGCAGCATAGCAAAAAAACATACTCGCCAAAGAACATTTCCAACACAAGGAGATGCTAACACTTCGCCTTCGTTCACGTGGAAAGCAGTGCTTGCACCAGCATTTTTTGCTTCTTGGAGAGGCCGGTTCTTCGCAATCGGCTCGTACATGTAGTATGTACAAGTATGTACGTACGTGTAGTATGTACAAGTATAAACCCCTTACAAGTGATCTTGCACGCGACAGCGACAGCGCGACAAGCGAGGCGATGTCTGTCGCGTTCACTCGTCGCCTGCAAGCCGAACTCCACGCGAGCGACGGCTTTGAGCGACGACTTCCCGGTATGAGGGCAGCAATATACGCGCCGAAACTAGCGTGACGCATGCTTTATCAATTTAAGTTGATGTATTTTACTGAAGAAGGAGCATAAAATATTTCTGAAGGTCTTGCACTAGGTTCTTATTTTTGCACGTGTAAAATTCAATAGTTTGCTCGTTCCGTGCGACAAACAGTAGTATTCGAGTTATGTACATCCAGTTTCGGCTTCGCGCTATTGGCTAGTCGCTCATAGCATTTCCGGTCGACGAGCGACGAGTTCTAGATTTCGAGAAACGAACGATCGAGCGACAACACCGAGCGATCTGTTCAAGCGACGGCCCGTTTTGTCGCTCGAAGCCGTCGCCCGTCACCGTCGCGCGCATTATCGCTCTCGTGGAGTTTGGACTTGACGCCGAACTCCTCAGAGAAACGCAAGCTCTCGAAATTTTCCATGAGCGTCTCAGCAAAACACCACCAAACTACCTTGAACCGTGCTTCGTGTGTAGCGGCAGCAGTCGGTCCGGACGAACGCCATTGTTGACGTCACGAGGCGCCCGACCAATCACAGGCGAAAACGAGGCGCGCAAGCTGGGCGTGTCTGCTGCTGCACTTTTCGTCGAAATAAAATATGTTTGCGCTTTCTTTCGCTCAATTTCGATGCGATATTCGAATTCAGAGGGTTGAAAACCACGACATACTGCTCTTCACTCATTTTTTCTGTAAAAGCTTTCAGCTTCCCTTTAAGCACGAGGTATTGTGTTCGATTCCCTATGTCGCGGCCGCGGGCCAATGGGGGCGGAAGGAAAAAAAGAAGGATACGCTCGCCTATACCGCACTATGTGATGGAGAGAGACACAAACAAGGAGAGGCAACGGCGCTTATAGTGTGCGCGTTAAAGAAACCCCGAGGTAGTCAAAATTATTCCGGAGTCCTTCACAATGGCGTCTCTCATAACCCACTGTGTACCGTGGCCTCCGAGATCGCAACAATCTTGAGGTGCGTCGCTCTGTCTTGGAGGCCACGGTATTGTTCATAGTGTTTCTTACAAAAGATTGCTAGAGGGAAACAGTGGCGCTGCGATCGTTCAGCTGCATGTGGGAATGACGATTGGTACGTTAATTTCTGTGTAGCATCAGACGTTCTTGTGACGCTGTTGATCGCGCCTTCATCTTCCTAAATTTCCAGGTACTTACACTTTTCTAACACATCAGGACAATTAGTCTCTGCGCACATGCGCAATCAACTGTGAATCCTGGCTTTTGCGACCCAATGTGTTGTTTAAGAATGATCATTTGCAAAATTGCGTGGTTTTTTGAAGCCGGAAAGGAGACGTTTACGCACATTTCTGTACCATACCCGTCATTCTCTAGCTACATCAACTGCCATAGTTGCAGATTCTGCAGGCACTGGCGCCAGCGTTAACACTCTGGTGACTTTTCGTTAGCAATTATATACTGCGTGTGTTTCTTTGTAACGTCAAACCCCGTCAGTCAGTCATCGATTCTTTGTCAAGTGCAAAGTTATGCTTAAAACCGAATGACAAAAGGCGTTCGCCGGATGATTTTTACGATCCCCTTACATACGGGCGCAGAGGAGCGAGCGAGCTAGCGAAGCAACTTGATTAGGAGTGCCTGCACAATGATTAGCCTTCCCCTGCAAGGGAGATGTCACCGTGACGCGGCCATGACGTCTTCCCGGCGTGTGGCGCCTCTCTTCCGGCCGTGGCCGCACTACTCCCTTGGGTCGACCGCGCCGGCCCCTTTTTTGGGGTGGCAGCCTCCCTCCGTTTTCGCTCGCCCGCTGCTTTTCGAGGGCCGCCGAGATATGCTGGACGGCCTGGACTTGGACCTCTTGATCGTAGCACCTCGTTGCGGCCTTGAGCCGCGGCAGGATCGTTGTCATCGTTGCAGCTTCGTGCGGCTTCTTGGCACAGTCCCGAAGGACGTGAGCTGCAGTGGCCTCTTTCCTTTCGGCACACACAGCACAGGTCACTCACATAAACACTCGGACACACGTGCCTCATCAGCACCGGGGTGAATAGTGACCCCGTCTGAAGTTGTCTATATAACACCGCTCGCTTCCTTACCGGTCAAGCCCGGATGAGGTGGCGGCATAGCCCTTCTCTCTAGTCTGCACCACTTCACAACTTCGTTGTTGGCGCAGAGGAGCCATTATCTTCCGGAGCTCGGATATTCGGGGTGGTCCTCGTCCCCCGAAGCAAGCTCTTTCGAGTCGCCACGACGGGACGACGGTGCTTCGAGAACGCGTTGCGCGGGTGCTCGGAAGAGTCGCGTGCCTTGTTTTGCATAGAACGAGTGACCTCCCCACCCCGACCTCTGCGTGCGTGCTTGGTGACTTGCCTTCCAGGCGCGCCGCTGAAGAGGCCTCTGTATCAAGTTCGGGCGCGCGCGTGTTCCCCAAACTCCTCCTCTCTCGCGCGGCCTCGTACGTAACCTCTTGTATTTGACTCCCATCTCACTATGGGGCCGCGATGCTTTGCAGAACCGAGAGCAAGTTACAGGCTACGGAAGGAACGCTATGCCTAAGGGGATGACTGCAAAGTACTTTCGTGAACGCCGCTAGTTGGGGCGAGTTGGTTAAGCCGTGAACTCCTGTTTTATATATATATGTCTTTAAAGCCAACCTGTTGACGCCAGAACCGGGGTCACCGAGATGGCGCCACTTTCCCTCTAGTTTATCACGGTTTATGAGGCATTGTTACGGTCACGTCAACTTTTTTTTCTGCTCTCACACCTAACGTGAAAACAAAGGGAAGAGAATGGAGCCCCAGCAGCGCTAGGCGAAAGTTGTCCATGCTCTAGCAACATGAAAGGAAGGACTTGTTATGAGGGTTTGTCGCTGTCGAACACTGGCTAACGTGCATTGCGGAGCGAGTGAGGGCATGCAGTTAGTGAAAAATACAGGACGATACGGTTAAGTAAAATTAGACGCGTGGTGGGATTAATTAACTTGTACAGGAGATTAGAAATATGGTTTTATGTGTGGTTTCTGGTCACGGTGGAGTTATCGTTGTGAAGAGAAGAGCCCAACCCCGCTTTATACTTGTGTAGCGGCGCGGTCGTGAGATAGACGGATTGTTGTATTGCAGGAGTGTATTCTTTCAAACGGAGTGGTGGCTGCTTCCACAGAGCTCCTTAGTTTAGAGCGAACCATTATTGGTATCCACCCCCGGGCTTCCTCGTACGCCGGGACGGGTACAGTGATATAATTCTGACCTACAAGGTAGTGCCAGCCAGCTGCACCTGTGTTCTGAGTAATGAAATATGCATATATGTCAGCTCATAGGTATCGCTAGAGCATACGGACATCTTGTTGGGATAACGTATGATGTTAAACAGCTTCTGTCAGTTTCATGATTTTTCTTTCTTTTTTTTTTTGTATTTGGGCTTCAACATTCTTGCATCATAAGTACAATAGCAGCCGCCCTTGACCAATCCCTGAGAGAGGGAGAGAGAATGTATAGAAAGGCGGGGCGGCTAACCAGGGGTAGTGCTGGTTGGCTATCCTGCACGGGGGGAAGGGGTAGGAGACGAAAAGAGAAAGAGAGCGGAAGGGGAGATGGAAGAGCACATACAAACCACATACGCCATAGAGCGGTAGGGGGTCGGCGTCTATCGTCAAGGCCCGTAGACCGCAGTAATCTTACTAGCCGTCTGCGCGGAGGTTCTTTACGAGCACTGGCCTATAGCTCTAGAATCCTCGAGAATAGATGTATGAGCCACTTCTTTGCGGACACACCTGTCATCATCATTCTCCCCGCGACAGGCGTCATGCATCGCCTTCTTCCTGGTGACATTGCTGCTTCCTCATCTCAATGTGCAATTTGCATTTCGGCGCAGCTTGTAAACGATGCAGTGCATAAGCATTGCGCGAGATTAAACACGCGATCGTGCTCATTGCATGACCTGTGCGGGGCACGAATGTAAAATTCGCATGAATCTGCACATTGCATAGAACGAAAATAAACACAAGCTGTACACATCGCATTTAGTTCTATAGCATGTAATATTTGAAAGCTTGGCTCCACATAAATTATGATATTCGTGTTGGATCTGCGTGTCTTCTTTTTCTTTTTTACCTTGCTGCTGCGTTTCTTACCCGGCCTTAAGATCCATGGTTAGTGTCATCAAACCACCGATTCTCAAATTAACTCATTGCTCTAAAGCAAAGTAAAGTCATCCGATCTTGTGTGCTCCCTGCATTTACCACAGCAATACTCCAGCCGTCCTTACTGCTCTCCAGCGCTATCAACTTACCTTTCCTGTACTATCTTACGAGTGCATGGCTTCGTTTATACTTCTCTGTATACCTAGGATGCTGCGCCGTGCCGATAAAGCACTCTCGGTGGCTTTTTTTCTTTTTTTTTTGCGTCACTCGGAGCACGCAGGGCGACAACCATTATTAGCTCCTCGCGTGCGTCTACCAATCGATCGCCAAGCGTCAGTTTGTTCGTCGATTTGCATACGTCACCCACAAGCTGCTGCAGCTGACTGGGCACAGGGTCCGCTTCACTGCACCCTTTTTGCCTTGTAGGTGTTATTCCCTTTCCCCGTCATCAATGAGGATGGAGCTAGAACAACTTATCTGCAGCCCTTCCGATGCATTCCCGGAATATCAATTCCTGACCGGCTCTTCCTCCCCCTTCTCTCTCTCTCTCCATCTTACCCCATCTCTCTCGAGGGGCCCCGCACCTTCCTCCGCTAACCTGCTCCTTAACCTTTGGTGCTCCCGGGGAGCTCCTGTATACGGAATATATATGCGGGGGCTCTGCCGTTGATACGACTCGTTATCATTCTCTCACTCGTTCTCGCACTCGTATTCGCGCGAGCGCCTCCATAGCTGCCTTCTTCCTCGAGTTCTCAAGGCAGAGGCCGTCTTTCATCGCTCGCCCCTGTTCGAACTTTTTTTTCCCCGACCTGCCGTGACCCTTTCGTTACGTGCGGTATAAGAAACAGAAAGAAAAGAAAAGAAACGCTGCTCGCCGCAGACGAGACTGGAGTCGGTTTCATACCGAATCGTGACCGCCGGTTGATATCAACTTCTTTCTTTCGGTTGTTTCGTATCTTTTTTATTATTCTTTTTATTCGCGTTCCCCCAGCTCTTCTTCTTTGTCCCTAAAGGGACAGTCGAAGTGAAGTACGTGCCGTAGAATGCACTCTGCGTCTTCATATGTTCCTATGTAGCAATGTACAAACCGCTTGCAGTAATCTTCACAACAGACACGAATGCTTTTCGCTCTGTCTCATTAAGCTTTCACTGGTTCATTCAATAAACGCACTAATTTACCTACTCTTGATATGGCTGGATTTTGCTTCTCGGGTGATTGTGTGTGTTATCTAGATATCTAGAGAGAATTTTATGACACAGTCCTTAGTCAAGAGGATTATGTCATCATTTTCCTTTGCTGACTTGTACTTGCCCAAAGGAAATAAATTAATTAAATAAATAAATAAATAAATATACCCCGCACGTGTTACAGTTCCGATCGGACAGATTTCGAGGACTTTGACTTAATAAAAAAGAAAAGAAATCACAGCAGCAACTTCCAGAGTTCGTGCGCACAAGGCTTTCAACCGGTATCAACTCTGCCCCGCAAGACACAAATCACTGAGTACACAAACAACCAAACAAAAGGCATTCGACGGCCCACCATGACAGCGATGCTACTTCAAAGCGTCGTCGTTGTATGCGCGAAAAACAGCAGTGCGACCGCTCCCTTCAGAAAGGCCCGGGTCTAGCCGATCTGATTCCATTTTTAATGCTCCCCCCCCCCCCCCCCTTTCCCCGCCCCTGATCTTGCTCGTCGTCTTCCACAACCAGCGCCTATTTCTTGCCTCCTGGAAACTTTGTGCTTCTTCGACCTGCCGCGTGCAAATTTTTCCTTGCAATTCCTGCCCTTTTTCTCTATCGCTTTTCGTGTACCGCTCGCCTCTCTTCCGTGTGGTCGCTCTTGTGCGGGTTCGTTCGTTGCGCGGTCTCCATCGATGCGGAGTTGCTGGTGCGACCCCCCCCCCTCCCCTCCTCACTACCTCCCCGACCTTGTCCGCATCGGAGAGATGTCAACCGCTCGCGGGTTTTGTTTAAATCTCTCTCTCGCCCCGCTGGCCGCTTCTGCCACCGCGGAGAGCGGCACGGTGAAGTCGTTGAACCCGCGTCTTTCTTGCGGGTGCAAGAGAATCGCTGCCGCTGCCGGAGGAGCGAGCAAGCCGCGTGTGATGATATCGCCGCGGCCAGCTATTGGCATTCAGTTAGCGTACACTGTGTGTATGCGGATTCGAACAGTATAAGCAGCGGCAGCGGCGGCTGTTGCAGAAGTGACACACCGAGGGGGGGGGGGGGGGGGGAGTGCAGTACGAGAGTGGTGCAGAAGAGAGAAAGAGAGAGTGAAGCGCCCTCTTTCGTCGCTCGCGCTGGCCTCCTCTATTTTCGCTCTTACGGATATCTACGCGCCCCTGCCGTAACGTTTGTTTTGCCCTAGCTGTAAATTTTTGTTTACGCATATCCTACGAACTTTGTTTCTTCAAAAGCCGTGCAGTATTCCAGAAGCTATATGCCTTCTGCAAGGAGCAGGTACCGCGGTGCGCAGCTGAGTATAGTGCAGAAAGGTTTCGGTGACGCTCGCATGACGTGTTCGTTGTCCTCTATACGTAGCGACTGAGTCACTGAGCACTGCAGTACGAATTGCATAGCTGTGTGCCATAAGCTCTCTTGTCTTATTGTCTTCTGGCCCGATTTATCGACTCCTTGTGTCGTTATCTGTCAGAGACTTCCCGCTTCATTTATGCCACTCGGTAAGGCGACAAGGCTTGCGACACTTCAAGGTTCCTTACTTGCATCGTTGGAAACGTTCTCGAGTTGAGCGCACGCAGCGTGTTGTCGCATCCATTCTTAGCTATCGTTGTCGTCTGCTCGAGCTCTCCTCTCGCGAGAGCAGACGACGCGCAGGTGGCCGTGGCTTCCGTAACGCTGCACGCATCTCGCGACGCGGGGGATTCCCAAGTTGCCGCATTTCTCGAAGGCGTTTTTGCGCACGCCGAGCCGAACGGGCATGCAACCGAGGCATGCACGATGGGCGCGAGCAATGGCGGGAGGGTTATAGACTGCGATCGCGATGCGAGATCTGTTTTGCGCGGCGAGGCTTTTGGCGCACTGAGAAAGAGATCAATGAGTGCCCTTCCTCTATCGCCGTCTTCGTCGTCAGCGCTCGCATGGCTTGCTTGCTGGCTGGCTGGAAATCGTTCGCGAGGTCGCGAACCGGTTACGGAGGGCCTGCGTAAACACTGGTTGCGTATGTGCGCGAACGCGGCGCGCTGCTGTGCTTCGGGTTAACGTAGTTAGCGGAACAGATGCACTAATGGTGAGTTATGGCGCAGGGCCGTGGTTGTAACATGCTGCAGTGCCGTCGCAACCGGTCCCGGTGGTCTGACACCGTGCCGTTCGCATTTGTCGTCGTTCACACCGCGGAATTATAAGCAGCCGAGGCACTTTCGTGCAATGACACCACTTTGAGGTGTACCGGATACTGCGTGGTACCGGAAGCGGTACCCTCGTGACTCACTAATATCGCGTCATTTGTAGTGATTTACCGATGCTAGTTTCTTCCGTTAGCGGAATCGTTAGTTTCGGTCGTGCTGTCTGTCTTCTGCGTGGTTAACGGAATGGTTCGTACGTCGGATGTCGGATCTTTGTGATGGTACCGGCCTGGTTCATGCAGGAAACATATCCCGCACCTGGCCAATGCAAGACCATTAGTGCATTCGAAATCTGCTTTGCAGATTTCGTAGCTACGCTAACTTCGTACAACGCTAAATAAGTAAACTTCACTCACTGTGATATCCATATATCAGTAACAGTCACTGTAGTGGAGGGGGTCATTTGATCAGGACAAATGCTAACCGTACACTGTAGATAAAATTGGGCACGGTGAATCTTCATGGGTGTCGCACGGCAACAGGCTGCGTTTCCGCATCAGCCGTTTACGATAATATGTGGAAGGAAAGATTTGATGTACTGCCACTTTCTTAACGGTACTCCAATAACGCGTGACTAAAGCACTTTGTCTTGCTGATGCAGTAAGGGAGATAGCAGAAATGCTGCAACAAACGGAAGCATGTCCTGACGCTCCCAGAAGCTGCTCTGCCTCTAATACAAAGAGGATGCATTGTGGCCGTAATAGATACAGTCCGGGGGGGGGGGGGGGGGGGGGGGGAGAGAAATAAGCGAGGACATCGAGACACAAATAATGCACAGTCGGCCTCAAAACTTAACGGGGACACGGGAGCCGCGAGAAAGCTTAATTGCGACGATATCTTGGTAAATCTCTTCTTATTCGTACTTACAGTTTGTAGTATCTTTGACGACCTACACAGTTGTCCATTAAAATAAAACCGTCATGCCTTAACAAAAGAACCGAAATCTACATTTTTAGCGAAGCCCGGGTCTTGTAAGTGTTCGTCGTCAACTATGGATCATATTTTTACTTCGAAGCATTCTTCTCCTAGGCCAGTCACTCTTTGGTGGACGAACCCATCTCGCCGTTTTCGTGTGCCGATCCCGGACACAGCACGGTCTAAGCTGTTCTACTGTTGCTTTTTTCTTTCATATTGCTTGTTTCCGTTATGTTTTTCGTATTATTCGTGCGCCAATTGCTCCTCCATTCATCATCATCAGCCTATTTCCATTCACCTGTCTCGTAATCAACCAATGTCGACCCGATAGGAGGTCCCCCTGACAGTTTTGACATTGGAACATCCTAATGCAACACTTATGTACTACGGTGCTTGCATTTTTTATTACATCACAATAAACTTCGACTTCAACGAGAAAAAAAGAACACGAACAATTATGTACGTTCCACAGGGGTGGCTGGTTGTCTACCCCTGGGACCTCCGGCTATGTGCCGCTGCGTTTTACTTGGTTTCAATCTTATATCGTCTCATTACAATCATTTTGTCTTATCATACATATAAACCCTGCAGCCTGTAATCTCTCCATAACCGTTTGCTTTCGAAACCTTTCGACCGACAGCGTTGTTAAGGGTAACGTCGTCGAGTTCTTCTTTGTAAACATCAAATAGAACTGGACAAGTATAATTTAATGATATCCAGAGCGGAAGACCCTAGGTTAGCGAAGCCATAAAGCGTGCTCTCAAAGAAACCACGGTCATGTCAAGACAGGCTGAATTCATTAAGGCATTGACTTGGGCTATTGGCGACTCCAACTAAATCGCCCCCTAGCGGCCGAACCGAGAAGTATCTCATCCAAGTTCAAGCTTGAATCGAAAGAGTGTGTCCTATCACGGCATGCCCTGAATGCCTCGTAGTTATCAAATCGTCGGAATGCCGCCGCGCACAAGCTCGAAAAATAAAAATACGGATGCCGAAAGACTTGTTTACTATTATGCGTATCATCGCGGCAGAAAGACAGCAGTGCATGATTTCATCTTTTCGCGAAAGGAGCAGACGATGCGCTTCGGAGAGCGACTTGGATGAGAAACTTCGCATTGGGTAATTGTGACGACTGAAACTATGAGTAGTCAGCTTGGGCTATATAGACCGGACGACACAACGACGATTCTTGTTAAGGTGCTAACTTGGGATAGTCGGTCAGGTTCCGTACTCGTGTCGCCTGGTCTGGCCCATGCCGAAAAGTCCAAATTAAAAGGCTTACATTGTCGTCTGTTCACTTATCCAATGCCTTGGGCTGTGTATAAAGGGACACTAAAGTGAAAAATGATTACTTCTGCATCAGTAAATTGCCGTTCTAGAACACCAAAAACACCACTCTTACAACGATAAGACGTTTGGTAAGCCAGAAAAAGCGCAAGAACGAAATACGGGTGGCGACGCCTACTTATGTTCACGCACCTGGGGGCTGTGACGTCTTGAATTTTGATGGCATCTTCTAGGGCCTACTAATTATATGTAGCGGTACATATTGACTACATTCTGTTCTAAATATTGACTACATTCTGTTCTGAACCAAATATTAAACATGGCAAGTTTCGGGAACCTTTATTCAGCCAACGCCGTCCAAATGCGAAAACATACTTTGGAATCCCTGACGTCACGCTGACGTACCGGCGCTGGGGTTTCGGTGCGAAATTCAAATCCTGATACTTGGACCTTCATTTTCTCATCTGATAATCAAACTATCTTTTTGAAATGAGTGCCTGCAGGGTTCTCAAACGATGCTTCATTAGTCTAAACTGATTTATTGTTTCGCTTTAGTGTCCCTTTAAGCATGGAACCAAACCAACTATACCCCAAGTTAACACGTTATACTGAAATTCGTCTGACTTGACAGTGGCTTCGTCGAGAACGCGCTGCGTCGTCTACACTCGCCCGCGCTACGCGTTGCTTGTAAGTACGGAATTAAGACGGACTCGCGTTTCCCAGGTGCCAATGATTACGCCGTGCAGTACGGTCGATTTGCATTTTCGACTGCCCGTGATTCGTGGGCGACGAAACGAGCTCCGTTCAGCCCCCCCCCCCCCTTTTTTTTTTGTTCTTCGAGAGGCGTCACAGCTGGACTCTTCCGCCAGCCCCATTCCTGCACGGCGCTCGCCAGCGAGATCTCTTATGCGCGCTGCTCATAACTGCGTGCATGGATATTAGCGCCATCGCGGGCGGCGTCGAGCGATGGCAAATTGAACGGCATTCCTTGCATTGCACGCACGTTAAATGCACGCTGACCGCTCCAGAGAGGAGGTGTACACGCATGCACACAAAAAAAAAAAGCGGAACGTCAAAAAATAACGAGCGAAACTCGCTCGAAGGAGGCGTGTATATAGAAGGGGGGGGGCACAGTTTCTCGCGTCGAGAGGGCGTTTGCGAAGGGTGAGGAGAGGTGACACTACGTGATTACGCGCTCCCGGAGTGAGTCGCGCGAAATTGAGGTGCCTCGTGTTTGTACGTACGTGCGTGCGTGTGTGTGTGCGTGCGTACTTGTGTAGCTACGTGCGGGCGTTAGGAAAGAGAGCCGCTCCCGCACGCCGCCGCTGTGTTGTCCGCTCCGTATGTGTGTGTGCGAGAATTATTCCGTCTCAAAAGACACACAGAGAAACAAACAAACAAACGAAACTTCTGGGTGCCCCGGTGTGCTTGGACGAAGCGCTGCGGCGTAATGGGCGCTGCTAGTAAGACGGGACAAAAGCCCCGGACACGTCGCCGCTTTTTGTTTTGCTGGACCTGAGGTCCCCGTGAGAGAGAACCCGTGCGACGGTGCGGCGTTGCTTGCCACTCCTTCGAGTTCGTACAGCGAGCTGTCGCCGTAATCGACGCAGAACGCTGCGCCGCCAGGGGTGACGCGTTCTGCCTTTCATTGTGTGAGGAGTTATTCTCTTCTAAATTTTTTTTTTTTTGCCTCACGAATGCTTCTCGTCCCGTAGTATATATCTTGAATTTTTCTAAAGTGCCCCCTCATGGCGCTCTCAGCGCCGGAAATGTCTCATTTATCTCAGCGACAACAAGTCCAGCTTTCTGTCTTAAATGACGTTGAAGAGAAACATAATTTCAGTTGGTAAATTACCATCGTCGCAATACATTTCTTTTTTCAAAATCACCGCCCAAGCGCTCCGTACAGATCGTTAACCAGCGAAGGTGAAGCGTGCGGTGCCGGTGTTTGTCACTGGGTTAATCCCAACGCTTCATTAAACGAAGGCTTCGTAGGCGGCCGCATCCTCAGCGTTGCTGTTGCTGCTTGCGCTCGGCTGCACGAGCCTGCTCTCGTGCCCGCGCTGCAGCATCGGCACGGCGTAGACGAGCTCCTTCCCGGTTATGCTCGCGGCGTTGCTGATCGAAAGCTGCCTGCTCCTCAGGAGTACGTATGACGCGTGGCCTACCTATTTCGGAGCCAGAGAGAAACTGCTGCGAGCGCGCTCGGCTGCGACGGAGAGCAACGACGTCGCTACTGGCGCAGCCAATCGCGTGCCTTTTTCTTTTTTCGCGCATGCGCACGGGGTTGCGCCGGAGCAGTTTTCTGGGTACAGACGACAGACGGACAGATGGACGTTTCGGCTAGCCGAAATGTACCACATTGTATTGTATACGAGCCAGATACTAAACTTAGTAAATTTCGAGAGCTTTTACTCAGCCACAACACGAACGATCTAAATACATAAAAAAATGCTTTTAAATTTGTGATGCTACACTGTCGTACCAGAGCCCGGGACTTCGGCGCGAAATTAAATAAATGGAACAATGACGTTCATTTTAGTTTTTTAGTTTTTTTTTCATTAGAGACCTCGTACCGCGACATTAACGAAAACGTAGTTAAGAGTGTTTATCTGCGCAACCTGATCTAGTGCTTCTCGCAGAATGCGCTTGGGAACAGAGATCGCGGCTGTACCAATTCGGGATCAACATGAGACGAAACACGGAATTCAATTTCATTTTGCAGTAGGATTATCCGTTTCGTGTGGGTTCGAATCTAGCTCGTCAATATGTAACAATAAGTATAGCTTTGCCGTCGAACCTCTACCCACGCTGAACAAGAAAGAGCTTTTTATACGGGTTACGTTTGTTTAGTCACTGTACGCACTTTTGTACTTTCGCTTTACTTTCGAAAAAACAGTTGTTTGTTAATTGATTGATATAGTTCGAAGGGATCGTATACTTTATGGTCGCTGGCATTCACATCCGTAAATGGCCGTCCGAAGGCCTCCCCAACCGCCGTGTATATGTGTGCCCTACACAGACTCGGCAAGACAAGCCGCCTGCCTATCGGCTTTGCTACGGGTTCCCACGAGACCGGGGATCGTAACGGCTTCGTCGCAACGGCGCGTAGGTCACTAGTGCGACCTCGAGGCGATAAAGGTCCTTTGCAAATGCAAACGATCAGAAAGGACCGCTGTACGGAACTGAGTCACCAGCAACTACGGTCTGCGAGGAGCCATCGCTGTACTTCAAGGATCATCGGTGAAAGCAACATCGTTGGATGCGAGTCGTCTGGAAGGGAAGGGAAGGAGAGGATGGCTCTTGGCAGTAAGAGGAGGAGGAGGAAAGAATAAAGCCGTGCGTGACGAGACACGCCAATGTCGAGTCCATAGCCGTCGCAGGGAACTCGGCTGCAAGATGGTGGTTCACTCCGTTCTGAACTTCCGGTGAACTGAGCTACTTCGCAAACCGTTCTTTCTTTTTTCAAAACATTGAGTTAAAGATGCAACGATTGGCAATGATTGTGCATGTTCGCAGATTTACTGCCCTCTTGCGATTACAAATATATACATATTATTGCTTAGAAAGTTAGCAAGATAAAGCATAATAACACCACGAGAACGTCTCAAGCCACTAACCGCCATTGCCATTGTAGCTGAGCGATCGCAGCGCCAAAGCTCCCTGTATTAAATTTTGTAAGACACTGTATGGCTCAAGGATATTCGGTAAGAGCAACCTGCTTGGCTGAAGGAGTTTTCTCGAACTGCAGGCTCTTGTGGGAATAGGATTGGGTAGGCGGTCGATAGCCGCGCGGAGACGAGACGAGACTAGCCGAAGCCGAGTTAAGCCCTGCGGAGCCATGCCCGGCCCCTCTGGCGTGCGATAATTCGAAGAACAATGGTTGTTTTCGCTGTGCTCGTCATTTTCGCTTCAAGCTCGGTGAATCGAGCGCTGTGCACCCCCCCCCTCCCTACTCTCTCCCTCCCTGGGTCCGGTGATCGGTCTCCATCGGCCTGCAGACAGGCCGGGCTTCTCCTGATTACAGGTTTTTTGTGAGCTGTGCGGCCGCCTTTCTCGCTGCGCAACCGGCAATTGTGAGGGAACGCCATCGAATACCGGTGTCGAGCGTGAGCGTTACATAGGAGTTTGTAATCCACGCGCTGCCGCAATGCCAGTAAATGGATAGAGATACTCTGTGTCGCAAAGAAAAACGCGCAGGGTGGGTGGTTGCGGCATTGAGTTTTCTAAAGAAACAATCTACGACGATATTTCGGAAGCATTGCTAGTGCCTCGGTTTGGTTCGATCTGCCGTCAGCATAAGTTACCCGCTTACTTTGACAGTGATCTCCGATGGTTCGTGCAACAATGTAGTTTTTTTTCTAAACGAGAACAAATTGCTATTTCTCCTTTACCACGAAAATCTAGTGACGACACAGCCAAGGCTATTGCAATTGAAAGTTTTCTTTAAATATCAGAGTCAAGGGCGCGCGTTACAGCCGAGAACATTGCACTGTATCATTCCTGGCCGTGGAAAAAAAAAAAAAACTGGTGCGCGTCAAAACCGAGGACGAGTATAAGAATCGAGTAAATACGGTAACTTTTTTTTTTTTTTGTTATCGTGCCGGCGTTTTTTCCTGGCCAACTGAGACAGACGCGTGCGTTTTTCAAGTCACATGATCTCGCCGATCGAGCTTCCTTTCTCCTTATATGCATACCACGACGCTCAACTAATTGGCACGATATGTTTCACTTCCCCTTTTGTTTTTCCGCAACTCTCGCTCGGCCGATTTCAGCGCGAATGTAATTTAGGCGAGGCTTCAATTTGTGTCACCCACGGCCGGGCGTCGTTTTGCCGTCGCGAGGGCAACTGCTGCGGCAGCCGCGGAACGAGGAAGAAATTAGGCGATCGAAAGGGGCGAGTCGCAGAACGCGTCTCTCGCATTGTGCAGGAGGCTGCTTGCTGCGAAAGCGCATGCGCAGTGAGCAGACGAGATTTCCGCATACCTGGCACACATAGTTTTTTTGCCAGAGTTTTTGCCGAATGCTCACCCGCGCGGGTCGCGAAAGTCCCGGGACGGTTCCAGGCGTAGAGTTTCATACAGTGATCACTATACTCCGTTTCAGACATCAGGTGCAACGCTGTGGAAGCTACGCAAGAAGTTCGGTGACGAAAATGTATCACTCCGCGCGTTCCGTCCGTGCCTCGCTGCACGCCAAAGGCGTATGGTCGCGCGAGCATGGACGTGAGGCTGCCAATAAAGAAAACTCGAAAAGAAACGCAAAAAAAGACAAATTGATCTAGAATAACGCATTATATAACCGTATACCACAGTTTGTTTGTTTCGAAGTATTAGAACGTTTTTCATTCAATACTGAGCCTCTTTAAAGAACAGTTTCGCACAATTGCGATCAATAACGTCAAACTATTTCTCAGTGGGCACGTAGCCACTGCAAAAGGTCTCTCTAGCCTCCACTGCGTTGCACCTGATGTCTGGAACGGAGTATATAGAGGAAACTTGGGCGACGTGGTCTCTACCGCGGGAGCTGCCAACGCGGTGGTTCAACCAGCACGGCCAATGATGGGTAGTGCATGGATTTGCCTAAACTTCGTCCTTCTGGCTTGCATGAGGTGTGACGTGTAACAAAGTAACGGGTGATAAACAAGTAAACAAACGCTATTAAAATTGTCCGAGGAGTAGGATTCGAACGCAGGACCACTGGCACAGATTTGGCCTCCTCGACAGGCCGAACCGCTGCAAATGGTAGCGATTGTGCCTGTTCGCTGTCTTCTTCTGCACTTGGAAAAGTACAGATTGCTCTGAAATTTAGCACAGTGAATGCAGATAAAGCGCAATAAACAAAACCGGAAGAGCGTCTGAATCCACAAGCACGAAGATAAGACAAATCTGTGTGCACTACCGAGCATTCGCATGGTGGCTGAACGATTGAAGCGCCGAGTTCTCTCCAGTGATTATTCCGGCAGCCTTAAAATAGCGGCAGCCTCTGCGAAGACGAAAGGACCGCTTAGTAAATATCGTATTCGCACGCAAATGCGTCGTGGGTGCCTCTCTTCGCAGCTTGCTGCGTACACAAAGCGGCCGTCAATGTATTCGGGATCGTGGTATGACATAAACACGACGTACAAATCTAAGCAACACACAGGTGCGCAAGAAGATTGAAACTTGAACACCGTGTTTTTTTTATTGCTTTTACTTCTCTCCCTTATTTCGTACCTCGCCATTTTTTGCCTGAAGTAGCGCACCAGGCCTGTCACTTGGTTAACTCTCCAGATACCTATAAACTTTATCGCTCCCTCACTTGTAAGACTAACTCAGCGTTGTCTCTGAAGCCAACGCTGAAGTCCCCTTGTCGAAACATCTGTCTATTGGGGAAACAACTATCTCCCTGCTTTCACCAGGTTATAACATATATATATATATACATATATATATATATATATATATATATATATATATATATATATATATATATATATATATATATATATATATATATATATATATATATATAACCTGGTGAAAGTGGTGAGGTTCTTGTTTCTCTCCACTCTTAGTGGCTGCATTGCAGAGCTCAATATTACAGACATGTGTTCGTAGTTAAGTGCACGTTGAAGAACCGCAGGTGACCGAAATTAACCTATACATAGAGCTCCCCACCACTGCATCGCTCGCTGCTCGTGTCCCTCTGAAATGTTAAACCGTACAATTTGATTAGACGATGTGTTGGTGGCACGTTGGTCGTGTACATTGATATACGCCCTCCGTGACGTCACAGTGACGTACGCAGGCGCTGGAGTTTCGTCTCGAAGCGCAAAAAAAATTGAAGTGTGGCCTTAATTTTTCTCTTGTATAGCAACCCAACCCCCTTACCTCTAAATTAACGAAAATAGTGCTTTTTTTTTTTTTGTCTTGAAAGGATACTTTAACAGCGTCAACTGTCTTAGTGTCTCTTCATTGTCCCGTTAAATGTCGAGGCCTCGGAACATACGCTGTCATGTTGTAAACGAAGAAGTTGTACGCCAACTGAGCTGGCAAAAATATACATAATAAAAAGGTTCATCTCGTGTGCGGCGCCTCTGCGAGTCGACCATGCCGGAGACCACAAAGCGGTCACGTGCTGCCCTGACCCCTAAGCTGCGCTGGGTCCCGGATGTTGTTACGTGCGCAATGCAACGCAGCGCACTCTGCCGTCTCGTTAGAGGCTCGCTTCAGCTATCCGGCCGCGTTATACAAACGCGGTAGCCACGGGGGCGTTACGTTGTTTAGATGCTTATCTAATTAGGCGCGTACACCACCACCGCAGGATGCTGTAAGGGTCGCCTGATCTCGCGCGTGGCAGTAGCACATAGCTCTGCATGCTTACGATGGGACAATTGTGGCCCCCTCGCTACATCAAAGTCCCAATCATTCGGTGGCTAACTGTTTTAGGAACTTACTGTATTAACAAGAGAAGGTTGTAAATAGTTTCGCTTATGGCGTGCTCGAATTTCTGATCATGCTATAGTGTACAGCGTTAGTATAGCGCACGGCACCTTGCCTACGTTAAAAGCAAAGCGCTTTGTGTGATGTTTTGGTGCAGGTTGTTCGAAAACATTTGGATCTGCCGTGGCCTCTGAGAGAACGCCGGCGTTGTGATCTCGGAGGCCATGTTGCAACTTTCACTAACGCAAACGTACACACAACATGCACCGACGGGGCGACATATGGTGCCTGATGTCGAAACCTGATTGAGCCCGCGCAGTTTATTAACACCTATCTTGTGGTTTCTGCAGAGAGGATGGAAAAACCATTCAGCCTCTTTCTTTTCCTCGTATTTTTTTTTAATTTGTCTGCGCGTCTCATCAAGCCTATGGGTGCCGGATTTGAGGAACTAGCCGCTCCTAACTCGCGATTTAGGTGAGCTACGTTCGGTCGGTTGATTAGCTTGCTTGGTTGGTTTGCCTTTGAGTGGCGCGTACCCACTGTGGTGGATTGGCCAGGAATCAAATGAGTTAGAAAAATAATTAGACAAATCTAAATAGAAGCACTAATGAGCAATCACGAATAGAGATATCAGAACTTAAAACGTGATTCACCTTTGTCTTTTTTTTTTTTTTTCTCACGCGCGCGTGTGTGCCTGTTCAACGATGTCGAGAGTTCATCCGTTGTTACAATGCGCAGTGAGGCGGCAGCCAAGATTACTGCCAGGGTTGAAAGCGCTTCAGAACACATACGTACTTGTTTCGGAGTGGTTCCTTGCTCATACTGTGTTCTTTTTTTCATGCAGGCAGGGAGCGTTGACGACACCAGTCTTTTTGGGAGCGACCACAATAGTGTCATACGAAAAGGTCAGTACCCACAGACGCAGCTGCACACCTGGCGAGAGTTATCCAAAATGTCTAGATTTCACGCGTTTCCAGCGCTTTTGAGAAATAGGAAGTTGTTGTTGTTAAAACGTTTATTTAAAAGTAACCATAAAGATTTTCCGCCCCCAGGAAGTGAATTCATCAGGGCGGGGGGAGGGACGAAGGAGGAGGTCAGTTCAGATATTATCGACCACTTTTTGAGTCTTTTAGAAATCGAAGTAGTGACTGCAAGGTGAGGCAGAACTAGGAGAAGACAAAAGCAAATAGGTAGGAAACTGTTCTTCCGTCTTTCATCTTCGCTCACTGTTTCTCCTATTTCTTAAAACGGCTGAAAATGTGTGAAACACACTCCTCATCAAACTAACCCAGCTGTGAGCTTTTAGTTATCCGAAATTAGTCGTTGCCCGGTTGAAATGGCTCTTACGTAGTGAAGCTACGTAAGAGCCATATATATATATATATATATATATATATATATATATAAAGTTGAGTGTAGGTGTGTGTGTGATCATTTTTTTTTTATCTTTAACTCGTTGCCTGGTACGTGTGCAGCCCGAAACGTCGCTGCAGCGAATTATTGCGGCGCATGCGTAAATTGCCACTCTGCTGCGGTTCTGCTCACAGCGATGCGGGTGGGATGAGGCCATTCCTGTGCCTGGATCTGGCAACTCTTTTTTTTTTCTTTTTTCCCTGCATTCAGCCAGCACGGGAGCTTGGCTGACTTGCTTTATTAGGCGCGGGTTCACTGTAATCGGTTGCTGTGCAGAATATATAGGTGGATTGTATAAAGAGAGATGGGGAGGGAGGGGGGGTGAGAGATAGAAATATCGAGCAGGAAGCAGCCTGCAAAGTTTATGCCGCATTTGTGTAGCGGTAGGAACAGCAATTGGGTACACATTCAACGCACCGTGTGGCCATCGTTATGTTAAGTTTCTTCATTTTTGTTGTTGTTGTTGCGATAGCGATTATACGGCAACAGGAGGCGCGTTCACGAGCATGCGCGCTCGTGCGCATGCGTCGAGGGTTTGAGGGCACGTGACATGCTGCCCGTGCGAAGGTGAGGCGAGAAGGCTAGTGCGTCGATGCGGCATACCGTCTTCGCGCGCGTCCACTGTTGGAGGTCACGTGATCGGCCGTGTGCCGAAGGCTCGGCACCGCACCGTCGTTCCGACAACGTGTGTGTTCACGGTCCTCGAGTAAACTCGGTTGTCGTCTGTCTCTGCAGGCGCGTGTTTACTTGGAAAGTGAATCTGCATTTTTATAGATCGCTTTAAAACGGGGCGTGTCGTACGCTGATCCAAGAAGGAGAGAATAAACTTCATTTAAAAGAATGGTCTGGCGGTTTTGCTCGTGGCGGCCTCAGATGGTCGGCTCGAAGTCCTTGGACGCGGGCGGCATCTTCGGTTGGCCGGACGGCCCGGAGCTGGGCTTCCAGTTCCCAGCTTTTGAGAGCGGCCAAATTGGATTTTTCAAAGGCGTAAGCATTTCTATGACTACCCAGCGAGAAACCTGTCCGTCACATAAGGCGAATTCAATGGCTCATGCCCCCGTAAGCAGGCAAATTCACTTAAATCAACCATACAACGCACAGAACAGCACACGTTTGAATAAAGAACACGCTCTGAACAAGCATCCGAACCATCAGTGAAGCATTGCGTAACGTACAAGTGTCGAATCATGTTTGACAAGGTCAATAATGACACCGGGCTGCATGGACACGGGCAAGTGTCGCGCCTCAGCAGTTGCGTGTCGCCGGGGCGCTTGTCGCATTTGTCGCGATGACGACGAGACGACCGACGCCGCCTACTGGAGAAGAACGGAAACGCATAAATGCAGAGTGTCAGGGTCAATGCGGGAAACGCCAGAAACAACGACTCTGCGCGGAGCAGGGAACTACAGCAAGACTCCCACGAACACAACCAACAAGAGGAAAGACACCGTGCCGCTGACACTCGACAACGACGTTCCAGTGAAGGCCGCAACACAGAACGAGCGCGGGAAGTACAAGCGCGCAATAAACCCAGCGTCACCGGGAACAACGCGCCGACGCCCGACGCCACAAAGAACGTTGCGTACACCCCTCCCCCCCACCTCCTCCAGCAAATGTAGTGGTGGTTTTGCAACAGCTTCGCTAAATGAACTCTAAATGACCTTAATTAACACCAAATTTCGTTGGTTCGACTCCTACCGAATGGCGAGGGTTCGAGTGCCTCAATTAACTGTGGGTAATTAACTTCACCTCAATTAACACCAGTGGTCTTCGTTTCGAGTGCCGTAAGGAACCCTATCTTAATTAAACCTGCCTTATCTTGTTCGCCATCAGATGTGATAAGCGAACGACCGATAAGGGTTGATAAGGGTTTATGCTCGTCGGGTCAATTTCCATAGCATTGATGATGACACCGGGCTGCGGGGAGATGAGCAAGTGGCACAATGCTTACGCATACTTAACTACCAGAGGAATTCCTGCGTGATTTTTTTTTTATGTAGACTGACGGGACAGGAGACCGGAAGGGTCGCCGTTTCGCTGCTGCCAAGGAGCGTCCAAACCCATCTATGCCGCCCATGAAAAAGCGATCATCAGTTCCCGTAATATTCCGAATCTTCTACAGTTGTCAATGGTTTATTTATTTATTTATTTATTTATTTATTTATTGCTGTAGGACAGAGAGATAGAGCTGCATCACGCTCAATCGCTGCCACCCCCCCCCCTTTTTTTTTTTCATCTTCTAACCAGTATATACAGCATATACACCGCCTGGTGCTGACAATGGATGCGAGGGTCAGGGGTTCGCACATTTGTGAGGTGGTCACTGAGGTGTAACTAAAAGCCATTGTGTTGGGCGGGGCGGACCTCAACAAAAGGAGCGATGTGCGGCCGGCTGGAGGCGTGTTCGGGGGGAGAGAATGTGGGGGGGGGGGAGGACAGAAGCGAGGGCGTATTGTTAAGCGGGCCGTGAGTACGGGGGACTCACGTGTGCTCTACATCGAATGTTTGCTCTTCGCGGTGGTCTTTTCTCGCCCTCCCGCCGCCGCTGCAGCGGCGTCTGTCACCCGACTCTCGCATGGCTTCCGAGATCGCCGCGGCCCACGAAATGCGCGCGTGCGCGATCTAGGTGTCCACGGGCGCCCGTTGAGTATCTAGTAGACTGCGCACGGTGTGGAACTGCATTGTGCACGCCAGGCGCGCTTGTTGCACTTTTGGTAACTTTTTGTGCGAAACTCGCCCAATTTAGCGAGCATTTGTATTCTTTAATGTATGTAAATTTAAGAGGAGAGTGGCACCGGTTGCTTCTTTTGAAACGCAGGGTAAACAAAACTAAAACCACGAAAAACACTGCAAAAAAAAAGTTACTGAACACATTTAATCGTAGCACGAACATTTGTGAAGTGGCGCACAAAATTAAAGCCACAGACGCGCTGTTTCTAAACAAGTTAAAGTACGCAGAAGGGATCGCGAGAACAATCGCATGAGTTGAGTCTTCCGGGCGATACGGCTCAGGCGAAGATCAAGGAAACGAAGAGACCTATCTACCTGCATATCATGAGTAGTTTGAAGGGGGACTAAGCACTTCTGAAACGTTTCTTCTGATGCCTTCAGTCTGGAAACTAACAAAGCGATAAAAACGTTTCAGAAGTGCTTAGTCCCCCTTCAAACTATTCATGAGATGCCGGTAGATAGGTCTCTTCGTCTCCTTGATCTTCGCCTGAGCTTTCAGGACAGCCACATGTGTTGGTCGTATGAGCCGCGAGCGAACAAGCCACTTCTGCCGTATACGTCCTCACATTCTAAGCTTGTTAAGCGGACCAATATCAGTTTGTGCTTCAAGAATGCCCTTAGCAAGTCTTGCTGTCATGTAGTGGACGTAAGCATTGAAAAGCAAACTCTACGTTTGTCCTTAGCTCCATATCCTAGGGTGGTGCTAGTGTCCGTCGCGGAACGCATTTTAAGAGAAGCGCGATCCAGCACGCAGAAGTCAGTTGCCGATGCCCCTCCCGGCATACGCCCTAAAGTCAGTGTCATACTTTACATGCACGGGATATCCCATAACTTGAAAAAGATGCCCCAAAGGCTGAATGTAAGTCATTTTTTCTGCTCCCAACAAGCTCGGCAGGCTTTGCAGGCTGACGGATCCAAATGCCGTCCCTTCTGATAAGTGCAGAAAGCATCACCGCAAAAAGTTTGTCGAGTGTGTCCACCGGGTGGTGTACAACCTCCCGCTTTCATGTGGGAAGAAATATATCGGACAAACTGGGCGTTGCCTCAATGATCGGCTCCGCGAACACAGCAACAATTTAAAAAACGGCTCTGGTGGTTTCTTGGCGATCCACTGTCGCGATCATGGATGCAAACCTCTTAAGGATCAATGCACGATTGTTTCCCGTGGCAGCACGCAGCTCATCCGTGAAATATCTGAAGCGCAGATGATCGCGAAATTGGGTGATGAGTGTGTTAGCTTCCCGTCTCTGGCTCTCACAGAAAAATAATTAAGTTTCTTGGACGCGGCATCACATGACTCGTAACTATGTTACATGATTTCGCACTTCATTTTCTTGTAAGCGCATGCGCGGTATACACTGCCTCTCATGTATAAAATCGAAGCAGTGGCACAATAAACTTAGTTCAAAGTTTGCGCTAGGTGTATCGTCTTCTCTGACGTCCGTGCGTTTCTTTTTTTTTTTTTTTGTCGCGCAATATCATTTAAGTATAACCTGATTTAATGCTCATATCTAGTGTCCCTTCTAATTGTTGGAACGCTAAGATAGGAAGACACACATCCAACCGTGCAACTGTGCACCATGTATACATAAAGGTGCTACGGGGGACGGCCAATCTTGAGAGACGAGTGTAATGCGGCAGACCGAGAACAGAGGCCTAAGTCGAGGAGGGCGACGAAGTCGCAGGAGACATCTCTAGCTACCGGCACGGCCGCAGCAGCCAGCGCACGAGATTAATGCGTGGCGCCGGTAATTTATGATAATTGTCATCGGTCCCTCCGAGCGCGATGATTTCGTACCCAGCGGGCCTGGCCCGCCGCGCTCTCGTATATAGGAGGGGGCTGGTCATTGCCACGACCCCAAAATGGCTACCTACCTGCCCTTGCTTCACTTTGTATATACGGCGGCTGACCGCGTGTCGTCTGCTCGCCCTGGTCCAGCGAGCAGACGACGCGACCCGCGCTCTCTTAGCACGTGTGCGCTGAATTAAGCCGAGCCGCGATTTCGAAAGGTGGTGCGCTAGCTTTCCAAGTGCATTCTCTTGCGACAACTTGCAGTGGGGTGCTCTCTGTCTCTCTCTCTCTCTCTCTCTCTGAGAGACCAAACAATGGAGGAGGTGCGCTGCGATGTGTGTACACACGTCGGAGTAGAGGAGCCTGTGTTCGCCGGCGAACAGTCCGAGTTGTCACGTGGTCGCTTGTTAGCGGCGCCCAGGTCGTACCTAAATGGGTCGTTTTTAAAGGGAGTGCGCCACATCAAACTCCGTGTTGGAAGGGTGGTCTGCGGCGCACTGTACCCTGTTCTGATTTTAGGTTGCCTTGCTACCTGCTCCTATCGCTGTATTTTCTTTCTTTCTTTCTTTCTTTCATGTTCGTTGTACACCCATCTTAACTTCATCATTTGGCACTGTGAGTTTTTAGATAGTGTGTCTTTTCATCCTCGATACAGTACTGTTAACGTTCACTCAGAACCTCAAAAAATGAGCTGAAAGAAACAAATTATTATATATTATGTAATAATATTATAATAAATATATAATGAGCGGTTCTTTTTTAAAGTTTTACTTCCAGAAGCAAAGCACGGGCTATTAAGGGACAACATAGCGGGGACAGCGCATCATTTTCTACCATCCGGTCGGGGATCTCCTAACGTGCTCCTAAATTTAAATACAACAGCGTCTTATTTTTTTTTACTCCCCCCCCCCCCCCCCCCCCCCGAGTGTAGCCTCGACCTCATATGCTCAGCAACACAACGCCATAGCCACGAGGCTACCGTGACGTGCTACATGTATGGGCAACGGATATAGCTGTGCAGGCGTCTTTCTCGCGTTCTCAGTAAAAGAAGAAAAAAAAGTGAAGATAAAGGGACACGAATGCAAAAAAATAAAAGGTTGAGACACGGCGATGTCCTCGTATCGCGAGCTTAATTGAGCCTGGATATATTACACGGGGCCCCCGAACTACGTACTATATACTTCTTCTCTACGCGAGGTTCGTCGCGTTGCTCTAGAATTATATACCGCATCGCCATAGTTGTACCCTTGGCCGTGTGCTGCTCGCACTTATAAATATTCTCCTGTTAGCTGTGGCACGTTGTTGTTTCTTTTCGCTGTCTTCGGGGCAAGGCTTCTTCAGCTGGCGCACGCCGTATAAAAATGTCGACCCTATCTATATATGCGGGTGAATTGCCTCTCTCGCGCGAACGCGCACCCCCCCTAAAGCACAACCCGTGGGCAGGGCGCGCGCATGCGCTGTTCATTTGGTTTAATTACTGACCGAAGAAACGCGTCGGGCGTCCAGCTAGCGGCCGTACCGCTTGTGTATACCGCGTGGTTGGGTTTCGGGGCTCGCTAATGGCGGTAGGGTTAATAAACGTGTCGATGACGGTGAGACCGACCGGATTAATGACCCGGTCGGCGCGAGCGAGCGCGATGGGCTTTTCTTTTTTTGTTTTTCATTTATTTTCGGCCAGTTTGGTGGGGAGGAGGTCCCACTGTACACTCTGTAGCGGTAGCTCGTCGACTCGCGACAGACCACACCCATTTCAGCCTCCGTCGCCTCGCGTAGCACGCCGTCTTTTCGTGTAGGAAGCGCCATTATACCTTATGCCGCAGAAGAGCCTCAATAAAGAAAAAATAATAAGACGGAAAGAACGACGGGCCGCGCTGCGATTCAGAATCGCGACAGCGGCGGGATTAGAAAAGACGTGCCCAAATGCACGAACACCTCGCGTTGCAAATGCAGAAAAAATATATATATAAGGGAAAAGAAAACGCTGTGTCGGTTCGTCGTCTGCTAGAACTCGCTAGGGAAAACAAGAAAAGAGGGCAGACGGAGGAAAGAAGTGCAGCAGACGACAATCAAAAGAAAAAAAGAGCAAACGAAAAGTAGACACGCCGCCGTCTGCTCCGATTATCGGTTCCAGAAGAAGAAAAAAAGAGAAGGCGGGAGAAAACAAAATGGCGCATGCGAAAAGGTTTCGATCGGCAAACTTTCGTCCCGCATACCCTGCGGCTTGTGTATATCGGCACGCTTAAGCCAGCGGCTGGAAACAAAGTGTTTCACCTTGTCGAAAGGCGTCTCGGTGCGAGAGGCGATAAGCCGCGGAGAAGACGCAGGCAAGACGCGCTTGTTTTCTGTGCCAACTCGAGCGTTAAACTCTCGCGCTTGCACGGGTCGCGGCTATCCGCGCTTTCGCAGCCGCCGTAGCGTATCGGCCTTAGCGCGGTCGCCCGCCTGCCTTCACTGGCTTGTTTTGCATTCCGAAAGCCCGTGCTTCTTACCTGCCTTAAAAGACCTCCCGCGCACGTTTAGCCTCGTGCATAGCCATGTCACGATGTATCCGCGTAGTAACACATTCCCGAGGCGTTTTCTACTCCGGGTGATACATTCGGTGACATTTATCTTACCCGGCCGCCATTGGCGGGTTGTCGTTATAAACTTGATAAGCTGATACTCCTCGTTTAGACGTCTGAACAAGCGTTAAACCATTTCAAGTTTCGTCGCAATGATGTTCGTTGATATCGTTGTATAGATGAATCAACTGCTCCAGAACCAAACCTCATAACACTTCACTGCCATGTAGCACTTTGTGACTGCTTTCACTGACATTGTAGGACTGAAGTTGTCCTTTGGTAGGCCAGAAACCGGCCAGACTGCCATGCATAGTAAACCCTTCAACTCTTAGCCCCTCTGGTACTATGCATTTTTTCTATGCAGTTCTTTGTGACTATACTTTATCTTTTCCTGTAGCAATCAGCAGCTTGATTTTGTTCAGAACTCAAGCAGTCCCAGTTTTTTGTCCATAACTCACAAATATGCTAGCTGTGCCATCATGACATCAACGGCAAGTTGACTTAAGATAGTTATCTAAATGAATTCTTTGCTCAACCTTGTCGGAATTAGCGCAGTTTCTTTGTTGCCGCGCTCGCACATCGCACTTCGCTGTTGATCATTATCACAACGTTCTTCCGGGAGAAAGATCAAGACATGCTGATCACAATACCCTATAGGATCGCCGTCGTTTCACATCTGTGGGACGGCTAGGTGCCGTACAGAGCACACCTTTCCAGTGAGAACTACATGCGCGACGCCATCGTGCCCTCTGACCTGTTATCCCACGTGAAGACCTGCTCAAAAGCAAGGGATAGCAGCACCTCGCGAACTTTGTACCCTTGAACGTCACTTCGGAGTCAACGAGTTAACGCCACTCAGTGTGAAAAAAATTATATACTAGCGATTGTCACATCAAATCAAGTCAGAACGGATGTGTTTCGAACTACACCGAATGGCTTGCAGCTGGAGGCAAATATCGAATGTGGAAACTACGTACATATAACACATCAAGTGACAAGCTTCAAAACCTAGTCGCTGAAATTGATAACAATATTAACGAAAGTGACACAGGCGAGACGATCAACTAGGACTTCCCTTGGTATGCTCACGAACTTTCCTAACTTTACTGGGGCGTGTTTGTAGGAAACGACGGCAGTCGCCGTTTGTGCTGTTGGCAACAGTGGAATTCACCAGTGTAAATTTAACCAGTCTGCACTGGTACTTCATCTGTCTAAGCCGACGTAGATCGAGATCTTCCTTGAAAGACTACTTCACCCAGTTTAATCTGTCGAGGACAAGGCTTTTAAAGTAGCAAATCACTAGTCGAAACTTTTTTTCGGAAGAGTACTTCACCAGTATAAATAGGTGCATAAGAGTACTTCACCATATTAAAGTGATGCGTAGAATACTTCGCCAATTTAATCTGTACGTGTTAAAGTTCTTTGTAGACTACTTCATCATCCTAAACGTGTGCGTGTCGAAGAGTACCACACCCGTCTAGTAGGATGCCAATAGAATATCTTGAATACTTTTTTTTGTTTTTACTAAGCTGATGCATATACATTTGTTTTAAAAAGTGGGCGTTTCACCATTTCACGCGGCAGATATCGTTCTAGGAAGAGCGCTTTGCCAGTTTAAAGACTGATGAAATGCGAAAACACCCCTGTACTTAGATTTAGGTGCACGTTAAAGAACCCCAGGTGGTCCAAATTTCCGGAGTCTCCCCACTACGGCGTGCCTCATGATCAGAAAGTGGTCTTGGCACGTAAATCTTTCAAACTTAACGTAAACCTTAAGTAACGCAAACTTTGAACGTAAACTTTCAAAGACTGATCCACGTAGAGCTCTCGGAGGAAGAGTGCTTCACCAATCCGAACACCATTTGCGTTGTCGACGAATTTGCGACAGCCCCAACAGCCGGGGAGGTGAACGAACTACACCATTCAACTACACCATCCGATTGGTGTAGTAGTGTGCAACCAAGCTTTCGCTTTGCATATCCAGGGTTAGCTGAGCTAAGCCGCATCCAGTATTTTGCAATAAAATGTGCCTGCTCATATACTGTGTTGTTGTGGACACCCCCTCCCCCCCCACTTCCCTGTGTAACGCCTCGCGGCCTTGAGAGTACCTAAAGAAATGAATAAATAAATACTGCGCCAAACGGCACTTGTCGCATTTGTCGTGACCTGCCGATTGAGTCCCTCCCCTTCAACTTCGCAGGCATGAAGGTTCGCAACTCCTCGGAGAACCACAAGGACATGGTGATCAGCGGGGGCGTGACGTCCCCGACGGACGTGTTCTGCTCGGTGCCCGGCCGTCTGTCGCTGCTCAGTTCCACGTCCAAGTACAAGGTGACCGTGGGCGAAGTGCAGCGCCGCCTGTCGCCGCCCGAGTGCCTCAACGCGTCGCTGCTCGGCGGCGTCCTCCGGCGCGCGAAGTCCAAGAATGGC
Organism: Dermacentor andersoni; assembly: GCF_023375885.2. Taxonomy (NCBI): domain Eukaryota; kingdom Metazoa; phylum Arthropoda; class Arachnida; order Ixodida; family Ixodidae; genus Dermacentor; species Dermacentor andersoni. The sequence continues at coordinate 23,167,624 of NC_092822.1, forward strand.
GGACGCTCGCTGCGGGAGAAGTTGGAAAAGATAGGACTCAACCTACCTGCCGGTCGGCGCAAGGCGGCCAACGTTACTCTGCTCACCTCTCTGGTAGAAGGTAGGGGGTGTTTACGTTCACACTGTAGGGGGGTGTCTACATTTAATGAGGATTTATGTCGTTCTTTAGTAGGGTCACCGAGTTGTCTCTTAAGCCACATACCCAGACGACCGTATCGTCTGCTCAGCAAGATAGCAGCCAACACCCACTTACTGCCAGAAGCTAGCAGACAGCTTGGGTCGCTGGGTATGTGAAAGGGACTAGATGCGTACTGGAAGGTGGCTAAAAATCCCATAGAATACCATCTACTCAAAAAAAAAGAAGATGGCACCGATGGAACCAAGGCTGGCACCGAAATGGCGCAATCCGTCCAAAAGGGTAAATACTTCTCAAAGCATTTGCGGGTTCTGACCCGACCTGCGCACCCTTTCATAAGCACTTTGCACGTTAAGTGGCCCCCGCCAACAGCTGGCAGCAGGCTGACGCCTCTGCCTCCCTGACCCATTCCGGCCGAGCGTCCTAGACACAAGGCCATGGGTCAGGTGATGTTCAGTAGACCATTGGGCGGCGATTGCTCTTCCTTTTTTCTTTCTTTTTATTTTATTTTTGTCATTTCTTTAGAACGCTTCGCTAAGCGCGTTGGTAGATCGAGACTATGATCGTGTCGTGTTCAGTAGTGGACAATAACTTGTCTTCGTCAGGGCAACGGCGCCGATGTTGTCCTGACCCGACGAAGAGAACTCCCCTGCCCGAGACTTCCCTTGTAAAACCGCGGATGATCGTTTAGCGCGAGTGCCTCTAGTTCTTACAAGTCGTGCGCATAAAGAATAGGCAATCTTTCGTACGTCTTTCTATATACATCGCGGAGACTTCGTTACTCGTTTAGATTGATACTAGACAGTGTGAGGTTGCCTGTTGCGGTCTTATCGCTCTCGCTCTTTTAAGATTGCCTCGTCGCATAAGTGATCAACAGTGACCGGACAAGTGGCGAGCCTCAGTTGGTAGCCAACGTTTCAATAAGGGGACTTCTCGACTTCTCTTCGTCAGGGTCCTGACGAAGATGAGTCCCCTTGTCGAAACGTTGGTCCCTAGCTGACGCTTGTCCCTTGTCGGGTCACTGTTGATCACTTCGAGTCTCCAACTTTCTGTGAACCTCTCTCGTTTTGGTAATTGCTGCAGCTATCGAACAAATCTCGCATTCTGTGCTAGCACGAGCCTATGGGGCAGAAAGTCGGAGGATACCAAAGAAGCTTGAGTAGAAGATAAAGATCGCTTAACGAGTAAAATGGAAGACGTAACTTTAAGAAATAGGAAGATGGCAGAATGGGGATTAAGAGAGTGAACAGACCGAGCTGATGATCTGGATGATATTAAAAGAAGCTGAATTTGGCGGCTAATGCATAGAACAGATAGACGGTAGTTGTTAGAGTTACAGAATAGATTGCAAGGGGAGGGACTTATGAGGAAGGTTGGGTTCGTCGCCTTGTGCTTAGAGAATCAGCTTCATGTTAATGATCTTGTGGGGCAAATCGTCATGCTTTCTGGCGGCTTGCTGTCTAATTAAAGTCAACCATAAAGGCGCAACCTTTCCCGCGACATGTTTGTAGCTGCGGAGCTTGATGATGCTGCTGATGCAGAAAACGCTGCGTGGTAACCGTATTTTGACACATTCATGCTGATCGCACAGTCTGAGTGGCTTCATTCTCCTTTTTTCTTTTTTTTTTTTTTGCACTGAATAACCATGGAAATAAATGTGCCATTCTTAAGGATGACATGTCACCTTGGGCAACCCTGATCGAAAACATCTTTGTCAAGCTGCTTTGCTTAACGCTTCTAAACGTTCTTTATGCTGCATCAAAAAAGTCAAGCATACCGGCACTGACGGTGCTGCCTCCAGGTAGTGGGACAATACGCGAACGCTGTAGATCTAATCGGCACTCTGTAACCCGCCATTACGGACGCCGTCATGAAATTGTGCATTTTCGACCACCCCGAGTTGCCAGGTGAACGAGAGGAGGTAAAAGAAAACAAAGCTAAACAAAGCCTCCGAGGGTTTCGCCACAAATTCGCCGATACTTCGTAAAAGAGATGCGCGATTTACGACCTCGACAATCGACCGGTCATCCCCGTTCGGAGAGACCCTATGGAGGGACGCTCTCGTAATCACTCGTGAATCATGGAAAAAGGGGGGTGGAGGGGAGGACGAAAGATCGTTTGTTCGCACTTGTAGCGACTGTTCGTTATCGCAGCTCGGGCGGGACCGCTCGTAAAGATAAACTCACTCGCGCCCTGACCTGAGCAGGACGTCCGTCGATCTGCCGGAGCGAATTGTGCACGCTCCTGGAAGGAGTCACAATCGAAAGCAGAATGCCGCGTACGGCGTCTTCTCCACCCGGACTACTTCGCAAGAAGCCTTCCTTCATCCATTCCGAGTTTTCTCCTCACCCCCCCCCCCCCTTCCTCACACGGATTCGAGACGGGTACGGCATCTACGCAGTGCAAACACAGCGGGTCATCATTCCGCCCAGCTCTCGTCCCCTCCTGTATATATACCGTCTCCTAAAGTTTCGCATCTCGAGGAGGACGCCTTTCTCGTCTCTCCGCGTCGCATATCACTCGGCTCGTCTTCTTGGAGTCCGTTTCGTAAGCCCCCTGCTCGACTGCCCGTGGGCCCCATCCACGCACGTCCCCCCTATTCGCGTCGGCGATCCGGCGGCGATTCTCCCCTGCCGTTTTCTTGGCGACGGCGGCAGCCGCCCGAGCTTTCTCTCGTCCTGCCGGGCGTTGCGCCATCTGGTGCCGATTGCAGCGCCGCTCCTCGGCGGCATTCCTCACTTTCATCGTGACCCGAGTCGCTGATGAGTCGAGTCCGTGTACGGCCCGTCGCGGTGCGACCTTACCGAGTCCCGCAGGTCGCACAAGCCCGTCGTAGCGGGCGGTCGGTGTTTTTCCGACAAATTATGCCACGATGCGAAAATTAGGCTTACCAGCAGCAAGCTCCGTGCTTTAGTTTCAAACGCCGGAATGTTACCGATTCTTTCTTTCTGAGGCTGTCGGAGTTAGAAAAGCGAGAACGCCGAATCAATGTGGTCGGTCGTGAAATGGCATTCACGACGCCCCATGATCTTATTTGGGCTAGTGCGCTAACACTGGGAGCCACAAAATACTGCACACAATAGTGCAAGGAAAATCTAGTGCTGGTCAGAAGATTAACAAATAGGAAGGCGTTAATCCCGTATGCTTTGTCAGTCAACTATGCATTGAGCCTTTGCATCTGTGCGTAGTTCGGCGTTGTTGCTTATGTCAAAGAAAATGTCCAGTTTGTGGACATGACAGTAGTGTCACTGCCAATCAACGGAGCCAGGCTTCATACATCTAATCCTCACTTGCGCTTGTAGTTTGAAAGATGGCTGCAGTTAGAAATATGACATCAAGGGGCGCACAACATTTCTCATTTTTTTAATCTGCTGGCAGGGGCCGGATGAAAGCGACACCGACAAGTGAAATCATATTGTTCTATCACTGATAGATTGGTACTCAGTGTGACCTTAATTTTGTCAACTCCGGGACAACAACAAAAATTACGCTACGTGTGCTCTAACGTGAAAAAAAGAAAACGTGCACCTTACTGCCAGCAGTACGCAATAAAACATAGCCATGCCAGTTAACTCGAAAAGCATAACTTCGCAGTTGAAGACGAATTCATTCAAGTTTCGATGGACTGACCCGGGTCAGCTGCCTCATTCGGGCAGTACCTCTATCATCCGAGATGGCCTGGAAGCTGTCGCATGATAGTGCGGCATCGAATGGAAACAACAACCTACTCGAAGCGCCAAAAGCTTGAAAGAAATTGAAGTTCTGCCAAGTCTTCGGAGGTCAGCAACATGGAGGAAGGTCCTCCGTCTTGCCTTGAGCGAATGACTATTTGAAATTAACTCATCTCTCTTGCATTGCGCTCTCGTCACACGCAGAAGGCAGATCGAGTATCTGCTGGTTATCGCGCGCTCATCGGGCACCCATGCAACACAGTTTTACTTCTGAACTTAAACTTACAGTGCAAACACCTAAGTTTAAGTTCTGTTAGATATGGGGCCGTTTCCTGAGCCTACTTTGATTTCCCCTGACCACATCGAATCGCACCACTGCTAAGTAAGGAATGCAGAAGCAGATGCCACATTCCTGAGGCAATGCGCCGTGACAACCTAGCAGCGTCCCCCCGTCGGCCTTTGAAGAGGGCATTGCAAGTCAGCAAGGCAAGACCGCAGGGAGCCGCCTGGTGTGACACCACCGCACGGGCGCCTACCATAGGCCGAAAATGGCGTCATCTGAGCGGGCTCGCCCATTGGCCGAACGTCGTTTTAAGCCAAGACACCGAAGGGCTTAAAAGACTCAGACCGGGAGCAGCAGGAGAGGATTCCAGAGCATCCCTTGATTCATCTCTTTCGAACTTCTTGCCACGGGCCGCAGCGTCCGAGTTGCTGCCGGCCCGTAATGACTCTAAGACTGTTCATTGACCCTCACTGTACGTAATGTAAAATAAACCTCCCAAGTGTTTCATCCCGAAGTCCTCCTCAACTTCTACAGTTCGGAATTATGTACCAACTAGGCCCAAACGAAGTTCTACAGTTTCACTTGTGCGAAGTTGATTCGCTTCACTGGTTATATCGGCCGCACGACGAAGCTCACGGGTTCTTGCAACCTAACAGAGCTGTTCTGCGGAAAATTGTCTGTTTTCTGCCTACCTTAGGTTTTTTTTATTATAAAGTAAGTGACAGATACCGGTGATACATATTTAAATTGAAAGTAAGGAACGACACTCACTAAACTTTTTACGTAGACTGATGAATATTCTTCCGATGCCCTGCCTACATGCATTAGCCGGGAAAAGACTCGTGGCTAGCGGAGAGACCGAAGACCGGAAGTTTTTTCCTTCCCCAATTTCCTGCCCAAACCGTGTCCCGCCCCCTCCCCCAAATACGTCGGCGTGACGTCACAGATTTTAAGCAAGTTTTTTTTTTCTTTTTGCATATGGCTGTTTATGTGCAGAAGACCTTATCCACACTTTCTCGCCTGAGTCTTCGGTTTCCTCAGAAAGCAATGTATAGCCCTTTCTTTACGGATAAAGAGCTAACCATATGCCCTAAGAAGACACTGTTAAGACCCATGACGTCACCGAAGCTGGCGCAGCCTATCACTCAAACAGTACAATGTTTCCATCCAAATTCATTTGATATTCCTCCTTGGCGTTCTCTTAATGCTGTCGATGACGTCGCTGGCATTTTTTTCGCATCTTCTCGAGTCTACCAACTCATCCTTGCGCAGTGACTGGAGCCATTAATTGCACTTACGATACTACCCAAGACGATCAAAACCTCAACATCCTGGTAAATACGAGCGCAAGTTTCTGTCCCGATGTGCACCCCGCACTATATGGCGTCATCAAAAAGAAACAATAACAAAAATATTTAAAAAACAAAGAAAAAGAAAGTTCCATTCGTCACCAGCATCCGTCTGATAAGCGAGTATCTGCGTGCGATACGCACGCATTCAACTTTGAACGAAACGACCGGTGATCTAAGCGGGGCCGACGGATCTTCCGCAACTTCTTTTTTTTAAGTGCCCGAAACGTCCGGCTTGTCGCCATACAAGCGAGGGGGTGCACGGTGCCTTCCGGTTTATGTGGACAGCGCGGGTCGGCTTCGTCGCGCAGATGAACACCCGAGCCCGGCGCAGTTGCGACAGCAACCACGCCGCCGCCGCGATCGCACTTTTGTTGACAAGATCCGCTTGGAAGAACTCGCTCGGCCAGTTTCTTTTTTCTTGAGCATCCTCTTGTGGTGCGCAGAGTTTGATTCTCAGCTGACGCCCGAACGATCCATTTCGCAGCATTCTCCGTGCTTTCCATTTTTTTTATTTACTTAAAAGGACACTTTAAACGTTAATACTAAATTAAGCTGGATTAATAAATCACAGCTCTAGAATACCAAAACAAACAGGTCACTCTCACAGTGGCCAAGCTAGCGGCTTGGTAAGCCTCCAGAGGAGATGAAGAAAAACGGAGGATAATGGGTGGCGCCGCCACTGTGAAGTTCCCGCACTATAGTTCAACATGACGTCACATATTTCGATCTTTCGTTGTTCAACGACAATTACATTTCGTTTCGAAAAGACCCAAATGCTGAAAATAGCCCGCTATAAAGCGTTTCCTGCACCAAAAAGAAATCCGGTCGAACAAAGGAGAAGGGGGAAAAAATACCTTTGAAATTCGTGACACCACATTGACGTATTGGCGGAGCCCTAGAAGCGCGAAAGCTTTTTTTTCCCCTCGCTATTTGACCAGCTTTTCTCCCCCACATAAGTACAAATAAAGCCTCAAAGAAGGCTTGATTGATCTGAAATCAGCTGGTGTTTATTTTTAAAGTCCCTCCATAACGGGTTAATACTGAAGCAGCCGCTCTATAATAACACGCCCTGCTTCGTTACGGCTGTGAAGCCCAGCGTATCCGCCGCAGGTCGTAGCATTCTTATGGGAATCAGTTCGGCCGACCGGATCTTTCTTTCACTGCTCACATCTCGAAGATCTGTTCAAATCACATGAGAACGAGGATGCATGACTACATAAACGAAACCGCGCGCGCGCGCACCGTTTGCTGCCGAGATGGCAATCTCGGCCGGCACCGCTATATCTACTATAATACCTCTGTTGCCCCACTGTATTACTTCCAATATCATCCATCGCAGTGTGTGTTTGTGTGTGGTTCAGCGGTTCGCTCCTGTGCAGCCCATGCTTTTATAGCTTACGCTTGCATCGCGTTTGCGCTTTTGGCAGCCCTTGGTGACACGTCCGGGTCCCTAATAGACTTACTAAATTGGAGTTCAATTCGGCAACTCGTTATCGCCGCCATCTTCATCCCGGCTTCCATTTGACTCTTTCGAGAACGTTAGTATATATATATACACGTATACGCGGGCGCGCGCGAGGGGTTGCTTTGCGTTTTCTTCGCCCCTGTTTGTTGCCAGAGCGTCGGTCGTTCGTTGGGGCGCATTTGGAATTAACGGGCGCCGACGCCAGCTACAGCGTGCTCGAGCGCGACATCGGTGGTCATCGATCATCTGTGGCCGAAATCGCACTTTTCTCTTATCTCGAGAAGGGGGGGAGGGCGAAGGGGGAGAGCAGGCTGGGGGAGGGGGCAGGGCGTTTTCCTTTTTAACGAAACGAGCCTGTAGTACGTACGCGCTACCGCAACGCCCCATTCCGCAACCACATCGCTGTATAGCTTGCGAGCGCGCTTTTTCCATTACGGCAACTTCTCGCTCCGCCGAGCTCTAGTTGAACGCCGACGTAGTACCTTTTGTCTGGACAGAAAGGTGCACCGCTAATACCGCTACGGAGGCGGCTGATCACAAGTGGCAACGAGTGCAACGTGTTCCTCCGCGGCGTGCTAGTGTCGGTAGCCGCGTCCAACCCCCGCTTTCAATGTTTAGCAGACGACGCTGCAAATGGCAGGGTGTGCCGTTATAGTGCAGTTGATAAGCGTGTGGCATTCCGCTAGGAAATACGCTGAGTCAGGTGATGTTCGATATCGTCGCTTTATTCTTTCGCGCAACGGTATCGGCGCGCGGTTTCCTTTCGCTGCTTTCTTTTCGCGGAGTCGCAACCACTGCAGTGTGTTCCCACGCGTCACGTGTCTGTCGGTAACCGTTGTCCCCTGCTTTCAATAATGAGCAGACGACGCTGGAAGAATGCGGAGCATGATGATATAATGATCAACTTGAACTTAACTACCTGAACGACACTTCAGATTGGTGCAATGTGTGGGGAATGCTTCTGAATGGGGAAAAAGCGTTATTTTAGGAATTACACTTTAAAGTAAACCGCTAAAGCGCATTCATAAGCTAGGTTTGTCAGACTGATAAGAGGTTCCTAAGTACACATATTTGGAAGCCACCATTACTAACAATCTATCATGGATCCATTCATATTGGCAACGTATGCGCATCAGCCTTTTGTAAATTCTGTCTACTCCGACACAAATTCAGAAACGCCCCGGCTAGTGTAAAGCTTCCTTGCTGTGCATGCTTTATTCAACCTATACTTGAGCATGCATATGTATAGTCTTGGGATCCTTATACGGAAATTAACATGGAAAAGTTCGAAAGAAAACAGAGAAAAGCAGTTCCGAGTTATTTTTTTCTCTAAATGTTCGCGGTATATGACTCTCCCTCGGAACTTATGGTAACAACTGGTATGCAGTTACTATATTCGCGGACTACTTCCTGTGGCTGTAAGGCAAAGCTACGGGCGCGTGGCTGCTGCACTAGCGTTACGGCGCCAAGTAGTCCGCCATGCGTTTGACAGTGCTTTTGGTTGCTCAGAACAGACGCTGAATCGACGCATGCATTATCCACGTGGGAAGGTTTCCCCAGATGCGGAAGAGAAAAAGCCGCAAAATAAGTAAACCTCTACACTCAGGGGTGCGTTCTGTCGCATTTAACTGTTGCTATAGTAATGTTTTCTTGTCCCCAGCCTAAACTAACGTGGATGAAAACGCGGGACTCTTAAAAAGCGCTCTCACTTGTGCACGCTTTGCCTCCGTACTAGCTTTCCTTTCATAGCCACATAAAGTTGTCAGCGAGCACACCTTTACAAAGAAAAAAATTGCGCCTTTACTTTTTTTCAGCACCTATAAGTAATAAATTAATTATTGAGTCATCAGTATATATCAAACCCTTAACAACTGCACACACCTGGCACCGCCAACCCCACACTTTTAACCCCATATTTTGCACGTACTGAAGTGCTTTTTCCACGAAACCCGCCGTGGTTGCTCAGTGGCTATGGTGTTAGGTCGCTGAGCACGAGGTCGCGGGATCGAATCCCGGCCACGGCGGCCGCACTTCGATGGGGGCGAAATGCGAAAACACCCGTGTACTTAGATTTAGGTGCACGTTAAAGAACCCCAGGTGAGTGGTCGAAATTTCCGGAGTCCCCCACTACGGCGTGCCTCATAATCAGAAAGTGGTTTTGGCACGTGAAACCCCATAATTTATTTTTTTTTTCCACGAACTATTAACGACTGGAACTCGATGCCGTGCCCAGTTGTACGTACTACTGATTCACACGTGCTACTTTTTCGTTGTATTTATTCAAATGCTTTTGTACACACCCTATTTGGACCTATGCAAGGTCTGCAGTATGTTATAAATAAAAAAGAGTTATTTTGATAGGCTTCGGGTTTTCGACAATACGAGATATGTTGCGTATAGGTGACGTGATATTGTGGCACTAGTTTGGTCCGCGCATTTGTACCGGCGCGCAGTTTCCTTGTGCTGCTTGCTTTCGTCGAGGTGCAGAAGTGGCAGCGTCGTCTGCTAAAAGAGGCGTCAACCGAGACAAAGGAAGATGGGCGTAGAAAGGGTGACGACAGTGGTGCTAACTTCCTACAGTTAAAGGTTATCGCCCGTTGTGTGGTTCGTGTTTCTATATAGGCTTTAGTTTGTCTCTTCAATGGTGAACATGTCCATGAGAAAATATTAACAGTATATAAACCAGTAACGGTTTTTGAAGTGCGGTCTGCTTTCGACAAGCCTAAGCGCTTGTCGGTCGTCTGTTCCATGTGTCCTTGTGTAATTTATTCGTGCTTCGTTTTCCAGTCGACCCTAAGTAAAGCATGCCACAAGACGGGGCTGCCAGGCACAGACAACTAGCGGAGCATAACGTTACAGCGCAGCCACATTCCGAGCAGACAAAAAAAATTGACAAACTGTAATGGCGCGAGCATTCTTTGAAGGCGAGAGTAATGCATGTGGCCTAGCCTTTAATAGTTACTTCGCAAAGATTACAATTCGGGGTGGTGAACAGCCAAGTGCAGTGTCAACGTTAAACATATGCTCGTTTTGCATGTACTGTGCCTCCTTGCTAATTTAAAGACCAAACAAAAGACATGCGTTGTTTTGATTACTAACAAATATACCTCTGAGGAGGTGCTATTATAGCTTAGGTTTCTACAAATATTAGTACGCGGAAGTGTGGCGCTAGTGTCAGCAGTAGTACGACTGTTCAGCCTGTATTGTAATGAGTTTTGCATGAATTTGAGTAAATCTGGTTCCAAACGATCGTGCGACTTTACAAATTGACCACGCTCAGCAAACTATTCCGCTATGAAGGCAACAATTCGCATACAATATATATGCTTATGAGCCGAGGCTTGCGCGTCGCTGTGCCTAGAAAAGTGAAAATGTGGAATGATAAAAGCGTTTCAAGTAATGCCACAAGAAATGCTTGATTGCCACATGCACGAGTATTATACACAAATCCGTATATATGCTAACCATTGTTCCCCCGATAGATCAGTTCTAGCTGCTCGAGTAGCTTTTTTGTAGGAAGTTCTGCGGCTGCTATATATAGGGAGGGACTCGGGACTTTTCTTTCGCGCAGTGTCCGGCGCCTTAGCACACCCCGTAGCCTGCCTGCATGCACGAATATTATAGACAGATCCGTATATATGCTAACCATTACTCCCACGATAGATGAAGGGTTCTAGCAGGTTGGGTAGCAATTTTTTGTAGCAAGTTCTACGGCTGCTATATGTAGGGAAGGACTCGGGACTTCTTTCTTTCGCGCAGTGTCCGGCGCCTTAGCACACCCCGTAGCCTGCCTGCATGCACGAATATTATAGACAGATCCGTATATATGCTAACCACTGTTCCCATGATGGATGAACGGTTCTAGCAGCTTTAGTAGTAATATTTTCTTGTAGGAAGTTCTACGGCTGCTATATATAGGGAGGGTCTCGGGACTTCTTTCTTTCGCGCAGTGTCCGGCGCCTTAGCACACCCCGCAGCCTGCCTTGCGCTGCACCGTCCTTGCCGGGCGAAGTTGATGGAAAGTTGCGCGCGCGTTCTCGCCACCGCGTACCTACTCGCTAAACTGTGGTAGTACCTCTCTTGATTGCGCAATCTCGGCGCGAGTCACGATGTTGCCGTTGCCTGGCCGCTTTTGCTTCGGCAGGGGTACGCCGGCTCGATCAGAAATTAAAACACGCCGCGGCGCACGCTGACAATTTCGAGTGCGCGTCTCGGGACAGGACCACCAACGCCGCCGCGGATGGAATTTGAATAATACCGCCTGCTTCCTTGTGTACACGCAGAGAAAAAAGAAAAAGGGAACGCCTGCGCTCGTTTCGAAGCGGAATGCAAGCAGCTCGCTGTTCTGATTCGCCTGGGTCACGGGCGAAGTCCGTGTCTTTAGTAAAATCAGCCATCTTCGTCTTACGCCCCCGGCGCATACCTCTAAGAGTAATATATATATATACATATATATATATAAATGTGAGGGGGGTGAAGCACCACTTTACTAAAATTTCGGCAGGCGGTCTACTTTTCGTCAGAGCCACTGAGTCAGTAAATCAGTGTGAAGCAAGTTGGTGCTTCCCTGTAGTGGCTGTGACGACATCATGCATTTCTACGCCTCACGTGGCTCGGCTCTCGGGCATTCGCGCCTCGCGCGAACACACACACGCACACGCGCGCAGCTTTTGTCACGGTGCCGACAAATGACAGGCTCGGAGGAACAGAAACGAAACTATAGTAAAAGAGGAAAAGAAAGCGCAGATGGACTAGATCGTCTGGCTGCGGCGCCCCAGCCAGTTATAGGGCGACTCCCGGGTATGTATATCTGTGATTAAAAGAGGGTGCCCAATTACCCGATAAAGAAGAAAGAAGGAAAGAAAAAAAAAAGTAACAAGACCGGGAGGGGGTCTGACACCTGTTTAATCCTCCCGCAGCGGCCAGCAGGTAGCAGCAGATATCAGAAAGGCTGGAGAGGAAGAGCTAAGTCGGCATGTTTAATTCTTCCTTTCTTTTCTTTCTTTCTCGGGCGTCTCGAAATAGCGGCTCGTGCAACAAAGATCAGCTCGGCGCATGCGCACAACCCCGCAGCCCTACCGCCACCCAGCCGGCTCTGGTGGTGGTGGTAGTGGCAGTGGCGGAGTGTATAATTGCATTTGAGGGCAGTCCTCCCCTTTTGCGGGGCCACGGGTGTTTCGCAAAACGCCAGCTTTGCCATGCCGCCGCCGCCGCCGACCGCGTCGTGTACATTTCCCCGCTCTTTTCTTTTCCCCCGCTTTTTTCTTTCTCTATCTCCTTGTAAGTTTTGAATGCGTGCCTTTCTTTTTCTTTTTTTTTTTTCTGAGCACACATTTGGGGCTCCTTGCCTTTCGGCTGGAAAAGTGAACGATGATGGACCACGCCGCGAGTGTCGACGGCGTTCCGCTTGTTCCACCGCAACGGATCATCTGTTTACTATGAGACATGTTCCTAGGGATGGGCAGCGCAACCCGGACGAAGGACAAAAGGAAGTACACGATACGAGCGCAGACTAACAGCTGGTTTATTTTTTCAAACAAGTGATTAAATATACAGAGAGTGTGATCTTGTATAGTATCGTGTACTTCCTTTAGTCCTTCGATGTGCGCTGCCCACCTTAGGAATAGTACGTTGTCACCAACTCGCCCAGCTTGATGTGTTAATAGTCTGAGACTGCAATGAAAGGCACAACCTGTCGCGGCGCGTCGGTGGCTATGGCATTGTGCTACTTTGAGCACCAGGTCGCCGGTTCGAATCTCGGCGACCGCATTTCGACGGGGGGCGTAGTGCAAAAGACTTTCGTGTACACCGAACTTTGGGTGCAAGTTCAGGAACTCGAGGTGGTCGAAATTAAACCCGGAGCCCGCCACTACGGCGTCCCTCTTTGTAACCCACTCCTCAGCTTCGAAACATTCAACGCCACGGTTCTTTTCTCGTTTTTTTTTTTTTGTGTGTTTAGAATATGCCGGCAGTTTGACAAGTGTAGGAAATAACAGCCCCCCCCCCCCCCCCCCCCCCCCCCCCGTCACGCGTTCAATACATCAGGGACGAAATTTTGAAACCATCACCCGGCAGTCATTGCTTCGGATTGAGCCAGCAGGTTTCGTGCGGCAAATGTCGATGTTGGGAAATCGGCTGACCAAACCGTTATCCCCACCCCCAACCCTCATTCCCGTCAACAATGACAACAAAAATGAAATAAAAGGTGAGGGAGTAGGGAACGAGAAGAAACAAACTCGATTGTCCGCTTCTGAGGGGCGTGGAGCGTATTTAAAAACGGGGGGAGCATGTTTTCATTAGAGGAACGCGCAACAAATTAAACGGTCTGTCCCGCGCTCAAAGACCGCTTCCTTCTTCGGCACAAGCCCGTCGCGTGAGTTTTCTTGGCCTGTTTAATGATCTTCGCGCGGCAGTTTGGCAAGCGTTTCGATTTGACTCGCGTTCGTTCTTTTATTTTTATCTTCTTCCTTGCCTTTGTATTCGCGCCTCTCTTTGATTCTACTCGCGTACAATGTCAGGGCAACGACGGTACATGCTACCCAGGCCGCCACATTTAAGCCGTGCGTAATCCGTGCTAAAACTGCAGCGCTTCTCCCGGCAGTGCTGCAAATTCGTCGGTGTCAGGGACAACGCGTGCGTGCAAGATGGATGTCGTTATAAAGAGCTCCCGCTCTTTGCGAGCACTTCTAACAACATAATGGAAGCGAAGATCCAGCTCCTTCAACGTGGCTTTTTACAGCAAGTTGAAACCTCGCGTGTCACACAGGACAGGACAGCGACGTGCCGTAATTTGAAGGCGGCAATTTCGGCATCGTCGTTAAACAGCCGTGCTGCTACAATGTTGTATTCCTTCCACTCGGCCTTTCACGCGTGAGTGCGCGTAAGCCCAGCTGCCCCATACCGCGGCCTCGTGACGACAGATGACGTCGCAAGATGGATCGTTGCGACGGGACGTGCTGTATGGGTCGCTGGACGTTACCCCGAACTAAGTGTACACCCTACATTACGTTGGGCGCGAGTTCGGTGCCACTGCACATGCGGGAGGCTTCCTTGAAGATTGGTGCGCATGCGCTGCAGCACCGAGTCTCTCACAGACGTCCTGTAGTGGCCATCGAACCTTTCTGAACATTTGTGAAGCATGCCTGAATAAAAAAACAAAAACAAAGGAAAACAACGCTTCGGCATTGAAGATGAGCACTACAATCTGCCCTTCACACATGCATCGTCGTATAAGACCTGCAGAGGTGCCGCTGTTAGAGTACTTCCGTGTTAAAAGCCGTATGATGTCCTTTATATTGAGGCGACGAAGTTGGGTTACTTGCCGACGAAAAGCACGCGCGTAGTCGCAACAATGCAATGTCTGTCTGTGAAGCGTTTTGGTTTTTCCGGAGCCTCGCACTGCAAGAAAAAACAGGATTGACTTGCTGTTCCTTCTGGGTTGAGAGCCGGTGTTATCGACATCAAGGACAATATATTGTAACCATCCAATTTATTTTCCTTTCGTATATCCCCCTTCGTCATTGGCTAGCAAGCGTCGCCGCTTCACCGTTATTCTTGTGTCTGGGCGCTCTACAGGACAGATAAAACTAAAGGCAAAGATGATGAAACTAGATGGATCGTTGCGTAATACAGCTCCTGTTTTATGACACCCCTATGAAAAAATCTCATATGACACGTATGCCACATATCAACAGTCTCGTATGATCATATGAAGACACATATGTTTCATATGTGTTCTCGTATGAGCATACGATATTATTGGATATGTGGCGTGCGTGTCATACGAGATTTTTTTATAGGGACCTTGGACCATATTGTTTAATGATCCATTTCATTTTTCCTTCTCTTCACCCTTCGTAATTGCGTGGCTCGGACGTGACCGGCTCATTGCAAGGAACGGGCATTCGGCGCGATGAGCGGCAGGAAGAAGAATAAATGGAGAATTAGTGTGGATCGCTACAAAATGCGGCGAGACCGAGCGCAGCCTTGAATAGATCCCGAAAGAGGCTTGATCCTGCGCAGATTTCAAGCTCGCTTCAAATTTGTGCCTCCGTGAGACACGGGGCAAGATTTCTGTTCTCATCTACGCCACATGGAAATCATACGTGGCTTAATCTCGCGTCATGCCGGCAAGTGTTGGCGGTGGAGAAGTTGCTTTTAACACCGCCAAGGCAGCGTTTGGAAACGAGCCAGGAGCCGCATTTTGTAGCGATCCATTGTCATTTTACCATACAGGATGTCTCAACTCTCATGCACCAAGATGTAAAAATAAGCAAATGCCACCTAGCTGGACAGAACCAAGGTAACGTTGTTTGCCGTCGCTTGGAGATAGTTGGATTATGTTTTGCATTCCGCCTGATTGCATAATTTGGCTTCATTGATTAACCAGCTTCTCAAACATTATAATTAGATGAAAACTGTCAATGAGAAAATTGTAGAGCGACATGAAAAACTCCCGATACAGCTCTCTGTTGCTCAATACGTGCTACATAAAGGTGTTTTTCCGAGCGTGAAAGTAGCCGGCGAGCACATGCCAAGTGCCTCGAGCGGCCAGTCGCGCGGAAATTTTGCGTGCATTTGCGGGCTTCTTTCACGCTCGGAAAACACTACGTAGCATGTATTGGGCAACGGAAAGTTGCAACGGGAGTTTTTCATGTTGCAATACCATTTGCTCCCTGGCACATTTCATATAATAATATTTGAGAAGTTGATTAATCAATGAAGACTACTCTCCTAATTAGGCGGAATGCAAAAAAAAAGTGTACGGAATGAAATGGGTTTCTACAGTACACTTCCCAGCATTCCGACCATGTTTGCCGCGACGCGCGCAGTTGTCAAGGCAACGGTGCGTTTCGTGTACTCATCGTTCCTTTGTCGATGTCGCACACCGACAGTGGCCCTGCTTCATCAGCCAGTGCCTACGAAGCGTATAGCTAAGTCGTAACTCGACATGGCCACTGAGCGTTGCTGTGAGCGCACACTCGTCATGATGGCGGGGAGCACTCGATAAAGCTGTTTCGAACCAAACTGTGCAGAAGCGTTAAATTGAGTTTAGTGTATACACGAAAAGTTTGCGAACACCTGCGTAATCGCACCCATATGTATACAGGAATTGTTTGGGTCCTAAATTAGAAATGAGATATCAATAGTTCTTATGCTGCAGTAAATGTATCCGCAGGGACATAAAATTGCTGCGGCTTTCCTCCTTTCCTTCCTTCCTTCCTGGTTCTGTTTGACAACGACGATTCGTGGCATACAGTGGTTTGCAGCACATTTTCTTCGAACGCAACCTCGCGAGACATCGCAAATAGCCTATCTCTTCGCTACTAATATCCCATAACGGGGAAGCAACGGCAGAGTATAGGAGACAGGCAATGGCATCACGCTATAGGTAGAGTCTGCGCTGTCGGCACTGTTAAACTCGTCTGTTTGTCGATGTGTAGCCCCACGTTCACCGTGCAGTTTTTTCCTCGCTTGTCTATCTCTCACCGTGACCCAGACGCACGAACAGTCTTTTCGCCGCCTCCAGCGTTCAGGCCCGCAAGAAGTTCCGGCCCCCATCGCAAGGCCGCGTCCACGCCTGACCTTGTAAGCTCGCGGGAGTGAAACTGCAGGTAAACCAGTAGTAGGAGGAACCGGCGGAAACAACATCGCAGGCGTACGAGCGCGTCACTTCGTGATGCGAGGAATGTTAAAAGATGGCTTCTTGTACGCTGTGGTGTGGCCGATCGGCTCGTTGTCTCGCCGGCTTTCCGCGGCCGTCGGCGGCCTTGGGAAAAGCTTATATCGAAGCGCGGCTTTTGTGAGCCCGCTCGAACGAGGACGCTGTCAATCATGCATGGCCGTCCGGGGGCGCTCCGTCGCTCTCTTGCGGCCGCCCATTTCAGGGATCCTTTCACTCTTCTTCTTTCTTTTTATTTTTTTTTTCGTCACCGCCGCATCTCCTTCCCCGGCAACGCAACAAAATTTGCTTCTTTTGGCTCGCGTTGACTTCGAGCAGAGCTTCCGGACGCGAGACTCTCGGATTATTTTTTGTGGCTGATTCCGACGTTGTTCGACAGAGCTCCGCCGCATGCCCAGTCGTCTGCATCTATCTAGCCTGTCGTCTGCACGTAACTGTCTTCTATCATCACTGTTATTACTTTTTCGTCTGCTACGAAAGGACGACGCCTCCATGCCTCAGGCTATTCTCTCACCTGCGCGCGTGTGTCGGGTGTCCATAGTTAATCACTATCGCTTTCCGTCAAACATCATTCTACTTGCACGTATAAAATACAGAACCCACGTCACCGAACGATCATCGGTGGGCGAGTGCTTCGAAATAACTGGATACTTATTCAGTGAATTATTTTTTATGCCATCTTCAAATTTGTTGTAAAGACGCTTTGAACTCTGATGAAGCGAATAAGTCATCTCCTTGCGTGTTTGTAGATTTCACGTTTCCGAAGAACTGATGAATACGTTCTTCGGGAAAGTATTTTTGAAGCGCTTAAATTATGCACCTCGGGAAATTTTTTGAAGCATTTCTCTCCGCTGCTGCAAGAAAATATTGGAAGCGGAGATGCTTTCTAATACTTTGTAGCTCTTTGTCGTCGAACGTCATTGCTGTTTTTTTACGTGAATCGTATTGTGATTAGGATAAACTTCCTGTTTCCTAGCGGAATCACCATACATACAACCACTTTAGAAGGGCACAGACCACACTGAGCGCTAACTAGCAGTTGTTTATTCTGGAAAGTTTCACGAAACATTTATGTACACGTGCTAACAGCGAAATTGCCCTAATTTGTCTGGCGTGTTTGTGCAGAAAATTTGGAGGGGAATACGCAACAATGAGCTATTTGAAGGTGTCATTTTCTTTTTCGTGCGGGAAACGTGCGGTAGAGCTTTGACAACTTTTTGTCGGTATTTGTCAACACTCCTTTAAAACTAGGTGCACCAATGCGCCTTCTTCTTCGCTGATGGAAAGGACGCAGGACACCGACCGTATTCAAAACAAGATGACGTTTCGTGATCCGTGCGAATTCCTTGGTCACCACACAGTTTCAGCATGTCCGTGTTTGTATTAGTGTTTGCGGAATACTGGTTCCCGTATAGGAGTACGGCAGCAACAGCGCTGATAGCGACATTTTGTGACTCAGAGTTTAACCGGAGACCACACGAAGCTAATGTCGCAGCGACTTGTTTTACTTCCCTGCTGGTGCAAATTGTTTGCACCGGCATATTTGTTAAAGTGCAATCCTTTGGCGATTTTCCTTTAACTGGTTTATTATCTCAACTAAGTTGTTTTTTTTTTTTCGAACGCATTGAAGTGGAACAAACAGTCACAAGATGACGCTACCAGCTTTGCTACTGCTGAGCACGGCTTCGGTAACCCGTAAATGGTAAGGAGCTTGCGGACGAACTAAAACTCTCCAATGAGAGGCCAGCTACAATGAAGGTTCTTAAGTAGACTCGAGCACACGACGATAACTTCTAGATTATACTAGACTGAGGGTGCCAGATGATCTGTTTACTGTGTTACTTGCGGTCTGCATGATTCCAGATTGATCATTGTGGTCATGTTCTTCTGCGGCTACGATACCAGCGATTTTCCTGTTTATTTCACGGTCTGTCTTCTCCGCTGCTCGGAGAGTGCATTTGTCAGTGTGTGGCCTATGACGACATCATCCTTGCGCCAATCATTCAATCCACAAGTTACACAATAAACACGTCATCTGGCATTATCAGTCACGTGTACTCCCGAAGTTTGCGTCGTGCGCTCGAAACTAAAGTTAACAACATTCGGCGCAGCTGGCTTCCCACTGTGAGCAGGGGACCCGTATGATCTTCATACGTAATTTGTTTTGACTATGGTCAGTAACCTCCCTAACAATAATTTTACCTAACCGCCAAGCCCTCGACTACACCTGCTTTTTGTGTTTGTCTGCAATCGCGTGATACGTCTTTGCGCCAGACTGAATTGCCAAAAAAGAAAAAGGACGTCACGTCAACGTGACCCTCTTCGCGTAACGAATTCGTTACAGTAAAGCTTTCGTTCGGGCATACTGGCTCATTCGGCGCTTTTGCGCGCAAGCCTTGGTTATATAGTTTCGGAATGAACTAATTGGTTGTCTTCTGTTGTGCAGGCGAAGCCATCCACTTAGCCAGGGATTTCGGTTACGTTTGCGAGACCGAATTCCCTTCCAGACAGGTGGCGGAGTACCTATGTAGAAATCACGCCGAACCAACCGACCTCTACCGCAGAAAAGAAGTGCTGCTTGCCACAAAGTGAGTACTTTCGTCTTTTATTTTTTTAATCGAAATTTCTCTCTGTTGTGACACTTGCAGTGAATAGTAGCGGTAAAAAAATGTCGTGGACTAATAGCATGCACAGATGGCAAAGCGTTTTAACCAGATTAAGAGTATATTTGCCAAGTGTGCTTTCTTTTAGTCAGTTTACATTCATTGGCAATTGTTTCTTCTGCACCGAATCAGACGGTTTCTGTTTGCGCTCTGGGAGTGGGTTTTGTGTGTGTGTCATTTTGGGAATATTTTTGTGGGACTGTTATCCAAGGTACAATTGGCTTGTGTGTGCTTGTGACGGCTTCTTTCCGTGACTTTCAATGGTTTTGACAATATTTTTGTGGCTTTTAATGCATATTCGTAACTGTGCGACGGCCTCATGCTAAGAACAGGGCAACTTACATGACAGTCGCGTTTCTCAACGAAGAAAAGCATACCATGAAGCGAAGCCTATAACAAACTCTCCCAAACTTTTGCACTCCGTAACAACCTGTTAACAATTACCGACTGCCCACGGCAGCTGGCAGATCTTTATACGAAGACAAAGTGGTCATTGATTGATTGACTTATTGATTGTAGTAATCAACTGTTACTGAACAAGGGAAGCTTCATCTTGCCGCCACTCTTTTCGATAAGGGTACTTCTTTTCATCAAAGCCCTGACACATTTCGAAAGGGGTCTTGTCTTCCTCACGGCCTTGACGTCTACCTGACAGACGAGCACCTTGTCGAAACGTTGGTTGGAGGCTGAGGCTTCTCTTGTTCGCCCACTGTCGCTCAGATTTGAATGGCGATATCTTATGTGCTTAGTAACTAGGTGCCAACATTTAAGACCGATCTTCATGTGTGCTCATCGCTCTCGCCTATACAGTGCGCACTGAGAACCATCGTAAAGGCGTCTCAGGAATATTACGAAACACCGCCCATGCTGAGCTGTTCGTGTTTGTTTTCTTCTTTCATAGTGCTGTAACCATCTTTCATAATGCCATTCACGAACTAGCCCAGCTTTTCAGGAACAGCGGCATCGAAGAAGGAATCTTTCCTCAAAAGCCTTTCAGCTCAAATGATTACCTGCACTTACGCCAAGACAGTATTATTTAGCTGGCAAATTTCTTTTGTCTCGCTTCTGAAAAAAAAAAAGTCATATTAAAACATGCGCACATCCCCTTCCTAATTCAATGCACAACGTCGAATGGAATGCAGTGGCACTTGCAAGTTCGCACATATTCTTCGATTCACGAACTCGAGCTTAGATTGTTGCTCATCAATTCTGTTTTTTACTGCCTGGAAAATGTCCGTCTGGTGGCCGATGAGGGTCTGCTTCGGATCAAATAGCGCTGTAAGCTAACGGCACGAGACCATAAAAGACACGACGCCACTACTAAAGCACTTCACTGCCCAATGTACCTATGAGGAGCAGGTCAACAAACTTGAAATATCGTTTTTATTTTGCTACCTCTTCGGTCTGTCTCAGCAGCGTCCTTTAACGAGTGTATTAGGCGGCAAATTGCTCAAGGCATTTCCAAAAGGGCGTCGCCTTATTGGTCTCTCATTACATGTCACTCCATTGATGAGCACTACCGCGTTGGAGCTTCAAATTACGGTCGTCGCGCTCAAAGGTTGCGATTCCTCCATAGGCGTACTCGAACGCCAGGACCGTGTTTAGGTGAACGCTGAGGCTTGTACTTAAGTATATCGCAGAAATATTCATGCGACCTTCCGCAACTCGTTTTACGCTGCACGCGTTCCCGCCTTTCTTGTTCCTTTTTTTTTTTTTACATCGCAGTAATGGCGGAACACGACGTCCCCTTTAGATCGGTGACCTTTCGGAAGCCCACTAATTGCTCCCGTCGTGGCTTGGCTCGACTTCTTAACATCACACGCAAGCGCAAGTCATTGCGCTGCAGCTTATATCCACACACAAACACACAGCCATCCAAGCCCTCGCTCGCTTGCAGGTACTGCTGTATAGTCAAGTCTCCGCCGAGGAGCCGGCTGGAAATGCGGCCAAACCGACGTCCCGTCTTCGGACCCATAATAACTCCCCTGATTGTAATTCAGAGGCGCTCGCGGTATTTATTGCAATTACTGGTCCCCGAAGACCGCGCGACATTTAGGCGGCGAGCTGGAAGCGGCGGCCATTTTAACGCAGAACCACGCCGTGCCAACCGTTGGCAGCGGAAGTAAACGACTGTCTCTCTCTCTCTCTCGGGCCAGTGCTAGCATCAGCGGAGTCGGCAACGCGAAGGGGGAGGCGAGCGCGACGTAGAGTGCCGCCACCTAGTAGCTACTCGCGAAAACATTGGCGCGCCCCGGTCGGCAGCCGTCGGTGGTGCCGAAAATGAACGGAGAAAGAAGCGAAGGCAACTCGCTGATGGATGTGAATAATAACGGCGGGCGCGGCACAGACCCTGTCATTAGGTCCGCTTAGCGATTCTTTTTCCTCTTTCCTCATTGGTCCGGGTGATTACGTCGTGTAGGGGCAAAAATGTTGGATTGGTCTTTTTTGCTGCTGCTGCTGCTGCTGCTGCTGCTTCTTCTTCATTTGCTTTCAGGTGTCGCACGTTATCTTTAAGTCTCTTTCGCCTGCTCGCCTGTCACCTCGCATTCTTTGTTTTTGTTCCTGTTGTTGTTGTGCTCTGAACCAAGCAGTCGTAATCGAAACTTCAGACGTTGTTGCCCGAAATTGTTGCCTTTGCCTGGCACATATCGGCACCGTTGTTGGCCGATTCTTAAGTGGCGGAACTGGTTTCCGTCTCATGGATCGGGTTTCTACGAATGTGCTTGCTGCCGCGATGTCTTTTTTTTTTTTTTTTTTTTTTTTTTTTAATTTGACATGGCGCTCGTGCCTATGATTGCCCCCCGAGTGGTTTCTCGGTGAAAGCAACAGCCGAGACTCCAAATTTACCCTCACCTGTGCGGACGCAGTAATGCTTCGATCGCGTGCCTTACTGGAATAAGCCGTATGCCCGGCCAGGCGTCGCCTCACTGTCATTTTCTCCGCTCCCATCAAATAGGCGAACCCCGGGCGACATTCTTGAGACGCCATTTCGAATTGCTCGAGTATCGAGAGGAATTACGTCACGATTGCGTAATTACGTCGCGTTGTGGTGGAGCCCCACGTCTTCCTTACCCCTGATGGAGGTCAGGGAAACTTAATTATGTATAGTATACCTGTTATGAGAGACCGACACGTATTATGTGCTGGAATGAGTTCCGTTCATAGTAGTAGTTTCGGGCGGGCCGTACTGAACCAAAGTTGACGTCACTTGCGGTGCACCGCAAGGGAGTATTCTGGGTCCCCTGGTGTTCAGTGTTTATATCAACTATATCGTGAACATGGACGCAACAGTCAAGTACGTAATATACGCAGATGATTCAACGATACTTATCTCTGACATTAACCTGCCTCATTCAATATCCAGAGCTAACGACGTGCTTTCGGAGATTTCCTCGTGGTCAGCAATGAATAGACTTAAGGTCAATCCAAATAAAACTAAAACTGTTATATTTCATGCTAAAAATAAAATAGTGCCTACTCACCAGCCGTTAATTCTTGATTCACAGCGAATAGATATTGTTGATACGCATAAAATACTTGGGGTTTACTTTTCAGCGAGCTTAAGTTGGGATGCTCACGTTAACTACCTATGTAGGGAAATCTCATCTGTAACAGGAGTCGTGTCTCGCTGCCGCAGTCTGCTGCCACTCAAGGCCAAATTTCAAATATATCACGCATTGTTTAACTCACATTTAAATTATTGTACGTTGATTTGGGGCACAACAACAAAAACAAACATAAATAAAATACTTGTTCTACAAAAAAAGTATAATTCGCTACATTGGAAACATGGAATGTCTGGGAACCACTTGCAAATCGTTTAAAAGGTTCAGTATAGTTCGGGTTGACAACATTTACTCATACCGTTTGTTGAACACACTCTACTTTTCAAACAGAGAACTCTCAGACTTTATTACAGCCTTATCATGTCTAGAGCGTCGTGTCATTACTGTACCTACAAGAAACACCCATATATGGTCTATACCTCGATTTCGTACAACTTATAAGTATCGAACTTTGGCATACAACGTCCCAACAACACTAAGCACATATGAAAACACAACCAGTCGCAGTAAAAAACAGTTACGTTCTTTCTTTTGTTCTATTGTTTGCTAGTAAAAGATCCAGTATCTATAAATATCTACTATATATAATATATGTGCTGCTTGCAAATCGGTCATTAAAAACATAACATTTTTTTTTGCAGCATTTTCAGTGTGTTTGTGTGAGTGGTAAATATGCGGTTGTATGTGTCGAAATTTGCATATGCATTTTCATGTGCATCGTATTTCAAGTGTATTTGTGTGATTTATGAATGTTATATTATGCATTGTAAGCTGCATGTTTTTCATTTTTGCCTTTGTAACGGCGTATCTCAGTCCTTTTCCTGTGCACCTTGTATAGCCGCTGCCATGTAACGGTCACCTGGGCCCCGTCAAGCCGTTTTTACGGCTTTTAGCCCAGCGGACCTTCCAGTATATTATCTGGTAAATAAACTTGAACTTGAAAGTAGCGGTCATTTAACAGCTCGTACGAGTTTCATGACCTTAGGACGTGTCTGCAGGTCTCGCAGCCTTCTCGAACCACGTCACGAAGAAGCTGTGAAGGTGAACAGCATCGTAGTGTTGGGCACGGTGCTGGCTCATGGTTCATAGAGCGCAACTTATATTCAGCCTTTAGTGCAATGTCTGCGAAGTATATTTTTCATTACGCGTAACAACAAAAGTTACGAGACAGCATGGTCACGTTCATCGACGTCCTGCTTGACTGGGCCCAAGAGCTTCAAGAATAATGCTAAATGTTCAGGCTACATGTGCACAGAATTCGTTCTGCAACTATTTGAATAAGAGGCGCGGATAAGTACGGCTAGGCAAAAGAATGTCGGCAGAAGGAGCTTAACCATTCTATACAGCCCAGTGTCACCCGACTGCGCCACTTTAGTGGCCGGTGACGCCAGGGGAGGAGAGCGGCTTGTCTCACTGACCTGTGGTTAATGGAAACGTGGTTAATTGAACGATGCTTCATGGCACTTTAGAAATCTACGATCTGCTTAATTAATTAATATGAATTTGTCCTCGAAGTGAACGTCTGTTTGCCATAGCAAGTTACAATTAGTCTTTGAACCGTGTCCTGAAGCCCCTTGCGTATCCTATGTTCCTCCGAGATCGCGCAAAAGTTTGCTTGCGATATCAAGCTACACTTAATCGTTGCAATGGTTCGGGCTATCTTGTCTCAAGCCTCTCGTTTGTCACATTTCCAATCACGTTAACGCCAGAAAATAAAACTGCGAAAGAAGAAGAAAAAGTGTACACCGAAACCTTTGCGGCAACAGCCGTGTTTCGGCGAGTGCATGCTAGATGGCGCCGCAATCCCACGCTGCAGCGAACGCAGAGGCTTCACCAAGACGGGTAACACCTGCGCCTTGCTAACTCAAATTCGTTAACCTACACCTGAAGCCACGATCGATGGTCAAGACCAAGTACGTGAGCGCCACCGTGTGCACAGGGAACCTTGCTTTGCTCGCCGAGACACTGCTTCTGTTACTCGAAGTTTCATGCGAAGAGCCCTTAGATTTTGTTTCATTTTTCTTTAGAGTGTGTCATCTAACGGCAACTGTGAGCTCATAAGAGGATGTTTTAACTGGTCTGTAAACGTTACTAGCCTTCAAGTAATACAGTGTGACCGGAAACGTGAACTGCAGCAACAACGCTGGCTGGGACATCTGGTGACGCTTTGTCCAACCACAACGCGCTAGACACGCTTTCTTGTTACGTGGGTGTTCTTGTCGGAGAAAAAAATAATAAGTCTGCATGCTAACAATTACGTTACTGCCTACGCTTTACACTAGTATACATTTAAGTAGAATATAGTTGGTTACCCCAACAATAGCCGAGTATACTGTTTGGTAAAGTTCTATGCCACCGACACCGGCTCGTCTTTACGTCTCCGGTAACCCGGTATCCGGGGTACGTATTCTGGCTACGTATCCCGGGTATCCCGGTAAGCTTGTACGTTTACAGTAAGTTAAAGCTAATAAAGGCACTATTTCATTGTTTGCGCTTGACCTTGCGTCTGTCACACGCATCTTAGTCGTATACTTTCGTCGTGAAAAGCCGCATGACTGACTACATTATCGCCTTCACAGGGGCACGGTGAAGGAGCTCCTGGACCTGCTGAACCAGGACCGGTCTTCGTGGTGTGTTCTTGTTGAAGAAAAAAAAAGAAGTCTGCATGCTAACCATTACATCACTGCCTACGCTTTACACCAGTATTTTTCAAGTAGAACATGGTTGGTTACCCCAACAATAGCCGAGTATACTTTTTGGTTAAGTTCTACGACACCGACACACCGGCTCGCGTTTGCGTCTCCGGTAACCCGGTATCCCGGGTACGTATCGCGGTTATCCCGTTAAACTTGTACGTTTACAGTAAGTTAAAGCTCTAATGGACACTATTTTATTGTTTGCGCTTGACCTTGCGTCTGTCACATGCATCTTAGTCGTATACTTGCGTCGAGAAAAGCTGCATGACACTACATTATCGCCTGCACAGGGGCATGGTGAAGGAGTTCGTGGACCTGCTGAACCAGGACCGGTCTCCGCTGTGCAACACGCGGCCGCAGAACATCCTCGAGCCCAGCATTCAGCGCCACCTGACGCATTTTTCGCTCATCACGCACGGCTTCGGCAGTCCCGCGATCGTGGCCGCCCTGACGGCCGTGCAGAACTTCTTGAACGAGTCGGTCAAATACCTCGAGAAGCAGATCAACAGCTACCCCGGCGGCGCGCCGCCTCACCTGGCCTCCGTAGACCCCAAGAAAGAAGACGCAAAGAAGTAGGCCGCAGCCGTAGCCGAAACCGTAGCCGCACCCGTGGCCCCCGTCTTCGCGAAGAGACAGCCCAGGGAATCGAGTTGGAGAGAAGTTCTCGGGACATCGCCTTCCGGCATTCGAGACCCGTGCCATTCTTCCTTTTTCGCGTAATCTCCAAGCCGACGGGGCGGTAATCCGAGAAACCTCTCCAGCTACACTACGTGAAAACAACGTGTTGGTCCTGTGACCGCTTGCGCTGGGTGTTGAATCGCGCCGCGCCCAGCCTGGATGCCCGCCCGCCCGCCTGCCTGCCTGCTTGCTTGCTGCCTCCGGCTGTGCTGGCCGGTCCTTGTAGGGTGCGTGAAAATTTAACACGACGCGCGATCGCACCCGTTCGGTAAGCGAAAATACGGCAACTCGAGAGAAGTTTGTCACGGGGTGTGCGATCGAACGCAACGAGCCCGACCGTCGTCACGCGCGACATAAATTCGACGACGTATACGACGCCGGTCGCGTGGCGTGCCTTCTCATGTCACGATCATTCCACTCTCGCCCCACGAGTAAGAAGAAGAAAAAAAATTCCTCGATAGGAAAAAAGACGATCGGATTTGATCGCGGTGCACCCCCGGCGCCAGAAATCTAGCGATTCCGCCGGCAGGCAATGATATGTACAAGGTGTGTCGGCAAGCATCGACCACGCTTTGGAAGCCTCGCAGCGTCGGAAAGGCGGCAGCAACGGGGGGGCGCCAGCGGCCGACGGAAGGTACCAGGCGGTGCGCGCGGGAGGGGCCATACGGTTTGGCAAAAGTGCGCTACACCATCGCCGCGCCGTGCCGCCTCTGTGCTGTGATATCAACGAAGAGGACGGCGTCGGAGCGGCGACGTGCAACCGCGGCTCGTGTGAACAGTTGTGCTGCGCGGCCCTTTCGAGCTGCAGGAACGTTGTCGAAGCACCGGGCGACCTCTTCTTCTGTCTTCTCTCTTCGCGTCCCCTCCAACGTTGAAAAACAAAAGAGAGAGACCCTGACACGCGCGCGCCAAATGAACTGCATTCAAGGAGCCCCCCTCCGAGCCAGCGTTTTAAAAGCAGAGGCCTCGCGAGGCCTTCTCTGCAGCCACGGAGCGACTCGCGTCGTGGCGTTGTTCTTCTCTCTCTGTGTGTATCCTGGGTGCCATATGTGTACATGTCGTGGACGTCCCCCGCGCTTAACGTGCCACAGCCTCGAGACGGCGCCACCGCCGCATCTTCTTCTTCTTCATGGCCGACGACGGCGAGGCACAGTCGCGCCCCTTCTCGCGGAGGAGGGACGTCGTCGAAAGCTCAAATTGTTGCCAAAGCGAGAGTATGCTCGCCCCACCCCTTTCGACT
Organism: Dermacentor andersoni; assembly: GCF_023375885.2. Taxonomy (NCBI): domain Eukaryota; kingdom Metazoa; phylum Arthropoda; class Arachnida; order Ixodida; family Ixodidae; genus Dermacentor; species Dermacentor andersoni. Next base: position 23,195,056 of record NC_092822.1, read on the forward strand.
CACGGACACGTTCTTTTGTCGTGGAGCTTTGTTTTCTTTCTTGCGCTTTGTTTTCTAAATCCTATAGTCCTTCGTGTGTCTGGCCGGGCCGATGCTCGGCCATATGTGTGTGTGGCTCTCTGTACTCGCCTGGAACTTCCTATCATCATCTTCTTCTTATTCTTAGGTGTGTTCTTGTCACTTTGCAAAAAAACTCTTTGCTCACTGTGTCTTCTCAGTGTTTCTCTTCGTGTGCGTCCGGATGCCAGAACCGGGGTTCGAGTGCCTTCGTTGTTGTATTGCATTTGGGTAAAAGTCCACCGAATCATTTGCACGTCACTTTTACGCTTCAATAGAAACAAGGTTTCGTCCGTACGACAGCCAAGAATGTGAGGCGTTTATTGGCAGAGAGCCGAATGCACCTTTCTGGATGCATGTATCATAAGGAAAATTTATTTCCATCGTACTGGTTTCCTTTAGTATACTCAACGCATGGCCACACTAGCGCAAAAGACGCTCGCTGCGTTCCGCCACTGACAGAACAAACACCCCGCGACTAGGCGAGCGGCAAGTGTTCTTCACAGCGCAGCAAATGGCGGAAGTAGTCTCGGAACCGTTCTTTTGGGGCTCGCTGGTGTGCCAAGCGTTGCACGTCGAGTAGACCAATCAGAAGCATCCGATTCATTCACGCGGGTGAGTGATCAAATTAATTCTAATGGCATCTCTTGAAACGTCGTGGCGACAAATAAGTCACCTAGCCTGTGTGAGCTAATCAGGTTTTCTATGTAGCTATCGCTGTCCAGCATTTAGCATCAGCTGCGTCATTAAGTGCAGCTCGAAACTTGCTACCTACCTACCTGTTGGCTTCGTCAAAGATCACCGATCCCAGCCGGAGCGAGAAAGGGACGATATCACGTGACTTGCGTGGAGGCGGAGACGGCTACAGACTTACCTGCAATGCAAGGTTATAGCCCCTCCGTAGAAGCATTGCGGTTTACGGAATACCGCAACACCGGAAATGACGTAGATGGCAGCAGCAGCATTGGTAGCGCCATATTGTGACTTCCTTCAAACAGAACTCTCTGTAACCCTATTTGTGTGGCGTCAATGTAAAAAAAGAAGGGAAAGAAATCTGTCGCACACTAATGACTTCTGAAACCGCTGCAACAACTGATCGGTACAATGTATTCTTTATACAGCTACAATTATAGCTCTGTGCGGGGCCTTCGAGATCGAGGACTGCGTGCCATTTGCGGCGCAGTCTTGGAGGCCATGCTCCCTGTGCTCTAGTTGGCGCCACCGGCCCTGATTTGCTAGGGACCTCATGCTGCGCACGTCCGGGCCTCCGGTATTCCGTAAACTGTTTAATGGACGGGCTGCAACTCTATCGTAGCGTTTTGATGCAAGCGCATTTCCTCTAGTGTGGCCGTGCGTTAAGCCTATCGTCGGGACCCGAAAGTTCGTCACGCTAGTTCGCCCCCTTGCATCTGAATCGGCGTAACCTGGAACCTTTCAAAGGCACCGGAACCGTTCTGGCTGATGGAGCCGTCACTTACGTCGCCCTGCGGCAACTCAAGGCAATAATCATCAAGCAATGCACTTCTTACATGTTGTATCTAGTGGCCGTGTGAAATATTTTTTTTTCCTTCTCACTGTGCTGTACTATACACGAATGACGAGTAATAGCTATAAAGAGAGGAAGCAGGAGTCAGCGTCATTTCTTTTTGTTTGCTTACGTCACAGTATTCACGTCGTCACCAGTGTCTGCGGTGCGACCAATTGCTCATAAGATACTGAATGAATTCTCATCTTGACGTCAGAACGCGCCAGAAATATTGTGGGATGGTGCGAAAAGTTTTATATTTATTGGTAAAATACTGTGTTCATTTGTTTTCCTTTTTTTTCTTTAATCGTAACGATGTTGCATTGTTTGCTCTGTGGCTTGTCTCAATCTTTAAAGAGGCATGCTGGCTTATTTTGAGGATATGCTGTCGTGTCAGAAATTATTTTTTAGTGTTCTATACGATTACCCAAGGTGCAATACATGCTCACTGAGTGAATGGCTGTGCGGTCGACGTAGCCGTATTGTGTGCGATACATTTTCTTTTTTAGTTATTATATGTCTGTTTTCACTTGCTCATACAACCGTTGCTGGCAACCTTTCAAACTTCCCATTTTACTTTACCATTGCACAAGAGGCGGCACTAAGCTAATTCCATTCTATGTTGAATTTTTTTTATAGGAAAAAAATGCAAACTACCTCAGTCGCCGCCCAAAAGTGTCGGAAATATTTGATGGCTTTTAAAAAATCACTCGAACAAATATCGATCAAGAGGCGCATTCCCAAGTATGCTTTAGAATATTTTACGCGACACACCTGAAGAGTCACTTTCCAGAACTGTAGTGGCATATTAGTCACTGGTATCTCTTCCAGTTCGCATTGTGTGAATGCCGCATATTTTTAAGGTATCTTCTCTTTTTAATTCGCTCTCATTTGAGTTGATGGGCTCACCATTTTTTAAGTTTACATTTTGTTGTGGACCTCTAAATCATGGCGTATTCTGCAGAATTTTGCGCCTCGCTGCTACATGCATTGGGCCTCAATTGCGAGAAATGCTTGTACCAATGAACTGAATCCATCATGAACATACATACACATGCCTGGATGGCCCGTGATGTAAGGTATGACGCTCAGTCCTGCATTTTTTTTTTTTCGTATGACGCCTGTAAGATGACCTGATACCAAATTAGTGGAAATAAAGTGTTCTGTGCCACGGATATTTTGTATGGTACAAGTCTGGGCCTGATGGCAAAGATATTTTCATCTGTGTACTAACTTTTTTTATCGTAGAAGTTTTAAGACACACACCAAATCTTTTCATTCGCGAAAGGTATTATTGCTCATTAATTTCTTACCAAAGAACATGATATGGTCAGCCGATGTTTTTTAACGCAGAGTATAGACGAATGGCGGTTGTTTTATTTTTAAGTTTGAGGTCAAAGTGCGTGCCTCGCATAGAAAAATAAAAAAATAGAGAAAAACGTTCAGTGCTTGTACATTTTATAGCATCAAGGCGTATAGAGTCTGTCCCAGCGTGCCACAATCTTTGTGTACATATTACCTGTATATATCGGCAACGATCCTGTCGAGTTTTTAATCTACAAGATGACATTGTACACCTTGGTACTGACTTTGGTAACTCTGTTTTTTTTTTCTCGGAATCTGTTTAAACTGTCGGAGAGATATTATTTAAGGAATGCTCAACTCCACACTCTTACTTTATCTTCTCTTGGTATTGCCTGGATGGGTGTAGCATTTCTGAAACTGTATATGGCGTTTGGGATGTGCGATTGACTTGAGTGTATATAGCAAGGGCATGACACGACGGCAGTTTCGTGTTGGGCGCAATGTTTTCTCTTAGTTTAAATTAGGTGACAAAGCGACCAGTTTTCCTTGAGTTTGTTGCGCCAGGAAGACTTCGGAGAGTTTTAGCGTGTCTGCAAACGCGTCAAGAGTTTACGGAACACCCGATAAGCCTATGGCAGAAGCAGCGTTGGTAGCTCCACCTCGGGCCGTTTACCTCAACCGTAAAAGCTGTAGCGTGTCCTCCGAGATTGTGCGCGCTGGTAGATTTGCCAGCGCGCACATTCACGGATGCCGTGGATATAGAAACGTCCTTGCTTCGCGTCATGGTTTACGCAGAAGTGGAAAAGGTAAAAGGACCCCCTATCCTCTAAGTGTCGTTGCCAGCTTCTTCGCGCCAGCAGATAGGTAGACCATGCTCGTTGCAATTAATGTGCACTTTAGGTGAAGTAAATGCCACGTGATGGCGCCACCAGTACTGTCGTTCACGTCTGTGCCTCCGGTGTTCCGTTATTCCGTAAACTGCAATAGTTTCCGCAATAGCAGAACTTCCGTGAACTGTGAATGCTTATTGCGGAAAGCTAAATCATTTTTCTTTATCTCTCTCTTCCTCGCTATCTTATGCTTTTTTAATGCGTTTCAGCTCAAATCAGTGTCCACAGCGCATGTTTGTATAGCCCGAGAAAACGGCCCGACTAAGTACTGATGGAAACTTCTGTTGGGCTGTTCATCGCCGCCTTTCCTCACGCTCAGCAGGCTGACGTCACACTTCTCAACCAATTTGAAAACTGTTTCCTCCGCTCTTTCAGCTCGCTGTTTCTCGTGCGAAACATACAAACGCGCGCGCTTTGTACTTTCTTTTTTGCCGTGTCCTGAACAATGAGATAACGGTCGTTGAAAATACCGACGCTCGCAGGGAGTTCCAAGTCAGTTGTGTCTATATGAGCCAACCAATAGACTGTATGGGAAACAACTTAACCAGCACTCTAATCAGTCTAGTAGGGCATGGATACAAGAGCATTGGCTAGCGGAAATAGCGACGTAGTCAACATAGGAGCTCGTCTCCGAGCTGGCCTTCTGACGTCGGTGTCCCTGTTTGACCCAGCCGAGGTTATGGATGCGAAGCACTGTTAAGCTGGCTTTCCCGCACATTAACATTGCTCCACACAAGACGACCGGCCTTCGCACTGTTGGAAGCTGAAAGCCGTCTGCTAATATCAGCGAGAATAGCGAGAGAAAAGGAGGGTAGCAAGAATGGTGTTTTCTACAGCTTATATCGGCTCGCAAAGTTCTGTTGACACGTATAGCGTTCTTTGAGATAGATGGGCCTCTGTGATTGCCGTCGGTCGTCACGTGACGTTTTTTCTTGTGTGCGCCGTCTGTTCAGAGAATCTGTTCGTTCTTCTCCTTTCTCTTTGTAGGTTAGCTAACCGGGCGCTTGCCCGGTTAAACCTGTCTGCATCTCTTTTTAAGTTCTCTCTAGCGCGACGACCGGGTTTTTTTTTTTTTTTTTTTTTTTTTTTTTTTTTTGCAAGCCGAGCGAGATATGTGAGGAAGCGCACCTGCGGAATCTTCTATCGCCATGGAGTTGGGTGGCTTTGCAGGTCACGGAGACGTGCGCTGACTAACAACGCCAAAAGAAGCGAGTGTTTAATCGAATCCACGGGAACCCAAGGTGGCAGGAAACACAACAAAATGCATCTCCTGATATGCCTCGAGACATAATGTATCAATGCGACAGAAAACTGAGCACCTCCCCCCCCCCCCCCCCCCCCCCACACACACATGTCACCATTTATCACACGCGCTGGTGAGATACCTTGCTCGCCGCCTCATCTCTATACTTACGGACATTACCTTGTGTTTGAAAGCTTTCTAGGAAATCTGTATTTCGTATACCATTGAAAACACGACTTACGTTTCAAAGAAATTGCTCTGAGCCCTCAGGTTTTTATTCCACAGCACCACAGATTCGTCCAAGCTTGTTTGTTGCAGAATAAGCCACATATTTATGGCATATTTAACGCGAACGTTCATAAAACGATGTGATGGAGCATATACATACTAAATACTGAAGTTTCCTCCTTTTCTTTTTTAACTGGCATTCCTTTCTAGTTCGAAGAAATCCGGAACGTCCGATTATAGCTTGCCTAAATTATTTGTCTTGGTGAAATCAAAGCGGTTCTAGAATAGCACGATCCCGGATTTCGATGGGGGCTAAATGCGAGAACACCCGTGTACTTAGATTTAGGCGCCCGTTAAAGAACCCCAGGTGGTCAAAATTTCCGGTTTACTATCTGATTGCTACGCCGTGCTTCGTAATCATATCGTGGTTTTGGTACGTAAAACCTGATAATTTAATTTTTAGAACAGCACCACTTTGAAAGCATTTTCGCGACATAGAATACCCGGGAATCTGTTGAACTTTATCGCACTACATCAACATAACTTGACAGGCATCATTTTCAAAAAATATACATATTTTAAAAGATCGGCCGAATTTCAACATATTTCAGTTAGGAACGTCGAGAGCGTACTGCCTTCTAATATGTGCATTTACTACACTTAGTCGTAATTTCCCTGCTGCGCTATAGCAGTGTTTTGAAAATGCTACCCATTCGGTTACGCTGGCGCATTGCGGTGAAGTTTAACAGAAGGCCGAAGGGGCAATGTCAAGAATTCTTGTACATGCGAAGGTTTCACTCAAGTGTGGCCACGACTTGGTAGAAGCACAACTACTTGCAAGAACGCATCCGGCAGAAGGGTGGACAGTTAAACCGAATACTCGGGTGCATAAATTACACAGAGCATCTAGGTACTTCAGATGCGACATTCAATCCTGAATCATCTCTGCATAACTTAAGCAGGCTAATTTTACATTTGTAAGTTTAAAAAAATAGGCGTTGGTAGATAAGTCAGATGGCACGTCTATGGCGAATACTCCAGTTTGGCTGCCTCAGTTTGAAATCGCCTATTACCAGGTGCTTTATGTTGTGTTACCTGTCGCGCGTGTCTCGCCTGTACTTAAGACATTTGCTTTCAATAAACCTTGAGTTGTTAATTCAGCGTTCGCGTCGTGGTCCTTTTCTTCTTTTAAGTGAAACGAGAGTAAGAGATTTAGTCGCCTTTCAAGGGTGACGACTGCGTCAAAATTCCAGAAAGTGAACCACGGATAGTGCTAGAAAGAAAGAAAGAATGCATTTTTTTTTTTCTATTTGATGTAAGGAATTGGTTGGGTGGAGCCGAATGTACTTTAGCCTGCTACACTGCTCATAGAAAAGGGGAAGGGGTGCAAATGGATGTGTGTGAGGAATGAGGATAGATGGTGAACTGTGAATACATGACCGTTAGTGTCAGGAGAGCCAGTTCCCAGCTACGAATCTAAACCCGTGTTGCTTAAAAACAGCCTAAAAACTTCTGGAAGCACACAGTCACATGGCTTGCTTTGTTGGCACGATGTCAGGCCAAGGGTTCAGTAAGGCATCTTAACTGGCTCACCTGTTGCTAATTAACGCTGACCCATGCCTGAGATGAGAAGACGAACTCCCTATGTGACCTGGGGTAGACGGGAGTTCTTATAGCGATGAAAAACACGTGCAGGTTGCACTAAAACTGTGTGCAATGGGGGATACCTTTCGTTGTCCCCAAAATGTCCGGCTGTCGCTTCTTGGCTTTGGAATAGCTGTTCCAACATTCCAGCCTTCCATATGGCAGCTTCGTGTGTGCGTGTGATGTTATAGTTATGACTCGGTTTGTCGATGACCCTTTGATTGACTGCGATTTGCGCAAAACAGCATTAACCTAAAACAAAATATCACTCCTTTCATGATAAGTTCTAGTCGGTAAGGAAGTACCACTGTTCGTGCGAAGTACTTTTATCACTGTTTTCAGTCTCCGAAAAGACGTCAGTGGAGGATGCATATAACAAACACGCGAAAATTTATATCAGGGGCATCAACATCCTTCTACCGTTTGATTACAACGGATCCCTTGTAAAAACATTATGCTTGATATTCAGTTCCATGTCGATGCAAAGTTTCTGAAGGCAACAAAAAGTCAACAGAAGTACAACGAAATCTTTATAAGGACTTTTGTAAGAAGATCCCACTGATTTCGTGTATTACGGGCTTGCGCTAAGCTGCCGTAGCGCCGGAAACATGAGCAGCTGTATGAAAAATTTTGACTCTCAATCCTTGCTCATCATGATGACCACTTCGTATATTCAAGCCCTGATAGTCGAGCTACGTTAATTTCTCCAAAATGACATTTAGGTATTTTCCTGCCGCATGGTCACCCGAAAATTGGTCACGGACGTTATTTTGGAGCACTTATCGCAGTACGATATGCCTAATGAAGCGCTCGTTATCGCTTGTTTATATTTTCAAGGAGCGCTTTGCAGTTTACATTGACATTATGACACACGCTGACAAAGCAACGGGGAGGCCACAGATGATAGCTTTCCTCGTCGTTCTTGCTGTGACTTCATCGGGTGCGTCTGCATGTTCGCATTCAGGCAGTTCGTAATCGCATAATGTTCTGAAGGTGGTATGTCTGCTTCTTTTTTTTTTTTTTCATTTCAGCACTTCTCTTCGTACGCCTTAAGAGTAGGCTCTGGGCATTCTCACTACTGGTTTGATTATTACTTCCCCTCCCCTACTCGTATAGACAGAGAAGTAGAAATTAGGCAGGTATTATGCCGTGAGCAGTGAACAATTGTTTATTGCTGCTAACGTCCTCGTCACACTTTACCAAATAAGTAAATACAAAAGTGGACAAGCGTTCTTTCGCCAGGCTGTGTGCTCGCGTACGCTAACATTCAGGTCAGTCTTCGTCTGTTTAACGTCGTAGACTTTGCTTTTACCGCGCGAAACTTAAACGGGAGAAATCAGCTGCGCGAAAGTTCGTATTCCTGTGGCGACCATAACGAACGACTTACTCGTTTCTTTATTTTTTTTTCTCTCGACAGAAATAAAGAAGAAAAAGTAAGATACATGAAAAGGAGCGGCGGTTGTCTGGTTTCAGTGTTTTAATTGTTTCTAACCATCAAAGAGGGATATACGTGTCGTTTTGCACAGAATACTTAAGCAGCTACTTCGCGGCTCTATGCACACAGTGAGCTTACTCTTACAAAGGTTCTTGTCGTTCTCTTGCGTTTCTGCGGCGTTCAGTGAATCTTGAGGAAATCTATCAAAGCTCAACCTGAACCTTTGTAAGGGTGGGCTTGCTTATTCGCACTGCAGAGGTCTGTGTGTTATGGTCTATGCGCACTTTGTTTTACGTTGGCCCACTTTCTCCAAAGTGCTACTTTTTTTCATGTTGCTGCAACCCTTCGATTTTTGAACAAACTGGCAAGAGAGAAATTGCAAGATCCATTATCATTTGTTCTTGTTGCGTTTGCGTTCGTTTGATTGATGTTCTTGACGCTGTCCAAGCGATGTCTTCACATATGAGTACTGTCTCCTTTTCTTTATGGTGATTATTTTTACGCACCGCGTTTGAAGATGAGATACATTTCCTTCAGTCGCTCTCGTCTTGTCATTGTGAGTAAAGTGACCGGCCTGTGGAAAAAAAGAAACGGTGTGTGTGCCTGATTTTTTTTTTTTATTGATATAGTCACAGAAAAAAGTTCTTGGCACCTCGGTATGGTTCCAGCTGCTGCTTATCACATTGAGAAGCAGGAATATATCACGTGCGTTCACAAGATATCAACCAGAGGTAGTGCACAAACGAAATGTTTGACTCTATTCAAAGTGCAGCGTATGAAAGAACGACAGAAGGAAGCACGTCATGAAATATTATTTAAAAATTTTAGTGGCATACGTCGCTGGCTTCAAAACACGAAAACAGTGGGCTTCAAGAACTCTGGCTCTGAACTCATTTCCTGCTACAGTAGCAGGCCCTCAAAGTACACATTGCCATCTTCTCAAGAACAACTTCCTCTGTGCCGATGTACACAGCGGATCGTCTTCCTGCTCCGTCAGTGTTACTTTCTGTGATCTCCGAAATGCGTGGACAGACAGACGCCCTAACAAAGCCTAACTTTGCAGGAAAATGGGTAATTGAAGTGATCAATCGGTGATCGAAATAGGTACTCGTGAAAGAGTTTTGACGAGGGGTCTTGTCTTAATCAAGGCTTTAACTTGCGTTGTGAAAGGACCACCCCGTTTTCTGCCCTGACGAAGACAATTTCCCTGGTCAAAACGTTGCTTCCAGCCTTAGGCATCCCTTGCAACAGATACATGTGCAAATACAGGCACAGACGTCCAGCGACGCATTGATATACAGGAAAATGGAGACTTGAAGTGATCAACAATGGTCGAAAAATAAAAGTTAACAACTTCACCTGGGCTTTAAGGTGGGTTGTCACAGGACAACTGCAATTGCCCTGACAAAGACGAGTCTCTTTGTCGAAACATTGGATGCAGCCTAAGGCATCCTTTGTTCGACCGCTATACATGGGATTCCAAAACCACAGCGCAGCGACGGTTCCCCGTAGGAAACAAGAACCAATCTCGAAGGTCACGCCTTTGGTCGTTGCATGCTCCGGAAGCTACTTTAGGAGTCAGAAACTTGTCTTAAACGTCATGTTTTGGACATTGCGTATTGATGCACAGACGCCGCCACTCTCGGAGCCTGCGTGCCGTGTAATACCGCGCACAAATTCCCCGAAATATTGCTTTTCTTCAACAGGTGAGCTTGAATTTCAGAATCAGGTGGCGGACTGGCGATGGCTTTGCGACGGAGAGGGCTGACTGAGAATCCAACCCTATTACAAGCTTTTGACTGCTGTCGCCGCAAAATAATATTTACAAAGAAATCCGAGGACACCCATAGGCACTTCTTTGTATGAGTTGTGAATGCGAAAGAATTAATGTCCGGATGAATGCCGCTGAGCGGTCCTTCGAATAATGAAGCTTTCGCGGGAAAGCGAGCGCGTTGAGACGCTTGGCCAGCGCCTCCTATAGATAGCACAGGGCAGGTGCACTTCGAACCGTGACGTCATGCTACCTTGCCCGACTGCCATAGAGTCTAACGGTAACACTCCCGGTAAGCCGCGGTGATTTTGACGTCAGCGCTTTCGTCACGCTGGGCTTGTCAACGGAAATTTCGGTCCAAGTAGCATGACGTCACAAAGCAGAATTTACAGGCTGGTTTAGCCCAGTGGGTGAGACGCTCGGCTTCTGAGAGTGGTGTCGTAGGTTCGAAACTCATTACCGACAACGTTTTTCCTATCGAATTGGTAGAGCATCGCACGCGAAATGCGAAGGTTGTGGGTTCGGTCCCCACCTGTGGCAAGTAGTTTTTTTCATCCACTTTCATTTACATTAATTTTTCGTTTCTTTATTTCATTGATTAAGCACAAGTAATTTCCCCTTTGTTGTCCTCGGTGTCAGTGTTTGTTGGCTTCTTATGATATGACAAATAAAAAAATCGGGCCCCTCGGTTAATCCCCTTCCTTCTCGTTTATTACATATATTCGGATAGGAGCATCCAGATGTGATAATATGGCTGAGGTAGCAACAAGCCTCTTAGCGTTTGGCTTTCTTCTGCTGGAGATCTACGCCACAATAAACAATGCAGTCGCGATGTTTCGCGCAACTATCCCACACCACGCCTGACGGCGGCAGCCACAAAAGCCAAATGCATACGCTTTTAAAGGGGGGACAAGCTATGACACTCTCTGCGTGACCGTGTAACAATTGCAGAGAAACCGTTTTGCCGATAGCGACTCGCACAGCCCAAGCGCCAGTGGTTGCAGCGTAACGAGCTGTACGCTGGTGCTCGACCGTGCGAAAGGCAAGAACGCTGAACGTCCACCGCTTCTTTGTTGTGGTTTTAAAGAACCGTTGTGACTACAACCTCCTTGGCAGCAACGAGATCAAAGCGGACGATTGTGGAGGAAGTTGAAGCCCGCTCATTCACGTGAAGGACAAACAGAGCAGGACAACACCTACTGGTGTCGCCGCGTAATGAGAGTTCAGAAATGATCGGCGTATTGGCTGCTTGGGTGGCAGATTGTGGATAAGGAACAAAAAAAAACACGGCAGCCATAACGTGAGATGATTAGTACCCTGTAAGCCATAAAAGCGTGCTCGTAGTTATGGTTCTGGAGCACAGTGCGTTCTAGAAGCACAGATAAAAGACCCACATGCAATACGAATTCCCCGGGGTAAAGACGCAGTGCTAGTTAGACCGCTCGGCCATACTACCACGTGCTAGTTAGATTCGTTTGCATATACCGTGACTCACAAAAGCCAGGACCAGAATTAATTGGCACTGGAATTTTTATCCGTCAATATTGTTTTGTGCGATATCGCAGCAGGCGGGGTCAGAAAGTACAATACAAGTACAAAGTACAGAAAGTACAAATGCAAGATAAATCGTTCTGTGTATTCTAATTATTGCGGTACCGCCAATGTTTCCTCAATGGGTGCTGATCTCGACTTACCTATACTATCATCGAACAGTAAATGTTAAGAGGACTGTCTGGGAGAGCGTGGGCTCCTTTCGGCTTCGCGTAACGTGCACGGGAGAAAGGCTTCGCATTGACTATCATTGAGGAAGGTTTCCGCCGTAATTTTTTTTAGAATAGTGTATTACGTACCTCCATTTCCGAGTTCCAGGTGCGTCGACGCTGTGTTAACGCAAACTTTTCGAAGGGCAGTAGTACAACGTCACTGTCGTCCGGGCGGTAGACAAGTCAGGTGCACGCTGGAATGTCAGTTTCGAGCTCTGCTTGGATTGATTGCGTTATATGTGCGGAAGATGCACTCGGTCAGTGAGGGACTTTTGTTTGTCCCTTTGACCTGGATCATGCATTCGTATCGATCTATCTCCGCGCTTAACTCTGTCCTCACGTTTTAAAGCGGAGCTGTCTATATGACTGGGATCCCGGGATTTCTTCGTCTACGTCGACAGAACCGTCGACAGAAAACCATTCCACGAAACGTGCCCATCTCCGTTGGAATTACGCATGTAAGACACACCCCAGTGTTCGTTTCAATAACGAAAAACGCAACTGTCAAAACCACAGAATAGATGATAAGGCGCGTTCGAGCAATGCGAGGTACGTATTCGCCGCATGCGTTTTCCGGTAACAGTTACGGTTCCATAAGCTGCAGTTGCCGGGATTATAGCACACGAAGGAGGGCGTGACGTCACTACACTTTTATATCTAAAAGAAGAACACGCCTAGTAACTGATTTCATTTGTGTTGTGATACCACCATGGGAAGGACACGCACAGCTATAGGGACTCCCAAAGAGCCGCGTTATCACGATGAGCGGTGACGTCAATGTGCACAATGGCGTCGTGCTCTGGCTATAGGCATGACGCAGCGGTTCCTTCCCAAAGCAGGCCTCGCACAATTAGAACGCCACTTATCAATATCGCTTCAGAGAAATAAAGTTGTGGTACAGTGCAATAATTGTCTTGCTGTCAATCATTTCATGTAGTGGATTGCGCAATCGGTCAAGGCGACATCACATTGGTATATCGGATCAGGTGATACCACAGCTTCGATGACCAATCACCTTCACAGCGTAGATTGGAGCCCAATTTTTTTTTAATCTCTTCATGGTGCTATCGTGTGCTTACGTCTTTCTTGCTGACGCCCGAATGATACCTAAAAAGAAGTTTATGACATGTTTCCGGCTCTTGCAATCACTTCCGGCGCACGCAGCTAGCAAAAGCGTGGCCTTCGAGATCGGCTTCTGTCAACCAGAGAGAAGCGTTGTTGGGGCGCGGGATTTGGACAACGCCGATTCAGTGTTTCTCCTGGCGCCGGCTGGCGTTGCGTCGTTCGGCGTCGACGCGTATCGGTCGCAGCAAGCGAAACGCTGGACTACAGATCTTGGCGCCGGGCACCGAAAACTTGACGCCAGTGTGACGAAGACATTTGTTGGCGGTGACCTCCTGACAGACCGACAAGTCGCTGGAACTGGCATCTGTAACGTCACTCAGCCTCCTAATACCGCCCCGTGGAATGTCATTGCTATAAGTGATCGTAATGTACAGGAGACGTTGCGTCCAACTAAGAGCAAATTGTGAAGTCTGCGCGAGAGCGTTGGTTTTTTTTTTTTGGGGGGGGGGAGGGAGGTGTTTTCGCTCTTTCTCAAATTTAAGAACCGCGATTTTAGACGGGACGTGACAAAGGAGTTGACAGGACGAGCGGATAGGACGAGTGGACGAACGAGCGGTGCGGTCCAACTGGCCCAAAGTCTCCCCCTTCTTCTCAATTTCATCCGCGATGCATAGCTGGAGAGTAAATGGTGAACCGTGTAGGTGGTGTAATTGAGGGGGCGCCGCAGTACATTCTAGGCACTGTACGCCGTATTATGGTGGTATTATAGCCGTATGTTGTACCCCGGCTGAACTCCCTTCTCTCCGCTAGTCTTTCCTATGGTGTCTAAATCATGGCAGCCGTGACGCATTTCTGGATCCGGAATCACTTCCGGCGCATTCATCCCGCAAACGCATAGCCTTCGAGGTCACCTTCGTTTACAGAGATGGAACCGTCGCTAGGACGGGGATTAATTCACCGCCTGATATGACAGCCATTGAGCACTGCCATACTTTATAAATGGCGCTCGGGCGGAACAGTAAGGATGACGAGCAGGAAATGAGAAAAGACAATTTCTACAGCAACACAGATAGCAGTGGCCTTGCTTTTTGAGTTCCGAGTCAGCTGCCTGATGACAAAAACATACAGGAGCAAATATTGGCGACACATCGAGATTTGCGTTGATGCAGAAAAAGAAAAAAAAAATACGGAGACAGCTCGGCAGATAGTAATGGAATGCCAAGATAATCACCCAGCCGCGACGGTGGGGAATGTCCGCCCTCCAAGAGCGCTGGAGTTCGCAGATGGTGGGAACGTTAATCGGACAGCGGTTGAGATTAGCAAACGATGTTCACGGCAGGGTTTGGTTACGGGCTAGTTGGTATTCCATTGTAAACATCACTTACAGCGCGTACATAGACAGGGACCAAAAGAACGACGAAGACAAGCACTGACTTCCAGCTGGAACTAGTTGGAAGTCAGCGCTTGTCTTCGTCGTTCTTTTGGTCCCTGTCTATGTACGTACTGTAAGTGATGTTTGCTTTGTTGACAGCATTGGAGTTATGCAACATGCTAAACTACAATATAGCAAATCTGATTGACTCATGCGGGCTTGGTGCCTATTTCTTCCAAAGGCGTTGTCGTTAGAAGTCATCATCATCATCATAATGTCGCCATGTTTTGCAAGACTGTAGGTCCGCCCCTCGTCCTCCTCATCCTCCTGCTGCGGGGGAAATGCGTCAACCAAACCACAGTGCCTGGACCCTCACAGAAGGCGTCTTCCCAAAGGAGGCCCGGTCGGAACCCTGATCGCGTGTTCATGGGCTTTCGTTTCGAAGCGACCCGCTGTGGTGGCTCACCGCGTGGCTGTGACGTTCTGCTGCTAAGCAAGAGGTCGAGGGCTCGATTCAAGGCGCCCCCTTCCCTGCCGCCCCAAACGAGAGAGGAGGGGAGGGGCTGCCGAATTCCCGCCTGAGGCCGCAGTGCAAAAAAAAAAAAAAAAAGAAAAGAAAAATCTCGTGTACCGCGTTTTGAATGCAGCGTTAGATAACCTCGGGTGGTCTAAATTAATCTGGAGCCACTCCCCTCCTTACGGGCGTCCGTCACAACCCAACTGCGCAGCTTTTCGGACGTTAAACACCCTAATTTATGTTCATCTGTCCTGTAGATTGCGCATGCGTGATAGTCGTCGTAAAAGTCGTCGTGGTTGCACCCTAACCCAGACAGCGCGAGCGCGCAGCGTTATGCGAGACATTGCGCTGCGCGCGCCCCCTACCCGAAGCTACGTGTACCCGGCGCCATTCGAAAATTGCGCGTCTTCGCATTATTCCTTGCTTTCTTTTTAACGCTAATGGATGTCTTGTCAGCGATCGGCGTTTTCGCGGGCAATAAAGTGCGGTTAGCGTCGTGCGCGAATAATTTCATTGCGCTGGCTAAAACTGCATAGCCTCCAGGCGGCGGTGTGCGGCCGTCTCCGAGTCAATGTGGGTGGTTCTTGTCTCGCCATTAGTCTCGAAAATGTGATACGTCCCGTAATAGTGGCAGCCCGAATTAGCTCGTGATAAGCGAACTACAGGACGGCAAAAAAAAAAAAAAAAAGAATGTGACGTGGTCGCCTGTATATACTGCCTGCCTGTTGGTTACCAACGTTTAGGTGCTGCCTCATCAACCTGGAGCTATATATAGATTAACGATTACTGTACGGTTTGTATAGTTGGACTCGGACAGTTATAGCCGCAACTAAGCTCTGCCCCTTCAATGCTGTGCAGCTTTGTGAAGCATGCAGCTGGATTTAAAAGTGGAACTCGAAGACCTGCTATCGCGTATGAGAATGCTGACTGGCTTAACCTGGCGTCGCTGCATTTTCGCTGCTAAAAGGGGTCGCGTAGTGTAGATGATCGAGAAAGACAGTCCTAAAGGCGACTTTAAAGAGAAAAGTATGTTGAGATGTATTAGTAAGTTTCTCTTATATAATGCTAAAGAAGGGGAAGGGGCAAGTGGATCCTCACGTGCCACTGAGTTGTGGCTCAGCCACCACGGAGTTGCGACCACGCGAGCTTTCTGGAGCGCACGACAAGGAAAATGTTTGTTCGTTCGCTCGATCACTCGCTCGTGGGTTCGTTCGTTCTTCTGTCCGTCCGTCCGTCCGTCCGTCCGTCCGTTTCCTTCGTTCGTTCGTTCGTTCGTTCTATTCGCTTACACTGACAAATGTTGATGGTTCCTGCGTAATATTTTATTTATTGTTAAATGTAGGCTGCACTGTATTCTAAAGGAGCTAGACAATGGACTTAGAAAGCTGCGAGTTCTGCTGCACCAGAACGGCACAAAATAATAAAAAATATGCAAATAAATTCAAGTTCGTGACGTCACACTTACGAATGCCGGAACTAAGGTTACGGCGCGAAGTTAAAAAACGACCAACTGAAGTTTGCCCTTCATTTTCGTCTGTAGTAATCAACCTCCTACCTCGAATTTGACGAAAATAGAGTTTTCAGAGATTAGTTGATCAGTCTAAACTAATTTAGTGTGCCTCTTTAGTGGCGCATCTGAGCTTGGTTGATAACTCACAGCTCCGCAATTACAAAGAAGGGGGGGGGGGGGGCAGTGTTACTCTTTCCGTAAGCGGTGCCTTAGCAGGTCAGAAAAGGTGCAAAATACGGAAGACGGGGGGCAACGCCTCCTTGAAGGTTCCGCACTGTATATCCACGTGACATACACCACCAGTTATTGGTTTCAAATAAAGATTTCCTCCATCGATCCCTCATAGCTAGATTATGACATCGGCTGCTAGTGGCACTCTACTTCTGGACAATGATTACGTTACATTTTAATGGAATGAGACGTAAGTTAGTGCTTCATGAAAGCGTATTCGGCTCGAAAACGGCCCCGAACGCACGAAATAAAAAAGACGCAGTTTCGTCCTAGAGGCGAAGCATCGATTGCGATAGCAAATTAGTAGACAGCCATACGAAGTAAGGACGCAAATAACATTGACCTTAAGGACAGTAGTTTTATTTGTGGTATAAACTTGTAAACACTCGCTTAGTAACAAAAATAACAAGCATTGTGTCAGCGCGCACAGGCAAACATAAACACATCCCACTCGATGACCGCGTACACTCGCTGTCAAAACGCTGGCGCGAGGAAGCGCGGCAGAAGCAGCGAGCGAAGTGACCTTCGTGCTGTCTATCGCTTTAACGCAAACTGAGCGGCGAGAACACAGCACACGCAAAGCTAGGAGCCGTAGGCCCACCTAGAGTGTGCTCCCAAAGCAGATAGCTTTCAAGATAAAGCCCGCGCTCGGCCAGATGCTGCCGAAGTACAACGCTATACGCGCGACCGAAGACGGCGCTCTTCCTCCCCGCTTTCCTTTCTCGCGCGCGTGAGACTGAGCCGCGATCCTCGGCTCACCCTCGCACGGTTTCTCTCGCACATGCAGCATGCGGCGACGGTGTTTATCGCCCGTGGAATTTATGCAGAACATCACGGCGACGGCGACGGCAGAAATGAGCCTGGAGTGACCATATAATTTCTATTGCAATAAAATACTTAGAATCTCTTGGTGTCACACTGGCGGAACATGCCGCCTTGTCACGGGCACGGAATTCAAAAATTCAAACGTTGGCCTTCCTCCTCTCCGCAGTTAACCGGCCAGATATATTATAACAGAGCATCGAAAGAAGTCTTCATCAGTCTAAACTGATGTAGTGTCGTGCTTAGTGTCCCAGTCATGTTACGTGTAAGTTCATGGGGCCCTTTGCGCATTATAAATCACATCGCCTTCAATCCTTTCCAGCATTAACTCGGAAGGGATTACGTGACATCCCGGATGCAGAGTTGGTTGAATGTAGAACTATGTGGAAGCGGTTAAGTTTATTCTTGCCTCCAGCTTTTGTGAAGGTTAATACTAATTTGATAGAGAACGTTGTGTCGTCACAAACAATTAACTGAAAGCACCCGTGAAGTGGGTTTCATATACAGCAAGTTGACGAGAAAATCCAGAATGCAGCATCAGAGTGCCTACCTGCCACATGATGTTACAGCGTTTGGGCAAAGAAATTCGCTTTTTGCAAGAATCTGGAACGTCGTTCTCGACGTACATGGGTATGCTAGCTTACGCATCTAACCGTGGTAGATAAAAAAAAAGTTTTTCTTTTTTCTTTTCATATTGATAGCATATGCCACTCAGTGATAGATTGTCCAAATTCAGGCCTCATAGGGTGGCACCCTCTGGACTTAAAATGCGGGTCTTGAAGGCTATGCTTTTGCTGGCTGAAGGGGTCTGACGTGAATGCGGGAGCCGGGAACATCTCGTAGACGTTGGGTTTTGGGTACTGCCTTTGTCTATATTCACGCCCCAGCAACTGCACTCTCTACATAACAAAAATAGATCTCGAACGCTATCCTTTTCCTGGTTGCATCCGCCGGAAGCGATTCGGGAACCGGAAATGCGTCATGCACGCCATATTTTAGGCATCACGTATACAAAAATCGCCCTAAAAAGCGATTATGCCCTGTGGTTTGAGGAGGATATCAACATCGCGATTGATCTCGATCTTTAGCAGGCCAGCGCCTAAGCTCGCTTTGGCAAGCTGTACATTTTCTTTAGAAATACAGACTGCTGATAGGGTTGGTATTCCATACTACCGAAGAATGGCGCGATACACGAGGTGCAAGAAGGAATCATGATGCGAGCGCATAACTGACAACTGGGTTTTAACGACAGAAACACGAATATATTACAAAGCACACATACACTTGTAAAACAACTTGATAAGCTCCCAAGTAAATTTCTAAGTTGTGAAGCCATCACAGACGGCTACGCAAAACACGTACGTCAGCGGACTTGATGAATAAAAAAAGTTTCGGAGATGTCTCGCACAGTCCTATCTCTCATATTTTTAGACGTTATTTAGGCAGGCAATGAACACGCGGGTTTATCTAGCAGCCAATCATGCCCTGTTCCCAAAAAGAAAAGAAAAACGAAACCAAAAGAACTGGCAGCCGGCGAGTGGAAGCCTGTTCACATCGTTAGGTCTATAACGTAGCCTTGTTTGGCGCGCACGTTAGGGCGTTTACGCTCTGGAATGCGCACTAACTGCGCGAAATGGCTTTTCGGATATGCATACGCTCCAGAAACGTGAGCCAGGCCCCGGATGGCCGTGCTTCGTGGCGAGCCAGTGCCGGGTCGTGGTGGCGGTGGTCCCCAGAATTAGCGCCTCGCACCGGCGTTGTTACTCAAGTCCGGGGCGACGGTCAAGTGTCGAATTAACGCGCGTTGAGTAACCGCGATGTGGCCACGAGGACGGGAACCACCCAGGAAGCCGAACCGGAGGACCAAGGTGAGAGAGAGAAAGAAAGCCAAATGAAGTGCGTCGTCTGCTGTGTCAGTTAATCATGTCCGTTTCGGCTTTCCAGCTTTCTTTCTTTTCTTTCGCCTTAGTTTCTTTTCTTTACTTCACTTTTTCTTCCGTTTCTCACTCTGTCGCCCGCGGACACCTCTTTGTGACCCGCCGAAGTTCCACGTTATGATTTATAGCCCCTTCCGCGCGGAGCCACGGTTTATACGCGAACTCCTGACGTGGCATGCAGCGCAGTGGCCGGGCCGCGGCATTAATAGCGCGACCACTCGGAGGTGCTAGCGTTTTCGCAATTAGTTGCCATTATATCCGCGAGCACCTCCTCCTCCTCCCCCTCTTCCCGCCCTCCGAAAGGACAGCGCGCGTAGACCCGAGATCGATGACCTCTCCGTGTCGGAAGCACTCGTCCCCCCCCCCCCCCCTTCCCTCCCCCTGGCACCTGCCTAATCCCGCCAACGTTTCGAACGGCGACTCGCGGCTGCAACAAGCCGCGGCGAACTTTAATGACACCCCCCGTGTCCACCGCGACCCACCGCAAGATGTGACCCAATAACTCGACATTAGGGGGCCCGCTCATTAATTAAACCGGCCGTCGGCTGCTATTAAGAAAAGATAGACACGTTATGCTCGCGCTACGCCTGATGTCTGCTGCTGTCTTTCCCGTTTTCTCGCGCCGCGGTCTCATTGTCGACCGCGAACCCGCCGCGCGTGAACGCGGAGCTGTGTCTCGCGGGCACAAAGAATCCGAGCCATTGTTGTTGTTGGGTTCTTGACGCGGCACCACAATGACGAGAAACAAGAAATTTCGTCACTGTCCCGGTAAGAACGGCATAACCAAAGATATTCCAGGGTATTATGTACCAAAGCCGCGATATGATTATGAGGCACATTCGCAGCGGGGATTACAGACTTCTTCTTCTTTTTTTCTTTTTTTTTTTTTTTGACCGCGTGCCGTCTTTTAACACGCACCTAAATATAAATACGCGAGCGTATTTGCGTTTCGCCCCACTGGACTGCGGCAGCCGCGGCCGGGGTCAATCCCGCGACGTCGAGCTGCTATAACCAATGATTACGCCAATGACAAAAAAAACAACAACAATTACTTCAATAACAAAAATAACCAAAAATGACGTCAATTACAACGTCAACAGCAAGAACGACAACAAACAACGATGATGACGATAACGGCAACAGTAACCAACGATTACGTCAATGACAATGGTAACAACCAACGATGACCATAGCAACAAGTACCGTAACGACGGCAATGACTATTACAACAGTGACAACTGAAGCAACCACAACAATGACAACAGCAGCAACAACGACAGCCAATGATGACGACTGCAATAACAACAACAAAAAAGGTGGCAGTTTCGCCCAAAGAGCGAACCACTCACAGCAATTGCAAAGTTTAGCGTTACGCTTTAACCCCTTGGACGGTGTTGTAACCACACGTGGGTGCGACAAAAGGGAACGCTAGTCGAGACCTCAAAAAGGCGCTGAAGCTCATGTTGCGAGCGCCTAAAAACGGCTGAAAACCACGCTAAATGTAGAGAACAATCAGAATCACGTTCAAGACTTCTTCTATTGTGTTCACGTAAAACACAGCGTAAAAAAAGTTACACTGGGCAGAAAAGTCTTTTTTTTTTCATCCATAATGGAACGAAAGATATAGACCTTCAATATTAATTAGCACTTATTTGTGTGTGTGTGAGTCTGTGATGTGCGTGTACGTTTTACGAAACAAAACTAAACAAAACAAGAGAGGCTTCCGTTAAATGCATTCACTGGCCGGAAATCAGGTTGGACTACCGAGTATTGTGACTAAAATTACATAACATGTCCTCCGTTTCATGGAGGTGTGGTCGCGCGTCCTCTGTGTGTTTCCTCGCAGGCGTGGCTGGGTCTATGGGGTCGCTGCCATAGCTGACCCCGTTGACCTCCATCGTGCAGATCGTTCGAACAATGGGTTCTGGCAGCGTGAAACTGAAGCAGCACTTTTATCATTTCCTCGGAGACCAACCAGCCCGCACAGTGAGTATGTCATTTGCCGTCCAATGGGACGTTCTGTCGTTTAACTTGCACTTAATGATATTTAGCCGGCTGAAAAAAACTATCAACATCCGCGCAGTTGGACCCCGACAGCTCTCGTACTGATAAAGTGAAAATAGACAGCGGAATTTCTGGACAAATTTTATCGGAGCCATTTGACGAGACAAAAAAACCCCTATAAGGCGCGTCTGAGAGAAGGGCGAAGAGTGAGATTGTTACTGACTGCCGAAGCATCCTAGAGCTTTAGTTCATAAGAGGCATGGAGACGTGGACGAAGAAAAGCGGAGCGCAGTGTTTGCGAATGATGAATCATAATTCAATCTTAGTTCCAAAGGGGCATGGATAAGCTACATGTTTGCAAAACATGAAGCACGAATTGTAAAAAAATCTTAAGTTTTTGTACCGCCAAAAAAAAAAAAAGACGCCAACATTACGAAAACCACTAAAGAAACAAAAAAAAAACCTCCTCCCACAAGGCAGCGCTAAATACTGTCAAATTATGCGGAAAAACCGCTACATTGGCAACGCTGATCCCAAGGAGTTCTTGATGAGTATCGCACGTTTGGTTCTGTTCGGGCGCTGCAAAGCAGCATGAGGTACTGTTCGTGCTGTTTTAACGTGGTAACGCGCTTGCACACCCTTGGGCACGTTGACTATAGACAGTGATCCTAGACTATACCACATTTAAGTGTTGCACAGCTGAAGAAAATAATATGTCGACGCTCACACAGATAGGGCTAAAAGTCATCAACCATCATAACGTTCCCTGTTACCCCACAGTGGTTTATTTCTGACCAAAACCTGCCAGCCGTACTGCACGCAGAAGTCAGTGTGATATGCCAATGTGCAAATCGCCCAAACAAATTCATCTGCACAATCCGACTAAGTGAAACCCGCGTCTAAATGCGCCTTTTACCAATATTCTGCGTGCTGATTTTTTTTTTTTTTCGTGTGCTGGGCATGGTCACCGAACATTTACGGAATCAGAGAGAGAGAAAGAGAGAGAGATTCTTGTTTGAGAATGAAAAACATGGGGTAAAGTGCAGCGCAGTAACTGTGCCAAGACTAGCGAATGCCCAATTTTGTTTTCTCGCGGCGTTTTGTAAGTTGGCTTCCTCACACATTTGAGGTGCTAAGCAGTGCAGCATGTCGCAACTGCTGCAGGAAGGCCAATTTGGTTGAGCTCAGGAGCGGGAAGCTGGGAAGCAGCAGCTTAACGATATAAATAAATGAATGAATAAATAAATAAATAAATAAATAAATAAATAAATAAATAAATAAATAAATGTGAATTAATGAATGGGTCACTTTAAGGCCAGCACTTCGTCCAGCGTTTCTGCTCGTGGGTATTTTTTTGACGCGGAACGTCTTTCATTTCAAAGACGTCAAAATGTTCTACTGTTATCGCTTACATCTTTGCAACCGTACCACCCGCGCGCCTTACTTTGGAATCGTTGTGCAAAGGAAAGAAGCCATTACTCGATCACGCGATTTTCGCGCGCACAGATGGCGCAGTTGTCGCCTCACTCGTGACTCAACTGGAGCTAAGTTTGGCCTCTCGCTCGGTGTTCAGGAAGGCATAGCTCGGCAGTACGTTTGTCCATCCGAGCAGAAATGGTCGCGTTTGAGAGAGCTCACTCGGCGATAGCTGGTACAATCTGTACTTTCTATATGTTATCGTCCTGGTGGAATTGTGCCGTGGTTGTGCACGACTCGGTGTCCGTATCGTTTCTTGTTGAAATAAACATTTTTCTAAACACACAATCCGTCAAAGTCAAACCTGTGCTGATCATAAGTTATAAGGCTTACAAATACACGATTTATTGCACAAATTTTATGGTTGCTCGGCTATGTCGCCCTTGCGTTCGGCACGTAGGGTCCGGAAATGGCGCGAAGAGCTAGACTCGGGAAGCAAGATAGAGGAATGTGAACCCTCGACCAACCCCACTGACCCCGACGGAACGTGTCCGTCTTTATAGGAAGCGCAAGCGCAGGAGACCTTGGCGGCGGAAGGTTTGAGAGGGGTGGCGCTGGCCAACCCTCCCAAGGTTAGTTCTAACAGTAAAACACAAATACCCAAGAAAGTGTACGGGAATACGACCCCGCAGTCGCTCAATTGGTTAGAGCATCGCACGCGTAATGCGAAGACGTGAGATCGTTTCCCACCTGCGGCAAGTTGTTTTTTCATCCGCTTTCATTGCCATTAATTTATCATTTCTTTAATTAATTTAGTCAGTACATGTAATTTCCGCTACGTAGTCCTTGGCATCTTTGTTTCTTGGTTCCTCATGATATGAGTAATAAAAATCGGGTCGCTTGGTTAACGCGTTTTCTTCTCGTTCAATCTCTCCAATAGGCCACCCGAATGTAAAAATTTGAAGAGTGTCTTCACTGTCTTGTAGTGTGACGACTGTACAGGTCGGCGTTCCAGAACTGTCTGCTCCGAAAACGGCCGGTGGTCAAGACGCGCCAGCACGGTCGCGAGTGACTGCCTGTGTGCGCTGTATTGGGGACAATGACAGAGGACGTGTTCGATAGTTTCCTCGTCGCCGCAGTGGCCTCACATACATCACCAGCCGCCCATGCGATGCGAGAAGCAAACGACTTCGTAAATGCGACGCCAAGCCATAATCGGTAAAGTACGGTTGTCTCGGTTCGGGATAGTCCAGGGGGAGGGCGAAGTTGCAGACAGGGTGTGTCCGGTCGATGTAGACATGTGTGCCGGAAACTAGATGTGTTCCACAACGATTGCGAGGCACCATATCTGAACACTGCTCCAAAGGGTGCACGGCACACACGTGGTGAGGCTAGACCTCGACATGTGCTCGGAACACTCGTTCCCGTTCGCATAATTGAATAGATGCCTTTCGCACATGCCAATTTGTCAAGCTAATGGTGGTGTAGTCAGTTTTAGTTCGATACTATAATGCAGGTTAAAACTGGACTATCGCTGGTTTTGTAATACGGACAGATCCCGAAAGCACTGTTTAAGAAGCTCGGGTGGGGCCGTGCACTCCAGTGCACAATATGCACCCTCGCAATGGTTTGACTGCGATGACATTTTAATGATCGAAACTGGGCCTTCGGCGATGTAGGAAGGTATGTCTCCGGCGAAGAAATTGGCGGGCTTCGAGCGAAAGACCGGTTAACGAGGAGCAGCGGAGAGGTGTGACGTAGAAAGACACGTAACAGGAGGAGCGGCGGCGCGAGCGTACGGCGGGCATGCTGTGCTGTGCAATCCTAGATATCCACCACACTGCACTGTATAAAGGTGACTGTTATAAAGTGATAGTTGCGGTTAGCGCACGTATACGTTTCAACACGTGTTCTTGATATTGTATCGATCCGTGTTCCCTGTGCAGTGATTCCTATCGGGATACAGCGCATGCCGGGAGGCACCACGGCAGTTTGTGTGTGAAACTACGGCGTCCGAGATCACACGCGATCTCGGAGGCTATGATGCAACTATGCCGACACGATCCGGCAGTGGGCTTTTTCGATTATGCAGTCCCGGACTGCCCGCGAACTGTCCGCCGCTTCCGATATGACTGACCCTGGCAGAAGGACACGTCACGGTCACGTGATCCAGCTGTCGGCTGTCCGAGGTTTCACTGGAAAGCACCGTGACCGGTAGTCATTCTCCGGGCTGCCTTCGTCTGCTCGTATAGCTACTCGTAGATACCACCACTTCTCAGCGGATTCATTATTGTGGCCTCCGACGCGGTGCTGCTTCGGTGGCCACGTGACTGACACAACCATAACGTTTGCGTAGTGCTATCGCAGTCTGAACGCATAGAACGCGCTCGCAAATCTAGCGCAGTTATATTACGTCGTGCTCTCGCTGTTCATACCGCTTAACCACTGTAATTAAGCTAGCTCTGTAGAAGGATCGACATTTGGGCGAGTTGGTACTGGTTGAACATCTTGAAGGGGCAGCGCAACATGACGAAGGCAGAAGGCAGGAAAAGACAGGACAGCGCTCATTGCACGCAAAACTTAAGCGGAATTCCCACAAGTACGTAAGCAAGATCGCGATCTTGCCACGTCGCTGTTCACGCAGAAAGCGCCCGCCGATATCCCCAAAGCTCGTGAGACCGTCTATACGAAACGCACAGCGGGTATCTAGGAGAGAGCGTGTGTAGACCATCTACTAATCCTTGCACGTCAAAACGCAAACGCTCGAACTTGGCAGAAGAAGGGATGATCGGCGAAGCCACGATTGTGTACCAACTCAGCTACCAGGGTGAAATAGCCACATGCGATACGACATGCTTCCTCGCACACGAGCTTCACTCAGATGAAAAGCGAAATCCGCCTGTTTACTACGCATATAACAAAGAGCATGACAGATTTAGTGGAACGCCTCAAGAAAAGTAAGCTTGTGGCGCCTGATCGCTGCGCTTGTTTCTTAAAGAAACACGAAGACTAAAGCTGCAGCGTTTTCACGGCTCGTGAAAAGCTCGCATGATGGCACACAGCACCGACGTAACAGACGCGACAGCTGAGAGCACAATATTTGCCGTCTGGAACGCGCGAAGTACGCAGAAGCACACAACATCTTGCACAACATGGCGGCAAACGCCGCGCGCACCTCTTTCAGACAACAGCCGTCCGCTATAGCTGCTTGCGCTGGTCCGAGCAAACATCTGATGACAGATTCGACAGTCCACGGGCAGCTCACGGCTTCCGGTCCGCGAAAAATGAACGCAATTCTGGCAACTGTCGAACATGGTGGGCGGAACTTCCAAATCTGTCCGAACAAAATCGAATGTGGCACATCAGTCAAGCAGTCCTGGACTGTCAGTGACTGATAATGGAAGAGGCTCAGTGAAGCCATGAAAATGTCACATTTTGAACGATAAAAGCTAGACGCCCGTCTGCATTAACGTTTGCTTTAGCCTGATGCGTCTAGCCCAGCTCTGTCCGTGATTGCGCGATTGCGAGGAGCTCCTTCTTTATAAATCACACCAGTACTCAGGCAGGTCAGGCAAGCTGGACACGTGTTCCACACGACGAGCAGTGAACTTAGTGAAACAAAATCGCAGAACGTGCAACTGAAAACAGTTTCCTCCGCCCGCAAGGCTCTATGGTATACGGAACTTGTTACATGCGCCATATGGTAGGGTGTGGTAAAACTTTAATGAAGTCCTGCAGATCGTGAGTCTTCACGAAGACAAGCGCCATATGCATAGACAACAATGCTTTTATCCCGACAGTGCTCCATGGAAAAGCGGTCGGGAAGACGGTGGTTGCTCAGTGATCATTGAGCAACCATCGTCAGGTGTTCTCAATTTCTTCGGTACATTGGAATAACGACAAGGAGATCGGCGTCTGTGCCAGGGGAGGGAGGGAGGGAGGGCTTCCTTCGGTCACCGTCTCACCGAATTCCCGCGATAATCGCCCCGCGCCAATGCGTGAATGTCTGAGCGTGCGACGACGGCCGCAGCGGCGGGCGACCTCGCGGCCCCGTGTAGCGGTGTGCCCACCCAAGCTACGGCGCGCGCGCCAGCCACACAGCGACACTCAACTCCAACCAAGGTGTGGCACTACTCCGCTTCGTCTGGCTTCTCGTTGGTCTCGGCACCGCTCGGTAGCAGCGGAGCCGATGAGCGCGATTCGGTTGTAATTTTCGCGAACTGCCGCCGCGCGGTCGCCGATTCCCGCGGTACACGCGGGCCGGCGTCCCCCTTCGCCGGCACCCTTTCCTGTTTGTTTTCTCATCGTCATCGAGTCGTCGTCGTCGTTGTAACGCGCTCCCTTGCAAAACGACTGCAGAAAAGCAGCAGCAGCAGCCGTTTCCGCGAAAAGAACATAAGAACATCCAGCAGCTGCTGGCTGCTGGCGCCCGGGCGATATCGCAAACTACGGGCGGGCACTTTGCCGGACCTCGGCGCGCTCGGTGTCGGTCGCGCGAGCTCAGTATAGATTCTCTCGGCTTCCTCGGAATCGGCCCGTAATTGCCGGTTTGCACACTGGCCTGTGGTGCGGAATGCAACAAGCCCGACTCGCGCTCGCGCGCACACACACACACACACATGTATACACGCATTGCTCGCTCTGCCTTTCCAGTGCAGTGCGATCGGCCAGCCCCAATGACTTGATGGATGGCGAGCAAGCCTTTGGGACTGCGATCGCCGACGCCGGAGCCAATGCGAGCGCGAGAGATTTCTGGGCTACCGCATGCATGGCCATGCCGGTGGTGCCTTTTGCCTCGCACGCGCGCACTGCGGGTGACCCATGTTTGGCTGGCCGCGCAGTCGTGGTGCACAATTTGTTGGCTGCCACCTACGAAGATGTGTGTGTGTCCGGCATAGCGCCGCCGACCTCCCCCCGATTCGTGTGTCCGGCGTCTTCGCGGTGGGGTCTTCTAGAACCGACCGGCGGTAGGCGCCCCCGGCGAGACTCCTTGGGCGCCGGTATACAGGAAGCGGTCCTCGCGGCTCTTGCAGGGGTACGGCGTTGGCGCCGGTCTCCCCGCAGGACCGAGGAGGAACGTTGTATAACAACGCGGAAACCCTGACCGTGCTCGTGGGCTTTGTATGCGCGTGCTCGCGGGCTTTGTAGAGCAGAATTCGTTGCGGTTGTATAACGGGTGGCGGACATCTTTTGCCGACTAAGGGAAGCTGGGTGATATAACGAATGGTCGTGATGCAGTGGTCAAATATTTTATTTTTCGAAGCTTGCCGGGCTTTAGTCGTCAGATACCTCGCCAGCATTATAAGGATCAGTAAGTGTTCCCTCTTTTGTTCATATATATATATATATACCGCAGATGATTATCAGAGTTTGCGAAGCTTGCACTGTTTTGTACCACTGTGCTTGTCTGTGTGTTATCTCCTTGCCTAATTGAATCGTCGTGCTCTTTCGTGTGGCCGTTGCCTGGCTGCGCCTGGCAGTTGAGCGCATGCGTGAGAGGGAGCCGCGCGCAACTGTGCCTGAACTTCATCGCAAGCGTGCGAATTGCCAGCTTTTGTCACGTGTACTATAGTGTTACAAACACAAAAAAAACGCAACACCGGGCGCGTCCTTTCTGTCGCCGACCTGGACCGATCCCGTAGGCCGGTGTAATACAGCACGTAGCATCACCAAGGGCTAGCTGCCAACTAGAAGGACGAAGGAAACTGGCGAAGCCTCACTTTCGTAAGTGAATTTCAGCTATGCATGCGACGCACGCCAGCAGCACCTGTAGAGTCTCGTGGCTCTGCACAGGTGCAGATTCTGAAAGCGCTATAGCTTGCACTATAGGGAAAAAACTGGCAAGGTTGTTATTCTTTCGCACCAAGCTTGCGTCTGTGGCTTGATGGGCTAGGTATTACCCTGGAACGAATCCCACCATCAGACATGTAATATTTAAGGCAAAGCTTTCTTTGCGAACACTCCCGCAGTTTTTTTCCCTGGCCATGGCTGCTACTGCTGTCGATCTTTCGAATGGCTATAACAGTTAAAATTTTGAATTGCGTGTCAGGTGGTGGGATCGAAAACTCGTTCTCTCAGCACACCAGTCCGACGCTTCAACCGTTAGGCCTCATTCCAACGAGTCAAGTTGCAGTTCCTGCGCTGGCGATCGCGTCTGCATGGCGTCGAGGTCAACAGACGACGATTGGGGTCGACGCAAACAGACGGCGGCCGGGGTTTTAGAGCGTGCGCATTTGCTGCAACGATCCATTCGTTGGTTCAACCAATTTTGGTTCTAATTTCCGCAAAGATAACGTGGAACTAAAGAGGAAGCTACAGCTGGCCTACAGCACCGGTTGTGCCCTGTCGTACATTCGCACGCATATTACGTCATCTGTTCGCTCATAGAAGCGACGAACGTATACGCACGTGTCAGAGGATCAGTGAACCACTTGTTTATTGCGATCTCTCTACAGCAGGCAAGAGAAGGCTTTTATTTTTTTAATACAGCGAAAAAAAAATCGGGATAGTTGGTTTACGGCGAACATACGTGCCTGCGTGCGTGAAACGTTGCCTGCGTGTGCAGTTTCATGGCGCTGCATCCGCCATATTAGGGATTTTATGGCACGAAGAAAATGCCGTGGGCACCGATGTGCTTGCGTCTGTGTTACATCACGATACGAGGAGGCTACGCTGCGTGCGGCTACGCTTTCACTACGTTTTCACATATGTTACAGCATAAAAAAATAAAGAAAACGTTCGGAGAACGCCTATCGTTCCGCGTGCGATTCTGGGCTTGACGTCACATCTGCCCAACCTTGTAGTTCTGCGGCTCACCGCTCCGGGGGGGGGGGGGGGGGGGAGGCAGCCAAATTCTACCCCATGCCCATCCCACTACCCCCGGACCTCTGAACGCTGAGAACTAAAAAAAACTGTGTCGTCGTTACCCTTACGACGTCGCCGAAACTATACTTTTGTTGACGTGTAGCTGCTATTCGTTTTCCTTAAACAAATTGAGCTCGAGGTAAATTTTGGTGCAGCTGTCAGCTAACAACTGGACCACTCATGTCCATCGACTCGAAGGGCTCACAGGCATATAGTTTTCTGCTAAAATTAGTAGAGGGGTCTCTGACGTTGCTATAGCTCGGATGCCATGGCAACGATGCGCACTGGAAGGACTTGTTTAATCTTCGCACTCTTGGCTTCGTTTATCATTACGCTTTATCTTATTTATTAACTTAACTTTCAGAGCAATCATATCTTTTTTCTTACCGCATGAAGGAAATAAGACTCTGCGCACAGTTGATGTGACTCTGTTGATGCAGAACGACTCTGTTGATGCCGTCAGGACGCAGAGTCCTGACGACATCAACAATAAACTTCTGAAAATGACGGATCACGTTTCATCTATTTTACTGTCGCTCGTATTTCAGTGAGTCCTTAGACAGTGGGAGCATTAGCCGGGACTGGAAAATGGCGCATGCGCATTCCTACTATTCAAATCCGGCAATAGCACAAGCCCTAACAATTACGAATCCGCATCACTGACCCGTATTTGCAGCAAACGGTTCAGAGAACGCGTTCTTTTCACACATTACGACTCATTCAAGTACGAATAATTTACTTTTGGAATCAGACCCGCCTCGCTTGCTTAGTGGCGATGGTACTGGGCTGCTAAGCACGAAGTCGCGGGATCGAATCCCGGCAATGGCGGCCACATTTCGATGGGGGCGATATGCAAGAACGCGCGTGTACATTGATTTAGGCGCGCTTTAAAGAACCCCAGGTGGTCCAAAGTATTTCGGAGTCCCTCACTACGGCGTGCCTTATAATCAGATCGTGGTTTTTGTACGCAAAACTCCATAATTCAGCTTTAGGAATCAGCTAGCGTAGGACAAGGGTAACTGTAGATTGGTGGTAGATGCCTTCGTCCTGCAGTGGACATAAAAATAGGCTGGTGATGACGGTGATAATGATGAAGAACTTGCAATTAGACAGCCAGGCATGGTTTCAGGCACAAAAGAAAAATTCTGTCAAGAACAATTGTTCGAACTATATATTTATTGACCTTCATGACTGCATAGATGAGCAAAAATACACAGACGCAATATTCAATAATTTTAGAGAAGCTCTTGACCGCGTTGCACATAACCGACTAGCCAAGAAAGTCGATAGCCTAGGATTAGATTCGGACACAACCCGCTGTTTTGCCGAATTCTTGACTAATTGATATTGACACGTGGACTTGTTTATCTTTTTCCGGTGAGCGCTTTTCACCGTCTTACAAATGTTATCGCTGAGCGTATAGGACGCGCCTGCATGTATCGTAAGTTTCTGGAATGTTATCGATAGTTCTATCCACTGCCTGTTGTCACCGAACCTCGTGTAATCTGATTAAATGTATGCGGGACGCGAATGGTGTAGAACTTTTTGGAGGACACGCGGGCACTAGCGCTTACTCTGAAACGTTCGATGGCTCGTGCATAAAAACCGACGCACTTGACCGGCAGATCAGATTTTCGGCGATCGCCGACCGTGTTCGCCGCTATCGCTGTGCTTTGAGTGTAGCTTGTTTCTGTGGTCACAAGGTCGCCCAATAAAAGGTTAGTTTCGTCATTCACAGATTCGCCGCTGTATTATTCACCGTCACTACTACCTGACAATATCAGCGAGTTGTCATTAAGGAACGTACATCTGAAAGCATGCATGTCATCTGAGGAGTACCACAGGGGTCAGCTAAAGGACCATTGTGTTTTTCTTCAAATTTTCCTGACTGATCTGGCGAATAACATATGTTCTAAAACAAGCCTTTTTGCGGACGACTGCGTCATTTACAGGTAGGTATACATTAACTCCCGAGGACGTCACTAGCTTACAAGCGGACCTAGTGCGACTCAGCCATAGGTGTAAGGTCTGGCACATGGAGCTTAACGTAGAAAAAAAACAAAGCTTGTGGCATTTTGTACACTTACCAATACTCCTCTAAACGCTTACACAATAAACAACAGTTATAGAGAGGGTGAAAAGTTTCAAATACATGGGCGTCATCTCACCGACGTTTCTTTAACTTAATCTTGATTGGTATTGCTAAGGAATTACAAGAAGTGGAAAACATCACTTATACAACCTATGTAGACGACTTCACGACCTGGTCCGTTTGTGGCAGCGACGGACAGCTCGAGACATCACTGCAGGAAGCTATTAACACAGTGGAGGAACATCTGGCTGACACCTGGTTCAGATGCTCGCCAAAGAAATCAGAATTATTACTCTATCGACCCGCGCTCCAGGGGAGACCACCCAAAGGCTACGCCAGAGAGAGAGAGAGAGAGAGAGAGAGAGAGAGAGAGTATGAAGAAATTAGCCTCAGCACGAGTAACGGAAGCACTATCCCCATTGTCGATCACATTCAAGTCCTCGGAATGCTGATTTAAAAAAAAACGGGGTTAACGGACAGCCCGTTAAAAGACTTATGCATGAGACTACAAACGCTGTCAGACTCCTTAAACGAGCCACTCACAAGAGGAGTGGCATGAGGGAAGACAGCCTTATTATGCTGATCCACACCTTCATCATTTGCGATATTGCATACGTAGCAGGTACGTGCAAGTGGTACAGATGCGAAAGGGTTAAGATCAATATAATCTTCCGTAGGATATACAAGATTGCGCTCGGACTGCCCACAACCACCAGCACCGAGAAGCTATACGACAGCTTGGATTACGCAATACCGTAGATGAAGGGGCAGAAGCCCAGATGATCTCGGACCTCGAAAGACTCTCCACCAATAGCACAGGAAGACACATTTTACAAACGCTAAACATCACGTACTACTGTCAACACGGTGATAAAGTCGATGTGCAAGACAGATACGAGACAAGCTCCAAGTAGCCCCGGTACCAAGGAACATGTATCGATCTTACAGCCAGGGACGCAGAAAGGTCAGGGGCCATATGACTGCTACGGAAATGTCACAACCGCAAAGACGCGAGATTCTCAGACGCAGCTCGCTGGCTACGCGGATGGCCGACGATTCGCAGCGACAGTCGTCAACACCGACGGCAAAGCTAGCCACACCGCCAGTGTCAAGACCATACAACCCAAAACGACTGGGGCAGTGGCCATTGCCCCTGCTATTGCTGACATAGAAACCCAAGTTATCCTGTGCGACTCGCGAATAACAGCAGTCCGAAATTACGCCAAGGGAAGACTTTCGCCGGAAGTTGCACGGCTGCTGCGCCATAAAAATCTCAAATCATCATCATCGCCGGAAGCTTTCAGGATTCTCCGAAGTACAACTCAAGCTCGGAAAACCCCGATCACCGTGATCTGGCTCCCCGCCCACATGGGCGTAGTGTGTCCTAAACGTCCCAACCTTAACGAGACGGTATACACTCCGCTGCACACGACATAACTAACCGTCACGGAGCAGCCCTCGAGGTTGACGCAGACAAGGACAGGCTAACCAGCTACAATGAACTAACTAAGGCTTTCTATCTGAAGCGACGAAGTTTCCCTCCGCCTAACAAGTTATGCAAAGCCCAATCCACCACCTAGCGGCAGCTACAGACTGATACTTATCCAAATCCGCCAGCATATCATAAGTTCTCTGAGATCGGAGGACATGTATATGTGTGCTGCTGACGCCGGAAGCGATTGTAGGAGGCGGAAACATGTCGCGGTAGCGATGTTTCGAAAAACATCAATTTTGGTGACTACGATCACATCCGTTCACTAACCAACGTTCTAACCGTGCTGGCCGAACCGCCATAAAAATCCCTTGCAAAATTGATAGTAAAAACTCCGTTGCGTTTCTATTGTTTTCAGTTTCCCTCAGTACACTTTTTTTTTTGGATACAATTGAATGTCGTGTTTTTTTTTTTTTTTTTTTTTTTTTGTAAGGGTCGCACCTTCTGTCCAGATACCAGTGGCACGTTTTCGTCTCGTAATTTTTTGTTGCAAACTTTTGTTGCAAGTCTCTACGGAGGCGCGGTCGCCTTATGCTTGCGTGCATCAAGTAGTCACGTGCGCTGCTCGTCAAAAAAAAAAAAAAAACGGGCTACGCAGGCGGCTGCGTGGTCGCACGACTTCACACGCTTGCTGCATGCGTCTGCAGACGCGGCGGCGGCGGCGCGGCCAAAGGAAACAGGAAGGGTCCATCTCTCCGACCGAGGTCCTCCTTATCGGTACGTATACTACACCAGAGGTCCGCCGCAGATCCTCCTCCTTCTGGCTCGAAGTCCTCGGCCGATCCAGCGTGCATTTATAACTGACGTGCCAAACGGCCGTTCCTGACTCGGGCCTCCAACAACGCACGTGCTAAGTATAAGACCGGCGTTGTCCCTCGCGTCGGCGTATACTTATGCGTGCCTCAGAGATGGTCGGATCGCGTGCGCCGCTGTCATTGCGCTCGCTCCGCGGGCTGTGGGAATGAAAGTGGACCCCCGTTCCATTAGAAACAAACGCCACGCCGCACTCTTTTCTCCTCCTCGTTCCTTCGTTAAGAACTAGCCGTAGCGCACTTTCCTGCTTCAAGCATCGATGCTCGCTGGCGCCTTCGGTCCGGTTGAATTCCTTCGCGGCTCGAACGGTCGCCGTGACGTCACAAATATTCTTATTCCACCCCTTCTCTCGTGTCCGGGTTTGACGTTTTAAATGCACCGCGCACGCGGCGTCGGCTACGTCGCGCCCTCTGCCGCAACCGGCGTTCTCCTTATAAGTCTTCAAAAGAACGGACGTCGTGTGAGTGATGGCTGGATCTCTTGATTTATGGTCTCCGCTTGCTGTGGATCATTTGAGAATTGGCATTATCTCGTGACGCGACGAATATAAATGAATCCCTCTGGCTGTTGCGATGCGGGGACGCTCGCCAAATGTGCGTGCGTGCCACAGAAAAAAGCTCGATGACTGAGTCACGAACTTCACACGATTCGCGAAATATCGAGATTTTGCTTTCTTTGTGACCGAGCTCGCGGCCCCAACCGCTGCATAATACCGAGGTGGTGTCCCAATCGACCTTTGTGGTCGTAAGCGATGAACTCGAGGCGTCCGCGAAAAGAGATCAAAAGCGTACCGCGCCAGTGGGGATTTCACTTGCGTGCTCTAATGACACCTTCTAATTGCATCCGCGTCGAGGTTTGCCTAACGTGCAATGTGCGCCATTAATTTCCATCCTGAATTTGGCCACGGCGACGCTGTGGGACGACAGAATGCCGTATTTATTTGCCAGCAACTATCACGCTCATCGTGACTTTTCACGAGTCTAGCAACTACGCGTGTAGATAGATCTCGGCAGGAGTTCTAGTACGCAACCGCATTGCCCCCAAAAAATGATGAACTACGGCCGTCTTCATGCTAAATGACCTGTATTGGAGGAATCGGTGGACGCTTCTCAACAGTTATATTTTTTTTAACGGTCCAACTGTGTATAATGCTATGAAATCATACACAGCGTTATACCTTTTGCAGTCGTGCAAACGTAATGACACAAATGACGAGGCGAAGGAGGTGTTGAGGTGGAGGAGGAAGCCCAACAAGTGCCCTGCTCTGCCGTTGCTCTTCTCACGCTTTCCGCACGTCTGCGCCACGAGAATGCGGAGCGGAGCGGACACCTAACGCCCCCTGAACACAACGACGCAAAACTGCCATCCGCAGTTACGTTTGTCAAGCACATTACTCAATCGTCCATGAGCTTGGTATGCTGTAGTCCCCAACGTTACTAGACTAGCTTCAGTTTTAAAACTCTGTGCCGCTGCGCGGAACCGCCACCCGCCCGCGCCTTCGTGGCGCTGCAGTCGCGCCCGGCTTCACTTCCTCACTTGCGGGCTACGCGGGCGGGCAGGACTAAGTACGCGGTGCAGCGCTGGTGTATTCTGTGGTTCGTTGTGGACGGCGAATTTCAGCAAGCATGTCATCCGTAGAACTGTAGCCTTCCCCGAGTTTCTTAAGAATATCAGCAGACGATGCTGACGAGCTACGTACCTGACTACATAGGCCGCTATCGGAACGATGTCGACAGTTCGGGGCACCACTTTTTCTGTGCTCCCAGCAATGCGACGCTTCGCTCGGCTTGAAACAGAGCGATTCCTCGTGCCGACCGGGAACTCTCTGCAAAATCAACGGCACGCGCTCGTGCCACTGCTCCCGCGTTCGTCGTCGTCTTCCACAGCTGGCTGCGTGGCCGTTCATCTTTCCAGCGTAGAATTTCACTTCACTTCTGTCGTCGTAATGGGGAGGCCTCGTTTAGGGGGGTATGAGCCACTCATGGTCTTACGTAACGGAAAGATTTAATTTTGAAGAATCACAAGCGGCAAATCGCAGGCGAAGGCTGCTAACCACGCCGCCAAGCAAACTCGAGACATCGAACACAAGCGACAACTGCGGACTGCGGGCATACCGTCAGTGACGTCGTTCTCTCCGTCGCAGCCGATTGTGTTTGTAACCTCATAACTGAGAAACACTTTAATAAACCCTTGGGATTAAAACCCAGTGATAAACACAGTGGCCGCACCTTTCAGCTTCGCTGATTAAGCATCTTCACGGAATGAAAAATCCCACTTCCTTTTTTTTTCTTATTTTTTGTGTGTGGCTTGTGTGTTCAAACACTGACCTCATCTTTCTTTTTGTAGCGTTTCTTTGGCGTGGTGAGAAGCTTCGGTGGGGATGAAGATCACCCTACAATAACGCACTTTGGCCAGATATTGAGGCTCGTGTGCCTACACTGCGCGAAACGTTAAGACGACAGGAAGAAACACACGACATTTAGAAACGCTTATGAGAGTGGCTTGTTGGGTTAGTTGGTACATGGTTATACTAGGGAAATGCCAGCAAACTTGGACAGTAGAAAAAAATCGAGAGGCAGACATAGACAAAGAGACAGGAAGGCGGCTGGTGGTGACCAGGAAGGTGGTGACAAGCCACCTTCCTGTCCCTTTGTCTATGTCGGCCTCTTGATTTTTTCCACTCTCAAGTTTGCTGGCATTTTTCTCGTATAATTTAGAAACGCAGCTTCTGCGCTTCGCTGTATGCGTTTCTTCCTCTCGTGCAGTTTACCCTTCTTTCAGCATTAACGAACTGGCGCGATAAATCTTATTGCTGTAGGTGGATAGCGCTTTCTCGTGGTATCGCTAATTCGGACAAGGGAGAACGCCAGCGAGCGTGAAACACGCGCCAACTGCCCGTCCGCTCGAGCTCAAGGCTGTTACGAGGCGTCTGCTGTGGAGCCCGATGGAACAGCGTTGCCCTCTGGCGGCTGTCACAGAAGTGGCGACAGCGGCTGTAAGCGCGCGGGCGGGGAGTTTTACAACTGAAGCTAGTCTAGTAACGTTGGTAGTCCCGGAGTGACGGCCATAATGAGCCGGCACGCGGTGATTTTCCTTGCTTAATTACGATGATTCTATTGTGTTATGACTAGCTGTTGATGCACATAAACTGTTTTGTGATGCTTAAGATTTGGATTGATTAAGGTTCCTTCCTGCGTGTATTTGGCGCTGAAACGTCCAACAGCCACTTTTTCTTTTGTGAAGTGCATAGATGAATCCCGGAGCAATTCGTGTTAGAAACCGACTCTCACCTGCAGTGAACGTCGCTACGTTGGTGCTGTCAATAAAATATGAAAGCAAAAAGATGTGTATTGCATCAGCCTTTACTTCAATCGCGTAAGTGAAGTTGGCGGTGCTCGATAAATCTCGTCGCTGTAGTGAGCATACGTGCACCTACACGTGTACATACTACTTGTGGCGAACACTTCCTGTTACTGCCTCGTTAACTACACGAGTCTCTACAAGGCGTTTAGACCGTTTTCCCAAACATTGCGGCTTGCCATTAAGCGTGATGTATTACCGACCGGAAAAATGCTTTCAACGTAAAACGCAAAAAAAAAAAGAAAAAAAAAGTTCGTGGTGAAGTTCCTGGCTCTAAGCTTGGAATTCTGCCGAGCTACACGGGGTCTCGCAGGGAAGTACACGCGGCTCCTTTCAATTTGTAGGAGGCTTCACTGGCTACCAGTCCCGTGCTCCGTAAACGTTTTTGCTGTTGCGGGTATAGAAAAGAACCGCGTGCACAGGACACGTGTTAGAAGCCTATTCGTCACGTCGACGTCCTACGCGCGTCCTTCCACGCGATCCCTCTGTCTTCCGTCATTCCGGGCATTCGCGCGTAGTTTCGGTACGTCAGTCGCAAGGCGCACTATCCAACACTCTCCGGGCCACGCCCCTCCAAAACGCCCGTACACGTGTCGTCGCCATAACCATCAGCTCTGGGCTTGTTTCGCGAAAGCCCCAAATCCCCCGCGTTTCTTTTTCACCAAGGGGATTAGAATGCTAGACGAACGGCGGTATGGGGTAAAAGGGGGGCGATCTATGGGCGTGGTATACGGAGGACGGAGTCTGGGAGGAAGGAGGGGGGGTCAATCAGAGGAGGTCCCGGTTTACGGAAAGGAACGCGCAAAATCACCGGCATTATACCCGTATGGAAGGCGACGTACGGCCATACGGTGCACCTTCGGTATAGGGGCCCGCATGAGCCGTCGACTGAGCAGCGGCGGTGGCGGCGGCAAGTCGATATTCCCTTCGAGAAAGGCCTCATCGTTCTCTATTAATGACGACGTCAGAAGGAAACAGGTTCCCTCGTGGCAACGCGGCTGCCATACGCGCCTTCACCGGCGACGAAGCCCAGGGAACCGTGCGTGGATCGAGCTGGAAACGAGAGGGGCTCCTTTGATTACAAGGCCTTCGGTAATCGAGCATCGGGGGGTCATTAAAATGATTACTTATCAAGACCAGGGCGTGTCGTTTCTTCGAGCTGCTGCCGATGCTGCTGCTGCTGCGTGCGAATGCGCGTTTTGCCCGGCGACTCCGTCGCCCCGCGCGCTCTGAGTTTCTGACCTTTCGACCGATCTTTGTAAGAGCAGCGCGACGCTCTGCGCGCGGGCGTCGGTCGCCGTCTCGCTAATTTCCGTGCAGCGGACGCGAAAAGGGACCACAAACCTCGCCCCTGTGCACGGTCGCCACTGCCGCGGTGCGACTTTTCTTCTTTGTGAACTGTTTGCCGTCTGTCCGAGACGCAGCTATCGGCGCATCTGAGGTGACCGCTCGTTCATCGCGAGAACTTGAAAGAGAGAGGGAAATAAGGACATCAATAGCAGACGACAACTCGAAAAAAGCTAGTCTATGATCAACAACAGACGACAACTTCGAAAGGCTGCAGGGCGACCATCTCTGAGAAATTTTAGGAGGGGACGACAAGGGCCAGTGGGGACGGCCCTGTTCGTGTACACTATACAAGCATTTCATCATTTGGTAAATGGAGGTGTGTCCATAGTTACAAGCTGTACGAAATTACATTCTCCGAGGCGGAAGAAGGGTTTAAACGAAGGTGGAAGCTGTTCAACCTATTAAGTCTACTCGTGCAAGAGTTCGCATACCTCGACAAATCTGTAGATGATAATACCGTATAGGGTTGAC
Source organism: Dermacentor andersoni (assembly GCF_023375885.2). Lineage (NCBI taxonomy): Eukaryota > Metazoa > Arthropoda > Arachnida > Ixodida > Ixodidae > Dermacentor > Dermacentor andersoni. The sequence goes on from NC_092822.1 coordinate 23,234,233, forward strand.
CATGACATCAAAATCACTTTATTACGGACTCGACCGTAGCAGATTCGCCCGCTTAACACTTCCACGCCGTTTGTAGGAGTGCCCTTTTTTGCAGCCTTCATCGTAATTTGGGAACCCTTTAGCAGGTCCGGTTATCTCGCATCCGTTGCTACGTCTCAATCAGCGTCCGAAGAAATTTAGACTTCAGCTCTGAAAAAAGTGACTAATCACGACGACCTCTTGTTTTCTTCCGCTGATACTCACCCAGTTACGGATAGGTCGTTCGGTCAGCACATTCCAAGCACGGGTAAACTCCGTACCATGCATTTCCGTCTCTTATTCATTAGCTCTCGGTCATTCTAGTACTTCGACAGCACCGAGCTCTTAGGCCCCGGCGGTCATCTTTATTCGTTTCGTGCTGCTTACAGAAGATAATCCAACCGCAACCAATGGTTCACAGAAAGATGGAGACTTAAATGATCAGCACTGGTCAAACAAACTAAGCCACGGCCTGGAGCACGCCTGGAGTCAAAGGCTTCGACAAGAGGACTTGCTCTTTTGGAAACGTCGGCTTCCAGGCTTTGGCTCCTCTTGCTGTGGACCAGTTTTGATCACTTCAGGAAAGTTAGGAATTATATTGGACCACTCTGGATGCACGAATAATAGAAACGAGCTCGTATACCGCTGGTGGCACTGTTATCATAGTTGCCAGCATGGCTCTCTATCCACAGTGCGAGTTAATCGACTAAGAACGACTGAATTGAAAGCTTTGGGTAAAGTGTATGCTTGGCGGTCTTTGTGTTTATAGGAATAGATGTTGTTTGGGGGGTCGTGACCATGACGTGTTTCCGGCTCAACAATCAATTCTGAAGTATGCGGCCCCCAGGAACATAGCCTTGGAGATCTGTATTTATTACTCAGAGGGGAACCGACGCGGAGGCGTAGATTTGGACACCACCCATTGTAAGCGTCGCAAAACGTAGTTTATTTATTTCCACGTGATCGTTGGCAGCAATATTTCTTCTTAATATAACACGAGGTGGAGTTGAAACATGTAAGGGGTCAAAATACGTTAACTGAGTAGGAATCCTGAGACTACCAGCAGTTTCAAAATATCCATCTCTAAACTTGCTGAAAAAGAAAGAAAGCAGAGCACCGAATTTCTTCTATTTCTTCTCCGGTCAAAACCCTTCCCTGCGCAGTTAATTAGAGACAATAGTGCCACGACCACCATTGTATGTTGTGACAGGTTTCGGGCTCTAATTTCTCAAATCTGATGTCAATAATGTCCGCATTCTTGCAAAGTTGACATCTCTTGAACCTTTGCAGGCTTAAATCCTCAAGTGCAGGAGATAATTTTTGTTACGTAGAGGTTTCCTAAAGTTGGACAAGTAATGGATAATGAGAGAGAGACACATTTAAAAGAAATTAGATTTCGGTCCCATGTCCGGGACGACTCGGCGTGTTGGGGTGATGGCGGCAGGAAACCGGGGTGAGGGTGCGACGCTTATGGCGTCGAGTGTTGAGGTTGTTCCGCTTCTTCTGCAGGTGAGCCCAAGGGCCGGGGTAAGTTCTCTTAGCGCGGCCACATTATAGCCATAACGAGAGGTCACCACACATTCGCTGATGTCCACCCGTACGTTGACACCAGTAAATGCGTCGAAAAAGAAAAGTGATTCCGTTATTTCCGCAGTACCGTTATCACGAATTACAGGAAGTCATCGCCGAAACTTCGTCGTTTCCTGTCCCTGTCCCGGTGTACGCGCCGAGATTCTAGGTAACCTGGAACGCCAGCTAGCCCGCAGTCTCAAGCCTTGTTCGTCGAAACACTCTGCAGTCGCAGGACCAGTTCATCAGTGCCGCCAGGAAAAAGGAAAAGCAATAAGTTCCATGCAGAATTAAGTCCGTACAAGGCGCCTCAATAGTCGCCACCCCAGACGTAAATTCTAGCACCGAAGTAAATGTACATATGCATCGAACTTCAGCTTGCCTCTTCGCTGCACGCAATTCTACGCGTGTTTAAGGCGCCGTCGACGTGCAAGCTTATACGGACGATGCCCATCGGCGTGCGCGATTACCCGAACACGCCCGCCATTTTGGTGCGGCGCCCGTCGCCGTCGATCGTCGTCTCGTACCCCGGTGAACCGAGATCGTCTCCTCCACTGCTCTACATCGTCTCTCCAAATCTTGCAGCAGGCCCATTCTTCCTTCTGGACGACCCGCGTAGTGACCGCGTCGTCGACGTCTCGAGAAGTTCCGCAACACCAGCCTCTCTGACAGGCCTCTATACTTACTCTACCTGCTTCCACTCCTTAAAGTTTCTTTTTTTGCTTTCCTGGTTCAGCAACGACAAATTGATCGTTTCCACGGTTGGGTCGGAGCCGTAAGCGGTGTATCCACGTTGATATAGCTGGGCTCGGCGCGCGTGCCAAATGCGCGAGGCGCGCACACACACACAGTCACTTATAGAAGCAAAGACGAACGCAGACTCGAGCATTCGTGAGTGTGTGTGTGTGTGTGTGAGCGCGCGGCAACCGAGACAGCTACCCTAGATGAGCCATCTCGATTAACGCGCAGATTAATTACGGTCCAGCAGCGCCACCGCGCGGTAAAGACGCATGCCCATTGAGCCGGTGACGGTCGCCGGTGGCTCAGAGAGAGCGGTGCCCGAAACGTCGGCCGGTTCGTGCGATCCGCACGGGAATTGCCGATTTCTTGCTCCTTTTCCTCCTTCCATCTCCTCGCGGGAAAAAAAGAGATCGCGAGCCATTCCAATGCAATATCGCACGTGCAAACGTGCAAAATCAGGCACACGTGCAAAATTGCATGTGGGCCTATAGATTTGGGTACATGTTAAAGAACCCCACGTGGTAAAAAAAAAATAATTATTTCGGTGCCCTTCACTGTGGCTCCTCTAATAGGTATACCGCGTCGCATTGGGGGCGCGTAGGAAACCCATGAATCACCAATCATCCCCACGATAGCGGCGAACCGTTCGAACTAGTCCTCACAGCCGTGTGCGAGCACATGTAGTGGGAGCAACGGAGGTGATTTATGTGCGAAAGCTCGACTTTATACTTCGTTTTTTTTTTCTCTCGCCTTTTCTTACAGAAGCGTGACAGCATAAGTAACAGCACGATAGAAAAAGACAGAAAGACAGGTTTAGTAAATTTTATTATGGCAGTGTTCTGTGGGCTTCCACGGCGACGTACCATCGACGACTTGGTTTTAGGCAGCGAGGACTACCGCGATGGCGTCGATTTCGACCAGAGAATTCTGTCACAAAGAG